>NC_090323.1:71035871-71665153 GCF_040869045.1 Eurosta solidaginis | reverse complement strand
TATATTTTATTTTTGGAGCTTGAGCAGGAATAATTGGAACTTCATTAAGAATTATTATTCGAGCTGAATTAGGTCATCCAGGTAACTTAATTGGGAATGACCAAATTTATAATGTAATTGTTACATCTCATGCTTTTGTAATAATTTTCTTTATAGTTATACCAATCATAATTGGGGGATTTGGAAATTGACTAGTACCCCTTATTCTAGGAGCTCCTGAAATAGCATTCCCTCGAATAAACAATATAAGTTTTTGATTATTGCCCCCATCCCTTACACTATTACTCATTAGCAGTATAGTAGAAACTGGAACTGGAACAGGTTGAACAATTTACCATCCTCTTTCATCTACTATTGCACATAGAGGAGCATCTGTTGATTTAACTATTTTTTCTTTACATTTAGCTGGAATGTCTTCTATTTTAGGAGCAGTAAATTTTATTACTACTGTTATTAATATACGATCGACAGGTATTACATTTGATCGAATACCTTTATTTGTATGAGCAGTTAATATGCTCTTTTACTTCTGTTATCTCTGCCAGTTCTAGCAGGAGCTATTACTATATTATTAACAGACCGAAATTTAAATACATCATTTTTTGATCCAGCAGGTGGTGGAGATCCTATTTTATATGAACATTTATTTTGATTTTTTGGTCACCCAGAAGTTTATATATTTTTAATTTTACCTGGATTTGGAATAATTTCTCATATTATTAGACAAGAATCAAGAAAAAAAGAAACTTTTGGTTCTTTAGGAATAATTTATGCTATAATAACAATTGGATTATTAGGTTTTATTGTATGAGCTCATCATATATTTACAGTAGGAATAGATGTAGACACACGAGCTTATTTCACTTCAGCAACTATAATTATTGCTGTCCCTACAGGTATCAAAATTTTTAGTTGATTAGCAACATTACATGGAACTCAATTAATATATTCTCCAACGATACTTTGATGTTTAGGATTTGTATTCTTATTTACCGTGGGAGGATTAATAGGAGTAGTATTAGCTAATTCATCAATTGATATTATTCTACATGATACTTATTACGTAGTTGCACATTTCCACTATGTTTTATCTATAGGAGCAGTTTTTGCTATTATAGCTGGACTTATCCATTGATACCCTTTATTTACAGGATTAACTTTAAATCCTATTTGATTAAAAACTCAATTTTTAATTATATTTTTAGGTGTAAATTTAACATTCTTCCCTCAACATTTCCTAGGTTTATCAGGAATACCACGACGATATTCAGATTATCCAGATGCTTATACTACATGAAATATCACCTCCACAATTGGTTCATCTGTTTCATTAATAGGAATCTTATTATTTTTATTTATTATTTGAGAAAGTATAATTTCTAAACGAATAGTTTTACATCCTATACAATTTAGATCCTCAATTGAATGATTTCAAAATACTCCTCCAGCAGAACATAGATATTCTGAATTACCTTTATTAACTAATTTCTAATATGGCAGATTAGTGCAATGGATTTAAGCTTCATATATAAAGATTTTACTTTTATTAGAAATTAAATGACAACATGAGCCACTTTTAGACTTCAAGATAGTGCATCACCTTTAATAGAACAATTAACTTTTTTTCATGATCATACATTAATAATTTTAATTATAATTACAATATTAATCAGTTATTTAATATTTTTATTATTCTTTAATAAATATGCAAATCGAAATTTATTACATGGACAAACCATTGAAGTAATTTGAACAATTCTCCCAACAATTATATTATTATTTATTGCTTTCCCATCACTTCGATTATTATATTTATTAGATGAAATTAATGAACCATCAATAACATTAAAAACTATTGGACATCAATGATACTGAAAATATGAATATTCAGATTTTTTAAATATTGAATTTGATTCATATATAATCCCAACAAATAAAATAATTAATAATAATTTTCGATTATTAGACGTAGATAATCGGGTAATTTTACCTATAAATTCACAAATTCGAATTTTAGCTTCAGCAGCAGATGTTATTCATTCATGAACTATTCCTGCTCTTGGTGTAAAAATTGATAGAACACCAGGACGACTAAACCAAACTAATTTTATAATTAACCGTCCTGGATTATTTTTTGGACAATGTTCTGAAATTTGTGGAACTAATCATAGTTTTATACCTATTGTAATTGAAAGAATTCCTGTAAAAAATTTTATTAAATGAATTAATAATAGCTCATCATTAGATGACTGAAAGCAAGTATTGGTCTCTTAAACCACTTAATAGTAAATTAGCAATTACTTATAATGAATTTAATAATAAAATTATTTCATAATATAAAAAAAAAATTTGTTAAATTTATAACATTAGTATGTCAAACTAAAATTATTAATAATTTTAATATTTTTTAATTCCACAAATAGCCCCTATTAGATGATTAATATTATTTTTTATACTCAGTTGAGCAGAGCTCACAGAGTATATTAAGTTTGATTGGATAACGGTTGGTTGTACATATATAAAGGAATCGAGATAGATATAGACTTCCATATATCAAAATAATCAGGATCGAAAAAAAATTTGATTGAGCCATGTCCGTCCGTCCGTCCGTCCGTCCGTCCGTCCGTCCGTTAACACGATAACTTGAGTAAATTTTGAGGTATCTTGATGAAATTTGGTATGTAGGTTCCTGAGCACTCTTCTCAGATCGCTATTTAAAATGAACGATATCGGACTATAACCACGCCCACTTTTTCGATATCGAAAATTTCGAAAAACTGATAATTCATTACAAAAGACAGCTAAAGCGACGAAACTTGGTAAATGAGTTGAACTTATGACGCAGAATAGAAAATTAGTAAAATTTTGGACAATGGGCGTGGCACCGCCCACTTTTAAAAGGAGGTAATTTAGAAGTTCTGCAAGCTGTAATTTGGCAGTCGTTGTAGATATCATGATGAAATTTGGCAGGAACGTTACACCTATTACTATATGTACGCTTAATAAAAATTAGCAAAATCGGAGGAGGACCACGCCCACTTTTAAAAAAAATTTTTTTGAAAGTCAAATTTTAACAAAAAATTTAATATATTTACAGTATATAAGTAAATTATGTCAACATTCAACTCCAGTAATGATATGGTGCAACAAAATACAAAAATAAAAGAAATTTTCAAAATGGGCGTGGCTCCGCCCTTTTTCATTCAATTTGTCTAGGATATTTTTAACGCCATAAGTCGAACAAAAATTAACCAATTCTTTTGAAATTTGGTAGGGGCATAGATTTTACGACGTTAACTGGTTTCTGTGAAAATGGGCGAAATCGGTTGATGCCACGCCCAGTTTTTGTACACAGTCGTCCGTCTGTCCTTCCGCATGGCCGTTAATATGATAACTTGAGCAAAAATCGACATATCTTTAATGAACTTAGTTCACGTGCTTACTTGAACTCACTTTACCTTGGTATGAAAAATGAACGAAATCCGACTATGACCACGCCCACTTTTTCGATATCCAAAATTACGAAAAATGAAAAAAATGCCATAATTCTATACCAAATACGAAAAAAGGGATGAAACATGGTAAGGTAATTGGATTGTTTTATTGACGCGAAATATAACTTTAGAAAAAACTTTATAAAATGGTTGTGACACCTACCATATTATGTAGAAGAAAATGAAAAAGTTCTGTAGGGCGAAATAAAAAACCCTTAAAATCTTGGCAGGTATTACATATATAAATTAATTAGCGGAATGCAACAGATAATGTTCTGGGTCACCCTGGTCCACATTTTGGTCGATATCTGGAAAACGCCTTCACATATACAACTACCACCACTCCCTTTTAAAACTCTCATTAATGCCTTAAATTTGATACCCATAACGTACAAACTCATTCTAGAGTCACCCCTGGTCCACCTTTATGGCGATATCTCGAAAAGGCGTCCACCTATAGAACTAAGCCCCACGCCCTTTTAAAATACTCATTAACACCTTTCATTTGATACCCATATCGTACAATAATATTCTAAAGTCACCCCTGGTCCACCTTTATGGCGATATCTCGAAAAGGCGAACACCTATAGAACGAAGGCCCACTCCCTTTTAAAAATACTCATTAGCACCTTTCATTTGATGCCCATACCGTACAAACAAAGTCTAGAGTCACCCCTGGCCCACCTTTATTGCGATACCTCGAAAGGCGTCCACCTATAGAACTAACTCCCTTTTAAAATACTCATTAACTGCTTTGGTTTGATACCAATATTGCACAAACGAATTCTAGAGTCACCCCTGGCCCACCTTTATGGCAATATCTCGAAACGGCGTCCACCTATGGAACTATGGATTACTCCCTTTTAAAAAACTCATTAACACCTTTCTTTTGATACCCATATTGTACAAACAAATTCTAGGGTCACCCCTGGTCCACCTTTATGGCGATATCTCGAAAATGTGACCACCTATACAACAACCACCACTCCCTTTTAAAACCCTCATTAGTACCTTTAATTTGATACCCATATCGTACAAACACATTCTAGAGTCACTCCTGGTCCACCTTTGTGGCGATATTTCGAAACGGCGTCCACCTATAGAACTAAGGCCCACTCCCTTTTAAAATACTCATTAACACCTTTCGTTTGATGCCCATATTGTACAAACATATTCTAGGGTCACCCCTGGTCCACCTTTATGGCGCTATCTCGAAACGGCGTCCACCTATGAAACTAAGGATTACTCCCTTTTAAAATACTCATTAAAACCTTTCTTTTGATACCCATATTGTACAAACAAATTCTAGGGTCACCCCTAGTCCACCTTTATGGCGATATCTCGAAACGGCGTCCACCTATGGAACTAAGGATTACTCTCTTTTAAAATACTCAATTACACCTTTCATTTGATACCCATATCGTACAAACGCATTCTAGAGTCACCCCTGGTCCACCTTTATGGCGATATCTCGAAAAGGCGACCACCTATACAACAACCACCACTCCCTTTTAAAACCCTCATTAATACCTTTAATTTGATACCCATATCGTACAAACACATTCCAGAGTCACCCCTGGTCCACTTTTATGGCGATATTTCGAAACGGCATCCACCTATAGAACTAAGGCCCACTCCCTTTTAAAATACTCATTAACACCATTCGTTTGATGCCCATATTGTACAAACAAATTCTAGGGTCACTCCTAGTCCACCTTTATGGCGATATCTCGAAACGGCGTCCACCTATGGAACTAAGGATTACTCTCTTTTAAAATACTCATTAACACCTTTCATTTGATACCCATATCGTACATACGCATTCTAGAGTCAACCCTGATCCACCTTAATGGCTATATCCGTAAATGGCGTCCACCTATAGAACTATGGCCCACTCCCTCATAAAATACTCTTTAATGCCTTTCATTTGATACGCATGTCATATAAACACATTCCAGGGTTTCCCTCGGTTCATTTTCCTACATGGTTATTTTCCCTTATGTTGTCACCATAGCTCTCAACTGAGTATGTAATGTTCGGTTACACCCGAACTTAACCTTCCTTACTTGTTTTAATATAATTCCTGCTAAAATTATTGAACCTGAAACAGGGGCCTCCACATGAGCTTTAGGTAATCATAAATGCACTAAAAATATAGGTATCTTTACTAAAAAAGATATAATTAATGATAAATACAATAAATCATAATTAAATAAATACTTATACAAAAAATAAAAATTTAAATTTATAAAAATATTATATCAATAAAAAATACTAATCAATATAGGTAAAGAAACAAGTAAAGTATAAAATAATAAATAAATTCCAGCTTGTAAACGTTCAGGCTGATACCCTCAACCTAAAATTAAAATTAATGTAGGGATTAATCTACTCTCAAAAAATAAATAAAATATAAATAAATTTATTGAACTAAAAGTTAAAATTAAAAATATTAATAAAATTAAAATATTTAATAAAAATAAATTTTTATAATTATCCAATTTATTAATTGTATAACTAGCATTTAATATAAGAGTACAAATTCAAACTCTTAATAAAATTAATCCATTTGAAAGAACATCTATTCCTAAAAAATAAGAAATATTTATAAAATTATTAAAACTAAAATTAAATAAAATTATTATAAACATTATCAAAAATAATAAAAATTGAACCATTCAAAAAAATTTTTTTATGAAACAAATAGGAAATATAAAAATTAATATAAAAATAAATTTCAACATTATAATAAATTAAAAGATTGAAAATAATCATTACCATAAGTTCGAATTAATGAAACTAAAATTGAAAGACCTAATACCCCTTCACAAACTCTAAAAATTAAAAACAAAATTCTAAAAAATAATCTATAATCTATTAAATTTAAATATATAAATAATATAAAAAATAAACTCAAAACAATATATTCTAATCTCAATAATATTGATAACAAATGTTTACGATTAGAAACAAACCCAAAAACTCCAATTAAAAATAAAATAAAGGCAACATTCAATATAAAATTATTAGCATTAGTTTTAATAGTTTAATAAAAACATTGGTCTTGTAAATCAAAAATAAAAATCTTTTTTGAAACTTCAAGAAAAAAGAAACTTCTTTATCATTAATCTCCAAAATTAATATTTTCGTAAACTATTCCTTGTGTAATTCAATTATTTTTTTTTATTACTATATTAATTTCTAGATTAATTTTTATTCATATAAATCATCCATTAGCTATAGGACTAATATTACTTATACAAACATTACACATTTGTATATTAACAGGAATATTATATAAAATATTCCGATTTTCTTATATTTTATTCCTAATTTTTTAGGAGGAATATTAGTATTATTTATTTATATCACTTTATTAGCATCAAATGAAATATTTTCATTATCAATTAAAATAACAATTTCATGTATTATAATATTCATAATTATAATAATAATTTCAATTTTCTTAGATAAACCCTTTATATTAAAATACATAGAAAATAATGAAATAAAAACAATATATGATATGAAATCATACATACAAGAAAATTCTATTGTACTTAATAAATTATATAATTACCCAACAAATATAATAACTATTATATTAATAAACTATTTATTAATTACATTAATTGCCGTAGTAAAAATTACTAATATATTTTATGGACCACTACAAATTATGAACTAATAACCTTTTCGAAATCAACATCCTTTAATTAAAATTTCTAATAATGCTTTAATTGATTTACCAACACCTCTTAATATCTCAACTTGATGAAATTTTGGTTCATTATTAGGGTTATGTTTAATTATTCAAATTATAACAGAGTTATTCCTAGCCATTTACTAGCCAATGGCAAGATCTGTATCGGCTGGCTGCAATGCAGGCTTAGACAGAGGGTAAACGTGCAGCGATGCTTCAGCTGTCTAGGCTACGGACACCAAAAAGCAGACTGCAAAGGCCCTGATAGAAGCAGTGCTTGCTGGAAGTGCGGACAGAGCGGCCACCAGGCCTCGGCCTGCACGGAAACTCCAAAGTGCTTTTTATGCCAGTCAGAGAAGGTCGACCACCTTCCCGGGTCTGGAGCATGCAGCACCTTCAGGGAGGCACTCGCTGCCGCAAAGGCCAAACAGGCGCGCAAGTGACCAGGTTCATCTAAGGCAACCTGAACCGAAGCAGGTTAGCCGATAGCCTGCTGGACCAATTGGTTCTTGAAAGCAGAGCCAGCTATGCCATCATCAGCGAACCTTATAGAGTCAGGAGTGACTGGCACGTAGACTCAACAGGTGCTGCTGCGATCTGGATCCTAGACGCCGGCGCCCACGTACGAAGCCGTGTTGTCGGAAACGGCTACGTACGCGTAACAGTGGCGCACACCACATTAGTGAGCTGCTACCTGTCCCCATACGATCCAATTCAAGGGTTTAAAGATAAGCTAGAACTACTCGAAGACGATTTGCGTGAGGAAACCGGTAACGTGGTCGTCGCTGGAGATTTCAATGCTAGGGCTGTTGAGTGGGGAATGCCCAGACTAACTCCAGAGGAAGGCTAGTGCTAGAAATGGCTGCCCGACTCGGATTGGTCATTCTGAATACCGGCACGACTCCGACATATCGGCGACCAGGCTTTGGACACTCTATCCCTGATATTACATTAGTATCGGAAAACCTGCTGTCAAAGGCGGCTGGATGGAGGGTGATGGAGGATCTCACGGGTAGTGACCATAACTACATCACCTTCCATCTTAATGACTCAGTGCAAAGTCGGACAGAGAGACCGCCCCGTATGAAAACAAAATGGGACGCCTCTAAGGTTGACGCTGCAAAGTTCTCCGCTGTTGTACAAGCGAGCGCACGACAGATAGTCGACAGTGCCGAAGCGGCGAACGCTACGGTAGAAGCCACCATGCGTTGCCTGAGCAACGCATGCAAGACCTCAATGCCACGAAAAGGGCCTAGGAGAGGTAAAAACAAGTGCACTGGTGGAGTAGCGAAATCGCCGAACTACGCAGGGTATGCCACAGAAAGCGAAGGCTGGCAACCCGCGCACGCAGCAGGCCTGATGCGCTAGAGCATGCGGAGGCATACAAAAGAGCAAAAAAGGTTCTCTGTGCCGCCATAAAGCAAAGCAAACTTGATAGCTGGAAAAAGCTTTGCAAAGAAGTTGATCGTGATCCTTGGGGACAAGGGTATAAAATAGTAATGGGGAAATTTCGCCCACCGAGCCAAACGATGGATGAGGGAAAGATGCGAAGTATAGTAGATGCTCTGTTCCTCACTCGCACAAGCAGAGAGGGTGACCACGTCACCAACGAAAGCCACGACGTGCAGCCGTTCAGTGAAGGTGAGCTAAAAGCGGCCCTACACAGAATGAAGCCCGGTAAAGCGCCAGGACCAGATGGGATACCAGCTGAGGCAATAAGACTGGCTGCTAAGAGCAGTCCTGAGTTGCTGTTGCACATGTATAACAAATGCCTGGAAGCCAGGATCTTTCCTACAAGGTGGAAGACAGCGCACCTCGTGCTAATCCCGAAAGGCAAGGGAGACCCGAACTCCCCGTCGTCTTTTCGACCATTATGCATGCTCGACACGGCCGGGAAAATGATGGAAAGCCTCCTTAAACAACGGCTGATAGCAGCCATTGACGATGGAGGTGGTCTGTCCCATCGACAGCATGGGTTCCGGAAAGGTCACTCCACAAGAGATGCCATAGCCGAAGTTATAAATGCGGTAAGGAAAGCCGAAACCGCGTGCCACCAAGTTAGGCCGGTTGTCTTACTGGTCACGCTGGACGTGAAAAATGCCTTCAATTCCGTCAGGTGGGACGATATGCTCGATGCGCTGAAACACTCTTTCAAGGTACCTCCTTATCTACAAGCCATATTAGGGGACTACCTAAAAGATCGCTGGCTCACGTACGAAACAAACCAAGGTCAGAGAAAAGTGAGGATAACAGGCGGAGCAGCCCAGGGATCGGTGTTAAGTCCCGACCTCTGGAATGCTTCGTATGACAGCCTCCTTCGTTTGCACATGCCAGAGAGTGCTTTTCTTGTCGCTTTCGCAGACGACGTGGCTGCCGTAATTACACCACGGAACTGCGAGCTGGCGCAGCTTAAATTAAACCAAGTAATGCGTAGTGTAAATGGATGGATGAGTGACCATGGACTTCAGATCGCGACAGCGAAAACTGAGATCGTAATCCTCACGAAGAGACGAATTCCCACCATTATAAATATGATGGTTGGAGAGCAACAAGTACAAACACGCAGCTCCACGAAATACCTTGGGGTGAGGCTAGATAGCAAGTTAACCTTCTCGGAACACTTTCAAGGAGACTGTGAGAAAACTGCACAGACCATAGGATACTTAAGTCGATTAATGGCAAACACAGGTGGGCCAAGGCCATGTATAAGAAAGCTGCTTGCTTCCGCTTCGGATTCTATACTCTGGTACGGTGCAGAAATTTGGGCGGAAGCAATGAAATTCCGAAAGTACCGGCGGCCACCGTGGTGTGATGGTAGCGTGCTCCGCCTATCACACCGTATGCCCTGGGTTCAACTCCCGGGCAAAGCAACATCAAAATTTTAGAAATAAGGTTTTTCAATTAGAAGAAAATTTTTCTAAGCGGGGTCGCCCCTCGGCAGTGTTTGGCAAGCGCTCCGGGTGTATTTCTGCCATGAAAAGCTCTCAGTGAAAACTCATCTGCCTTGCAGATGCCGTTCGGAGTCGGCATAAAGCATGTAGGTCCCGTCCGGCCAATTTGTAGGGAAAATCAAGAGGAGCACGACGCAAATTGGAAGAGAAGCTCGGCCTTAGATCTCTTCGGAGGTTATCGCGCCTTACATTTTTTTTTTTTTTTATTTATACCGATACATCTTCTCGCTGAGGAGAGGAAATCAATTTACCACCTCCGAGGAGAAGTACGTAGAGATGTTGCTGCCGCGCAGGCGCGAAAAGATTCTATCCGACGCTGGCAACAGCAATGGAGCTGCAGCACTGCAGGCAAGTGGACCAGGGAACTGATTCCCGAGCTGGAGCCATGGTTAGAACGGCCACATGGAGAGGTCGACTTCTACCTGACACAGTTTTTAAGTGGCCACGGCTACTTCCGGGAATACCTCCACAGGATGGGCAAGGTTGAAAATCCGAATTGCTTATACTGTGGGCTGATAGACGACGTACGCCACACCTTTTTCGAATGCGATCACTTCGCACAGCAACGAAGAAGAGTGGAAGTAACACTAGGCGACCTATCCCCGGGCAGTGTCATCCATAAAATGACCTGCGGAAATGACAGATGGGACATGGTCAGCAGATATGCAAGGAATATTCTCCTCGCTAAACGGCAAGATGGTTGCTTAGCCCAATAACGTGAGAGTAGCCAAAGAGCTCACGTAGCGCGATTCCGTGCCCGAAGTTATGCTAAACGCAGTCCCCGGTGCGGAAAATGCGCGGGCCGTGGGAGGTTAGGTTTTAGTGGGTAGACCATGAAGAAAAAGAAAGGGAGTCCTACACTCGGAGAGGCTCGCTGCTACAGAGAGTAGCACCGAGGCTTAAAAACCCGGTTAGTGCATAAAGCATTTCCTCCTTCCACGTAACAAAAAAAAAAAAAAAAATTCCTAGCCATACATTACACCGCAAATAATAATTTAGCTTTTGACAGAGTAAATCATCTTTGTCGAGATGTAAATTACGGTTGATTGCTACGAACATTACATGCTAATGGTGCATCTTTTTTTTTATTTGTATTTATTTACATATTGGACGAGGAATTTACTATATATCTTATTTGTTTACACCTACATGATTAATTGGAATTTTAATTTTATTTTTAGTAATAGCAACAGCTTTTATAGGATATGTATTACCATGAGGTCAAATATCTTTTTGAGGTGCAAAAGTTATTACAAATTTACTATCAGCAATTCCTTATTTAGGAAATAATTTAATCCAATGAGTATGAGGAGGATTTGCAGTTGATAATGCTACATTAAATCGATTCTTTACTTTCCATTTTATTTTACCTTTTATTGTACTAGCTATAACAATAATTCATTTATTATTCTTACACCAAACAGGATCAAATAATCCTATTGGATTAAATTCAAAAATTGATAAAATTCCATTTCATCCTTATTTTTCTTACAAAGATATTATTGGATTCATTATTATAATTTCAATATTAATATTATTAACATTAATCCACCCATATTTACTAGGAGATCCAGATAATTTTATTCCAGCAAATCCATTAGTAACTCCTATTCATATTCAACCAGAATGATATTTTTTATTTGCTTATGCAATTTTACGATCAATCCCTAATAAATTAGGAGGAGTTATAGCACTAATTATATCAATTGCAATTTTAACAGTTCTTCCATTTTATAACTTAAGAAATTTCCGAGGAATTCAATTTTATCCTATAAATAAAATTTTATTCTGAGTTATAATTATCACAGTAATTTTATTAACATGAATTGGAGCACGACCAGTAGAAACTCCTTATATTATTGTAAGTCAAATTTTAACAATTATTTACTTTTTATATTATATTACAAATCCTATAATTAATAAATGATGAGATAATTTAATTAAATAGTAATATGCTTGAATAAGCATATGTTTTGAAAACATAATATAGAAAAAATGCTTTCTATTAACTTTACTTAACAAAATTAATTAAATAAAATTTAACAACAACAATTTAAACCCAATGAAAAATAATAAATAATTCAAAGAAATTGGTAAAAAACACTTTCAAGCTAAATATATTAATTTATCCTAACGAAACCGAGGCAAAGTACCACGTACTCAAATAAATACAAAAGAAATAAATATTAATTTTAAATAAAACACAAAATTAAATAAATCACAACCTAAAAAAATAACTCTAAATAATATTCTCATAAATAAAATTCTAGAATATTCAGCTATAAAAATAATGCAAATCCACCTCTTCTATATTCAACATTAAATCCAGAAACTAATTCCGATTCACCTTCAGCAAAATCAAAGGGTGTTCGATTAGTTTCAGCTAAACAAATACAAAATCAAATAAATCTAAGAAGTAAAAAAATTACTAAAAATCAAATATATTTTTGATAATAAAAAAATTTAAAAATATTATATCTTCCAATTAAAAAAACAAAAGACAATAAAATTAAAACTATTCTAACTTCATAAGAAATTGTTTGGGCAACCGCCCGTAACCCTCCTAATAAAGCATAATTAGAATTTGATGATAAACCAGCAATTATAATTCTATAAACACCTAATCTAGCACAACTCAAAAAAAATAACAACCCTAAATTAAAAGAAAATAATTTTACAAATAAAGGCATACAAAATCAAACAATTAAAGAAAGAAATAAAGAAAAAATTGGAGAAAAATAATAAGAAATATAATTCGATAATAAAGGATAAGTTTGTTCTTTAGTAAATAATTTAATTGCATCGCAAAAAGGTTGAGGAATTCCTAATAAACCAACCTTATTTGACCTTTTCGAATTTGAATATATCCTAATACTTTACGCTCCAAAAGAGTCAAAAAAGCAACTCTCACTAAAACACAAATGATTAAAATTAATGAACCAATTAAAGTTAAAAATAATTCAAAAATAAACAAGTACTATTTGTAATTAAAAATTACATTTATAAATTCTAAATTTAATGCACTAATCTGCCAAAATAGTTAATTAAATTATATTAATAAAATTCACATAAATAAAATATAATTATTTTAATAACCGGTCCTTTCGTACTAAGATATTATAATATATTAAAGATAGAAACCAACCTGGCTTACACCGGTTTGAACTCAGATCACGTAAGAATTTAAAAGTCGAACAGACTTACCATTTAAGCAACTACACCTAAAATTATATCTTAATCCAACATCGAGGTCGCAAACTTTTTTATCAATAAGAACTCTCCAAAAAAATTACGCTGTTATCCCTAAAGTAACTTATTCTTTTAATCATTAATGATAGATCAATAAATCATAAATGAATGATAAAAATTAATTAAAAGTTAATTAAATTTTAATATCACCCCAATAAAATAATCTTAAAAATTAAAATAAAATCAATCTAAAAATAAAAATTTGTAAAACTATAAAGATTTATAGGGTCTTCTCGTCTTTTAACAAAATTTTAGCTTTTTTACTAAAATATAAAATTCTATAATAAATTTATATGAAACAGATTATACTTCATCCAACCATTCATACAAGCCTTCAATTATAAGACTAATGATTATGATACCTTTGCACAGTTAAATTACTGCGGCCATTAAAAATTTTCATTGGGCAGGTCAGACTTTAAAATTAACTCAAAAAGACATGTTTTTGTTAAACAGGCGAGTAATATATTTGCTGAGTTCTTTATATAAACCTTTCATTAAAAATTACATCATTATTTCTTTTCAAATAAAATTACAAAAAAATTTTTCATAGAAAATTAAAACATAAATAAAAAATATTTAAATAAAATAATTTTTAACAAAATTAATAATAATTGCTAATTCTAAGCTTTTTTTTTTTAACTAATTTATTTCATTTATAATAATTTATTTTAAAGCTTATCCCTTAAAATATTATAATTAATAAATTTATTTATTAACAAAATAAATAAATAAAATCAAAAATTACTAAACTAAATTTATTTCTAAAAAAACTAGATATATTTATAAACGAATAACATTTCATTTCTAATAACTTATTCAAAATAATTTTAATACATTAAATTTAATAAATTATTAACTCTTATAAAATCGAGATTAATATTTTTACTATTAATTATTTAATAAACCCTGATACACAAGGTACAAAAAATAAATTTTTCTTATAAAATAAAAATTTTTCAAATTATTTCAATAATCTTTCACAATACAAATAAACTATAATTATATTTATTTTTTCATAAAAAATTACTAAAACACTAATTTTTATAATTACTTTTAATATAAATTAAACAAATAATATTAATAAATAAATCATAAAATAAATAAATATTAAATTCAATTTATATTGATTCGCACAAAAATCTCTTCAATGTAAATGAAATACTTTACTTTATAAGCTTTAAATTGTCATTCTAGATACACCTTCCGATACATCTACTATGTTACGACTTATCTTACTTTAGAATAAGAGCGACGGGCGATATGTGCATATTTTAGAGCTAAAGTCAAATTTTTTATCTTTAAACCGACAAGATACGCATACGATGGCTTAAACGCTGTAGATCAATATTTCTTTGCGGACTTGTTTGACTACGTCTAGCGTTTTGCCGTCTTTTTCTCTCAGCTAAGGGATTTAAGGGATTTAAAGTCCTCTT
The DNA here is from genome assembly GCF_040869045.1 of Eurosta solidaginis. NCBI lineage: Eukaryota > Metazoa > Arthropoda > Insecta > Diptera > Tephritidae > Eurosta > Eurosta solidaginis. Next base: position 71,650,320 of record NC_090323.1, on the reverse strand, counting down.
TCTAGGCATTGTAATCTCCGGATAGTAATAAATTGTGAGCAAAATCAATTGATAAATACAAATTCAACAACTTACTACGTATGTATGTAGGTAATTAACTTAAACTGTTTTCAAAGTTTCAAGACAAAAATCAACAGAAATCAGCTGTTCTTATTTGCTTATATGCGACTACGATATCGCCATCAAAATTATGAAAGTTGTATGTAATGTTTTATGAACGTATGTATGTATGTATGTATATAAAAGTCTCTTGTCAAATATCAACAGAAATCAGCTGTCAATCAATTAAAACTTAAAGCTTGCACTACGTAACGCTAAATGGCATGGTGAATGCAGTGCAAATATTCACAATAGTGCCATAGTACAAATAGATTTCTTTGTGTGCTCACAATCGTTTATTTTTATACTCAGTTGAGCAGAGCTCCCAGAGTATATTAACTTTGATTGGATAACGGTTGGTTGTACAGGTATAAAGGAATCGAGATAGATATAGACTTCCATATATCAAAATCATCAGTATCGAAAAAAAATTTGATTGAGCCATGTCCGTCCGTCCGTCCGTCCGTCTGTCCGTTAACACGATAACTTGAGTAAATTTTGAGGTATCTTGATGAAATTTGGTATGTAGATTCCTGGGCACTCATCTCAGATCGCTATTTAAAATGAACGATATCGGACTATAACCACGCCCATCGATATCGAAAATTTCGAGAAACCGAAAAAATGCGATAATTCATTGCCAAAGGCGGAGAAAGCAATGAAACTTGGTAGATGGGTTGACGTTATGACGCAGAATAGAAAATTAGTAAGATTTTGGACAACGGGCGTGGCACCGCCCACTTTTACAAGAAGGTAATTTAAAAGTTTTGCAAGCTGTAATTTGGTAGTCGTTGAAGATATCATGATGAAATTTGGCAAGAACGTTACTACTATTACTATATAGGTGCTAAATAAAAATTAGCAAAATCGGATGAAGAAAACGCCCACTTTTTAAAAAAAAATTTTTTAAAAGTCAAATTTTAACAAAAAATTTAATATCTTTACTGCATATAAGTAAATTAAGTCAAAATTCAACTCCAGTAATGATATGATGCAACAAAATACAAGAATAAAAGAAAATTTCAAAATGGGCGTGGCTCCGCCCATTTTAATTTAGTTTGTCTAGAAAACTTTTAATACCATAAGTCGAACAAAAATTTACCAATCCTTCTTAAATTTGGTATGGGCATAGATTCTATGACGGTAACTGTTTTCTGTGAAAATGGGCGAAATTTGTGGAAGCCACGCCCAGTTTTTATACACAGTCAACCGTCTGTCCTTCCGTTGGGCCTTTAACACGATAACTTGAGCAAAAACCGATATATCTTTACTAAACTCAGTCCACGTACTTATCTGAACTCACTTTATATTGGTATAAAAAATGGCCGAAATCCGACTATAACCACGCCCACTTTATCGATATCCAAAATTAAGAAAAATGAAATAAATGCCATAATTATATACCAAATACGAAAAAAGGGATGAAACATGGTAATTGGATTGGTTTATTGAAGCAAAATATAACTTTAGAAAAAACTTTGTACAATGGGTGTGACATCTACCATATTAAGTAGAAGAAAATGAAAAAGTTCTACAAGGCGAAATCAACAGCCCTTGGAATCTTGGCAGGAATACTGTTCGTGGTATTGCATATATAAATAAATTAGCAGTACCCGAAAGATGATTTTCTGGATCACCCTGGTCCACATTTTGGTCGATATCGCGAAAACGCCTTCACATATACATCTAAGGGCCACTCGCTATTAAAACCCTCATTAATACCTTTAATTTGATATCCATATCGTACAAACACATTCTAGAGTTACCCCTGGTCTACCCTAATGGCGATATCTCGAAAAGGCGTCCACCTATAGACCTAATGCCCACTCCCTCTTAAAATGCTCAGTAACACCTTCCGTTTCATACCCATATCGTACAAACATTCTAGAGTCACCCTTGGCCCACCTTTATGGCGGTACTTACAAAAGGCGTCCACCTATAGAACTAAGGATTACTCCCTTTTAAAATACTCATTACCACCTTTCATTTGATACCCATATCGTACAAACACATTCTAGAGTCACCCCTGGCCCACCCTAATGGCGATATCTCGAAAAGGCGTCCACCTATATACCTAATGCGCACTCCCTCTTAAAATGCTCAGTAACACCTTTCGTTTGATACCCATATCGTACAAACATTCTAGAGTCACCCTTGGTCCACCTTTATGGCGATATCTCGAAAAGGCGTCCACCTATAGAACTAAGGATTACTCCCTTTTAAAATACTCATTACCACCTTTCATTTGATACCCATATCGTACAAACACATTCTAGAATCACCCCTGGCCCACCCTAATGGCGATATTTCGAAAAGGCGTCCACCTATAGCCATATTGCCCACTCCCTCTTAAAATGCTCAGTAACACCTTTCGTTTGATACCCATATCGTACAAACATTCTAGAGTCACCCCTGGCCCACCATAATGGCGATATCTCGAAAAGGCGTCCACCTATAGACCTAATGCCCATTCCCTTTTAAAATGCTCAGTAACACCTTTCATTTCATTCCCATATCGTACAAACACATTTTGGAGTCACCCCTGGTCCACCTTTATGGCGATATCTCGAAACGGCGTCCACCTGTGGAACTAAGGATCACTCCCTTTTAAAATACTCATTAACACCTTTCATTTGATACTTATATCGTACAAACATATTCTAGAGTCACCCCTGGTCCACCTTTATGGCGATTTCTCGAAAAGGCGTTCACCTATAGAACTAAAGCCCATTCCCTTTTAAAATACTCATTACCACCTTTCATTTGATACCCATATCGTTACAAACACATTCTAGAGTCACCCCTGGCCCACCTTAATGGCGATGTCTCGAAAAGGCGTCCACCGATACACCAAACGCCCACTCCCTCTTAAAATGCTCAGTAGCACCTTTCATTTGATACCCATATCGTACAAACAAATTCTAGAGTCAGCCCTGGTCCACCTTTATGGCGATATCCCTAAATGGCGTCCATCCATAGAACTATGGCCTACTCTCTCTTAAAATACTCTTTAATACCTTCCATTTGATACACATATCATAAAACCACATTCCAGGGTTACCCTAGGTTCATTTTCCTAAATAGTGATTTTTTATTTTGTCTCCATAGCTCTCAACTGAGTATGTAATGTTCGGTTACACCCGAACTTAGCCTTCCTTCCTTACTTGTTAATAAATTATTTTAATAAAATGTAGCTAAAGAAAAGCACTCCGACCAAAATTGCCCAAAGCTCGCTAATAGCCCGAATTTCCATCTTTACAACCAAAACTTTATTTATACATTTGGATTCCAAATAAGAGCGAAAAAGGGATCCGTACATAAAAACAGCAATTAGAAATAATATACACGAGCCGGACCAGTGCGTATAATGCGCAGCCAATATAAAAGTCTTTTATCAAATATCAACATACATCCGCTGTTCTATCAATCAATTAAAACTTAAAATTTGTGCTGCCATCTGACGTACGGTGTTGTTGTTGTTGTTGTAGCAGTGCTTCGCCCCACCTAACAGCTGCGACCGATCACAAATTGTCATCTATATCCTCTAACGGGAGTCCAAGAAAACTTGCTGTTTCAACAGGGGTGGACCATAATGAAAGGGGTGTTAGAGGCGTTGGTTCCACATTACAATTAAAGAGATGGTTGGTGTCAAGTGAGGACACATTGCAAGCGGGGCATGCATTTTGTATGTCGGGTTTGATTCTGGATAGGTAAGTGTTTAACATGTTACAGTATCCAGAACGAAGTTGAGCTAGAGTGACTCGCGTTTCCTCGGGAGTATGCGTTCTTCTTCCGCAAGTTTTGGGTACTGTCCCTTGAGTACTGGATTCACCGGGCAATAAAGGTCCGACGCCTGTTTGTGGAGTTCACCAAGGACCGGCTTGTGTTTTTTGCTTCATACGGCTGAGTTCTCAGATGCCGTATTTCCACAAAATGCGTACGGAGGTGACTCCTTAAGCCCCTAGGCGGTGTTGGCTCATCAATCAGATGTATGTTGAGATGACTAGGTTTCTGGGTATTCAACAGGAACTGTTTGGTTAGAATCTCATTTCTCTCCATGATGGGGAGTATTCTCGCCTCGTTATGTAGATGGTGTTCTGGGGACATAAGAAGACAGCCCGTGGCGATTCTGAGAGCAGTATTTTGGCAGGCCTGTAGCTTCTTCCAGTGGGTAATTTTTAGGCTTGGCGACCATATAGGGGACGCGTAGCACGCAATCGTATGGCCAATTGCTTTGTATGTGGTAATGCTCGTTTCTTTGTCTTTTCCCCAAGTACTGACAGCAAGGGATTTGAGGATTTTATTACGGTTCTGGATTTTTGGAACAATTGCGGCTGCGTGCTCTCCAAAATGTAGATCCTGATCAAACGTCACACCCAAGATTTTGGGGTGTTGGACAGTCGGCAGCGTAGTGCCATCGACGTGGACGTTCAAAATGGTCGACATTTGGGCGTCCATGTTGTAAATAAGGTCGCGGAGGATATAGTCGGTGGTAACGCCAGGTTTCGCGAGAACTGGAGAGATCAGGGAGGTAGCCGTTTATTCTGTTGCAAAGTTAATCGATCTGTGGGCCTGGGCCTGTGGCAATTATTGTGCAGTCATCGGCGTAGGAAACGATAGTAGCTCCTTCTGGTGGCAGAGGTAGCTTAGATATGTAGAAATTAAACAAAAGTGGGGATAGGAAACCGCCCCTTAGTTTAATTCTTCTTGGTTTTGATGTTTCGTTTCGCGATACGACTCTCCTATGTTAGCTGGTTTCCCAGGCTTTAGTAGCAGGACCACCTTGGCCATTTTCCATTTTTCGGGTATGACAAAGGTGGAAAGAGACAGGTTGAAGACATGTGCTAAATATTTGAAACCCTCTTTGCCTAGGCTTTTAAGCATCGGCATGGCTATACCGTCTGGGCCCACCGCTTTGGGTGGTTTAGCATGACCGATGGCATCCTCAACCTCTTTGGCGGTGATGGTAATTGGTGACGCGTTGAATTTATGTTTATGTGAGTGTCTGTTGGCCCACCGTCTATCTTTGTCGACCTTAGAATGCATTATATATTGTCGGCAGAAAGCGCTCGCACATTTTTCCGCATCCGATAGCACTTTATCGCCAAAGGTGATGGAAACTTTGTCGGTGTGTCTAGACGGATACCATAGGGACTTTACGGTGGACCAAAGTTTACGTTTAAAGTAGATGTTGATGATTTCTAGGTTTGCATCGCCTGACCGGACAGATAAGCCTTGACGTTCTAAGACACTGTCCCTGCGGGCGATGCCGGGATCAAATATATGATATTGCACAGAGTGGTGTATGAAAAACGCGAGGCCGCCTCCATTTCCGCTCTCGCGATATTTTCTGTGGACATTGTACCCAGAACAGGTCTGCAGTGCAGATCTTGCTGTGAGTTTAGTCTCTTGAATCGCAGCAATCCTGATGTTGTGCCGCTTCATGAAGTCGACTATCTCCGTGATCTTTCCAGTTAATCCATTACATTTTAAAGGTAGAATTCTGAAGTGCATAGGGGGAGACGCCGCCACTCTGGGAGTAAGTGACGGGTGACTACGCCTGGGTTGTGGAAGGCTAGGACGCAACTGCTGATGTGGCCCTGGAACTGTATGTCCTTGGGTAAGCATTGGGGTATCCGGTGTATTTGAGTATGCGGCCTGGCAACATGGCGCAATGAAACCCGCCGGGGGGTTGCCGTCGCGGAGACCAGAACATCTAGGAAAGTGGCACCGTCCATGCCTGCAGCTGCATTGGGCGGATGGCGCAAACATATATATTCTGTGCTGGTAAACGGTGCAAAGGGAGGTAGGGACTAAGGTTCTGTTGCCCTGACCTGCACAATTGCTGCCTGAAAACAGGGGGGAGAAGACGGGGCAGGGGCTGATGCTCGGCATTGTTCTCGACTCTACTACGGAGTTTGAAGGTATGAGTGGGAGCAGCCGTATGAGTTGGTGGCGCCGTGGAGTGCGAGCAACAGCGGGTACTGGTTGTGGCTTGCTGAGCAGCGGGACTGTTGGAAGGTAGTGGGGGAGCGCTAAGGCGCAGACTACGGAACGTCCTAGGGCGTGAACAGCAAGGAGCCGCAAAAGATTTATAGAAGTTACGTGGACTGCATAGGGTGGTAATAAGCATAGAGAAATCCCTGGAATATAAATAGTATGCTCTAGGAGTCTTCTTGGACATTGCCGGGGCTTTCAATAATGTTGCAAAATGGGCGATTATGGATGGTCTTAATTACATTAAAGTACATCCTGCCTTAATCAGATGGATCGGCTGCATGTTAAATTGCAGAAAGATTACATCACAATGGGGATTGTACGAGGCCACGAAATCAGAGGACAGGGGCACGCCGCAGGGAGGGGTGCTATCACCTCTGCTGTGGACACTGGTCATCAACCAATTGCTCAGGCAATTCGATGAGGGACCCGTAAAACTTACGGCTTACGCAGATGACGTTGCAATTGTCATAAGTGGAAAATGCCTTCCAACGATTAGTTCTTTGATGGATCGGGCGCTTCGGGATATTCATACCTGGGCATCTAATGTCGGGCTGAAAGTCAATGCGGAGAAGACGGATATGGTCTTGTTTACAAAGAGGTACAAGGTCCCAAATTGGACCAGGCCTAAGTTAGGGGCGGTGACCTTACAGGAGAAACCTTGCACAAAATATCTAGGAATCATCCTAGACAGTAAGCTGTCATGGAAGCTCAACGTGGAGGAGAGGGTCAAGAAGGCCTCAACGGCATTCTATGCATGTAAAAGAATGCTGGGGTGTACGTGGGGCCTATCGCCCTCTCTTCCTCATTGGGTTTTTACAGTAAGCCCTATTCTATACTATGGAGTTCTTGTTTGGTGGAAAGCCACACAAAAAACAACATACCTCAAAAAATTAGAGGGGGTATGCAGACTATCGATGCTTTGCATTACGGGAGCCCTGAAAACAACCCCGACGGCTGCACTGTACGCCATTCTGCACATTCCACCTGTAGACCTGGTAGCAAAGAACAAAGCGTTAACGACCGCAACCAGGCTCGATGCTTCGGGGCAGCTTGAGCGCCGACCATATGGCCATAGTAGTATAGCGTCCTCAGTCACAAGACGAACAGACTACATGATTCCCTACCTGCACTTTGAGGGAGATCTTAAGGCCACAATAGAGGTGGACGGTTGGCGCAAAGGTGCGCAAATGGCGGACGAGGCGATACATGTGTACACCGATGGTTCCAAAATAGTGGAAGGAGTAGGGTCTGCGGTATACTGCGCTGATCCGGAATTAAGCAGATCCTACAGGCTGCCGGATTACTGTAGCGTTTTCCAAGCGGAAATATTAGCCGTAACCAAAGCAGTAGAAACCCTGGAAGAGAATAGCTTAAGCTGCAACCGTGTAAATTTTTATATTGACAGTCAAGCAGCAATTAAGGCAATAATCTCGCATAGCACAGCATCTAAATGCGTGTTAGAGTGTAAGCAGTCTCTGGAGAGAATCGGGACAGGGAGAAGCATACATCTATATTGGGTCCCAGGGCATATGGGAATAGATGGGAATGAAAAAGCGGACGAACTAGCTAAAAAGGGCGCATCCCTTGAAGCTTGCTCCGTAGACGTCCCAATTAGATTGGGCGAGATTAAGCGAAGGCGAGAGGTGCACATGATCGACCAAGCAGAAAAGGCGTGGGTTCAAGCGCGGGGCTGTAAAGTGTCGAAGATTATGTGTAGGTCTTACAACCTTAGATTAACACAGTTGCTTCTATCATTAAAAAGAGAGGACTGTAGACTCATGACGGGTATTCTGACTGGACACTGCTTTCTGGCGTCACATGCCTTTAAATTAGGCTTGGTCAGTGATAGCAGGTGTAGGAAGTGCGGGTTGGAGGAGGAAACGATCGAGCACGTTCTGTGCTCGTGCCCTGCACTTGCCAGGTTAAGACTCCAGCTATTAGGAGTGATACAGCTGTCAGATCTAGAAGCAGCAAGTGGCTTAAGTCCTAGGAAGCTTCTAGTATTTGCCAAGAGGACGGAGTTATTTTATAACATAGGTCCTGGTTTTTGATAGGGTTTTTCAGTTTGGTCGTTAAAGCAAACTTCTGGTAACACTACGGACTCAATCAGTCTATGTGAGGTCCTCATGGACCGGCCAGTTCAACCTACCTACCTACGTGGACGTCTGGTTTTGGCGTCTAGCCCAGAACAACCTGTCCGATGCAACCATCCTTTACACGAGCCACTCTGAAAAGAGTATGACCGTCCTAAAAAAATTCTTTTCCGGCAAATGCAGCAAAACCATTTCTCAGGACCGGGGTCAGGAGACGGACTCGGATTAGGTTCGATACCTTCCCGGAGCAAGAGAATATGGAGCAGTCCCGCTGCAAGGAGCTGCCGGGGGGATGACAGTTTGTGGGAGGGACGCAACAAATTAAATGGGGTTACACTGAAGTGGCAGCCTTTGGTCGGAAAAATCCCGAGTCGCTCCGGTACATAGAACCGACTGCCTTGAATGGAAGTAACAAATATTGTGAAGTGTGGATCATTACTTACCTTCGCTCGGTGCTTCAACGCTCCATCGGTTTAAGATGACGTAGACGACTTCCCTCTAGATTTGAGTAGTCTCTGAATATAGGTTACCAGATCGCCCTTTTCATTTTAAGAGAAATTTGATTCGGGCTTGAATTCTTACGTCTTTCGGCGAATTTTATACCTTTAAATATTGCCTATACTCTCTGCCGTATTTTTCGATCGGGTGACAGCCGTTTAGCTTCATAGATCTCTTAATCTTTAAACTCTTAGCTGCATGAAAGCATTTAGGGAAACAGCGAAGTCGATCGTCCTCACTATATATATACATATATCTGAAATTGCTTTGTAAATGTATTTTTTTGAACAATATGTGTACAATTTTGTATCGCCAAATACATGTGACAAGCGGTAGATGCTACAGATCTCGAATTTAGTTTTGTGTTTTAATGTGTATTTTTCCTTTTTATATAGAAAGTGTGCGTGGTAATCAATGGATTTTGTCTAGGGAAATTCTATTCTGAAAAAAACATCTTCAACAGTTTTTGAAGTCAATGAAAAGATTTTTAAAGATTGGAGCCGCCTAAGTAGGCATTGCCACGCGCTTTGTTTTTCAAGATGGTTAAATACAGTTTTTAAGTCAACCTTACGAAGTTGATCAAATAATGTTTTAGCTTTATATGATGTGAAATATCCCGTTTAGTATAGAATTATCAAAGAATTATATTTTTTATAGGAGTATTAGTCGCAGTCAGAAGAAGATGTCTGTTAAATGTCATTAAAATTAATTTCATTAATTCAATGATAGTTATTGCAACAAAACGTGCGATGATGATCCCAGGGAAAATAGGTTTGCGAATGAATGGATGAGTAATGCTAACATAAACCTTTTGTTCGGTTGGAATAAGTGGGATATAAAAAAAAATCGCTAGGCGCTGCCACCGATCAAGTCGACAGTAGCTAGCGGATTTTTTTTTTTTTGTGAAATTTCCTAGGCAGTAAGGCGCTAATTAATCGTGACGATAAAATTATTTCATCTTTTTCATTTCACTGAAAGTCACCGACACAATGGCGCATAATCACAGTTTATGGTTCTTAATTAAGTCGAACTTCTTGAAAATTTAAAAACTGTTTCATCTGGACTGCGAATATTGGCCAATAAAGCTAAATTTAGAAAATAATTACAATAAATACATTATCTTCCCGTTCTTATCAATTAATGTAAAATTGTACCTACTGTTACTGTAAGAACTTGCACAAAGTATCTAGGAATCATCCTAGACAGTAAGCTGTCATGGAAGCTCAACGTGGAGGAGAGGGTGAAGAAGGCTTTAACGGCACTTTATGCATGTAAAAGTATGCTGGGGTGTTCGTGGGGTTTATCGCCCTCTATTTCTCATTGGGTTTTTACAGCGATTCCCTATCCTATGGCTGGTGGGTTGCTTGGAGTGGCGAGTCCCAATTGACTCCAAATAGGGCTCATGCGTCGTTTTAATACCACAAACTTGTGAGTTAACCAATGAAAGAATGTTGTAAGAATACTAATGAATATTTGCACGCGCCTCAGGGAAAAACTCGTCCCCCTATGTCCATCCCGTGGAGTTTATGAATTTGAGAAGCTCTCCCGCTCTAACATCCTTGAGTTCTGGGAGGCTTTCGAAAAAGGGCTTTCCAAGAAACTTTATTCTGCTTCGACAGTGAGCTGGACATTCGCACAGCAGATGCTCAACCGTTTCTTCCGCCTCCGGACGCTTGCAACTGCGAAAGCAGGTATTGTGTTACAGTCACATCCATGCCGCACGTACCTCAATGGTCCAATGTCCCGTTAACACAGCAACTACTCTGGATATATCCCTTCTGTTCATCTTAAGGGCAGCTACCGATCGTTTTTCGTTATATAGTGGCCACATGCTCTTGGAAACTCTACAGGTCCGCAACCGATTCCACCTATTGTTGGCTTCACCCAACCAGTTCTTGGAGATGCGACCATTGATGAGTCGCAGGGGTGCAAGGACCTCCTTCCCTGAGACATAAAGAGCCGCTCCACGCCGTTCCAGCAAATCTGCCATCTCGTTACCCTGTATGTTTCGATGCCCCATATCAGGGTAACGATCTGCCGCACAGTGGTCTGGATTTGGATTTCAGTGGACTTAGGGAAAAGAAAAAAAATATTACTTAATAACACAAAAACTTTGATGGGGATCGATTTTAAATCTCATTACATGACGTTTTGATACTCAGTTGAGCAGAGCTCACAGAGTATATTAGCTTTGATTGGATAACGGCTGGTTTTACAGGTATAAAGGAATCGAGATAGATATAGACTTACATATATCAAAATCATCAGTATCGAAAAAAAATTTGATTGAGGCATGTCCGTCCGTCCGTCCGTCCGTTCGTCCGTCCTTTAACACGACAGCTTAAGTAAATTTTGAGGTATCTTGATTTAAATGTAGGATATCGGACTATAACCAACCACGGAAAACGACCACGCCCACTTAAAAAAAAAATTGTATGTCAAATTAAAAAAAAAAGTTAATATAGTTACAGTATATAAGTAAATTATGTCAACATTCAACTCCAGTAATGATATGGTGCAACAAAATACAAAAATAAAAGAAATTTTCAAAATGGGCGTGGCTCCGCCCTTTTTCATTTAATTTGTCTAGGATACTTTTAATACCATAAGTCGAACAAAAATTTACCAATCCTCGTGAAATTTGGTAGGGTCTTAGATTCTGGGTCAATAACTGTTTTCTGTGAAAATGGGCGAAATCGGTTAAAGCCACGCCCAGTTTTTATACACAGTCGGCCGTCTGTCCTTCCGCGTGGCCGTTAACACGATAACTTGAGCAAAAATCGATATATCTTTACTAAACTCAGTTCACGTAATTACCTGAACTCACTTTGTATTGGTATAAAAAATGGCCGAAATCCGCCTATGACCACGCCCACTTTTTTGATATCGAAAATTACGAAAAATGAAAAAAAATCCATAATTCTATACCAAATACGAAAAAAGGGATGAAACATGGTAATTGGATTGATTTATTGACGCAACATATAACTTTAGAAAAAAACTTTTAAAATGGGTGTGGCACCTTCCATATTAAGTAAAATAAAATGAAAAAGTTCTGCAGGGCGAAATCAAAAGCCCTTGGAATCTTGGCAGGAATACCGTTCGTGGTATTACATATATAAATAAATTAGCGGTACCCGACAGATGATGGTCTGGGTCACCCTGGTTCACATTTTGGTCGATATCTCGAAAATACCTTCACATCTACAACTAAGCGCTACCCCTTTTAAAACCCTCATTAATACTTTTAATTTGATACCCATATCGTACAAACACATTATAGAGTCACCCCTTGTCCACCTTTATGGCGCTATCTCAAAAGGCGTCCACCTATAGAACTAAGGCCCACTCCCTTTTAAAATACTCATTATCACCTTTTTGGTACCCATATCGTACAAACAAATTCTAGAGTCACCCCTGGTCCACCTCTATGGCGATATCTCGAAAAGGCGTCTACCTAGAGGACTAAGGCCCACGCCCTTTTAAAATAATCATTATCACCTTTCGTTTGATACCCATATTGTACCAACGCATTCTAGAGTCAGCCCTGGTCCACCTTTATAACGATATCCCGAAAAGGCGACCACCCATAGCACTAAGGCCCGCTCTCTTTTAAAATACTCATTAACGCCTTTCGTTTGATACCCATATTGTACAAACGCTTTCTAGAGTCACCCCTGGTCCACCTTTATGACGATATCTCGAAAAGAAGTTCAGCTATAGAACTAAGGCCCACGCCCTTTTAAAATAATCGTTATCACCTTTCGTTTGATACCCATATTGTACCAACGCATTCTAGAGTCAGCCCTGGTCCACCTTTATAACGACATCCCGAAAAGGCTCTCTTTTAAAATACTCATTAACGCCTTTCGTTTGATACCCATATTGTACAAACGCTTTCTAGAGTCACCCCTGGTCCACCTTTATGACGATATCTCCAAAAGAAGCTCAGCTATAGAACTAAGGCCCACGCCCTTTTAAAATAATCATTATCACCTTTCGTTTGATACCCATATTGTACCAACGCTTTCTAGAGTCACCCCTGGTCCACCTTTATAACGATATCCCGAAAAGGCTTCCACCTATAGAACATATTCTCATTAACACCTTTCATTTGATACCCATATTTTACCAACGGATTCTAGAGTCAGCCCTGGTCCACCTTTATAACGATATCCCGAAAAGGCTTCCACCTATAGAACAAAGGCCCACTCTCTTTTAAAATTCTCATTAACACCTTTCATTTGATACTCATATCGTACAAACAAATTCTAGAATCACCCCTGTTCCACCTTTATGGCGATATCTCGAAAAGGCGTCCACCCATAGAACTAAGGCCCGCTCCATTTTAAAATACTCATTAACACCTTTCGTTTGATACCCATATTGAACAAACGCATTCTAGAGTCACCCCTGGTCCACCTTTATGGCGATATCTCGAAAAGGCGTCCATATATAGAACTAAGGCCCACTCCCTTTTATAATACTCATAAACACCTTTGATTTGATACCCATATCGTACAAACAAATTCTAGAGTCAGCCTTGGTCCACCTTTATGGCGATATCCCTAAATGGCGTCCACCTATAGAACCATGGCCTTCTTAAAATACTCTCTAATACCATCCATTTGATACACATGTCATACAAACACATTCCAGGGTTACCCTAGTTTCATTTTCCTACATGGTGATTTTCCCTTACTTTGTTTTCATAGCTCTCAACTGAGTATGTAATGTTCGGTTACACCCGAACTTAGCCTTCCTTACTTGTTATATATGAGTATTTTTTCATAAAGTGTTAAACAAAAAAGTTATATCAAATTAAAAAAATGTATGTATTGGAAAAATCACATTTTTACCGTTAACTCAGTTTCTTCACATTTCCTCAAAACTTGATTAATTTATGTACATATATAGTTAGGGTTATATACTATGCAATGTACGCGGTTTCATGGTTCGCAAAGGTTCGCGCTTTTTGTTTTTTTTTTTGTTTTTTATTTTAGTATTGCGAATCACTTTTTAATTTTGGGGAGAATTTTAAAACAAAAATATTTGATAATTCACATTATACATTTAATTATTTTATATTGAATTTGCATTTAACAATCCAAAAAAGTTCAAATCAAAAATTTAGCTTTTTTAACTATTCCAACTTCTTCGTTAGTACCAAATGAGTAATTAAAAGCAAAACTTATTCGATCGGTCAATAGTCCATGAAATCTCCAAATATACATAAGGTATATGACCAAAAAACAAAAAAACAACTAAAGAAAAAACAATTTTTATAATTTTACGTAAATGTTGCGTTTCATATTAGCATGTATATTCGTACCCAATTAAAACTGAGAAAATAAAATATTTAGTTTTCTGTATACTAGCCGAGGTTTTGCCGTAGGAGTAGTAGAGATTTCACTTCTTCGGATATTTTCTCATGCTTACTAGGTAAATCAGATCTCCTCGATGAAATAAATGGGTCAGAAGTAACTAACAAATTATTTAAAATGCCCTCATTTGTGGCTTTGCAGCTAATTTTTCTTGCATGGTCCCGACGATATGCTCTGAAATCCTTATTTCTGGATTCACCGGCTTCTTCGGACAACTTTCCAAAAGGAATGGAACCAAAATGATCTATTATTGAAGCTCCGTCTACTAAAATTTTATGCACACTTGAAGGCATGTAATACCATTCATATAGTTCGACGTAAACTCGAATGGTTTCTCTGGCGTACATGTTGAACTTTTGTGCATCTATTGGACACCCACATGAAAGTGCCCCTAATATTGTAGAGAATCTTTGAATGAGATTTCCACTAACACCAGTTATAGAAGCGGTAGTTTTAATATCAGCGAAAAATCGTCTAGCGGTATTTCCATCATTCGTTGTACTGTGTCCATGCTTTACCACGTCTAACAATAAACCAGTCTGATTTCTAAAAGAATCCTGTACTGTTTTCTTCCAATTTAGATTTATTATCTCCTTTCGCTATCCACGATTTAAATTTTAATGGGTAAGATATATGAAGAATACACTCCATAAACCGAATCCGAGGAGTCCCTCTCTCCGAGTCTAGGTCCGTCAATTTTTCCGTCCCCTACACCCGTTCTTGAGTCCGTCCTTGTTAAAGTCAGTGACGTTATTGTCGTTACCGTCTTAGTCATATTGTCGTCCGTATCTTTGTTGTCTTTTTTAGCTTTGTCATAATTTTTTTTGTAAATAGTTCATATTTTGGTTCCACGAGTATGCATGGAAAGGGTTGGTCACTCGTCCGCAGAGGCGGCATGCTTAAAGAAGGCACTTATACCTCCGAACTTGCCCGAGCATCGGAGGGGACCGTTCGAGACCAGCTACTCAATATCCACACGTTGGCCATTCAGCCCTCGGTACGGGTACCTCAACACCTTGGCTTAGGGTGGTGGGATGGGGTATGGGCCGGGATGGGCAAAAGGCAGGAAATAGGATCTGGGGTGTGGGAAAGAGGTCACCGTCGAAGCGTTACCAGGTGTCACCACGAAGAGGCTCCCCCTACCCCGGGGGGAGGGCGCTAAGCACCTATGAGTCGACGCTTTGGGGTGGCGCTGGTGTGTGCCATACGCAACACACCCATCAATGACACCCGCCCTATCCTATACTATGGAGTTCTTGTTTGGTGGATTAATTGGATTGGATCGTTGTGGTGCATTAATGTTTGGTTAGGTTAGGTTAGGTTAGGTTAGGTGGTAGCTGCCCTGATAGGGATAGCTCATTTGGACAACACGAAGATCCTGTGTGATAACACATACACCAAAAATAACGGTGGCTTAGATCTAGCTACTTAGAGAATCGTTGGGTAGCATCTATAAAGCTCCGAATGATACCGATCTCAACTTTGGATAAATCCTCGGGAGATCCAAGTGAATCGCGACCGAAGTACTTTCGCCTAGTTCTGAAAAAAGCTGGGCAATGAAGCATAAAGTTATTTCGTGATTCCACCTCATCATCCTCCATACAGCTGCAGCAGGATGGAATTTCCAGTATATTGAGACGTACCGCGTGGATACCTATGGGACTGTGCCCTGTCAAAACCCCAATGACCATTGATAAGTGAGCCGTAGTTAGCCAATTATTTCAGCAGACCTCCTGCCATCCACTTTCGGCCAGAAAGATCTTGCTACCCTGCAAGACGTGGTGTCCGCCCAACTTTTGCTGAGCTTACTCAAGGCCCAGCTATGAAGGAGCTATCCACAGGTGGCTAGCTGGATCCCATCCGGTTAAATTGTATCGATGCGGGCTAAGAGATCCGCTTGACAGTTACCCGGACGCTTTTATTTAATTGTCTAATCAACGCCCTAGATTGATGGTGAATGCGATGACCAGTATCTAGGACCTACCTAATTATTTTCTAGCTTTTAGTATTACTATTACCTCATTTAAATATTGTTTTCAATAAAACCGTTTAACTTTAATTTTTTTTTTCAATTTTTTTTATTTTCAAGTTTTTTTAGTCTTTATTTTATTGCCTATTATCTCTCATTCTATTTAGTTCATTTAGATACTCATTATTACAAGGACTCTTTCCTGACAATTTGTTGCAATCTAAGTCCTCAATACATAATCCTTGCAAAGACTTTACTCGACTCAGCGCCACGTATGCTTGTCCCTCCTCGAACTCGAAAATATTTTGATGTCACTTCTACCGGACTATATGTAATATTTGTTCCAAATATGAGCCAAATCGGACCACAAATACAATTTTTTGAAATATTTCGATCCACGCGCCACCTATCGGATTTGTCTTTTTATTATGGCATTGTCATCGGTTTCTGAACTATATTCCAAGTTTCAAGCTTGTAGCTTATCGCGAAGTTACTTAAATTTCAATTACAAAATTCGTTCGCAACGGCCGTGCGGCCGGCCTGTCAAGTCAAGCTAAATAAAACCGTTTAAAAACAAAATAAACACTTTTAAATTGAAGCTGTTATAACAAATTTAATACTTAACCTGTTAAAATTTCAGCTATTTATTCGAATGCTATGAAGTGCCTCATCACAACTTCAGCTTTAACAGAAGAATCGAATGGGAATCTCATACAATTTTATCTTGTATTTTAAATTCGAATAACTACTAAAATAGTTATGTAAAGAACAGGTTTTTTTTGAACTTTTTTGTGAGCCGTTCAATTTTCTATAAGAATATGTATAGCTAGTGTTATGTATGAGTCATATGGCTTAGTTCTCTGGTAAAACTTTTGTAAATGTATGGAAAAACCAAAGTCACGACAAGGCACTTTCAAACATTCAAATAAAATCCCGAAATTATAAAGGCTTTCCTCTTTGATGACCTGAATAATATTTTCATTATATCAAAAACCGACCCATTTTTTGTTTGCCCACCCTAATAGACAAGTATATTTCCACCGCAATTTCCTCCAATCCTGTGTGCATTTAACCCAAAATGCCAAAAAACTGGGTCAAAATATTTATAAATTGGGGGCGGAGAACTTCTTGCAATTGACGCCTGTGATATTTTTAATCTTATTGGATGAATTTGTATGCACAAACACACTAGTATACATGACTATGTGTGCCGAATAAGCGAACCACTAATTCCCTGCAAACGGGGACGCAGTTGGTGGCCAAATAGATCAAGTGTTCTGTGCTAAGAGAATTGCAAAAGAAATCAATATGAATTGTGCTAAGAAAACATCAAACGCAAAAACAACAATGATAATGGAAGCAATAATACCGATTGTATGTTGGTACAAAAGAAATCAAATCTGTTTGCTTCATACATACGCACGCTCCTTCATTTAAACGCCAATAACGTACATACACTGCGCTCCTCCTGGAACTCCGTGGTGACACAGTTTTCCGTGAAAGTTTAGTTATCGAACAAAAGATTTCCCGCTTGTCTGTTATCGCACAATAAAGCAATTAGTGCCAAAGTGCAGAGAATGTTTAGAAGAAAAACTATATAGAGTGAAATGTGGTTTGATTGTCTGTGTGGTCTATGAATTTGTGTTATGCAGTATTTGGTCCGAAGCCTTCAGCTGACGTCTAAATTGACAGAAGCTTGTTGATGGGTGAACCGGTGCTGTAGCGAAGTGCTACAGACAATAAATGTACCTGGTAGAACTTTTTGACAAGTTGGATTTCAAACACCTAATGCCCCCTCTTTGGAGATGCGAATTTTCAAAACTTGTACCAATGAAAGCTTCTTAATTTGTTGATAAGGTGGTAAGTATGTTTAAAAAGTTAAATAAGAGAAAATTAAGGTATAAATTTTATTATCAAAATAAACAATTGGAGGAACACTTACAAAAAAATAAAGAGCGGATAAGACTACCTCAATATTTAAATGGGCAAAAAAGACTAAGAAATTTTTAGTTTAAAATTTATTGACAACTAGCCGACGCTGACACGACGAAGAATTATTGTTACGCTTACCATAAAAGGAAGAAATATGTTGCTGCACTGAAGAATAATCTTACATTGATTATCTGGTAGAGCTAATAACCAGTTTTACTTCTGATCTTAACCATGGTCAATATTAAGTAAAACTTCCTATAAATCTTCCAATGCTCTACTAGAAACAGTACCTTGATCTCGTAAACGGGTTGAAATACTGCTAAAAGCTTACCTTTGTAATAGAGATACATTTGGAAAATACCCTAATGGCCTAGTGGTTTGAAATGTGTCCTAAAATTTAAGTAAGACCTCGGCTGAAGCAAACAGTGAACGGTGCTCTCAATTATATGCAGTGGCTTTTGAGTGATGCGAGTACAAACAGACAGACAAAAGTTTTAAAAACTGATGATTCTTTCTGAAATATCTTCAATATAGATATATACATATAAATTAAATTAAACATTATTATAAAAACTATTTATATAAATTTGTGAACGGCTTTTCTGCATAACAATATATGGTGTCCAATATTGGGTACTTAGGTCATTGCATACTTTCGCTAGCGGATTTTAATAAAAAGGCAAGTTAGAAAGTCTTAATTAGGGTAGAACTGAAAATTATATACCTAATCAGCTGTCAGCTTTTGTGTACAGTTCAGTTAGCTTCAATTTTTTGACATTTACTAACTGATTTTGACCAATTTTATAAGAAATATTACTAGAGCGATTCTTCCTTCGAGTTGTAATAATTTTAGAATTATACGTGCAAATAAGATCAGTTTCGGCATTGGATTTGTGGTGAGAGAGGGACTTCGCCGCCACTCATTCTCGTTCTATTTAATATCTCATATATCTGCGCCCATCACCGACGAATTGGGCGAATTATTAAAGCACACCGTGAAACGGCTGATTGGACCTAAACAGGGTGTATTTACGCCAAACCCACGAAAAAAAAGCCAACTTCGACAACAGGAAAAGGAGCTGCCTGTACTAAACGAGGTGACAAACGGGGTAACTCCCTATTGTGCGATTTCTATAATTTGATGCTGGTTAAAGTTATTTTAGCGGAAGAACTCGCTCTGGAGCAATATTTCATAAAAGCGCGCAATTATTGGCGTACGTTTACGACATTGATACCAGCGGCCTGAACACCCGTGCCGTATGTTCTATTTACTACAAAATGGAAAAGCGGAAAAGATGAGTTTGGCTGTACTAGGACTAAATGAAGTATCTGCTGTCATCAAGCAAAGAGTCAGCACATTTCCTCTTGGCAAAGAAGCCACAGCTAGCAGCCATAATTACGTAATAATAAAAGACGTCGTTTATTTCAGAGCCAGCACTGAAATCCAGCTAAGAATCACTCTTTCCAATAAATGCTTCCTTAGTTTAAGTAGGGAATTGAAATAAAAAGTCCTCTAACGGCAAACGAAAATCCTGCTCTATAAACCACTGACAAGTTCTTCGAAAGATTTACGTACCGCTACGCGTTGGTGACGACGAGTACCATAATGATTTAATGATAAGCTGTACGAGCTGTATGCGGACATCAACATATTTAAGCGAATTAAATCATGGCGGCAACGCTTGTTAGGCCATATTTTCTGAATAAAGACGGTGCTCCGACTGAGCAATTCTTGTTAATATCGGAATCCGCCCTACTTCCCTGGAAGTATTGGGTGGAAAATGATTTCAATTGAGCCCAGAAACTCCTCTTTCCGATTAGAGCTAAGGCTCCTGGATCAGCACAACGTCAAACGCCCCTCTCACAGGGCTAGGAACAGTTCTCTTCACGCCACCGCACTGTTTTGGAGGTTTATCTGTAGGACTCGCAGCACCATTGGACTGTTTTTTCCTCTCTAACACCTTCGTCATGACGCCCCCTCTGAACCTTTTGGTTAAATTCTTTCAATCTCCTCTTCAACCTCTCCCGCTTCTTGTATATTAGATTGTTATCCTGGGGACTTTTTTCCGATATGTAAATTCTGGGCTCGAATCGTAAACGTAACGAAACGTCAAACGTATAAACAAAATGGGATTATAACATATAGCAAATGGAACGTAGTTTATTTTCAATAACACAATTAATTTTACGAGCCACAATAGTTGGATTGTATTTTTAGCTCACAACAGATTTTGAACTGTTAAATTGGTTGCCAAAAAATATAAAAAATAAACTAAAAACCGCGATGGATCTAATTATACTCAGTTGAGCAGAGCTCACAGAGTATATTAACTTTGATTGGATAACGGTTGGTTGTACAGGTATAAAGGAATCGAGATAGATATAGACTTCCATATATCAAAATCATCAGTATCGAAAAAAATTTGATTGAGCCATGTCCGTCCGTCCTTTAACACGATAACTTGAGTAAATTTTGAGGTATCTTGATGAAATTTGGTATGCTCATTCCTGGGCAATCATCTCAGATCGCTATTTAAAATGAACGATATCGGACTATAACCACGCCCACTTTTTCGATATCGAAAATTTCGAAAAATCGAAAAAGTGCTATAATTTTTACCACAGACGGATAAAGCGATGAAACTCGGTACGTGAGTAGAACTTATGACGCAGAATAGAAAATTAGTAAAATTGTGTACAATGGGCGTGGCACCGCCCACTTTTTAAAGAAGGTAATTTAGAAGTTTTGCAAGCTGTAATTTGGCAGTCGTTGAAGATATCATGATGAAATGTGGCAGGAACGTTACCCCTATTTCTATATATATGCTTAATAAAAATTAGCAAAATCGGAGAACGACCAAGCCCACTTTAAAAAAAAATTGTTTAGTCAAATTAAAAAAAGTTTATATCTTTACAGTATATAAATAAATTATGTCAATATTCAACTCCAGTAATGATATGGTGCAAAAAAATACAAAAATAAAAGAAAATTTCAAAATGGGCGTGGCTCCGCCCTTTTTCATTTCATTTGTCTAGAATACTTTTAATGTCATAAGTCGAACAAAAATTTATCAATCTTTGTGAAATTTGGTAGGGGCTTAGATTCTAGGACGATAACTGTTTTCTGTGAAAAAGGGCGAAATCGGTTAAAGCCACGCCCATTTTTTATACACAGTCGACCGTCTGTCCTTCCGCTCGGCCGTTAACACAATAACTTGAGCAAAAATCGATATATCTTTACTAAACTTAGTTCACGTACTTATCTGAACTCACTTTATCTTGGTATTACAAATGGGCGAAATCCGACTAAGAACACGCCCACTTTTTCGATATCGAAAATTTCGAAAAATGAAAAAAATGCCATAATTCTATACCAAATACGAAAAGAGGGATGAAACATGGTAATTGGATTGGTTTATTGACGCAAAATATAACTTTAGAAAAAAACTTTGTAAACCGCATGTGACACCTACCATATTAAGTAGAAGAAAATGAAAAAGTTCTGCAGGGCGAAATCAAAAGCCCTTGGAATCTTGGCAGGAATACTGTTCGTGATATTACATATATAAATAAATTAGCGGTGCCCGACAGATGATGGTCTGGGTCACCCTGGTCCACATTTTGGTCGATATCTCGAAACGCTCACATACATCACCACTCCCTTTTAAAACCATCATTAATATCATTATTTTGCTACCCATATCGTACAAACACATTATAGAGTCGCCCCTGGTCCACCTTTATGGCGTTATCTCGAAAAGGCGTCCACCTATAGAACTAAGGCCCACTCCCTTTTAAAACACTCATTATCACCTTTCGTTTGATAGCCATTTGTACAAACGCATTCTGGAGTCAACCCTGGTCCACCTTTATAACGATATCCCGAAAAGGCGTCTACCTATAGATCTGAAGCCCACTGCCTTTTAAAATACTCATTAACACCTTTCATTTGATATCCATATCGTACAAACAAATTCTACAGTCTAACCTGGTCCACCTTTATGGCTATATCGCTAAATGGCGTCCACCCATATAACTAAAGCCCACTCCCTATTAAAATACTCATTAACACATCCGTTTGATACCCATATCGTACAAAAAAATTCTAGAGTCACCCTTGGTCCACCATATGGCGATATCTCGAAAAGGCGTCCACCTATGGAACTAAGGTCCACGCCCTTTTAAAAAACTCATTAAAACCTTTCATTTGATACCCATATCGTACAAACAAATTCTAGAGTCACCCCTGGTCCACCATATGGCGATATCTCGAAAAGGCGTAGACCTATAGAACTAAGGCCCACTCCCTTTCAAAAAGTCATTAAAACCTTTCACTTGATACCCACATCGTACAAACAAATTCTAGAGTCACCCCTGGTCCACCTTTATGGCGATATCTTGAAAAGGCGTCCACTTATAGAACTAAGGACCACTCCCTTTTAAATACTAATTAACACCTTTCATTTGATATCCATATCGTACAAACAAATTCTACAGTCATCCCTGGTCCACCTTTATGGCGATATCGCTAAATGGCGTCCACCCATATAACTAAAGCCCACTCCCTATTAAAGTACTCATTAACACATTCGTTTGATACCCATATCGTACAAAAAAATTCTAGAGTCACCCCTGGTCCACCATATGGCGATATCTCGAAAAGGCGTCCACCTATAGAACTAAGGCCCACTCCATTTTAAAAACTCATTAAAACCTTTCACTTGATACCCACTTCGTACAAACAAATTCTAGAGTCACTCCTGGTCCACCTTTATGGCGATATCTCTAAATGGCGTCCACCCATAGAACTAAAGCCCACTCCCTATTAAAATACTCATTAACACATTCGTTTGATACCTATATCGTACAAACAAATTCTAGAGTCAACCCTCGTCCACCATATGGCGATATCTCGAAAAGGCGTCCACCTATAGAACTAAGGCCCACACCCTTTAAAAAACTCATTAAAACCTTTCATTTGATACCTATATCGTACAAACAAATTCTAGAGTCACCCCTGGTCCACCTTTGTGGCGATATCTCGAAAAGGCGTCCACCTATAGAACTAAGGTCCACGCCCTTTAAAAAACTCATTAAAACCTTTCATTTGATACCCATATCGTACAAACAAATTCTAGAGTCACCCCTGGTCCACCTTTATGGCGATATCGCTAAATGGCGTCCACCCATAGAACTAAAGCCCACTCCTTATTAAAATACTCATTAACACATTCGTTTGATACCCATATCGTACAAACAAATTCTAGAGTCACCCCTCGTCCACCATATGGCGATATCTCGAAAAGGCGTCCACCTATAGAACTAAGGCCCACGCCCTTTAAAAAACTCATTAAAACCTTTCATTTGATATCCATATCGTACAAACAAATTCTAGAGTCACCCCTGGTCCACCCTTATGGCGATATCTCGAAAAGGCGTCCACCTATAGAACTAAGGCCCACGCCCTTTTAAAAAATCATTAAAACTTTTCACTTGATACCCATATCGTAAAAACAAATTCTAGAGTCATCCCTGGTCCACCTTTATGGCGATATCGCTAAATGGCGTCCACCCATAGAACTAAAGCCTATTAAAATACTCATTAACACATTCGTTTGATACCTATATCGTCCAAACAAATTCTAGAATCACCCCTCGTCCACCATATGGCGATATCTCGAAAAGGCGTCCACCTATAGAACTAAGGCCCACGCCCTTTTAAAAAACTCATTAAAACCTTTCATTTGATACCCATAACGTACAAACAAATTCTAGAGTCACCCCTGGTCCACCTTTGTGGCGATATCTCGAAAAGGCGTCCACCTATAGAACTAAGGTCCACGCCCTTTAAAAAACTCATTAAAACCTTTCATTTGATACCTATATCGTACAAACAAATTCTAGAATCACCCCTCGTCCACCATATGGCGATATCTCGAAAAGGCGTCCACCTATAGAACTAAGGCCCACACCCTTTAAAAAACTCATTAAAACCTTTCATTTGATACCTATATCGTACAAACAAATTCTAGAGTCACCCCTGGTCCACCTTTGTGGCGATATCTCGAAAAGGCGTCCACCTATAGAACTAAGGTCCACGCCCTTTAAAAAACTCATTAAAACCTTTCATTTGATACCCATAACGTACAAACAAATTCTAGAGTCACCCCTGGTCCACCTTTATGGCGATATCTCGAAAAGGCGTCCACCTATAGAACTAAGGCCCACGCCCTTTACAAAACTCATTAAAACCTTTCATTTGATACCCATAACGTACAAACAAATTCTAGAATCACCCCTGGTCCACCTTTATGGCGATATCTCGAAAAGGCGTCCACCTATAGAACTAAGGCCCACGCCCTTTACAAAACTCATTAAAACCTTTCATTTGATACCCATAACGTACAGCAAATTCTAGAGTCACCCCTGGTCCACCTTTATGGCGATATCTCGAAAAGGCGTCCACCTATAGAACTAAGGCCCACGCCCTTTTAAAAACTCATTAAAACCTTTCATTTGATACCTATATCGTTACAAACAAATTCTAGAGTCACCCCTGGTCCACCTTTGTGGCGATATCTCGAAAAGGCGTCCACCTATAGAACTAAGGTCCACGCCCTTTAAAAAACTCATTAAAACCTTTCATTTGATACCCATAACGTACAAACAAATTCTAGAGTCACCCTGGTCCACCTTTATGGCGATATCTCGAAAAGGCGTCCACCTATAGAACTAAGGCCCACGCCCTTTACAAAACTCATTAAAACCTTTCATTTGATACCCATAACGTACAAACAAATTCTAGAGTCACCCCTGGTCCACCTTTATGGCGATATCTCGAAAAGGCGTCCACCTATAGAACTAAGGCCCACGCCCTTTTAAAAACTCATTAAAACCTTTCATTTGATACCCATATCGTACAAACAAATTCTAGAGTCACCCCTGGTCCACCTTTATGGCGATATCGCTAAATGGCGTCCACCCATAGAACTAAAGCCTATTAAAATACTCATTAACACATTCGTTTGATACCTATATCGTCCAAACAAATTCTAGAATCACCCCTCGTCCACCATATGGCGATATCTCGAAAAGGCGTCCACCTATAGAACTAAGGCCCACACCCTTTAAAAAACTCATTAAAACCTTTCATTTGATACCTATATCGTACAACAAATTCTAGAGTCACCCCTGGTCCACCTTTGTGGCGATATCTCGAAAAGGCGTCCACCTATAGAACTAAGGTCCACGCCCTTTAAAAAACTCATTAAAACCTTTCATTTGATACCCATAACGTACAAACAAATTCTAGAGTCACCCCTGGTCCACCTTTATGGCGATATCTCGAAAAGGCGTCCACCTATAGAACTAAGGCCCACGCCCTTTACAAAACTCATTAAAACCTTTCATTTGATACCCATAACGTACAAACAAATTCTAGAGTCACCCCTGGTCCACCTTTATGGCGATATCTCGAAAAGGCGTCCACCTATAGAACTAAGGCCCACGCCCTTTTAAAAACTCATTAAAACCTTTCACTTGATACCCATATCGTAAAAACAAATTCTAGAGTCATCCCTGGTCCACCTTTATGGCGATATCGCTAAATGGCGTCCACCCATAGAACTAAAGCCTATTAAAATACTCATTAACACATTCGTTTGATACCTATATCGTCCAAACAAATTCTAGAATCACCCCTCGTCCACCATATGGCGATATCTCGAAAAGGCGTCCACCTATAGAACTAAGGCCCACACCCTTTAAAAAACTCATTAAAACCTTTCATTTGATACCTATATCGTACAAACAAATTCTAGAGTCACCCCTGGTCCACCTTTGTGGCGATATCTCGAAAAGGCGTCCACCTATAGAACTAAGGTCCACGCCCTTTAAAAAACTCATTAAAACCTTTCATTTGATACCCATAACGTACAAACAAATTCTAGAGTCACCCCTGGTCCACCTTTATGGCGATATCTCGAAAAGGCGTCCACCTATAGAACTAAGGCCCACGCCCTTTACAAAACTCATTAAAACCTTTCATTTGATACCCATAACGTACAAACAAATTCTAGAGTCACCCCTGGTCCACCTTTATGGCGATATCTCGAAAAGGCGTCCACCTATAGAACTAAGGCCCACGCCCTTTTAAAAACTCATTAAAACCTTTCACTTGATACCCATATCGTACAAATAAATTCTAGAGTCACCCCTCGTCCGCCATATGGCGATATCTCGAAAAGGCGTCCACCTATAGAACTAAGGCCCACGCCCTTTAAAAAACTCATTAAAACCTTTCATTTGATACCCATATCGTACAAACAAATTCTAGAGTCACCCCTGGTCCACCTTTATGGCGATATCTCGAAAAGGCGTCCACCTATAGAACTAAGGCCCACGCCCTTTAAAAAACTCATTAAAACCTTTCATTTGATACCCATATCGTA
This sequence comes from Eurosta solidaginis, assembly GCF_040869045.1. Classification (NCBI taxonomy): domain Eukaryota; kingdom Metazoa; phylum Arthropoda; class Insecta; order Diptera; family Tephritidae; genus Eurosta; species Eurosta solidaginis. Next base: position 71,623,895 of record NC_090323.1, on the reverse strand, counting down.
CAAACAAATTCTAGAGTCACCCCTCGTCCACCATATGGCGATATCTCGAAAAGGCGTCCACCTATAGAACTAAGGCCCACGCCCTTTTAAAAAACTCATTAAAACCTTTCATTTGATACCCATATCGTACAAACAAATTCTAGAGTCACCCCTCGTCCACCATATGGCGATATCTCGAAAAGGCGTCCACCTATAGAACTAAGGCCCACGCCCTTTAAAAAACTCATTAAAACCTTTCATTTGATATCCATATCGTACAAACAAATTCTAGAGTCACCCCTGGTCCACCCTTATGGCGATATCTCGAAAAGGCGTCCACCTATAAAACTAAGGAACACGCCCTCTTAAAAAATCATTAAAACTTTTCACTTGATACCCATATCGTAAAAACAAATTCTAGAGTCATCCCTGGTCCACCTTTATGGCGATATCGCTAAATGGCGTCCACCCATAGAACTAAAGCCCACTCCCTATTAAAATACTCATTAACACATTCGTTTGATACCTATATCGTCCAAACAAATTCTAGAATCACCCCTCGTCCACCATATGGCGATATCTCGAAAAGGCGTCCACCTATAGAACTAAGGCCCACGCCCTTTACAAAACTCATTAAAACCTTTCATTTGATACCCATAACGTACAAACAAATTCTAGAGTCACCCCTGGTCCACCTTTATGGCGATATCTCGAAAAGGCGTCCACCTATAGAACTAAGGCCCACGCCCTTTACAAAACTCATTAAAACCTTTCATTTGATACTCATAACGTACAAACAAATTCTAGAGTCACCCCTGGTCCACCTTTATGGCGATATCTCGAAAAGGCGTCCACCTATAGAACTAAGGCCCACGCCCTTTTAAAAACTCATTAAAACCTTTCACTTGATACCCATATCGTACAAATAAATTCTAGAGTCACCCCTCGTCCGCCATATGGCGATATCTCGAAAACGCGTCCACCTATAGAACTAAGGCCCACGCCCTTTAAAAAACTCATTAAAACCTTTCATTTGATACCCATATCGTACAAACAAATTCTAGAGTCACCCCTGGTCCACCTTTATGGCGATATCTCGAAAAGGCGTCCACCTATAGAACTAAGGCCCACGCCCTTTAAAAAACTCATTAAAACCTTTCATTTGATACCCATATCGTACAAACAAATTCTAGAGTCACCCCTCGTCCACCATATGGCGATATCTCGAAAAGGCTTCCACCTATAGAACTAAGGCCCACGCCCTTTAAAAAACTCATTAAAACCTTTCATTTGATACCCATATCGTACAAACAAATTCTAGAGTCACCCCTCGTGCACCATATGGCGATATCTCGAAAAGGCGTCCACCTATAGAACTAAGGCCCACGCCCTTTTAAAAAACTCATTAAAACCTTTCATTTGATACCCATATCGTACAAACAAATTCTAGAGTCACCCCTGGTCCACCATATGGCGATATCTCAAAAAGGCGTAGGCCTATAGAACTAAGGCCCACTCCCTTTCAAAAAGTCATTAAAACCTTTCACTTGATACCCACATCGTACAAACAAATTCTAGAGTCACCCCTGGTCCACCTTTATGGCGATATCTCGAAAAGGCGTCCACTTATAGAACTAAGGACCGCTCCCTTTTAAATACTAATTAACACCTTTCATTTGATATCCATATCGTACAAACAAATTCTACAGTCATCCCTGGTCCACCTTTATGGCGATATCGCTAAATGGCGTCCACCCATATAACTAAAGCCCACTCCCTATTAAAGTACTCATTAACACATTCGTTTGATACCCATATCGTACAAAAAAATTCTAGAGTCACCCCTGGTCCACCATATGGCGATATCTCGAAAAGGCGTCCACCTATAGAACTAAGGCCCACTCCATTTTAAAAACTCATTAAAACCTTTCACTTGATACCCACTTCGTACAAACAAATTCTAGAGTCACCCCTGGTCCACCTTTATGGCGATATCGCTAAATGGCGTCCACCCATAGAACTAAAGCCCACTCCCTATTAAAATACTCATTAACACATTCGTTTGATACCTATATCGTACAAACAAATTCTAGAGTCAACCCTCGTCCACCATATGGCGATATCTCGAAAAGGCGTCCACCTATAGAACTAAGGCCCACACCCTTTAAAAACTCATTAAAACCTTTCATTTGATACCCATATCGTACAAACAAATTATAGAGTCACCCCTGGTCCACCTTTGTGGCGATATCTCGAAAAGGCGTCCACCTATAGAACTAAGGTCCACGCCCTTTAAAAAACTCATTAAAACCTTTCATTTGATACCCATATCGTACAAACAAATTCTAGAGTCACCCCTGGTCCACCTTTATGGCGATATCGCTAAATGGCGTCCACCCATAGAACTAAAGCCCACTCCTTATTAAAATACTCATTAACACATTCGTTTGATACCCATATCGTACAAACAAATTCTAGAGTCACCCCTCGTCCACCATATGGCGATATCTCGAAAAGGCGTCCACCTATAGAACTAAGGCCCACGCCCTTTAAAAAACTCATTAAAACCTTTCATTTGATATCCATATCGTACAAACAAATTCTAGAGTCACCCCTGGTCCACCCTTATGGCGATATCTCGAAAAGGCGTCCACCTATAGAACTAAGGCCCACGCCCTTTTAAAAAATCATTAAAACTTTTCACTTGATACCCATATCGTAAAAACAAATTCTAGAATCATCCCTGGTCCACCTTTATGGCGATATCGCTAAATGGCGTCCACCCATAGAACTAAAGCCCACTCCCTATTAAAATACTCATTAACACATTCGTTTGATACCTATATCGTCCAAACAAATTCTAGAATCACCCCTCGTCCACCATATGGCGATATCTCGAAAAGGCGTCCACCTATAGGACTAAGGCCCACGCCCTTTAAAAAACTCATTAAAACCTTTCATTTGATACCCATAACGTAAAAACAAATTCTAGAGTCACCCCTGGTCCACCTTTATGGCGATATCTCGAAAAGGCGTCCACCTATAGAACTAAGGCCCACGCCCTTTACAAAACTCATTAAAACCTTTCATTTGATACCCATAACGTACAAACAAATTCTAGAGTCACCCCTGGTCCACCTTTATGGCGATATCTCGAAAAGGCGTCCACCTATAAAACTAAGGCCCACGCCCTTTTAAAAACTCATTAAAACCTTTCACTTGATACCCATATCGTACAAATAAATTCTAGAGTCACCCCTCGTCCGCCATATGGCGATATCTCGAAAAGGCGTCCACCTATAGAACTAAGGCCCACGCCCTTTAAAAAACTCATTAAAACCTTTCATTTGATACCCATATCGTACAAACAAATTCTAGAGTCACCCCTGGTCCACCTTTATGGCGATATCTCGAAAAGGCGTCCACCTATAGAACTAAGGCCCACGCCCTTTAAAAAACTCATTAAAACCTTTCATTTGATACCCATATCGTACAAACAAATTCTAGAGTCACCCCTCGTCCACCATATGGCGATATCTCGAAAAGGCGTCCACCTATAGAACTAAGGCCCACGCCCTTTAAAAAACTCATTAAAACCTTTCATTTGATACCCATATCGTACAAACAAATTCTAGAGTCACCCCTGGTCCACCTTTATGGCGATATCGCTAAATGGCGTCCACCCATAGAACTAAAGCCCACTCCCTATTAAAATACTCATTAACACATTCGTTTGATACCTATATCGTACAAACAAATTCTAGAGTCACCCCCAAATAAGGGATATAAACCAACGCATCAGATTGCTTGTGGACGAACACAAGCGGGCGAAATGGGAAGAGAACCTAAGAGGTTGTAACCTCTCTACTGGTGTAGGTAAACTTTGGTCCACCGTAAAGTCCCTATCGAATCCGACTAAGCACAAAGACAAAGTTTCCATCGCCTTTGGCGATAAGGTGCTGTCGGATGCGAAAAAATGCGCGAGCGCTTTCTGCCGAAAATATATAATGCATCCTACGGTTGGCAAAGATAGACGGAGAGCCAATAGAAACGCACATAAACACAAATTCAGCGCGTCACCAATCACCATCACCGCCAGAGAGGTTGAGGACGCCATTGGTCGCGCTAAACCATCCAAAGTAGTGGGCCCAGACGGCATAGCCATGCCGATGCTTAAAAACCTAGGAAAAGAGGGTTTCAAATATTTAGCGCATGTCTTCAACCTGTCCCTTTCCACCTTTGTCATACCCGAGAAATGGAAAATGGCCAAGGTGGTCCCGCTACTAAAGCCTGGGAAACCAGCTAACGTAGGTGAGTCCGATATCTCTCCTATCGCCAGTGGCAAAGACGCTTGAAGCCATTTTGCTCCCTTATTTCCAAGCACATTTGCAGCTAGCATCTCATCAGCATGGCTTCAGAAAACTCCATAGCACTACCTCCGCGCTAAATGTCATTAGCACCCAGATAAATTGCGGTTTGAATCAATACCCCCACCATAGAACAGTACTCGTAGCGCTAGACCTATCAAAAGCCTTTGATACGGTCAACCATGGCTCGTTACTGCAAGACCTGGAAGGGTCTACCCTTCCCCATGTCTTAAAAGGTGGACCGCAAATTATCTGGGTGGTCGGCAGGCATCTGTGCAATTCAGAAAGGAAACATCAAAACCAAGGAGAATTAAAGAAGGGATGCCACAGGGTGGTGTCCTATCCCCACTTTTGCTTAATTTCTACATATCTAAGCTACCTTCACCACCGGAAGGAGTCACAATCGTTTCCTACGCCGATGATTGCACAATAATGGCCACAGGCCCAGGCCCAGAGATAGATGAGCTATGCAATAAAATAAACGGCTATCTTCCTGATCTCTCCAGTTGTTTCGCCTCGCGAAACCTGGCATTGTCACCGACTAAGTCTTCCGCGACCTTATTTACAACATGGACGCCCCAAATGTCGACCATATTGAATATCCACGTCGATGGCACTACGCTACCGACTGTCCTACACCCCAAAATCTTGGGTGTGACGTTTGATCAGGATCTACATTTTGGTGCGCACGCAACCGCAATTGTTCCGAGAATTCAGAGCCGTAATAAAATCCTCAAATCCCGTGCTGGCAGTACCTGGGGAAAAGATAAAGAAACGCTCATGACCACATACAAAGCAATTAGCCAGCCGATTACGTGCTACGCGTCACCCATATGTTCGCCAAGCCTAAAAACTACCCACTGGAAGAAACTACAGGCCTGCCAAAATACTGCTCTCAGAATCGCCACGGGCTGTCTTCTTATGTCCCCAGAACACCATCTGCATAATGAGGCGAGAATACTCCCCATCAGGGAGAGAAATGAGATGCTGACCAAACAGTTTCTGTTGAATACCCAGAAACCTGGGCATCCCAACGTACATCTGATTGACGAACCAGCACCGCCTAGGGGCCTAAGGAGTAATCTCCGTAAGCATTTTGAGGAAATACGGCACCTGAGAACCCAGCCGTATGAAGCGAAAAAACACAAGCAGGTCCTTGGTGAACTCCATAGACAGGCGTCGGACCTTTATGTCGGGAATTGCCCGGTGAATCCAGTACTTGAAGAAAAATATCCAGAACTCGCGGAAGAGGAACGCATTCTCCCCAGGGAAACGCGTGTCACTCTTGCTCAACTTCGTTCTGGATACTGTAATAGGTTAAACTCTTACCTATCCAGAATCAACCCCGACATAAAAAATGTATGCCCCGCTTGCAATGTGTCCCCACATGACACCAACCATCTCTTTAATTGTAATGTGGAACCAACGCCTCTAACACCCTTTTCCTTATGGTCCACCCCTGTTGAAACGGCAAGTTTCCTTGGACTCCCGTTAGAGGACATTGATGACAATTTGTGATCGGTCGCGGCTATTAGGTGGGGCGAGCATTGCTACAACAACAACAACAACATAGTCACCCCTCGTCCACCATATGGCGATATCTCGAAAAGGCATCCACCTATAGAACTAAGGCCCACGCCCTTTAAAAAACTCATTAAAACCTTTCATTTGATACCCATAACGTACAAACAAATTCTAGAGTCACCCCTGGTCCACCTTTATGGCGATATCTCGAAAAGGCTTCCACCTATAGAACTAAGGCCCACGCCCTTTTAAAAACTCATTAAAACCTTTCACTTGATACCCATATCGTACAAACAAATTCTAGAGTCACCCCTGGTCCACCTTTATGGCGATATCGCTAAATGGCGTCCACCCATAGAACTAAAGCCCACTCCCTATTAAAATACTCATTAACACATTCGTTTGATACCCATATCGTACAAACAAATTCTAGAGTCACCCCTCGTCCACCATATGGCGATATCTCGAAAAGGCGTCAACCTATAGAACTAAGCCCCAAGCCCTTTTAAAAAATCATTAAAACCTTTCACTTGATACCCATATCGTACAAACAAATTCTAGAGTCATCCCTGGTCCACCTTTATGGCGATATCGCTAAATGGCGTCCACCCATAGAACTAAAGCACACTCCCCATTCAAATACTCATTAACACCTTTCGTTTGATACCCATATCGTACAAAGAAATTCTAGAGTCACCCCAGGTCCACCTATATGGCGATATCTCGAAAAGGCGTCCACCTATAGAACTAAGGCCTACGCCCTTTTAAAATAATAATTAACACCTTACATTTGATACCCATCTCCAACAAACAAATTCTAGAGTCACCCCTGGTGCACCTTTATGGCGATATCTCGAAAAGGCGTCCACCTATAGAACTAAGGCCCACTCCCTTTTAAAATACTCATTAACACCTTACATTTGATACCGATATCGTACAAACAAATTCTAGAGTCATCGCTGGTCCACCTTTATGGCGATATCGCTAAATGGTGTCCACCTATATAACTGTGGCCCCCTCCCTCTTAAAATACTCTTTAACAGCTTCATTTTATACACATGTCATACAAACACATTCCAGGGTTACCCTAGGTTCATTTTCCTACATAGTGATTTTCCCTTATTTTGTCTCCATAGCTCTCAACTGAGTATGCAATGTTCGGTTACACCCGAGCTTAGCCTTCCTTACTTGTTTTATTTTTTTTTTTTGTTTTTTTTTTTTGAGCTCGAGTAATAGCGAAAGCGATGAAAATATAGTCCGAAGGCGGTTAAGAAAGCGCACTAACCGTTTGGACTTATCGAATAAAGCGTCAGCATATAATTTATGTATTATTTTTTTGTAACAAAAAATTATTTAGTTTCTTGAAGAGATTTCTCTTAATTTAAGAAGCTTTTAGTTACTTTCTGGAGAAGTTAAATTTAAAGCAAGCCCACACCAAAGCAGGTGTCTCGCCATGAATTCCACCAATATTTCCTTTTGGCTTGGATTAAACTGGTTTGAATGTGACCTTTGTTAAAAATAAGAGTTTAAAATTTGTTATTTTATTTTATTTTATTTATTCATCTATTTTAACAGTTTAGTACATTTTTAATGAAATTTATGGGTATACGATCGCCAGTTTGTGTTCGAATGAAACTTTATCGTAACGTGTACGTTCAGTCACTGGTCATGTATGTTGCGATCCAAAATTACGATCTCAGTAGTACGTTCACATACCTATATCATAATCGAAATATCACATTTTTACGTGACTAGTTATACGGTATGTATTGGATGTTTTTCTATGCAACTTGCTACACCATTTGGCTGTTCATCCCCCTCCGAAGCCTTTGTCGTGACTTTCGCGTCATGCTCCTTATTTTAAGGCTTTCAAGGTCCTTTTCAAATTTTCCCGGTTATAGCGTGAGTCGCATATAAAATTTCCTTATGCCCAAGGCATTTTGCCAAGCTGCGTGTAAATTATATCCCTGCTTGTTTATTTGGAAGATGTAGTGCTGATAGGGTAAGAACGTGGAATTTCTCAAGATATATATCAAAAGGTAATGCATAAAATATTGCTAGCTAATATAAAAATATTTGTTCAAACTGTTTTTAAGAAATGTTTTATTTGCTCACTCAACCTTTGCGACAAGCTCTCAGGAAAGAAATGGATCTAATCTAACTTTGTTTTTATCACAAATTTTATTATAAGTATTGGTAAATTATATTAATGCACATATTTTCTCTTTCTGAAAGCCAGCTATCTACACAATCATGTAGTATTCATATAAAATTACGCTTTTATAAATAACACGCAAATCTCTTAAGTACACTTGTACAAAGGGCCGTGGAGAAGGGGGGTGGGGGGCATCCAGGGCAATTTTCCTGGGGCCCGGAAGGTTTTTGGGGGCCCGGCAAGGCAAAGCAGTATTGATAGTAGTCTAACTAGGATTTCATAGATACATACATATTTTGTTGCTACAAAAAATTGTTTTAAAATTGAAAATTACTAAACTAAAATTATAAGCATCCAATCAAATACTTTGGGGCATAGTCATATTTGAAATAAAATGTTAATTTAAGTTAGATATACGTTTTTGACACAATTTTATAAGCGCTATCTGTCAAATACTTCAACTAACTTAAAATCACATTTTATTTCGACTATAACTATGCCCCTATTCGTTTGGTCGTATTGCTTTTTCATTTTTGTAAAAGCCAGCGACATCTGTAAATACAGGCTGATAATAAACTAGAGCGTTAATTTGAAAAAAATTAGTACACTTGACTTGTTTTGCGAAGCGCAAATTTGGGCAAACATATGAGTATGCCGTGGATAAGCTTACATAGGTCATTGATGAGTTGAAGAAGTTTCGGGATCAATGGTCGATCATACTTCAAGAATGTAAGGTTCTGGCAGGGAGTATAGGAGTTGTGAATACCTTCGCCGAGAAAAGAAGGAAGATAAGACAGCGTCAGTTCGATGAATTACTTGGCGAATCACCTGAGTGTGATTCCGAAACTCAATTCAAACAGCAATTTTTTTACGGTCTTTTGGACTGCTTAATTGGTAACATGACAAGACGTTTCAAGCCGAAAATGACATTGTGATTAAATTTAGTTTCTTGTGGAAGTATTAGGATTTGACGGAAGAAGAGCTCAGAGAAAAGGCAGTGTTATTCTGCACAATTTATGGCATCGATATTTCTACGGATCTGATAGATGAAATCATTCATCTCAAAGCCATCCACTTATCAAATTTGGGATGTGCTTCGCTGCCACCATTTCAACTTCTGAACAAATTTCATGACTTGAAGATGGAAGTATTATTTCCTAACATCTGCATAGCATTAAGAATATTTTGCACACTTCCAGTCAGTGTGGCTGAACGCTCGCCGTTATTTTAGTCTGTTGTCTTACGTTCTACTATGAGCCAAAATCGCTTGACAAGCCTTGGAACATTGGCGTTGGAGTCCAGCCTTGCTCGCAGCACTAGTTTTGGATCGGTAATTTCCATATTCGCAGATCAAAAAGCACGGAAGGTTTTCCTTGGCTGATTCAAGCTCTTAAAATGTGCATATTTAGAAAAAGTTAATGTAAGCAATCAAACAATGAAGTCTAACATTTCATTTATGTAAGTGCTCCAGTAAATTTTATTTTATATGATATAAAACTGAAAATGTGAATTGAAAAATTTATGTATGTTATGTTATTTTTTTACTGGATTAAGTTTATTTTTTAGGGGGCCCGTGAACGTGAACTGTCCCAGGGGCCCGGCTCGGCTCTCTGTGGCCCTGCTTGTACATATATATTAGATCAGCAGTTTTTATGAAATTCAACGTAGGTCAACTTGGTTGGCGGTAATTGGGTAAAAGAATCACATCTTTAGATCTTATGGTCTTTTATAATTTGATTGACCACAAAGTAAACAAACGCCAAACAGATGGTGAAAAGAGGGAGTGCAGAAAAGGAACGAAAGTGAAAGCATACAAAAGTACACACAACAGAAATTAATGTTGTGGTAATGATACAGACAGGATGTACTAACAAATGAAATGAAGTAATATTTTTCCGAGCTATTATGTGAGTACAAAAGTAAACACATAGCAACTACGTAAGTAAAGAGGAATACGAAGTTGTGTCAAAGAAGTGCGTCACCGATAGGCATCAGTTCACAAGTTTTACTTGTAAGCTCTTTAAATTACTAGCGTAAAATTTAAAGGAGTCACAAACATCATTGCCTTCGTGTTCAACGTTTGAGTTTTTAATGGATACGAGCTTCCTTTGAACTAAAATCAGTTTTCTAGAAGAGTAATTTAACACTATCTTAGTACACAAGTTGTAAAAATGATGTTCGTTGTGGTGGGCGGAGTACGCTACCACTTTAACACAGTTTTTAAAGTTCAAAATCTAATACTCTACAGTGTTTAACTCCTAATCTATCACCTTCATTAATTTGTGCTAAACTGTTTAGGCGATTTCCCCGTTTCGTAACAAGTTACGTCAGCTAAGTATCTCTATTTCTCGATAACTAACGCCAATTGGGAGCACTAAAGGAGAAGAAGTGTTCATCAAGATACCTATTCCAACTTAGTGGAAGTCTCCCCATTACTCTGCCTCCAAATACTGGTGTAGAAAAATATTTCAATTCCCATAACATACTCGTAACATAACCAGGAAAGCCTTTGGATTTTTATTAGTTGTACTATATTTATGTCTGCGTAAAGCTCTTACAACTCATCTTTATACCTGCAATGATACTAGCCATCGAACTAGTATGAACATGACCATAATTCTTCCGGCGAACTTATCTCTCAAACTCACTCCACCAGCCATCTAATCTTCTATGGATATCTTCCGTGGTTCCGATCCATGCATGAGTCATACACGAGCACAACATCTCCTAAACAAAAATTTTTTAAAAATTGAGAAAAATATCTAAGGAAATCAGAAAAATCTCTATTTTAACACGCTTTTATTAGCTTGGCCTGTATCTATGTAATGGAACTTTTGAGCTTAATTTTCATCGGTTTCTAGAAGTCTGATTAATTTGAAACTTTGCATATGTATAAAGGACCGATGACAATGCATTAATGTGGTGGTGTGGTGACATAAGGTCATCGGCCATAAGGTCAATTGGCCTTATTACCACTTTGAATGGCCATAAGTCTCATTAAAACTTTGCACACGTATCAAGGTTCGATGACAATGCATTAATGTGATGGTGTGGTGACATAAGGTCAATGGCCATAAGGTCAAGTGGCCTTATTACCCCTTTGAATGGCCATAAGTTTGCTTGAAACTTTGCACACGTATCAAGGCTCGATGACAATGCAATAATGTGATGGCGGGGTGACATAAGGTTATCGGACATAAGGTCAATTGAACCTATGACCACCCCAAATGGCCATAGATTTGAAACCTTGCACATAATGAGAAAAACGCTTTCCTATATTAATGATAGAATTGGATGAATGGCACATATACGAAAGAGCATACTGGAGCCCTTTTTAACACGCTTTTATTAGCTTGGCCTGTATCTATCTATGTATCCATGTATGTATGTAACGGAATCTGGACGGGAGCCGAGAGCCCCGGTAATGCAGAGCTCCGAGCTCCGTTGCACCTTTTGAAGCATTTTAAGATAAGTACTTTAAGCTAGTGCAGGCCACCAGAACAAGGCACCATAAAGAAGAATAGGGCGCACAATGGCTGTGTAAATCCAGTAGGTCACCTTAGGGGAGAATCATCAGGAGGTGCCAATTGCCCTCTTATAGGTGAACAACTCTGCTGCTGCCTTCTTGGATCGCTCCACTATATGGTCACTCCATAATAGCTTCCTATCCAGAATGACTCCCAAATACTTGACTTGATCGCTAAACGCTAAGAACGTACCCCCAATTCTTGGCGGTGTAAGATTTTGTACTTTGTACCTCCTCGTGAAGAGGACAAACTCGGTTTTATCCGGGTTGACTTCCAAATCTGTGGCGGGTTGTACTCCTGGAGCAGCTCCAGGATGTCAGCTAGGTCCGTTGGCGTCACTGGCACCCAGGCTCTAGCCCTTGGTCGTGAGATGATATCACGCACCTCCACTACCTTGAGGCGCGCGCCCGGATATACCACCCCTATCAGCGTGACGGCGGCCCTATAGAGGTTTACCGACCTGGCGTCGTCACAGGCAATTAGCTTGACATTGCCCTGGAACCACCCTGCATCGGTGTAAGATGGCGGTGAACCAGGGTTGTCTTTCTTAACCTTAACGGCCACCGTAGCGAGCGCGGCCTCGATCCACTTCCACTGTTGTTTCGGGATCCTGTCATCTTCGCTGCTCTCGTCTATAATGCCAATGATCTGCCGACCCTTGGCAATTTCGACGAAACACCGCGTCCAGCCTCCCTGCGTCTTGGCCCTTTTCGGTGCCGTGGGGTTGGATTCATCCATGGACCGCTGGCGTTTCGAGGTTTCATTACTCTCTAATCTAAAAAAACTAAAAAAAAGCACGCTTTTATAGCTAACCGAACTAAACAATATAAACTAATTTTCAATTAAAAAGAGTTTATATAACAGTAGTAGAAGGTCAAACAATCATTTATAGTTAATCACCTCAAAACAAATTTATAATAAAATTTAAGTTATTAATAGAATAAATTAATTCACAGTAAAAAGCGTGGGGTGCTTGATATTGAATGTTACAATCAATCTATTGGCAACTATCTGAGAGGAAAGATATGAAATGTAGTCAAATGCACCCCACGCTTTTTACTCTGAATTAAGTTATTCTGTTAATAACTATAAATTTTATTATTATTTTATTTTGAGGTGATTAACTATAAATGATTGTTTGACCTTCTACTACTGTTATACAAACTCTTTTTAATTGAAAATTATTTTCTATTTTTTAGTTCGGTTAGATATAAAAGCATGTTTTTTTAGTTTTTTAAACTATTATTTATTTGTGTAAAACTTCGTCTATTTCAGGGTGCATTTTCTACAATTCAATCGGTGTTATTTAATTCCAGAAGAATTTGAGGAAAGGAGTCCTGGCCCTGGATTCTCTTTTCTTTCTTTTGTATGGGAAGAAGTTTACATTTCAAAACTCACAATCAAAGCATCCAGGACTTGGATTACTCCCTTGCGGAGTGAGGTGAAATCAAGTTTTCATCCTTAAGGTGGATTTATATAAACGCTTTGGTCGCGTTGCTTCCCTTTGCCAACTTAGTTAGATAACAATGAAAATCATTGCCGCTTTTACGCGACAAAGCGTAAAATAAAGGCTCACTAAAGGCACTGCCAAGCTATTTTGCCTTTCATAGCAAAGAGGCAGTAAGGTGTTTAAAGCAAAATCGAAGAAAATTTTATTTTTACTAGGAAAATGTAATTGAAACTCAAATGTAGAACGTTGTTTTATATTTCAATGTGCATTTTAAATAAGTATTTGTTTTTTAATTGGTAAATTGGTTCTAAATTGTAATTGTTTTTATACTCAGTTGAGCAGAGCTCACAGAGTATATTGACTTTGATTGGATAACGGTTGGTTGTACAGATATAAAGGAATCGAGATAGATATAGACTTCCATATATCAAAATCATCAGTATCGAAAAAAAATTTGATTGAGCCATGTCCGTCCGTCCATCCGTCCGTCCGTTAACACGATAACTGAATAAATTTTGAGGTATTTTGATGAAATTTGGTATGTAGGTCCCTGGGCACTCATCGAAAAAAATCGAAAAAGTGCGATAATTCATTACCAAAGACGGATAAAGCGATACAACTTGGCAGATGAGTTGACCTTATGACGCAGAATAGGAAATTAGTAAAATTTTGGACAATGGGCGTGGCACCGCCCACTTTTAAAAGAAGGTAATTTAGAAGTTTTGCAAGCCGTAAATTGGCAATCGTTGAAGATATCATAATGAAATTTGGCAGGAACGTTATTCCTATTACTATATGTATGCTTAATAAAAATTAGCAAAATCGGAGAACGACCACGCCCACTTTAAAAAAAAAATTTTTTAAAGTCAAATTAAAAAAAAAGTTAATATCTTTACAGTATATAAGTAAATTATGTCAACATTCAATTCCAGTAATGATATGGTGCAACAAAATACAAAAGTAAAAGAAAATTTCAAAATGGGCGTGGCTCCGCCCTTTTTCATTTAGTTTGTATAGGATAACTTTAATGCCATATGTCGAACAAAAATTTACCAATTCTTGTGAAATTTGGTAGGGACTTAAATTCTAGGACGATAACTGTTTTGCCTTGGAATCTTGGCAGGTATACTGTTCGTGGTATTACATACATAAAAAAATTAGTGGTACCCGACAGATTATGGCCTTCACATATCCAACTAAAGGCCACTCCATTTTAAAACCCTCATTAATACCTTTAATTTGATGCCCATATCGTACAAACACATTATAGAGTCACCCATGGTCCACCTTTATGGCGATAACTCGAAAAGGCGTCCACCTATAGAACTAAGGCCCACGCGCTTTTAAAATTCATTAGCACCTTTCATTTGATACCCATATCGTACAAACAAATTCCAGAGTCACCCCTGGTCCGCATTTATGGCGATATCTCGAAAAAGCGTCCACCTATAGAACTAAGGCCCACCCGCTTTTAAAATACTCATTAACACCTTTCATTTGATACCCATATCGTACAAACACATTACAGAGTCACCCCGGGTCCACCTTTATAGCGATATTCGAAAAGGAGTCCGCATATAGAACTAAGGCCCACCCCCTTTTAAAATACTCGTTAACATCTTTCATTTGATACCCATATCGTACAAACAAATTCTAGAGTGACCCCTGCTCCATCTTTATGGCGATATCTCGAAAAGGCTTCCACCCATAGAACTAAGGCCCACAACTTTTAAAATACTCATTAACACCTTTCATTTAATACCCATATCGTACAAACAAATTCTAAGGTCACCCCTGGTCCACCTTTATGGCGATATCTCGAAAAGGCGTCCACCCATAGAACTAAGGCCCACTCCCTTTTAAAATACTCATTAACGCCTTTTGTTTGATACCCATATTGTACAAACAAATTCTAGAGTCACCCCTGGTCCACCTTTACCGAGGCACATATAAGTAGACCTTAATATTATCACTTGGGTAGCTAAACTGTAATGAATATACATATTTCTCTTGAGTTGTTTAAGAAGTTGTGAAAACATTAAGCGGCGGCGTGTCAGCAAAAGGCTTGTAAAAAATCGTCACACGTTATATTTCGTCCTGTTTTTTATATTTAGCAACTAAATCTACTCGCCCTCCTTGGCTGACTTCGCAATGTCTACTTTCTTTCCCTTTGTGATTGCCCATGATCAGAGAAGAAAGTTCATCCGCGTCCAACCCAACTTTAGTTCCATATGGGGTGGATTTCGAAGGGATATTTGCATAAAATGCACACTATCACTGAGCCAAAACATTTGCTCATCTACGGTAATATAGTCGGTGGGATCGTAGGTAAAGCTCAGGCTTGCGTTGAGTAACAAAAATATTTCTGATATGAGTGCAGCTTAGTCGTTTCAAGAACGCTCACTCCTAATATTAAAAGAATTCCATATCTTCAGAATACTTACTTACTTACTTACTTACTTAATTGGCGCTTAACCGTCTAAACGGTTATGGCCGTCCAACAAGGCGCGCCAGTCGCTCCTTCGCTCCGCCAACCGGCGCCAATTGGTCACACCAGGGAGGTTTAAATCGTTTTCCACCTGGTCCTCCCAACGGAGTGGGGGCCGCCCTCTACCTCTGCTTCCATAGGCGGGTTCCGATAGAAACACTTTCTTGGCCGGAGCATCATCTTTCATTCGCATAACATGGCCTAGCCAGCGCAGCCGCTGCGTTTTAATTCGCTGGACTATGTTGATGTCTGCGTATAGCTCGTACAGCCCATCATTAAATCTTCTTCGGTACTCGCCACCGCCAACGCGTAGAGGTCCATAAATCTTTCGAAGAACTTTTCTCTCGAACACTCCCAAAGCCGCTTCATCTGCTGTTGTCATGGTCCATGCTTCTGCCCCATATAGCAGGACGGGTACGATAGGTGACTTGTAGAGTATGATTTTCGTTCGCCGAGAGAGGACTTTACTTTTCAATTGCCTACCTAGTCCAAAGTAGCATTTATTGGCAAGATTGATTCTTCGCTGGATTTCAGTGCTGATGTTGTTGCTAGTGTTGATGCTGGTTCCCAAATAAACGAAGTCTTTTACTATTTCGAAATTATGGCTGCCAACAGTAGCGTGGTTGCCAAGGCGCATATGCGCTGACTCTTTGCTCGATGACAGCAGGTACTTCGTTTTGTCCTCATTCACCATCAAACCCTTCTTTACCGCTTCTTTTTCCAGCTTGGAGTAAGCAGATCTAACAGCGCGGGTGTTTAGGCCGATGATATCAATGTCATCAGCATATGCCAGTAATTGCACGCTTTTATAGTATATTGTTCCAGTGCGGTTAAGTTCTGCAGCTAGTATAATTTTCTCCAGCATCAAATTAAAGAAATCGCATGATAGGGGCTCACCCTGTCTGAAACCTCGTTTAGTTTCGAACGGCTCGGAGAGGTCCTTCCCAATTCTGACTGAGCTGATGGTGTTGCTCAAAGTCATTTTGCACAGCCGTATAAGTTTTGCGGGGAAACCAAATTCAGACATATCGGCATATAGGCAGCTCCTTTTCGTGCTGTCGAAGGCGGCTTTAAAGTCGACGAAGAGGTGATGTGTGTCGATTCTCTTTTCACGGGTTTTTTCCAAGATTTGGCGCATTGTGAAAATCTGGTCGATGGTAGATTTACC
Organism: Eurosta solidaginis; assembly: GCF_040869045.1. Taxonomy (NCBI): domain Eukaryota; kingdom Metazoa; phylum Arthropoda; class Insecta; order Diptera; family Tephritidae; genus Eurosta; species Eurosta solidaginis. The sequence continues at coordinate 71,607,237 of NC_090323.1, read as the reverse complement.
AGGTCTGAAGCCGCACTGATAAGGTCCAATCAGCCGGTTCACGGTGGGCTTCAATCTTTCGCACAATACACTTGAAAGGACCTTATATGCGATATTAAGAAGGCTGATTCCACGATAGTTGGTGCATTTTGCAGTATCCCCCTTCTTGTGGACTGGGCAAAGAACACTTAGATTCCAACCGTCGGGCATGCTTTCGTCCGCCCATATTTTGCTAAGAAGCTGGTGCATGCGCCTTACCAACTCCTCGCCGCCGAACTTGAATAGCTCCGCAGGCAATCCATCAGCGCCCACGGCCTTGTTGTTTTTCAATCTGGTTATTGCTATTCTAACTTCGTCATAATCGGGCGGGGGGACATATATTCCATCATCATCGATTGCGGGATCGGGTTCTTCATCTCTGCGCGGTGAATTGCTGCCTCCATTTAGGAGAGCAGAGAAGTGTTCCCTCCATAATCTAAGCACTCTCTGGACATCAGTTACACGGTCGCCGATTTCATTCCTACAGGAGTTTGCCCCGGTCTTAAAACCTTCCGCCTGTCGCCGTATTTTTTGGTAGAATTTTCGGGCGTTATTCCTGGTGGCTAGCAACTCAAGCTCCTCGCACTCACGCCTTTCTGCTTCTGCTTTTTTCTTCCTGAAAAGGCGTCTCGCTTCCCTTTTCAAATCACGATAGCGTTCACACACTCCTCTTGTCGCGCTCGCTTTTAACGTAGCCCTGTAGGCAGCGTCTTTTCTTTCGGTTGCAACGCGGCATTCATCATACCAGTTGTTTTTTCGTGGCCGCCGGTAACCAATTTTTTCCTCGGCGGCAGTATGAAGTGCTTTGGAGATATGCTCCCACTGCTCCTGTAGTCCTTCAGGATGAGTTGTGCCCTCAGAGAGCAGGTGTGAGAGTCGAGTTGCGAAATCATTGGCAGTAAGTTGTGATTGAAGCTTTTCGACATCTAGCTTTCCTTGTGTTTATCTTCAGAATATGTTCTATGTTTTCAGCCATGGACACCGGCAGTTTTGGAGCATTGAAATAGGTAGGCTCCGGAATGTGTCCTGACATTTCTTCTCTAATTTATTATATTTAAAAAGAACTTCCCATACCTAGACAGTCGTTAATATTTAGTTCAAATTCATATGTATGAGCTGTACGGGTACCACGGGTCTATTAGTGTAAACTTAGTTTCGTTAACACATGAAGCTAGCGGGGAAAAGATATTTCAAATCATTTTTCAGTCAATTAGTTACTTAAGATTTTATAGGTGTTTGTATTCCATTTGTTTTCTTCTCGACAAAATCAATAATGCCAATTACACATGGAGGCTTAATGAAATAATTAGTGAAGCTTTCTACAATAAAGCCCTTATTGAACTCAATCTTCTATACAAAATACAAATTCTGAATTTTGTCTAATTACACTGCTCTACAAAATTAAACTTTTTGCATTACCCTGGATCACTGCTATTTTTTTATATGCCCCCTTATTATAAAAATGTTCGAAATTTAAAATTCTATGGATAGGTTTTTTTTTTTTTTTCAAAAATTTGCCTTTTTTGAAAAGGGAGATCCATTGATTTTATCATATCTCTGAAACGGGCTGTTCGATGTTGTTGGAGAAAACAGTATATAATAGCAAATGAAATTACCTCAAAATTGTTTAAATACCATTTTTTTAAATGCTTATTGGTTTCAGAGTTATTTGCATCGCATTATAAAAAAAATCGATTAAGTGTCATAAAACTTTCCATTTTTTTCTTTAATTCGTAAAAAATTGAAAGGGACAAAAACTTACAATTTTTGTTAGATGATCGTAAAACTGTGAACATTCCAAATAAGGCAAGCTTTATTTCATGAAAATCGAAGGGATAAACGGTAAAATTATTAACAATTAAGTGAATGAAGGGAAAATACCTATTTTTAATATTTTTGGTTATTTAGCTATTTAAGATACCCACAATTTAGTACTTGAAATATTTAAAAATAGTTTCTACTTTTTGCTTGTCTATTGTAATTTTCTGAATTCTCAACATCTATTTTAAAATAATCCTTATATGAATTTTGTAGTGAAATAGTGAAATTTCTCCGCCATTTTGCTGTAGTGTAAAGACCACATACATAAAAAAATATTGTTACGAATATTAGCAACACTAAGGGGTACTGCCATTTCTAAGCCGATGCTAAGCAGTGACTTGATGCACATCAATAATTCAATCATTATGTCTACACATATGTACGTACACGCAGGGAGAAGCAACGCACAAACACATGCAGATATCTTATCTGAGATATGCAATATAATTGTGGAAGTGTCGCTCACAAACACACGCGCATAAGTACATCTGTAGTTATAATTATAACAGATAACCAACTAGTAGATTCTAGAACAGAAGCGCCTAGAAGATGCAATGAAGAAATCAAAGAGTATAAGGGCAGCAATAGTAGAGGCGCTACAAGCAGTTTTGATTAAGCACGCTATCTGTCGAGCAATAGTAGAGTTAATTATTATGAAGTACTTTAATAAAGACCATTTTGCATTACTGAATAGTGGTGTTATTTATTCAACAGTTTAGCGATACGAACTTAGCAGAAGTTTGTAAATAAGAGAATTTGCAGTAAAATTGTTACAATATATTCGGGTCATTTTTGCAGTCAAATTTTCTACTGTTATTATTCATTTTTTTTAAATTCACTAACCAATTAATAGTTTTTTGCTGTTGTTGAAAACTTGACTTTTCGCGATCAGGAATACTAGTTAAATAATATTGAATGAACTAAATGAATTACTTTAAATAGTCGCAGGCCACTTCGATTTTAAGAAGTATGCATCTTTTTTTATACTCAGCTGAGCAGAGCTCACAGAGTATATTAACTTTGTTCGCATAACGGTAATCCGTAACGGCATAAACTAATCGAGATAGATATAGACTTCTATATATCAAAATGATCTGGGCGAAAAAAGAAATTTATTTAGTCATGTCCGTCCGTCCGTCTGCCCGTCCGTCCGTAAACACGATAACTTGAGTAAATTTTGAGGTATCTTGATGAAATTTAGTATGTAGGTTCCTGGTTCCACTCATCTCAGATCGCTATTTAAAATGAACGAAATCGGACTACAACCACGCCCACTTTTTCGATATCGAAAATTTCGAAAAACCCAAAAAGTGCGATAATTCATTACCAAAGACAAATAAAGCGATGAAACTTGGTAGGTGTGTTGAACTTATGACGTAGAATAGAAAATTATCAAATTTTTGGACAATGGGCATGGCACCGCCCACTTTTGAAAGAAGGTAATTTGAAAGTTTTGCAAGCCGTAATTTGGTAGTCGTTGAAGATATCATGATGATATTTGGCAACAGCCTTACTCCTATACCTATAAGTGTGGTAAATAAAAATTAGCGAAATCGGATGACGAACACTCCAACCTTAAAGAAAAAAATGTAAGTCAAATTATAACAAAAACTTGAATATCTTTACAGTATATAAGTAAATTATATCAACATTCAACTCCAGTAATGATATGGTGCAACAAAATACAAAAGTACAAGAAAATTTCAAAATGGGCGTGGCTCCGCCCTGTTCGTTGTATTAAAAAAAAATAAATAAATGTAATTCGCGATAACCTCCGAAGTGATCTAAGGCCGAGCTTCTATTCCAATTTGCGTCGTGCTCCTCTTGATTTTCCGTACAAATTGGCCGGACGGGACAAGTTTTATGCCGACTCCGAATGACATCTGCAAGGCAGACCAGTTTTCCCTGAAAGATTTTCATGGCAGAAATACACTCGGAGCGTTTGCCAAATTCTGCCGAGGGGCGACCATGCTTAGAGAAATTTTCTTCTAATTGAAAAACCTTATTTCTAAAATTTTGATGTTACTTTGCACGGGGTGCGAACCCAGGGCATACGTTGTGGCATGCGGAGCATGCTACCATCACCCCACGGTGCTCGTTGTATTACATATATAAATAAATTAGCGGTACCCGACAGATGATGTTCTGGGTCACCCTGGTCCACATTTTGGTCGATATCTCGAAAACGCCTTCACATATACAACTAAGGGCCACTCCCTTTTAAAACCCTCATTAATAGCTTTAATTTGATACCCATATCGTACTTGCACATTATAGAGTCACCCGTGGTGACCCCACCTATATAACTAAGGCCCACTCCCATTTAAAATACTCATTAGCACCTTTCGTTTGATACCCGTATCGTACAAACACATTCTAGAGTCACCCCTAGCTCACCTTTATGGCGATATCTCGAAAAGGCGTCCACTTATAGAACTAAGACCCACTTCCTTTTAAAAAACTTATTACCACCTTTCATTTAATACCCATATCGTACAAACACACTCTAGAGTCACCCCTGGTCCACCTTTATGGCGATATCTCGGAAAGGCGTCTACCTATAGAACTAAGACCCACTTCCTTTTAAAATACTCATTAGCGCCTTTCATTTGATACCCATATCGTACAAACACATTCTAGAGTCACGCCCGGTCCACCTTTATGGCGATATCTCGAAAAGGCGTCCACCTATAGAACTAAGACCCACTTCCTTTTAAAATACTCATTAGCACCTTTCATTTGATACCCATATCGTACAAACATATTCTAGAGTCACCTCTGGTCCACCTTTATGGCGATATCTAGAAAAGGTATCCACCTATAGAACTAAGGCCCACTCCTTTTAAAAATACTCATTAGCACCTTTCATTTGATACCCATATCGTACAAACACATTCTAGAGTCACCCCTGGTCCACCTTTATGGCGATATCTCGAAAAGGCGTCCACCTATAGAACTAAGGCCAACTACCTTTTAAATACTCATTAACTCCTTTTATTTGATACCCATATCGTACAAACACATTCTAGAGTCACCCCTGGTCCACCTTTATGGCGATATCTCGAAAAGGCGTCCACCTATAGAACTAAGGCCCACTACCTTTTAAAATACTCATTAACGCCTTTCATTTGATTCCCATATCGTACAAACACATTCTAGAGTCACCCCTGGTCCACCTTTATGGCGATATCTAGAAAAGGTATCCACCTATAGAACTAAGGCCCACTCCCTTTAAAAATACCCATTAGCACCTTTCATTTGATACCCATATCGTACAAACATATTCTAGAGTCACCCCTGGTCCACCTTTATGGCGATATCTCGAAAAGGCGTCCACCTATAGAACTAAGACCCACTTCCTTTAAAAATACTCATTAGCACCTTTCATTTGATACCCATATCGTACAAACACATTCTAGAGTCACCCCTGGTCCACCTTTATGGCGATATCTCGAAAAGGCGTCCACCTATAGAACTAAGGCCCACTACCTTTTAAAATACTCATTAACGCCTTTCATTTGATTCCCATATCGAACAAACACATTCTAGAGTCACCCCTGGCCCACCTTTATGGCGATATCTAGAAAAGGTATCCACCTATAGAACTAAGGCCCACTCCCTTTAAAAATAGTCATTAGCACCTTTCATTTGATACCCATATCGTACAAACACATTCTAGAGTCACCCCTGGTCCACCTTTATGGCGATATCTCGAAAAGGCGTCCACCTATGGAACTAAGGCCCACTACCTTTTAAAATACTCATTAACGCCTTTCATTTGATTTCCATATCGTACAAACACATTCTAGAGTCACCCCTGGTCCACCTTTATAGCGATATCTCGAAAAGGCGTCCACCTATAGAACTAAGGCCCACTCCTTTTAAAAATACTCATTATCATTAGCATCTTTCATTTGATACCCATATCGTACAAACACATTCTAGAGTCACCCTTGGTCCACCTTTATGGCGATATCTCGAAAAGGCGTCCACCTATAGAACTAAGACCCACTTCCTTTAAAAATACTCATTAGCACCTTTCATTTGATACCCATATCGTACAAACACATTCTAGAGTCACCCCTGGTCCACCTTTATGGCGATATCTAGAAAAGGTATCCACCTATAGAACTAAGGCCCACTCCCTTTAAAAATACTCATTAGCACCGTTCATTTGATACCCATATCGTACAAACACATTTTAGAGTCACCCCTGGTCCACCTTTATGGCGATATCTCGAAAAGGCGTCCACCTATAGAACTAAGGCCCACTCCCTTTTAAAATACTCATTAGCACCTTTCGTTTGATACCTATATCGTACAAACACATTCCAGGGTTTCCCCTAGGTTGGTGATTTTCCCTTATTTTGTCTCCAAAGCTCTCAGCTAAGTATGTAATATTCGGTTACACCCGAACTTAGCCTTGCTTACTTGTTTTCGTTAAGTTTGTCACAATCGGCGACAATATATCATACAGGGCAGGCATCTAATAAGTCTTTAAATTTTTTAACCACTACCTGCGAAAGGGTTTAAAAAAGGGGTTTTCAAAAAAACTTCATATGCTATGGGAAATGGCCTGTTCAGGCTGGGATGTTCAGTAGGTAGGTATAACAGTTTCTATGACGGAGTGATAATTTTATTTTTTTGTTTTTATGATTTAAGAACATCGCAAGAAATGGCTTAAAAAAAAAGTTGTATATATTTGATAACAAATATATATGACCATACTACTCACGTTGGCAACTTAAATTTTCCATACAGTATGAGGCATTTTTTCATATGATCTGCGTTTTGCCTTAAGGAAAATTGACGGGAAAAATTTCTTGAGTGTCATTGTGGAGTTTTCTCATTTCTGGCGATGCCCGTAGTAAGCTTTAAAAAGACAAAGTTGTCAATAAAACCAACATTTATTCATGTATTTTCCCAAAATAAGGTTTCAATTATTTATAATGTTTACAGTTTTAAGACCTGAAATAAAAATGGTAAGTTTTTAAAACCTTCGATTTTTTATGAATATTTGAAAAATAAAAAAATGTTCGATTTTGCAAAAAAAAAATTTTTTTTTTACATTTTTATGTGAATAACTCCACAGCCGTCGATCATATAAAAAAATTTTCTTATCAAGACTTGAAGAAAATTTTGCGGTGAATCCACTGGTGTTTCTCCAAACGAAGTTAGATAAGTAGTTTCGAAGATATGATAAAATGGAAAGACCTCTGTGAAAATTCGTGATTTTAGAAAAAGAAGAAAAAAATCGTATCCATTGAATTTAAAATTTTGGGTGTTTTTGTATTTAGAGGGCCATAATACATCGAAATTAAATAGCTAGACTTCAAAGTAAATTCTCTTGTTGACTAGTGTTATTGCTTTATTGAATGGCTAATGGGATGAAAAATCTAGTAGGTTTTGCTCGCTGTTTCGGTTTTTATTGTCTATATAACAAATGATAATTAAGCATAAACCATTTTCAATAATTTAGGAATAATAGAAAAACACGAAAAAAATTTTATTTTCCCTAAATTTGCTGCAAATATAACAGCTAAAATTAAATTTTTTTTTTTGTAAAAGCGTAATGTTTTGTTGGGGCTGCCCACAGATGTTCTCTCAATGAAGCAAGTCACCCTGTGTGAAAGGAAAACTCAGTTATTTATGAAATTAAATTATGACTGGATTAAGTTTCTGTATGAAATTCGTATAAGAAAAATAGTTTTACAGTATTTTTGGTGTCAGTATTTTGGTGTCCATATTTTTTTAAATTATTTTATTTTTTTGTAACTGATTTTCAGATAAAAGAAGGCTCTTGAAAACTAAAAACGTCTATTACTTTATAGCTAAAACTGTATATAGCTTAACACGTTTACGAATACATAATGCGTAAATAGTTTTTTTTTTTAACCGGTTTAACTCTAGTCATAAACTATTGTCGTTACCTTCCCTAAAAAATGATGTACTGGTATTACCGCTGCTCTCGAATTCTGTTACTGCAATCCTTGGCTTATTTAGAAAAATACTTTACAAAATAAACACAATGTTTTGAGGTAGCTGGTAGAAAATAACAGGAAATCCTAATTTATTATAACTTTCTTTATATTAGGTTCGTTCAATTTTTTCCGCAAATTGAGGTGAAAAAATTTTGCTGTCGAGTGTTATGGAGCTTCCCGATAACTCAGAGACCCGAAACTTTGAAAGAATATTTTTTCTCTATTAAGTTGTTATATTTAGGACAAATAAATTTTCTAAATGGAACAGGGCAAGATATTTATAGATATCAAGAAAACTCATTTAAAAAAATGTGGAATCTAGCGATAGCTATTTGAGTAACTTTCCGTATAGTTAGATTGTTGAAACTAATAACGTATGTACTTTATATCCCCTGGTCAATGAAACATAAGCGAAAAAATCCTGACAATTCAAAAAAATCATTCGAGTGTTAAAAACCTTTCCGATAGAACATATGGAATCGTGCGGTGTCTACCTTAGATTACGTTCTCTAAGAGTCCCATGACAATGCAACACGAGGGAAACAAATACATTTCTCGGTGGCCCACGAATCGGAGTTTGGAATTTTAACGAACTTTCCGATAACCGAGAGACATTATTTTATACATAGCCTAGAGACATATGAACTTGTTATATTTAATAAGTAAATATTTACTAGATGAAACAGGGATGGAGCTATGGAGAACTCCTTCAGAGCATTTGAAATTTTCGATCGATTATTGGGAGGAGCTAGATTTTTGAAACTTGAAACCTACTTCAGAGCCCGATGACATTACAACATAGGGTGAAAAGTCTTCACCACGTGAATCAAGGATCGTGAAAACTAAAAAAACATCCGAATTTGAAAAATTTGCCTTCGAGCTTTAAGGAACTACGCGATAACCTAGAAACCTCAAGTTTTGAACATTGCTAAGGCCACCATTAGGTTCTACTACTTAGTATAAACGTTTCCATATAGCCCTGCCCTATCGTGATTTTAAAAGATTTTAATTAAATTAATTAAAAAATGTGTTATTATTTTGTCTATTTAGAGAAACTGAAAGTAAAAAACATTTACTGCCATATTACGGCGGTACTATCTCGAAAACCACCTCGTTATCATCATCAGGCAATTTCCTAATGTTGTAAAAGGTTTCACCGTGATTTAAACCACAGATAGCTCGGTGAAAATAGCGTAGATTTTTTTGTGAAGTTCCTTTTTCATTGCGAGTAGAACCTTTCTGTAAAGCCGGACTCAGTTTTACATATATATGTTTAATGGTGTTCCAAATTTTTGCTTAATATTTAAAAATTCATGAGCTTAACACCGGCTTATAATAATTGAATATTGAACTACTATTTTGTTTATAGAGGGAAACTGAAAAGAAAGCAAATGAAAGATATTCCTATAGACAAAGAAAAAAAACATCTTAGTTTTAGAGAAAATTAGTTGGTAGGGAAGCGTTCTATGGCGCAAAATCAATAAAAAATTTTCCTAGTTTTTAGGAATTTTGCGGTTTTTTAATGCAGGGAAATTTTAACGTTGACCAGTATTCTATACCGTTTAACTGTCTCCAATTAGGAACAAAATTTATATGTGATATTTTTGATTTATGAGAACCACCCTAAGGTAAATATATCATAAACTACAGCAAAACTTGGGCTCACACTCTTTATCATAGACTATGTCCTTATATCTGTAAAAATACGTACATGCTATATATATAACAGCCCTTTGCTTTGTAACTGTGCATATTTAGTGGAAAATTTCAACTGGCAAAATATGCTTTTAAGTTAATGCGTTCGCATATAAATAAATAAATTTGATCATAAACATAAGAGGGCGCGTATTATATGCACACCAGTTTTTACAGACACATTCACACTCCAACGTAACAACAAAAATTAAGAAATGGAACAATTAGAACAAAAGCGATTGAAGCTATATAAACAATTCAGATTTGAATCAAATAGTTTGAAATTTTAATTTATCGAAATAACTTTAATTTAAATTTTTTGCAAATAACTTGCCAAACAGTGGCTGCTATAAAAAAGGAGCACGTTTGTATTTCTGAAAATATCTAGCAATGGATTTACGCAAAAATTTCTTTTTAGAAAATTCCTTAGTAGAAATTGATTCATAAACTACTTATTAATAAAAAATTTACCCCCACAGCTATAAATAAGTAATTGTCAATATTTTGTATTTTCCATCTCCGTTTGACAGTCCCTGCGCCAGTACAATGAAAAAGAGAAAATCAGCTGATGAAACGACCAAACCATATATACCAGCCATTGACCGGTCCTACATGATTTATGCCGACTCCGAACGGCATTTAAAAGGCAAATAAGCTGAGAGGCTTTTCATTGCAGAAATACACTAGGATTGTTTGTCAACGAACTTCCGAGGAGTAGCGTAACTTAGAAAAGCTTTTTTCAGTTTGAAAAAAAAAATTTCTAAAGTTTTGATGTTGCTTTTCTCGGGACTTAAAGCCAGGGCCTTTAGTGTTTGAGCACGGCGGCCGCATGCAGCTTGGGAAAGAGAATTAATGCCATTACATTAATCCCAAGCCCGAAGGATTAATGTAATTCAAATTGACTTTAGTACCATTTGGGAATATTTATTGCCACCCAGACTGTAAACTGCGTTGCGGTTGTTAGACCGTCCAAAAAGTATTGTGACTCATGCATCTGCTCCAGAGTCGGGCACAATTTCATTATAAAAAGCGCCGCAGGCGGAATAAAAATTCCGCCGATTTTCAAGTTCACTCAGTCGACATTGCAGATCGCAAAACTGCAGCGGTGAGTAGCCGCAATTATTGGACACCATTGCAGACATTAACCGATACTGATGACCAAGAACCTGCAGAAGAGGAACGCACTCTCTCCAGGGAGACTCTAACATCCCCCTCTAGTCCACCCCTGTTGAAACTGGAAGTTTCCTTGGACTCCCGTTAGAGGAAATTGGTGACAATTTGTGATCGGTCGCGCCTATGGGATAGGGTGAAACACTGCTAAAACAACAACAACTCCGAAGAAGCCAGCGTGGAAACTAAAAAAAACTATTAAAAAAGTATCAATATCCCCAATCAAAGTTATTGCTTATAATATCGATTTCTCGCATGATATTTAATTTCATAGAGGTGGTTCTTGGCGAAAGCGAATGATTAAAAAGCAGATCCCGTTTTAAGGTTGTATTATTGTATCTTCAAAATAAATTACGGGAGAGTGTTAAAATCGATCTGTGAAAATGGTTGCAAAAAATGTGTAAGCTTTACGGATTACGTGTATAAGTATTGTAAGCTTCGAAAGTATTGTAAAGAATAAAAGGAAACTGATTCGCCCAGTTAACTTCAATGATGATATGTTTTATTCTGCAGAGAAAAAGCAAACAGGTTTGCTAAAGTATTTTCAGAGCACCATACGGTTTCAGATAATCTTATTTTACCAGCGATGATGGCTGTCAGCTCTGCTGTTATGCATTTCGACTGGCTACTAATCCACACCGACAAGTCTGATTACTTTACAACTAATTATATCAAGGAGCACGTTCGTGGGATTCATACCAAAAAATCAGTTGGGCGTGATGTAATAACCAATACAATAATTAAGGAATTTCCTAAAGTTGTAGTAAATATAAATTTTAAAATCAGGAAAATCTAATAATGTATATATCAGCTTTCATACTACAAGTATACGTAGTAGTCTAAGCTAACCTTTGGAGAGCATATTAAAGGACAAGTTCTATCGATCCAACTGCTTCAATCTCCGAAAAGCAATTCCGTAGCTGGAGGTTATATAGTGCTACTCTTCACGTCAAACCTTTACATGCCATGTTAAAAGTTGTTTTCATTAAAAGAAATCTACCGGCTTGGTTCCATTAGACATTTAAAAAGCGTTTAATAGAGTTGCATTTTGTTTTTAGATTGCCATGTTTTCGAGTACTTTGACCTTGACTGATCGATATTTGCGCCTAAGGAAAATTTGGAATAAAAAATTCCGCGGCGTTAATTTTCATATATTCTTAATTTAGTCTGATAGATTTGAATGCAACACTGATAAATATATGTAAATATAGCACTGAATTTGACCTTTGATTTTTGGATATGCTTGTCTGTCGGTGGCCGATATTTCGCCGTCGCGCTATAATTTACCTTTGACCCATAAATTACATAAAATTAAATAGTAATTAAATTAGTATTGTAAGTTTCTAATAATAAATGAATTCGAAATTATAACAATTTTCTGGCGACGAGAGAAAAAAAGAAAAAAACTTTCGAGCAGTTAAAGTTAATTGATTAACAAACGCGGCATCGTAATGGAAGTAGCAACTGAGAAGCTGCTAAAGCAACAGCAGGACTTCTTAGTGGATGTGTTGAGTACAAATAGGTCGTGTATGGTCGCACAATAGTAAGAACAAAAAACAAATCTAGCGAAGTTGCAAGAAAATGCACGTGCGCCGACCACAACCTCAACACCTAACATAGTAGTACCAGCATTTCGACCTTTCGTACATACAAAGCAAAGTTTTGAGTCATATATAGCGCAATTAACGCAGCATTTTGAAGCCTATGCGGTCATAAAGCCAGAGCAAAAACGAGCATTTTTTACTCTCGTGGATCGGAACAGAATGCTGCGAACTTCTAACCAAGTTGTTTGGGACAGAAGACATTCAAAAGCAGACTTTTGAATGCATTGTAACAAAGTTGCCTACGCATTATAAAGAAAATGTTGAGATACTGGCTGCAAGATTCGAATTTTTGTCGTCGAAAATGAAGCCAACCCAAAAATATGCAGAATAGGTTGCAGAACTACGAGGAATAGCGCGGAACTATAGATTCGTGTGTAGCAATGATAATTGCAAAACAGTCTTTGTAGACGACCTTCTTCGAGATATTCTAGTCTTGAATTCGCCACACGAACCTGTACGCACCGATGCACTGCAAAAGCCTAATCCGTCACTTGCAGATGTTTTAGGTATTGCTGAAAGCTATGAGACAACTCAGTCTATGAAAAAGCGCTGGTCAAACGATAAAGCAGATCGTAGCGAAGTGTTTTTAATAAAGTCACGCCAGGCTGAACAAAAATCCAACAAAAGCGATACAAAAAAGCAAAACACATACAGTGATAACCTTCTACAGTCGTGTTCGGGTTGTGAAAAATATCACCTAAGAAGCCGATGTAAATTTCGTAATGCAAAGTGCCGAAAATGCAATCATTTTGGTCATATTGCGCCAGTGTGTAAATCATAAGCGGCGTCTAATAATGAGAGCAAAAAGAAAGAAAGTCAGTCAGCAGCAAACAGAAAAAATAATAACCACCAAAAAGTTTCAACTGTGGAGTTTATTGCTTCTATTACCAGCACCGGGCCAAATAACGTAGGAAATAAAACTTTGATATTTTGGTAAATGATGTGCAGTAAAATTTCAAATGCATACGGGGCCACTTGCTCTGTAATTGGCGCAGATGTATACAAAAATATCGGGAAGCCGGGTCTGACTCCATATCCAACTTGCAAGCTAATCGCTTATAGAGGCAGCTCCGTAAGAACATTAGGAAATGTCGACGTCACTATTAGTCACGGGCGCATCAAACGATTATGTAAACTTGTTGTAGCTGATTTGCAAAATAATAGTGAAATTCTTGGAAATGATTTGTTGGAACAATTAGGCTTATGTACATGCCAAGCGGGTCTTGTGAATACGGTATCGCCAAGTAATAATGAAAACATTGAAATTATGTTGCAGAAATTCGCACCAGTGTTTGAAAACAAATTGGGCTACTGCACTACTCCAAAAGCTGCGCTACATTTAAAACCAAATGCACCACCAAAATATTTTAAGTCAAGGCTTATACCCTTCGCACAAATGAGGGAGTTTAAATTAGAAGCACAGCGTCTGATGGACCAAGGCATATGGAAGCTAATTGCATTCAGCAACTTGGCTGCACCTAAAGTGGTAGTCCCCAAAAAGGACGGCCGGCTAAGAATACGTGGTGATTTTAAAGCTGTTAATGCACAACTTGTGGTGGATCAACACCCGATACCGCGCATTGAAGAAATGTGCCACAAATTACAAGGGGCACATTATTCGCAAAAATTGATCTCTCAGATGCAAACTTGCAAATTGGGCTGACCGAAAAGGCTAAAAAATTAATGTGTGTCAATACACCATTAGGGTTGTTCCAATATCATCGACTACCGATGGGCGTAGCAAGCGCTCCCGCTCTTTTTCAGAAGCTACTGGAACAGATTATAGCAGGCATCCCAATGTGTATTAATTACCTTGACGATATATTAGTATCGAGAAAGTCAGACCAAGATTTATTGAACAATTGACAAGCTGTTTTCGAAAGACTACAAAAATCAGAATTTAAATGCCGCCGGTCCAAGTGTTCCTTTATGCAGCGGCGGGTGGAGCACCTTGGTTTAGTTTTGGATTCAGCAGGATGTACCCCTGCCCCAACTAAGGTTGTAGCAATAAATGAAATGCCACGGCCCAACAATTTGAAAGACCTGCAAGCATTCTTAGATAAAATTTATTACTATAATAAATTTATACTCCATTTTGCAGATAAAGCAGAGCCGCTTAATAGACTTCGCCTTCAGAATGTACAATTTCAGTGGGGAGAGAAGCAGGAAAAGGCCTTTGTAGCTCTTAAGCGCCAGCTCAATACAGCACCGTTGCTAACGCACTTCAACGACCAGTTGCCTATTATTCTGGCAACTGATGCCTCTGCACACGGAATAGGAGTCGTTATATCGCACAGCATGCATGACGGCTCAGAGAAGCCTATTGCCTTCGCATAGAAAATTGGCACCAAAAACGTTACAGCCAAATATAAAAGGAAGCGCTTTCCATTATAGTTGGTGTGAAGCAGTTCCACCAGTTCCTATTTGGTCGCAAGTTCACTCTAATCACTGATCACAAGCCCCTGGAGTCGATATTCAGTCCGGATAAGCAACTACCGGCGATGATGATACAACGCCTACAGCGCTGGGCATTGCTTCTGATGTCTTATAATTACGAAATACGATACAGACCAACAGATCAGCATGGTAAGGCAGATGCGCTCTCACGCCTTCCCATGGGACCCGAAGAAGAGTTTGATCGGAGCGATGCATGCATGCAAGTGGAAGTACAAGCCGAGCTCACCACATCTCCGCTTAACGTAAAACATACAGCCAGGTTGACAGCGAAGGACCCCGGTTTCAACCAAGTGTGTCATTTTATATCAAATGGATGGCCTGAAAGGCTTCCGGTAAAACACCGTGACCATCAGCCATATTTTTCACGCAGCCATGCACCCAGTTTTGAAATGGGGGTCATAATACTAGCGACAGAGTATACTCGGGTCATATTACCAGCGTCAGCACGAGAAGCCGTCCTTGAACTGTTACATGAAGGGCACTGGGCATGTCGCGGATGAAACAGATGGCGCGCCAATACTGTTGGTGGCCCTCGATGGATAAGCATATTGAAGAGCGTGTTTCACAATGCGATATATGGCAACAACAAAGTGCATTGTCACAAACTCGCGAATATTCCAATTGGCCTACGCGCGAATGCCCTTGGCAGCGTATACACTTGGACTTTGCAGGTCCGTTCCAAAATGCTACTTGGCTCATTTGCATCGACGCTTATTGCAAATATCCATTTGTAACAAAACTTTGAAACATTACCGCTCAATCGACAACCGATGCATTGAAAGCAATATTTTCCATAGAAGGTCTACCTGATACTATTGTCTCAGATAACGGGCGTCAATTCACAGCGACACAATTTAAGACTTTCTGTAAAAGTAATGGCATTACTCATCTAACAACGGCACCGTTCCGGTGAGGCAGAACGATTTGTTCGTACTTTTAAGCAGGCGTTCAAGAAAGCAATAACAGATGGTAAAAATAAGTTAGACTTCTTATTAACTATTCTCAGTACTTACAGAACTTGTCCCTGCGGTAGTAACAATAAGTCGCCTGCAGAGCTGTTGCATGGGCTTCAACCAAAGACATTACTGGCTCGGATTGTACCCGGATCCACTCAAACGGCTACTGCTCGTTCCAAAGCAATATATTAAGTTTCTGCGACCGTTTATGCTAAAAATTATGCACGTGGTCCACCTTGGATTCCTGGTAATATCCAGAGTAGGAGCGGCAACATGATGTATCGTGAGAACGGACCAAGGTATACTTCGTCGTCACTGTAACCAGTTGAAGAAGCGCAGTTCAAACCGCGCGCCAACTAGTGATGACGAACCCGATGAGACAACAGCTCCGATGACTAGGTCGGGCCGTCTAACCCGACCCACAGGGGTTTCTGAATAAGTGCGGAGGAATTGATACATTTGAATGCAACAATGATAAATATATGTAAAGGCAGCACTGAATTTGACCTTTGCTTTTTGGATATGCTTGTCTTTCGGTGGCCGATATTTCGTCTGCGCGCTGTAATTTACTTTTGACTCATAAATTACATAAAATGACATAGTAATTAAATTTGTATTGTAAGTTTCTAATAATAAATGAATTCGAAATTATAACATACTCCATGGGATATCGAGTAAAAAAGCTAAAGAAAAGTGTAAGGCGCGATAACCTCCGAAGATATTTTAAGCCGAACTTCTCTTCCAATTTGCGTCGTGCTCCTTTTTTTATTTTTTCCTACAAATTTTCGGGACGGGAGCTACTTGTTTTGTGCCGACTCCGAACGGCATCTGCGAGGCAGATGGGTTTTCACTAAGAGCTTTTCATGGTAGAAATTCACTCGGAGTGCTTGCCAAACACTGCCGAGGGCGACCCCGCTTAAAAAAAATTTCTTCTAATTGAAAAACCTTATTTCTAAAATTTTGATGTTGTTTTTCCCGGGTGTGAACCCAGGGCATTCGGTGTGGTAGGCGGAGCACGCTACTATCACACCACGTTGGCCGCCGTGCAAGTTTGCTTTCAGTTAAATTGTTGCATTGTAATCGGTTCTTGATAAAACAGCATGGCCTTTTAAAGTGGTTATAAGTTCATTTGAATTTATTTCCTTTGAGCTTATTTCACCTCCCATCAAGCTATTGCATTGTCATCGGTTCTTCATACGTGCGAAAAGTTTCAATTAAACTTATGACCATTTGAACTGGTCATATAGTCAATTGACTTTATGTCCCTTGATCTATTGTCATTGGTCCTTAATTCTCGTACGTATACAAAGTTTAAATAAAACTTACGGCCATTTGAAGTGGTCATAAGTTCAACTGATTTTATGTCCTTTGAGCTAATGTCACCCCACCATCAAATTACTGGTTTGCTAATAAAAGCTAGGTAAAAATACAAGTTTGCTGTTAAAATATGATGTTAAGACCTCCATGTTTTTAACAAGATAACTTTATGATATTGTAACGAATTTACTGCAATTCCGCTTATTCTAAATCTTCTGCTAACGTTCGTATCGCTAAACTGTTGAATAAATAAATCCAATATTCAATAATGCAAAATGGCCTTTATTAAAGTACTTCATTATAACACTGATACTTCACAACCAATAGCTTGCTTAATAAAACCTGATTGTAGCGCCTCTACTGTTGCTGCCTTTTATACTCTGTGATTTTATCGTTGCATCTTCTAGGCGCTTCCAGAATTTACTTAGTTACTGCTATAAAATTATAACTACAGATGCACGTGTATTTGTGAGCGACACTTCCACAATTATAATTGCATACTTTTGGGAGCATCTCAGATAAGATATCTGCAAATGTTTGTGCGTTTCTTCTCCGCTACGTGTACGTACATATGTGTAGACATAATAATTGATCTATTGAAGTACATGCAATTCACTGCTTAGCATCGCTTAGAGATGAGAGTACCCCTTAGTGTTGCTAATATTCGTAACAATATGTTTAAAAGTCTACTTAATTGAAGATCGCATTATTTCTAAAAAACCGGCAGGTTCCAGCTGCTGTGTGAAATATTTGATAACGTGTTTCTACACTTTTCTCACATTAGTAATAAATAAAATATAGTAAACATAAATTTAGTTAGGATAAGCTTATCATTGAAGGTTTTTGATGTTAGTATAACTAACGCCTTCCTTTATCTTTTGCACATTTTATCCTTTGTAGTAGTAGAAAAGCACATAGTCTCCATCTCTGCCATGTAAAAATATTGTCATGTCTGCTAGCAGATAAAGACTCTAAGGTCCACTTTCAGATCGGAAAAATATCTTTTTAACTCAGAATTAACCTGACACGAGAGGTTAAACTCATAAATTTTAGAAAAATTTTTCAAATTTACTTGAGTAAGCTTTAAATAATACCTAATTTTTATAAGTACAATTTTGACAATTTTCAAATTAACTCTGAATCAAAAGAATGACTTGCCGATCTGCAACTTTGCCTTAACCCACAATTAACATTGTAATGTTTATTATTTACAAAATCCACTGTATATTGAGTATTCAACTTTTTGCTGCTTTTTTTAATGAATTTGAGAAACAACACGCGTTTAAATTAAATCGACACACTTTCCAATAATTTAAGTTTCATCAAATAAACTAGTAATTTATTAAGTAACAAGTAAAGAAGGTTAAGTTCGGGTGTAACCGAACATTACATACTCAGTTGAGAGCTATGGTGACAACATAAGGGAAAATAACCATGTAGGAAAATGAACCGAGGGAATCCCTGGAATGTGTTTGTTAGACATGTATATCAAATGAAATGCACTAAAGAGTATTTTGAGGGAGTGGGCCATAGTTCTATAGGTGGACGCCATTTAGGGATATCGCCATAAAGGTGGATCAGGGTTGACTCTAGAATTTGTTTGCACGATATGGGTATCAAATGAAAGGTGTTAATTAGTATTTTAAAAGGGAGTAATCCTTAGTTCCATAGGTGGACGCCGTTTCGAGATATTGCCATAAAGGTGGACCAGGGGTGACCCTAGAATTTGTTTGTACAATATGGGCATCAAAAGAAAGGTATTAATGAGTGTTTTAAAAGGGAGTGATCCTTAGTTCCATAGGTGGACGCCGTTTCGAGATATCCCTATAAAGGTGGACCAGGGGTGACCCTAGAATTTGTTTGTACGATATGGGTATTAAATTAAAGGTATTAATGAGGGTTTTAAAAGGGAGTGGTGGTAGTTGTATATGGGGTCGCCTTTTCAGAGATATCGCCATAAAGGTGGACCAGGGGTGACTCTAGAATGCGTTTGTACAATATGGGTATCAAACGAAAGGTGTTAATGAGTATTTTAAAAGGGAGTGGGCCTTAGTTCTATAGGTGGAAGCCGTTTCGAAATATCGCCATAAAGGTGGACCAGGGGTGACTCTAGACGATATGGGTATAAAATTAAAGGTATTAATGAGGGTCTTAAAAGGGAGTGGTGGTAGTTGTATAGGTGGTTGCCTTTTCGAGATATCGGCATAAAGGTGGACCAGAGGTGACTCTAGAATGAGTTTGTACAATATGGGTATCAAAAAAAAGGCGTTAATGAATATTTTAAAAGGGAGTGGGCCTTAGTTCTATAGGTGAACGCCTTTTCGAGGTATCGCAACTTAGACTTTGTTTGTACGATATGGGTATCAAATGAAAGGTGTTAATAAGTATTTTTAAAAGGGAGTGGGTCTTCGTTCTATAGGTGGTCGCTTTTTCGAGATATCGCCATAAAGGTGAACCAGGGGTGACTCTAAAATATGTTTGTACGATATGGGTTTCAAATGAAAGGTGTTAATGAGTATTTTAAAAGGGCGTGGGGCTTAGTTCTATAGGTGGACGACTTTTCGAGATATCGCCATAAAGGTGGACCAGGGGTGACTCTAGAATGTGTTTGTACGATATTGGTATCAAATTAAAGATATTAATGAGAGTTTGAAAAGGGCGTGGTGGTAGTTGTATATGTGAAGGCGTTTTCCAGATATCGAAAAAAATGTGGACCAGGGTGACATCATCTGTTGGATACCGCTAATTTATTTATATATGTAATACCTGCAAGATTTCAAGGGTTTTTTATTTCGCACTGCAGAACTTTTTCATTTTCTTCTACTTAATATGGTAGGTGTCACAACTATTTTACAAAGTTTTTTCTAAAGTTATATTTCGCGTCAATAAACCAATCCAATTACCATGTTTCATCCCTTTTTTCGTATTTGGTATAGAATTATGGCATTTTTTTAATTTTTCGTAATTTTCGATATCGGAAAAGTGGGCGTGGTCATAGTCGGATTTCGTTCATTTTTTATACCAAGGTAAAGTGAGTTCAGATAAGTACGTGAACTAAGTTCAGTAAAGATATGTCGATTTTTGCTCAAGTTATTGTGTTAAGGGCCATGCGGAAGGACAGACGGACTGTGTATAAAAACTGGGCGTGGCTTCAACCGATTTCGCCCGTGTTCATAGAAAACAGTTAACGTCATAAAATCTATGCCCCTACCAAATTTCAAAAGGATTGGTAAATTTTTGTTCGACTTATGCCACTAAAAGTATCCTAGACAAATTAAATGAAAAAGGGCGGAGCCACGCCCATTTTTCAAATTTTCTTTTATTTTTGTATTTTGTTGCACCATATCATTACTGGAGTTGAACTTTGACATAATTTACTTATACACTGTAGAGATATTAAATTTTTTGTTAAAATTTTATTAAAAAAAAAATTTCTTTTAAAGTGGGCCTGGTCCTTCTCCGATTTTGCTAATTTTTATTAAGCGTACATATAGTAATAGGAGGAACGTTCCTGCCAAATTTCATCATGATACCTTCAACGACTGCCGAATTAGAGCTTGCAAAACTTTTAAATTACCTTCTTTTAAAAGTGGGCGGTGCCACGCTCATTGTCCAAAATTTTACAAATTTTCTATTCTGCGTCATAAGTTCAACCCACCTACCAAGTTTCATCGCTTTATCTGTCTTTGGTAATGACTTATCGCATTTTTTGGTTTTTTCGAAATTTTCGATATCGAAAAAGTGGGCGTGGTTATAGTCCGATATCGTTGATTTTAAATAGCGATCTGAGATGAGTACTCTGGAACCTACATACCAAATTTCATGAAGATACCTCAAAATTTACTCAAGTCATCGTGTTAACGGACGGACGGACGGACGGACATGGCTCAATCAATTTTTTTTCGATCGCGATGATTTTGATATATGGAAGTCTATATCTATCTCGATTCCTTTATACCTGTACAACCAACCGTTATCCAATCAAACTTAATATACTCTGTGAGCTCTGCTCAACTGAGTATAATAAAAAAAACATTGATAAGCAAGAAAGCAGTAAAAAAGGCAAATAAACAAATTATACAATTACTCGGTAAGAGAGGATAAATAAATTTGCATTATAAAAATATGAAATGAATTGTAATTGTAAATATGTTTATTCGAATAAAAATAACACAAAAACAAAAAATACCCTGCAAATACAACGTTAAGCACATAATACAAAGTTCATTTTTACGAGTGCTTTTTTGATTATTCGAATTTTTATTTTCGCATATATATTTATTATTTTTATACCCAGCGTGAGCTTGTACGAAAATATATTAAAATTTTGATGGAATAACGGTTGTAAGTAGAGTTTACGATTTCTTCTCGAACAAAAGCGAGAACTCCGAGACCCGAGATATCGAGAACTCGTCTTCTCGCAAGATTCTCGTATATCGAGATACTCGTAAATCTCTCGAGCTTCTCGACATCAACTCTCTCTCTTTTGACAGTATTTACACTCCAATTTTTTTTTAACTTATCATCGCTGCGCTAACGAAAACAGTTGTGTTTTTTTTTTATTTTTTTTTTATTGCATATTTTATTATCACTATATAGATCTCACATTTCTGCATATGCCTTTTTTATATTGCGTTTGTTACCTTCCTTTGCACATCAAACTTTGTCGCATGCGCTAAAATTCAAGAAACGTGTGATTATCATCCTGTCAGTTATTATACGGGCTTGCAAATAGCTCAACATTTTAAAGCTACTAAACCTTGCAAAAAATGGGCATGTAAAATGTCAAAAATGGAAGCCAAATGTCTTGTCTTCCGAGGGTATAAAAATGCTCTCGGCGCCACAGTTAGCCTTTCTTACTTAATATCGCCAAACATCATACAGCCAGATAACCGGACAAGAGGAGTGTTCTATGCACGCGCAAGGTAAATAGTTAAAATTTTATAGTTTCATGAAGGCAGTTTGTAACCAACTTTCTGCAATCCTCAGAGATTTTGCCCATTTGGAAGTTCTCAACCTCATCATCGTTGTCGAGAGTTTGCCTTTTTCCGCCTTCGTGATATATCCCATTGCGAAAGATCCCACCTCAAGGCTACAAACGAAGAACAACAATTTAGTGGAAAAAACTGTACAGAATGGGATGTATCACGAAGGCGGAAAAAGGCAAACTCTCGACAACGACGGCACTACCGCCCATGATTTATGGGCTACCGAATATCCACAAGGAAGGACTTCCTCTCAGGCCGATTTGCTCAGCTTTTAACTCTCCATCATATGGTCTATGCCAATTTCTAATAAATATTTTAAAAAATATCACCGCTGACTCCAAATACAATGTTAAGAACACCGTTAAATTTAAAGATAGAATCAATACTACCTTCATTTGCGAAGATGAAAGACTCATCTCTTTTGACGTGGTTTCATTATTTCCGAGTATACCAACACAAATAGCACTTGACAACATACGTAATAAATGGACGATTATAAAAGAACATACTAATATTCCCAAACAACTATTTATGGACATATTAAAGTTTTGTATCGAAGAAAACAGATACTTTAAATTCAATGACACGGTTTATACACAATTAAGAGGTATGCCCATGGGATCGCCGGCATCTCCAGTTATCGCGGACATTATATTGGAAGAACTTTTGAACAATACGATTGAAAAATTAGTGCATAAACCAAGAATTATGACAAAATATGTGGATTATTTATTCGTAATTGTAAAACATGCTGAAATACAGAATACCCTGAACGCGCTGAACACTTTTCATAAAAACATAAAGTTCACCATAGAACAGGAAGAAGAAGGAAAACTACCTTATTTAGACTCTATGGTTATAAAAAGAGACAGCCAGTTAAAACTTATATGGTATAAGAAACAAACTGCGTCAGGGCGACTAATAAATTTTTACTCTAAACACCCGAAGGGTATGATTATGAATATAGCAATGAGCTGTATACGACGCATGCTACAGATATCAGACGATGTCTATCATAAAGAAATTAGACAAGAAATTTTTTGCTACTCAAACTAAATGATTTTCCTGAAAATAATATAAGGACATTAATGAGAAGATCGATGTGTGCAGTTAATCTAGAAAAATCCGCAACACCAAAAACGTTTAAATCGGTAATCTACGACCTCAACTATCGGAGCGTCCAATCAAGTTCAACTGTTACAATAATAAACAATTTAAAATAGCCCATAAACTCTGCAACACACTCAAAAGCATGTTCAATAAAACCAAGTCCATAATACCTCCTATGGAAAAAAGCAACGTCATTTACAAAATTCCGTGCAATGGCAACAACTACGAAGCATGCAGAAGTATTTACGTAGGCACCACCAAATTGAAGTTAAAAACGAGAATAGCACAACACAAATCGGACATGAAACATTATCATAATTTAAATAACCAAAAAACTGCACTAACAGCCCACTGTGCATCTAGTGGCCACTGTCCGAACTTTGAGAAAGCGTCGGTATTACAACAACAAAATCACTATAGAAAGCAGGCATCGCCATTTAGTGGCACAATTGTGCACACTCAATTCACACGTATTCTTATTCTCTTTAGTTTAGTAGTCACTGAGCATTTGGCGCAGTAACATCAATTTTGTTCGTCGCTCGCAATGTTATTAGCAAGCATCAAGCAAAGATCGTTTGATAATTTTTTCAATGCGCACAAGCGAAAATATTTAATGATGACCAACCCTTTTGCGCAAATACAATGTATTTAATTGTATAAACCTTTTGTTTCCCATTGTGCGCATTAAAAATATAATAACAAACGATCCTGTCTTGTTGCTTGCTAATAAGCGAAATGAACTTAGCAAACCGATGCATCAAGTGATGTGCGCGATTATCGCGCTCTCACTAACACATCTGCATTTCCAATTTGCCGATGCCTGATAGAAAGAGATTAACACTGGAAATGTTACACGTAATACATACACCACCAGACATACGACTAAACTTCAAAACAGACACGATCAACGTCGCTCACTTGTACAGACACTTACTCACAACAAAATCGACAGTACAAAACTCCACGCCGAAGCGAACGGACGTTTAACTCAAAAATGTATGTATGTTTACAAAATATGGCATATTACATGTATGAAAATTTGTTATACTCAGTTGAGCAGAGCTCACAGAGCATATTAAGTTTGATTGGATAACGGTTGGTTGTACAGGTATAAAGGAATCGAGATAGATATAGACTTCCATATATAAAAATCATCAGGATCGAAAAAAAATTTGATTGAGCCATGTCCGTCCGTTAACACGATAACTTGAGTAAATTTTGGGATATCTTGATGAAATTTGGTATGTAGGTTCCTGAGTACTCATCTCAGATCGCTATTTAAAATGGACGATATCGGACTATAACCACGCCCGCTTTTTCGATATCGAAAATTTCGAAAAACCGAAAAAGTGTGATAATTCATTACCAAATACAGATAAAGCGATGAAACTTCGTAGGTGGGTTGAACTTAATAATAGTATTAGGTATTAGTAAAATTTTGGACAATGAGCGTGGCACCGCCCACTTTTAAAAGAAGGTAATTTAAAATTTTTGCAAGCTGTAATTTGGCAGTCGTTGAAGATATCATGATGAAATTTGGCAGGATCGTTACTCCTATTACTATATGTACGCCTAATAAAAATTAGCAAAATCGGAGAAGGACCACGCCCACTTTAAAAAAAAAATTTTTTAAAGTAAAATTTTAACAACAAATTTTATATCTTTACAGTATATAAGTAAATTATGTCAACATTCAACTCCAGTAATGATATGGTGCAACAAAATACAAAAATAAAAGAAAATTTCAAAATGGGCGTGGCTCCGCCCTTTTTCATTTAATTTGTCTAGGATACTTTTAATGTCATAAGTCGAACAAAAATTTACCAATCCTTTTGAAATTTGGTAGGGGCATAGATTTTATGACGCTAACTTTTTTCTGTGGAAATAGGCGAAATCGGTTGAAGCCACGCCCAGTTTTTATACACAGTGGTCCGTCTGTCCTTCCGCATGACCCTTAACACGATAACTTGAGCAAAAATCGACATATCTTTACTGAACTTAGTTCACGTACTTATCTGAACTCACTTTATCTTGGTATAAAAAATGATCGAAATCCGACTATGACCACGCCTACTTCTTCGATATCGAAAATTACGAAAAATGCCATAATTCTATACCAAATACGAAAAAAGGGATGAAACATGGCAATTGGATTGGTTTATTGACGCGAAATATAACTTTAGAAAAAACTTTGTAAAATGGTTGTGATACCTACCATATTAAGAAAATGAAAAAGTTCTGCTGTGCGAAATAAAAAACCCTTGAAATCTTGGCAGGTATTACATATATAAATAAATTAGCGGTATTCAACAGATGATGTTCTGGGTCACCCTGGTCCACATTTTGGTCGATATCTGGAAAACGCCTTCACATATACAACTACCACCACGCCCTTTTAAAACTCTCACTAATACCTTTAATTTGATACCAATATCGTACAAACACATTCTAGAGTCACCCCTGGTCTACCTTTATGGCGATATCTCGAAAAGGCGTCCACCTATAGAACTAAGCCCCACGCCCTTTTAAAATACTCATTAACACCTTTCATTTGAAACCTATATCGTACAAACATATTTTAGAGTCACCCCAGGTCCACCTTTATGGCGATATCTCTGAAAAGGCGACCACCTATAAAACTACCACAACTACCTTTTAAAACCCTCATTAATACCTTTAATTTGATACCCATATCGTAAAAACAAATTCTAGGGTCACCCCTGGTCCACCTTTATGGCGATATCTCGAAACGGCGTCCACCTATGGAACTAAGGGTCACTCCCTTTATAATAATCATTAACACCTTTCTTTTGATACCCATATTGTACAAACAAATTCTAGGGTCACCCCTGGTCCACCTTTATGGCGATATCTCGAAACGGCGTCCACCTATGGAACTAAGGATTATTTCCTTTTAAAATACTCATTAACACCTTTCATTTGATACCCATATCGTGCAAACAAATTCTAGAGTCAACCGATATCCCTAAATGATGTCCACTTATAGAACTATGGCCCGCTCCCTCATAAAATACTCTTTAGTGCCTTTCATTTGATAGACATGTCATACAAACACATTCCAGGGTTTCCCTCGGTTCATTTTCCAACATGGTTATTTTCCCTTATGTTGTCAACATAGCTCTCAACTGAGTATGTTATGTTCGGTTACACCCGAATTTAACCTTCTTTACTTGTTTTTACATTGTTTTGTATAGTCCCTTGCAGACGGTTACCGACGTGTAACCGAAATATATCGGAGTGAAAAATAAAAACTGGTGTTTTTATTACTAAATATATTGACCTCGAGCCGGTACACATAAAATCAATATCTTTATATAAAAAGGTCGCCAAAAAAGAATATTATATTTAAAAGGAAATAAAATTTTACGTTTGGTTCAATAATATGGATTGTTAACCCGAAACATACATTAGTAGTACACTCAATTTAACCAAAGCTTTAACCTCCAACAATTGACATAGAATCATAGATCCTGCATCATCATGGAAGGCCTTTCAGCGATGGATTGCAAACGAATCTACATAACTACCACATTCTGTAAGTAAATTATCCTTTATTTATACTTACTTTATTTTTTTGTGGGCTTTTGGTGTCGTCTTAAGCCCGTCAAAGCAACATACGCATGTACACTTGTACTTACATATGTACGCTCAGCACATCAGCTGATATATAACTATGTTAATATGAACTTTTCGTTTTAAACAAGACAAAACTACCCCCCAAAAATCACATTAGTTTATTATCCTTCCATTTAGGTGATTAAATTTCGAATTTCCCTACATATCAATACAATTTGATTACTATTTCTGACCAAAAAATGAGTTATTATATAACTGAACAAAATAAATAATCAAATATAAATACCTTTGACGATCAAAAACTGAAAATCATTTTTCGATCAGTTTTTGGAATAATTTTTGAAGTCCTTTGATGATTAAATTTTAATATTTCATAAAAATCAACAAAAAGAATAATCAAATATTCTTACCTTTCGATGAACTAAAACTGAATATAGATTATCAATCATATTTTGGAATCATATTTGAATGAAATGTGTTTACTTTAGGTGATCAAAAATTTATAATCATTTTTGATTCACTTTTCTTAATCTTTTATGGATATATTTGTTGACTGAATAATGAATTTTATACTTGTTAAAATTTTACTTTTCATTAAAAATCTTATTTTTTCCCGATACACATATTTTTTCCATCATGAAGCTAAGAAAAAATATATAAAAATTGTATATATATACAACATCCCGTATCGTATCCGTATTTTAAGATGAAGACGAGAATATCTGATGTTGGATGTTGCAGTCGCAGGTGTAGGTATATCGGTCAAGTTTGTTTGCGAGTTACCTGTGGTTCGTATAGCTCACCACCCCTGATGAAGTAAGATTATTATGTAGTATCTTATTTTGAATGAGATATGAAGAATAAATGCATCTTAATCGCATTCAAAAATAATTCAAAAATCTCAACCAAAACGATTAAAATATGTTCACGTATATTATCGGAAAATGACTGTGAAAAGCAGTCAAATATTACTTTAAAACTATTAAAGCTCAATTTTACATTGATATCAAATATGAATAAAAAGCGTTTCGAAATAGGAATCATAAATGATTATTCAAGAATAATCGCATTTATGGTACATTTTTCTCCCGACGTTACATTAATTTTCGAGCAGAAAATGCTTTTAGATTTGAACGGTTTTAGTCATCTTTGGATATGATACTTTAATTTTTTTATCAAAATTTTCAAAAAATGCTGGCTGGGTAGTTTTGCGACGAAGTAATAATTTTTATATCTGATAAAATTATACTCAGCTGAGCAGAGCTCACAGTGTATATTAACTTTGTTCGCATAACGTAAATCCGTAACGGCATAAACCCAGCCAGCATTTTTTGAAAATTCTGATAAAAAAATATTCAAATATCATACCCCAAGATGATTAAAAACGTTCAAATTTAAAAGCATTTTCTGTTCGAAAATTAACGTATCGTCGGGAGAAAAAAGTACCATAAATGTGATTATTCTTGAATAATCATTTATGATTCATATTTCGAAACACTTTTTATTCATCTTTTTATCATACTTGATATTACTGGAAAATTGTACTTTATTTCTTTTGGAATAACATTACTTTTCAGTCATTTTTTGATCACATTTAAGAACAATTTTCAATCATATTATATGATGGTTTGGAATCATTTGTGAATAAGATTGTGATTCATTTTTCCATCATATTTAATACATAACTAAATACTATATAAAGATCATATTTCATCAGGGAGTGAAAGCATCTGGAAGCTCGGAAGTAAGCTTTTTGAACCGCAGGTAGTAATTAACTTGACCGTTGTACACACACACGACTACAACATCCAACATCATCTATGATCATCATCTTAGATCATGGTAACGATGTCACTTTAAAAATCACGATTTTACTATGTCTCATATCATTCTTTAAATATAACTAGATGTTTTCGACAATCAT
The DNA here is from genome assembly GCF_040869045.1 of Eurosta solidaginis. Taxonomy (NCBI): domain Eukaryota; kingdom Metazoa; phylum Arthropoda; class Insecta; order Diptera; family Tephritidae; genus Eurosta; species Eurosta solidaginis. Next base: position 71,578,599 of record NC_090323.1, on the reverse strand, counting down.
AGCTCATTGAGGATGTTGAAGCCGGGTCCAGGCGTGTCGATCAAGCTTAACTTACCAGCGGTTAAACAAACAGCTTACAACTTCCGTATATCGGTTCCATTCAGTATGTCTTTTCTGGGCAGCCGCATCTAGAGAAATGCTAGAAGACATCTTAGGTTAGCAGCAGCACTTATATTACTTTTAGTCTTGAATATGTATTGTATATTTGTAATTTGTTTGGATTTTATGATTGAAAAATTGTGAGCCAATGAAGAAAAATCAAATTTTCAATGAGAAGTATAGTTTTAACAAGTAAAAAATTCATCATTTATTCAAGAAAGGTAGTCTGCAAATATTAAGAAAGTTGATTGAAAAATGATTTTAAATTTTTGATCACCGAAGTTAAAGAAATTAAATTCAAAAATGATTCCAAATTGTGATTGAAAAATTGTTCTCAGTTATTGATCATCGAAAGCAAACAAGTTTTATTATACTCTATGTTCATTTTTATAAAATCTTAAAATTTATTCATCAAAGTTATTCGAAAATTATTTCAAAAAGTGATCGAAAAATGATTTTCAGTTCGTGATCATTAAAAGTAATCTTATTTTATTATTTATTTTTTTCAACTGTACGAAAACTCAGTATTTATTCGCAAGGAGTAGTCAAATTGTATTGATATGAAGGAAAGTTCAAAAATTTATCATCTAAATGCTGTGTGCGAACTAATCGAGATAGATATAGACTTCTATATATCAAAATGATATGGGTGAAAAAAGAAATTCATTTAGCAATGCCGGTCCATCCATCAGTCCGTCCGCCTGTCCGTTAACACAATAACTTGAGTAAATTTTGAGGTATCTTGATGAAATTTGCTATGCAGATTCCTGGGCGCTCATCTCAGATAGCTATTTAAAATGAACGAAATCGGACTACAACGACGCCCACTTTTTCGATATCGAAAATTTCGAAAACCCGAAAAAGTGCGATAATTCATTACCAAATACGGATAAAGCGATGAAACTTTGTACGTGCGTTGACCTTATGACGCAAAATAGAAAATTAGTTTATTACAATGCGCGTGGCACCGCCCACTTTTAAAAGAAGGTAATTAAAAAGTTTTTCAAGCTGTAACTTGGCAGTCGTTGAAGGTATCATGATGAAATTTGGTAAGCACGTTACTCATATTATTATATGTGTGCTAAAAAAAAATTTCAAAATTGGCGTAACTCCGCCCTTTTTCATTTAATACGTCTAGAATACTTTTAATGCCATAAGTCGAACAAAACTTTACCAATCCTTGTGATATTTGGTAGGGACATAGATTCTATGACGATAACTGTTTTCCGTGAAAATGGGAGAAATTTGTTGAAGCCACGCCCAGTTTTTATACACAGTCGACCGTCTGTCCTTCCGCGCGGCCGTTAACACGATAACTTGCGCAAAAAACGATATATCTTAACTAAACTTAGTTCACGTACTTTTCTGAAGTCACTTTATTTTGGTATAAAATATGGCCGAAATCCGACTATGACCACGCCCACTTTTCCTATATCGAAAATTACGAAAAATGAAAAAAATGCCATAATTCTGTACCAAATATGAAAAAAGAGATGAAACGTGGTAATTGGAGTGGTTTATTGACGCAAAATATAAGTTTAGAAAAAACTTTATAAAATGGGTGTGACACCTACCATATTAAGTAGAAGAAAATGAAAAAGTTCTGCAGGGCGAAATCAAAAGCCCTTGGAATCTTGGCAGGAATACTGTTCGTGATATGACATATATAAATAAATTAGCGGTACCCGACAGAAGATGTTCTGGGTCACCCTGGTCCACATTTTGGTCGATATCTCGAAAACGCCTTCACATATACAACTAAGGGCTACTCCCTTTTAAAACCCTCATTAATACTTTTAATTTGATACCCATATCGTACAAACACATTCTAGAGTCACCCCTGGTCCACACTTATTGCGATATCTCGAAAAGGCGTCCACCTATAGAACTCAGGCCCGCTATGTTTTAAATAATCATTAACACCTTTCATTGATACACATGTCATACAAACACATTCCAGGGTTACCCTAGGTTCATTTTTTCTAAATGGTGATTTTCCCTTATTTTGTCTCCAAAGCTCGCAGCTGAATATGTAATGTTCGGTTACATCCGAGCTTAGCCTTCCTTACATGTTTTTTTTTGTTTATTAAAACAATTTTGATAACAGCGGAAACTTTACAATTCGAGAAATATGTAAATAGTTTAAAGATGATCGCTCTTTGATTTGTAAACACAATATCGAATATATATCTATAAAAGCAAATTACGGCCACCGTGGTGTGATGGTAGCGTGCTCCGCCTACCACACCGTATGCCCTGGGTACACACCCCGGGCAAAGCAACATCAAAATTTTAGAATTAAGGTTTTCAATTAAAAGAAAAATTTTCTAAGTGGGGTCGCCCCTCGGCAGTGTTTGGCAACCGCTCCGGGTGTATTTCTGCCATGAAAAGCTCTCAGTGAAAACTCATAAGCCTTGCAGATGCCGTTCGGAGTCGGCACAAAACAATTAGGTCCCGTCCCGCCAATTTGTAGGGGGAAAAAAAATAGGAGCACGAAGGAAAGTTGCTTTCTATGGGCATCTTCTTGAAACTTTTTTTATTGCGAACATCTTGGTGGGGTTTGAAAATGGGTGCGGCATCGCCCCTTTTATGACTAAGCAATTTTCTATGTTTCGAGAGCCATAACTCGAAGACAAATTAACGGATCGTAATAAAATTGGGTACAAAAATTTTCCCTATAGTAGAAAATATTTCTAATAAAAATGGACGGGATCGGTTAAAGACCACGGCAACTTAGATATTAAACAAATTTAAAAGTGTTGTAGACTAGAATAATAAGCTATAACTTTGCAAAAAATAGTTGTGAATGAATGATATTTCACTTATAATGTTTTATTGTAAGAGGAAATGCAGTACGCCAGGTCATATTTAGTTAAAAATTCTGATTTATTTTTTTTTTGATAAATTTTGAATCAAATTAGGTAAAATCGCTCTGTAAGTTGATGCTCAACATACATACATCCATAAATTTTCATTCGATTCATTGTGTTTGCTTTATGAAACAGAAAATTAAAAAAGTTTTAGTAAGTGAGACTAGGTTTTTTACCTATTTAGATTTGAGCACAATTAAGCATTATAACCAAATTTGAGTATTGTTTTCTATTAAATATGACGATATATGGGAGCTTTGTATACAAGTATTTGATTTAAACTATCATAATTTTTTTCAAGATAAATATCACAAATTTTGGTTAGCATATTATGGAAATCTTTAAGGGTACTAAGAATTTTAAAACCCAGTTTTTTCAACGATTCCAGGAGATGTTAATCGACGCTGATAGCCAATATATCAAAAGAAGGCACTGGGTTTCTTCGCACAATGTGATATGGCGGTCCCTTGTTCTAGCATTTAGGGCACAGTCCTGTAGAAGATGGTTCAAGGTTTGTATGGTCTCCTGGTCGCAGGGGCAAGCGTCGCATTCTATGATTTTGAAATGCTTCAGGTATTTCTTATGGTAGCAATTGCCTGTGCGCCGTTTGGTCATATCGAATGATATAGCAAAGACTTTTGCATACGTTTTTTCTTCCTTGGGTGATTCAAAGAGTAATTTGGCTGTACTACCTGTAGCTGATTCTCCGTATTCACTTTGCTTTCCCGTTTCTAAACCAATCTGACGTTTCGCATAGCTCATTGTCATAGTGTTTGATTTCTCCTGGGTTCGTTGCTTCTAGTTTGGCATAATAATCGGCTAGCTCGTTGCTTACTATTCCAATGTGAGTATGTAGCCAGCAGAACTAAATAATGCTGCATTCGGATATTCGGTGCAGAAGAGGCTTGTCAATGCTACGATTTTTAATAATTAATTTGTCAGGGACGTTTACATCCTCTATTATTATTTACTCCGATATTTTTAGGTGAAGTGGTGTAAACCCCGCCAGTGCCAATGCGGACGTAGCTGAGATAGTATGAAAAGTTCTAATAGTTTGAATGGCAAATTGTCTTTGAAAGGAAGTTAAACATTTTCGAATGTAGTAACTTTTTTCGTCTTTCCCAAAGATGCTAGCAGCGTAAGTACTCGTTGGTTCTATGACTTCCTGGTAAATGATAACAACGTTATCGGGTTAAACTTCCCATGTTGGTATTATGAAACTGCATACATTTTAAAAATTTCATGGGCTTTCTCTACAATATACTTAGCATATTTTACAAATCTTGAATTTTGGTCAATAATGACACCAAGTAAGTTTTAGCCACCCTCGTAAATACAATCATATGTGTTTGCGACGCACAAAATACTAGCTTAGCGTTTTTTCCCTTGTGGTTTATACTGCGAGCAGCATTAGAGCATCTCTCAAGTTCAATGACTTAATTTGCACTGACTAAAACAAGACATCATCAGAAAAAGCTTGGATAGAGCATCCGCTGGGTAAAGCCATACCAAGACCATGATATATATAATATATAATATAATATTCCAAAACATTGGACCACACACCGAAACGTGAACATAAGCTTTTGTCATTTTCCTTTTGGTTGTGACATCTCCAATGTCAGTTGAGGCTGACCTGTCATCGAAGTAGCTACAGATGAGATTATATATTGGGTTGGGTCGATTTGTATGAACTAAAGTTAACCGATATCGCGCCATCGATTTTTCGATAGAATTTGGGCTAAGGAAAAAAAGTTCCTTTACGCATACCCAAAAAATAATTTTCGAGCCTACGAAAAAAAAAGTCGATTTTTCGACCAAAATTCTTCTGAATTTCCATAAAAGAATTTTTTTTTTAAAAAACTGCATTTGCCGATTTTGCATTTGCCAATTGACACGAAAAAAATACATAAAAAATGATTTGAAGCCTTGAAAATGACAAAAGAATGCATACAAATCGATAAAATTTCGCAGGCTCGAAAATTATTTTCTTGGGTATGCGTAGTGAACTTTTTTTCCTGAGCCTTAATCGATGGCGCGATATCAGTTTATAAATCGACCCAGTCTATTATGTATATTTGATGATACTTTGCGTCTTTGGATTTGCGCTAACAGCATCTTTTACCAAGCATAATCAATGGCAGCTTTAATCTCTAAAGAAAAACACATCACTTGCATCTTACGTTGTTTCCAACTGTCCATGTATGTTACGGCATTTCGGAGACCATCCACCGTAAATGTTTGCTTCCAAAACCAGAATTTATTTTGCTAAGGGAACTGCGTATTTCCAGGGTTAAAAGCAAGTCTGCTCTGTTTATTAGTTTTTCGAGTGTTTTCGCTTAGATTTTTAAAATTCTGTTGGGAAGATATGAATTCCAATTATTTTAATGCAGTTTGGTAGAATTTTCAGGTCGGCCTCTTTCCTAAGTTCTGGGAAGTATCATGTTCGGAGGCATGCATTGTACACCGAGACATGTAGTGAAATATGTGGTTTAGCAAAGGCAATGCATGTGTCAGAGGTGAAGTGATTCACAGGAGCTCTGTTGTCTGAGTTCTTTGTAGTTTTGCTTATTATATTAATCTGTCGTCTTCAAGACCGGTTTTTTTTTGTAAAATGTATATTTTACGAGTTACTTTATATTAGCCGGCGACAATTGCAAACACCAAGGAAGGTGCCCTTTGAAATACTTTCTTTACCGGATTGTCCCCGTCCATTTGCATAATATGACTTAGCCAAGGAAGCCTCTTGGAATATATTTATGGTACGTTAATACATTACCACTAGTAGTGGTTATACGAACATTTTCAAAAAATTCTCTACAAAATTGTTGTAATTGCCAAACATAAATATGTATATATATTTTAGCGAAATTTGGTAAAAACATTGTTTTTAAGATAGTAACTGTTTTATAGCCTGGTTGCATAAGTATAAGTAGTATACTTCAGCTTTCATCTCTTTTAACGTTCATGCCATTTCTCTTTAGAGGTATCCATTATATGTGTGCAAACAGCTGGGTATAAAACAATATAATGTTCGATTTTTTTCTTCCTTACTTAGTTCTTTTTTTTCAGTTCGCACAATTAACATGGGAAAAAGCATATTATGTAAAAAATAATAAAAACTTTGCAAAAAAGTGTATGTGGTTTATCTTTTTTTCAAATAATTACTCATTGGCGCATAATATAAATAAATTGCGAATATAATACTCGACGCTTCGATGCTCGTTAAAGAATTCAAAATCAAATGGAACAAAGAGAAACAAATGAAAAATAAAATTTAATAAATTTGGAAAAATTACGTGATTGAAAAAGATAGAGTGATATAAAAAGTTATAAGAAAAACACGACAAGGTTTGGCCGCTTTCTATTTTGGTTGGCCCAAGGCGAATCCATACCAGGTGGCAGCACCGCGTCAGCTGACTGGAACTTTTTTTTTGCAAAAGATTGTTTTATATCAAACTCAAAGCGAATTCAAAATTTGTATTGTTTACATTTGAGTGTTTACAAATAATTGGTAATTTATATTTTAAAGCTTTCGGTGTTTGTTAATAAAACGAGTGCATATTTATGTAAAAATAGTATAAAACTTGTCTAGAATGGGAAAGTGCGTTATTTGCTTAAAAAAAATTTAACGAGGGACTGGGCCATTCTTCCAGATGCTTGCCGACGACCAAAAACGTTTGTTGTGGGAAAGTAGCTGCCAAATGTACCTACGAAGGATAGATTTCATTTGCGCAGAACCTTTTTCGCACGCGGACATGATTTGTGGTGGAAGAAAGGCAAGATTACTGCCAAAAGCAATACCATTTCGGCCTTTGGCAAATGATATAAGCACTATTTGTACGCCGGCAACTCAAGCTTTACACTGCGATTAATTACAAAACGAGTAAGTTGCCCTGTCACTTTCTAGTTGAAATGCATACAAATATGCAATTATACACTAAATATGTTTTTTAACTAGTTCCGGGCAGTTTTCTCAAATGTACTTTGTATGTACTGAGGACACTTCTTTGGCTACAGCAAGTAAAGGTGTCCAAACGCAAACAGCAAGAGAGCTTGTAACGGACGCTGAAACCCAAACCCAGTAAGTGGCTGTAAAAAGGAATTGTGAATTAAAGTTTAATGCAATATCTTTTAATATTTTAAAATATTCTTGCAGCTGTATAATTTTCGAGGCGCTAATGGATCCCGAAATTAGGATATTAAAAAAATAGATAACACAACTTAAGGAAGTCAACAAAGAATTGCGTCGTGAGCTTGACAAATCCAACCTTCTGCTCGATAATTTCAGAAAAATATTCACGGAAGGTCAAATACAGAAGATGGTTTGTCCAGGTATGTTAAAGGTTTTATTTTTTTTATTGATTGTGAGAGTAATTTTATTATTTAAACATAGATCGTAAGGTCTTTTGGGACTGGAAGGACATTTTGAGTGCGATATGCCTAAATGCGGCTGGACCGAGAGCTTATCACCACCTTTATGACAAGGGGTTTCCACTTCCCCACGTCACCACTTTACAGCGTTGGTCTCGAAAGACCGATATGAGCGAGGGTCTTCTGGCTCCATCATTCGATGCGTTGGCACACATGTCTGAACTCACTGAGAGTGACCAAATGTATATTCTCTCTTTCGACGAGATGAAAGTCGCTGAGGCATATGAGTATTATGAGCCAAGAGACCAAGCTCGACAGCCAGCGAAGATGGTGCAAGTGGTGATGGCGCGAGGGTTGCTGATGTCATGGAAGCAGCCTGTATTTTATGCTTTCGACACAAAAATGACGACGGATACATTGTGTTCCATTATTGTGTCATTAAAGGACATAAACGTCACAGTGGTATCTGTTGTTTGTGATCTGGGATCCACAAATCGCTCCCTTTATAACCAGCTAAAGATAAGCACAGGTAAATAGCACTTAATAACTTTCTTGGTTTTTTAAATTATGCAATGTGAACGATTGTCAAATTTGTTCCCTTCTTTTCAGATAAGCCTTGGTTTCAACACGAGTCGGACGAGACTTCGAAGGTCTATGTCTTCTCAGATGCGCCACATCTTTTAAAGCTGGTGCGAAGCCATTATATAGATGACGAGATAATATGGTATGGACATCGCCTAGCCACAAGAACAATTTGCGATTTGCTGAATCACACTTCCGGCTCAGACGTGTTGATAGCTTACAAAATATCGCACGAACACCTTTCTGTACAAGGACCAGGTGGGTATTTAGTGGTTTAAATTTAGTTGCAGATTATTGCATAAAGTAATAAAATATATAATAAAATATATATGTAGGTCCCGTCCGGCCAATTTGTAGGGAAAATCAAGAGGAGCACGACGCAAATTGGAAGAGAAGCTCGGCCTTAGATCTCTTCGGAGGTTATCGCGCCTTACATTTATTTATTTTAATAAAATATAATGTGAAAACCTACAGCAAAATTTTTATACTCCTACTTATTGCGGCTGTAAATACTCTAAATTCCAATTAATAAGTACTATGTGCTTATCGTTTCAGCACGACAAAAAGTGAAAACAGCAGGCAAGTTATTTTCAAACACGGTTGCAAATGCCATCCGACGATGTTATTCGGTAGGGTTTGACTTATACAAACCAGTCGAGACTGCTGATTTCATTCAGCTTATTAATGACTGGTGTGATGTTTTAAATTCCAAATTTGAAACGTTTAGTTATTCGGGACAGGTAGCATTCGTTTTACACAATTTAATTTTAGTTTTTCACAATTGGTTTTAAATCATCATGAACCTTTCGGAAGGAATCTTTCAAATCAAATGGACGTGCTTAATCGCATGAACGATTTCATGTCGTCGCCCATTCTGCCCGGAAGGATGACCCTAGAACTATTTCAGAAGGTAATATTAATTACCAATAGAGCGTTGGTAGGTTTATATAACGACCTTAGATAAAATTCAAGTATGAATATATATTGACGTACCGGCTAAACCAAGATGTTCTTGAAAACTTCTTTGGTGCTATGCGTAGCAAGGGTGGTTTAAACGATCACCCGACTCCAAAGGAATTTCAATATTGGCTTCGAAAATATATATTGGGTAAAATCTAAAATACAACATACCAATAATAAAATTTGCGCGACCCTTATTATTTTTCAGCTCGAAATATGGAGTCCTTGCAAGGAACATGAAATGCTTCAAAGGATTCGACTGAATGGCTCGTGCCCCTACAAGCATCGACTCCTTTGAAACCTTTAAATTTAAGGAGCAGTACCGTAAGTCAAATCGTGACAACTATCGCACATGGAAGCATTGTAGGTGGTAATACTGGCTGTGATGGTATAGATGAGAGCATGCCTGCATCGCAAGAAATATTGAACACTATCGGCGACGTAGATGACTGCGGTATTTTGCAAGAGGACGCTTTGTCATACATCGCTGGCTATATGATTAAAAAGCTAAATTTGGAAGAACTTCGCGATTTTGGACCTTCGTTCGGGTTTATAGACCAAACAAGCAAAAGATTTTTAAAAAAGCCGAATGGAAGTCTCCTACAGAGCGTGAAAACAATGGAGAAAATATTTAACAATACTAACGCATTAGAAATTTCTAATTGCAAAAATATACATAAGCGTTTAGTAGACAGTAGCGCTCAGGTCCAAGTACCCGAAAACGTGAAACGGTTATTCTTCAAATGCCACATTCACTTTCGTATCCGTAGTCTTAACAAACGCTTAAAGGTCCAAAAGGCTAAACGAAGGTTGATGGGGTTCAAAAATTCCTCAAAATTAAGTTATAAGGTGAAGTATAACTATTTACACCAGCCATAATTATTTGTAATTGTATATGAATATATATTTTTTTATATTTTTTTTATTACAGCAGCCACATCATCTAAATATTAGCGCGGACGTTTTTTTATACACAAGCACCACCCAACACCGTAGTATATTTTTAATTTCAGATTTCATGCTGAATATATATCGTCCCTTGATATTTTTATATCTAAAAAGGGTATTTACAATAACCACACCGTTGGAAGGAAAGTTGGAAAGCGAGCAGAGTAAACGTTATGTGAGTATTTTAAAGGTTTTCTCAAAAAGTTTTCAAAACTTTGATTTTTTTTTCCAAATCGTTTAGAGCTAAGCGTAAAATAATCAAAATATATATCGTCCCTCGAGATTTTTATGTATAAAAAATTTACAATAACCATACCGTTGGAAGGAAAGTTGGAAAGCGAGCAGAGTAAACGTAATGTGAGTATTTAAAAAGCTTTCTCAAAAAGTTTTCAAAACTTTGATTTTTTGTTTCCAAATCGTTTAGAGCTAAGCGTAAAATAATCAAAATATATATCGTCCCTCGAGATTTTTATGTATAAAAAATTTACAATAACCATACCGTTGGAAGGAAAGTTGGAAAGCGAGCAGAGTAGACGTAATGTGAAAATTTAAAAAGTTTTCTCAAAGAGTTTTCAAAACTTTGATTTTTTGTTTCCAAATCGTTTAGAGCTAAGCGTAAAATAATCAAAATATATATCATCCCTCGAGATTTTTATGTATAAAAAATTTAAAATAACCATACCGTTGGAAGGAAAGTTACAAAGCGAGCACAGTAAACGTAATGTGAGTATTTAAAAAGTTTTCTCAGAAAGTTTTCAAAACTTTGATTTTTGGTTTCCAAATCATTTAGAGATAAGCGTAAAGTAATCAAAATATATATCGTCCCTCGAGATTTTTATGTATAAAAAATTTACAAAAACCATACCTTTGGAAGGAAAGTTGGAAAGCGAGCAGAGTAAACGTAATGTGAAAATTTAAAAAGTTTTCTCAAAAAGTTTTCAAAACTTTGATTTTTTGTTTCCAAATCGTTTAGAGCTAAGCGTAAAATAATCAAAATATATATCATCCCTCGAGATTTTTATGTATAAAAAATTTACAATAACCATACCGTTGGAAGGAAAGTTGGAAAGCGAGCAGAGTAAACGTAATTTGAGTATTTCAAAAGTTTTCTCAAAATGTTTTCAAAACTTTGATTTTTTGTTTCCAAATCGTTTGCAGCTAAGCGTAAAATAATCAAAACGGCTCGTTGCTTAAAGGTTATAAATAAAATTTCTAAAAGGAAGCTGGATATATATTGTTTTCAATTCCAAAATACTATTAAAAAGTTATTTATTTGTGTTATTTGCTTTTGATACCAATTTAATTATTCTTTATATTCATTTTCATTAAAACTTGTTGCATTATTATTCGTACGACTAACTTTACATATATATGTTTAGGTTTTGTTAAAACACTAAAATATTTAATTGTAATAAATAGAAGTTCCACCGAAATAAATCTGAAATAAAAACGAAAAATTATAAAATAATTAAAAGAATCTATCTATTCACGTAGGCGTGCTTATCAGGTCATCTGCTTTTACTTTATTCCAAAAGCAAAATGAGCTGAACAGAAATAGTTTTTAAACAGATAAATTGATAAACATGATGACGTGAATAGACCAAACGTTTTTCATTTAACTGGACCTTTTTGTGAGCACCTTGTTTGACAGTGTATACTACAAAGAATCTATATTCTGGTTTACGAACGAGCCCTTTACGAATATTCCAAATATATACAGCGATTCCACAAATATTTTAATGGAAAAGAATGTTCCAAACATAAGGAATGAATAAGTTAATACGCTCAATGATTGCAACATTAAAATCGAAATAATACTTCGGAATTATGCAGTTTAGTACTTTTCCATAAAATCGCATTTTTTGACCGCGTAATTCCATCGTTTATAAAGCTGTTCTTGTCCTATACAAAATCAAAAAAAGATAAACAAAAATATTCTAAACGATTTAAATTATATATTCTTACGAGACGCTGTAGCTGTTGGGCTAAATGCATCCACTGGGGGTGGGTACATAACTTTTGCCTGCAACAATGATACAACATTCATAGTAATACCCTAGCCTAATAGCCTAGGAAAAGAGGGATTTAATTATCTAGCACATGTCTTCATCTTGTCCCTTTCCACCTTCGTCATCCCCGAAAAATGGTGGTGGTTCCGCTATTAAAGCCTGGGAAACTAGCTAACATATGAGATTATTATCGTCCGATATCTCTCCTATCGCCAGTAGCCAATACACTTGAAGCCATTTTGCTCCCCTTTTTCAAAGCAAATTTGAAACTAGCCTGTCATCAGAATGGCTTTAGAAATCTTCATAGCACAACCACCGCGCCAAATGCCAATAGCACCCAGATAAATTGCGGTTTAAACCAAAACCCCCACCATAGAACAGTACTCGTTGCGCTAGACCTATCAAAAGCTTTTGATACGGTCAAACATGGCACGTTACTGCAAGACCAGGAAGGGTATACCCTTCCCCCAAGTCTTAAAAGGTGGAACGAAAATTATCTGGTTGGTTTCCTATCTCCATTTTTGTTTAAGGTCTACATATCAAAGCTACCTTCGCCACCAGAAGGAGTTACTATGGTTTCCTACGCATGACTGCACAATAATGGCCACAGAGCCAGGCCCACAGATCGATGAGCTTTGCAACAAAATAAACGGCCACCTCCCTGATCTCTCCAGTTTTTTTTTTTATTTACAACATGGACGTCCCAAATGTCGACCATTTTAAACATCCACGTCAATGTCACTACGCTATCGACTGTCTTACACCCCAACATCTGGGGTGTGACGTTTGATCAAGATCTACATTTTGGTGAAAAAAAAACACATGTCCTCCTTGTAACGTGTCCCCACATGACACCAACCATCTCTTCAACTGCATTGTGGAACCAACGCCTCTAACACCGCTCTCATTATGGTCCACCCCAGCAGACAGCAATTTTCCTTGGACTCCCGACATTGATCACAATTTGTGATGGGTCGCACCTATTGGATGGGGCGAATCACTGCTACAAGAACACCATCACCAACATCAACATCAACAACAACATAGTAATATCAGCGCATATCTTTGTGCCTAATCCTGCTGGTGATGGTATCTGTGGCCTTTCCAGCAAGCAACCAACAATATCTGCAATAAATTGCACGAATGCATTCTTTTCGGCATATTCGCCACAAAATATTAAACGCTCTTTATTATATTGGCGATGCCATGTGGGTGTATCGCGTTTAGCTGCATAGCAACTATAGAAATCCGGTTGATTCATAGGCAGCTTGGGTAACATTTTCCGCAGTTGTTTGGCTAGTAAATCCCAACAAAACTCTAAAGATAAAGAAATTCAGCAAAGTTTGTATTCAACATACAAAATTGAATGATTTTTTTTTTTTAAATTATTTTTTATCTCACCCCCGTGTATCGTAGCGCCAATATGGTGCATATAGTCCACGAAATGCAGGTACAAATCTAATCTCTGAACGCTTTGCTGCCAAGCCAAATTCCGCATTCAACATTCCCGACGAACAAGAAGATGATATAATAGAAGTTTCTCCCAGAAATGTGTTTAACACCTCAACAACGTTGTCATTGGAATTAATTTCTATACTTATGCGCAGTCCTTGCTTTAGTTAATTGACTGTTGAACCGGCATTACAAATAGCACCCTCTAATGAATAATAGGCAGGCGATTTTGGCTGCAACTAATATGCTACCAACGAAAGTAAACGATTAGATTCGATTAATTGTTTACCTGTATTTCCTAAGACAAAGCAGCTATCGTCGACAATACAAGCGCTTTGACAGGCTTTTGTTTGTTGCTGGTCTAACAAAACAGCTGATTGTTCCCGAATGCACTATACATGTCATAAATAGAAAGTTTACTAAACAGAAATATAAATTTTAATAATCGGGGATTGCCCATATTGCTTTTTCAAATGTATGAAAACATTTATTTGAAGCAATTTTTTAATTTTATATTTTTCCCAAATTATTAAAGAAATATAAATTGTTTGACACAAATTTTACTCCTGGTATCGGTAGAACATTCAAGACGCCTCCAATAACGTAGCTATATATTTCCAAGTTTGAGCGTATACGTGGAAGTATTTGCATAGGAATACCAAAAAATTTACCAAGTTTTGTGTCCTATCATTAGACTTGTGTAGCCGGCGTTGGTGACATTTGTTTAGTGTATACTAGGGCGGGTCGATTTAAAAATCGCTCATTGCTCTGTGAAATTCGTCTTCTAGGGATCAAAATAAGAAACTTTGCCGAAGGAACCATACCTCTAAAACGAATTCTGATGTCCCCCAATTTGGGTCAAACTTTTGGGTAGGGGCAATTTCAATTCTACCTGTTGTGTCTTGTGATGGCTTAAAAAAAACAACACAAGCAATTTTACGATCTGCAATTGTGTCACAGTGATACCTTCATTTTTTAAAACGGTTGAATAAAAAACCCATACAACAATGTTTACGACATGCAAATGCATCACAGTGATGCCTTGGTTTTAAAAGGGGGTTGTAAAGACGCTAATTTCTAATAATTTTTTTTTATTTCTTTTCTATTACTAAGTTAAATTAATTTTTTCATTTACATAATTTCTGACTAAATAAATTTCTAAAAAGAAAAATAAACTCCAAAAACAAAAAACATAGGCATTTCAAAGTGGGATTTTTCAAAATTTGCCCCTACGACCCAAAGGGGGGGGGGGGGGACATCAGAATTCGTTTTAGAGGTATGGTTCCTTCGGCAAAGTTTCTTATTTTGATCCCTAGAATACGATTTTCACAGAGCAATTTGTTTGCCTCCCCACAAATCGACCCGGCCTGGTGTACACCATTTATGTTGGCACCAGTAAGATTCTGTAAGATCATGAATGTAAGAAGTGATTATATATTGTTGTAAACAAATTTTTATTTAGCATATCTACCCATAAAATCCATGTATCAAGTGTGCCAAAAAGACACGTACCCTTTTCCATTGCCGCAGACACTGCAGGTACATTTACTTCAAGCCATTTTATTTTAAGAGTTAAAGCATGTGCTTAAAGGCAATCCTGACATACGGTGCAAGTAATTCACATTATAATTCACGTTATCAGGCATTCACGTTATTAAGCAAATAGCAAATGCATATTTAAAAGCATTATGCAAAAATTTTGTTTTTAATGAAAACGTCAGAATCGTCCGACTTTGACATAACACATTGAAGCGAATTTCGATTTTGACATACAGAATTTCGCCCAGGCCGATTATGATTTTGACATTAGTCCATCGAAATTACAAAAACAAAATACATGGTAAATGTATGTATGTTGCCATGGTATCGCCTGTATAAACTCGCCTTGGGTTGGCCACAACTTTTTTTAAGTTCATTTCCAAATAAAAAGAAATCCAAAAATTGATGATAAAAATATTACCAGGTAAAACCGATGAGAGGCAAATGAAGTTTAAAAAAATTTAAAATTCTCACCTCACTGCTCTCACATTTATATTTTTTATTTTGGTTTTGTATTCATAACAAAAAAAAAAAAAAACAGTAAGATATTTTTTTATTACACACAAATATTAGGCAGACCAGACTTTTCAGTCGTTAGAAAGAAGTTTTTTGGGCAAGGAATCATAATGGTCAGCCGCATTCTAGACTTTTCAGCTCACATATTATATTCAAGCTTCCTGCATCATGCCACGATCCTCTTCTAAAACACATTCTTCAGAAATTTATATATCCGAAAAAATCAGGCCAAGCTTTCCTTCAAATTTATGTTATATGTTTTATGACCACCCTAAAATTTATCTGCTAAGGTGGACGAACTTTTGGTGCTAAAGTAATGCAGACGAACACTCGATCCCATTTTTGAGGGATGGGCCGGCACTCTACCTCTATACCACAGCGACGGGATTTTGCCATACAGCTGGTGACGTCAGCCTCTATACTAACTACTCCAACTGGAAGATGATGTTCAGCTTAACTGCATGGAGCTGCAGCGTCTTTGCTGACGTGGGCAAGTTATGGGAGATCATCACTGAGTTGAGGGCGATAGGTAGAGGAAGCCTTGATCTTCTTGTTGCTCCCAATATGCACTTTTCCACTAATATCATATATTTTTATTTATCTGGCATTTAAAAAATTGAAAAATGATAAACCAAACATGTTCTGATTGTGTTTTCTTTGGTTTGGCATTTCCACAAAATTTAAGAGGGTGATTTAAAAATCAAAAAACCATTATGGCGGCCAAGACGAGAGAATGAGTTTTCCTTCTTATAGTTTTATTATGCAAAATTAACAAAATAAAATCTTCCAATTTGTTATTGTTTCAGAAAAAGACCACATATGTATGTGTGTAAATGAGAACTTAGAAAATTTTGTCATAGCGGATAACGTCAATAACGTCATGAACGTCAGGTTACACCTTGTAGTGTTTTTATAATGCTAAAAGGCAGGGCGAATAAAAACTAATATCACTGAAATGTAATTAACCAAAAGGGCACACTAAAATCTATGCTAGTCGTGAGCAATATTTGTTTTCATAAGACTTTTTTAGCACTCTTGACAAATTTTAAATTAAGAGCACCGATCCCGCTTGTTCTTATAACTACTTGTCCCTCCCAATTCAGCAGAGGTCTCTATCTCCTTCTTTTTCTTTCAAATATGAATATCGTTACCTCCTTGGAAACTTGCCGCTGCCATCATGGAAAAGACAAGAAATCTTCCGTTAAACTTTTCTCTCGAATACACGAAAGCGATTCCATGATTCAATTACACAAGGTTTCGTACGTATCTTTCTTAAAAAGTGGCACTCCGTAAGCATGGTTGTTTTTTTGAAGGAGACGAGAAGGGGGAAAAATTATGTCCCCTTTTTCAAAAAAACACAAAATTGACAAAAATATGTTTAAAGTATTGTGTAGGATTGCCTTAAAATAAAATATAAATTTTAAGTTTGAAGCAGTGAACTTGTTGGCTTAGGCCTACTTGTATAACGCAAATTATATTTTTAACTCAGAGAGACTTAGAGAGTAACCAAAAGAGCGAATTATGGAATACAATGAAGCATCAAATCACCCTTGGGAAATTTACTTCTGAAAGATTCTGCATGCAAATTTTGCATTTTTAATCTCGCAGGAGAATATCATCCCATTTTGGGACATGAAGACTAATAAAGCCTTATCTAAGGGCTTTGTAGGAGAATGTGGCCGTAGTAAATAACCTATGGAGGGAAAATGATGATGTGCATTACACGCCATAAGTAAATCCTAAGATGGATATATGGACTGTGGTGGAAGAGCTCAGGTCCTCTCTAAGCAACTTACGCTGTCGCTGTTAATCCGTATTGCCAAGTTGGCTAGTTTCTTCCAAGCGGAAGTCTTGGAGTCTTATTCTGTAACTCTATACGAATCAAAAGCTGTCTAATTGTAATAATTTTTGTTTAACCTAAAGAAATTTCTTTGGAATCGATTTAATATATAATATGCCCAGGTGTCTTGGGCATTTACTCGAACACCGTGCTTAACTCCCACATCACTTTGTTTAAGGCCGTCAACAGCTGCAAGTGGTCGCTTCAGGCCGCATCTAACTTTGCCAACAGGCACTGCAGCATTCAGGCAAAGGTGTTAGAGATGAATAATTTAAGAAACTAAATCTTTAGGAACTTAGCCACAATCACTGACCGCTTTGCCTTCATGATGAGAGAAAGGAAATCCTTTTTCCAAAGGAACAGTCACGCCCTACCTGTGCCAGTGGGCAGATACACATAGTTGGAACTTCAAAAAGTTGCTAAGTACTCCGTAAAAGACATCAAGAAGTTAAAAGGAGTAAAAAGAGGTTAACAGGAATAAAAAAAATAAATGTAAGGCGCGATAACCTCCGAAGAGATCTAAGGCCGAGCTTCTCTTCCAATTTGCGTCGTGCTCCTCTTGATTTTCCCTACAAATAGGCCGGACGGGACCTACATGTTTTTTATGCCGACTCCGAACGGCATCTGCAAGGCAGATGAGTTTTCACTGAGAGCTTTTCATGGCAGAAATACACCCGGAGCGCTTGCCAAACACTGCCGAGGGGCGACCCCGCTTAGAAAAATTTTCTTCTAATTGAAAAACTTTATTTCTAAAATTTTGATGTTGCTTTGCCCGGAGAGCGAACCCAGGGCATACGGTGTGATAGGCGGAGCACGCTACCATCACACCACGGTGGCCGGAACAGGAAGATAAAGAATAAGGATAAGCTTAAGAATAATACCAAGAGTTAAATTTAGATAAGAGAAAATGCGGAAAGGAAATTGAATGAGCCGATTAAGGTTAACTAGAAAATGCAGATGGGCGAGGAATTAAGAAAGGAAGAGGATACGAGAGGGCAGAGGCAGGTGGAAAGATCGAGAAATCCAGAACAATGTCTGTCGGGTTTGATCATATGGTTGGGAGTATTTCCTGTTTGTCGAAACGATTCCGGGGTTAGCCAGAGCTGCTTAATTCAAAGTTCTGATAAGCCTATATATTTTTTACCATCAGGTAAATCTATCAGTTTTGATTTGTTGAAGCATCGTTGCTGTAAAACCTCTGCTCCTTTATATTTTTACATCAGGAAACTCTTTCTGCTCAATGGGCCTACCTCAATGCTTGGTTTACGTAGGTAAATGTTGGATCTTGGGACCGTATACCGTCAATATCAAGTTTTGTATTACAAACGGAGATCAAAAGAAACTATCAAATCTTAAAATGTGTACCCAATTCACATTTTTTCTGAAAAATAAAACATTCAGTACTGTTTCTGTTTTGTTCGTTATTCAGAACGGAGTTTCAAAAAGTAAATAATTTCATTTTTAGGAGAGACTTGGGAGTTTGCAGAAACTCACATGCATCTCTCGGAAGTTATATGGCACCTTGTGTTTATGTCATTCCTCTTGACACAGACATTAATTAAAAATCTTACATCGGGATATGGCAGAGTCCTTTACCTGTCAGTTGTCTACTCAGTCCAAATAGGTACTTGTTGCAAAATTATTCTCCGTTTTATTATACTCAGTTAAGCAGAGCTCACAGAGTATATTAACTTTGAATGGATAACGGTTGGTTGTACAGGTATAAAGGAATCGAGATAGATATAGACTTCCATATATCAAAATCATCAGTATCGAAAAAAAATTTGATTGAGCCATGTCCGTCCGTCCGTCCTTTAGTCCGTTAACACGATAACTTAGGTAAATTTTGAGGCATCTTGATGAAACTTGGTATGTAAGTTCCTGGGAACTCATCTCAGATCGCTATTTAAAATGAACGATATCGGACTATAACCACGCCCACTATTTCGATATCGAATATTTCGAAAAACCATAAAAGTGCGATAATTTATTACCAAAGACGGATAAAGCGATGAAACTTGGTAGGTGAATTTGAACATATGACTCAGAATAGAAAATTAGTAAAATTTTGGACAATAGGCGTGGCACCGGCCACTTTTATAAGAAGGTAATTTAAAAGTTTTGCAAGCTGTAATTTGGCAGTCGTTGAAGATATCATGATGGAATTTGGCAGGAACGTTACCCCTATTACTATATGTATGCTTGATAAAAATTAGCAAAATCGGAGAACGACTTTTAAAAAAAATTTTTTTTTTTAAGTAAAATTTTAACAAAAAATTTAATATATTTACAGTATATTAGTAAATTATGTTAACATTCAACTCCAAATGATATGGTTCAACAAAATTCAAAAATAACAGAAAGTTTCAAAATGGGCGTGGCTCCGCCCTTTTTCATTTAATTTGTCTAGGATACTTTTAGTGCCATAAGTCGAACAAAAATTTACCAATCCTTGTGAAATTTGGTAGGGGGTTAGATTCTAGGACGATAACTGTTTTCTGTGAAAAAGGGCGAAATCGGTTGAAGCCACGCCCAGTTTTTATACACAGTCGGCCGTCTGTCCTTCCGCACGGTCGATAACATAATAACTTGAGCAAAAATCGATATATCTTTACTAAACTAAGTTCACGTACTTATCTGAACTCACTTTGTGTTGGTATAAAAAATGGCCTAAATCCGACATGACTACGCCCACTTTTTTGATATCGAAAATTACGAAAAATTAAAAAAAATGCCATAATTCTATACCAAATACGAAAAAAGGGATAAAACATGGTAATTTTAGAAAAAAACTTTGTAAAATGGGTGTGATCGCTACATTATTAAGTAGAAGAAAAGGAAAAAGTTCTGCAGGGCGAAATCAAAAGCCCTTGGAATTTTGGCAGGAATACTGTTCGTAGTATTACATATATAAATAAATTAGCGGTACCCGACAGATGATGTTCTGGGTCACCCTGGTCCACATTTTGGTCTATATCGCGAAAAAGCCTTCACATATACAACTACCAACACTCCCTTTTAAAACCCTCACTAATGCCTTTAATTTGATACCCATATCGTACAAACACATTATAGAGTCACCCCTGGTCCACCTTTATGGCGATATTCGAAAAGGCGTCCGCCTATAGAACTAAGGCCCACTCCCTTTTAAAATACTCATTATCGCCTTTCGTTTGACACCCATATCGTACAAACAAATTCTAGGTAATAGTCTAGTTGAGGGGTCGACTGCTAATACGCTACCAAAAATATCGAGAGAGGTGTCAAAAGACGCGTATTAATCTCTAGAACAATAATCCGATGGCGGAAAAGAAAAATTTTATCTCTGTCCGGAGTTATTTGCAGTTGAAGTTGACGATTTCCATGTGGTTGTTGTTGTATTGTACCCCCAAAAAAAATTGTGCATCACCGTGGCGGTAGCCGCGGTTATACCACACACCCGGACTTGGCATGGCGTAGCCCAGGGTTATTTTTTATAAGCGCGGCCGAAGGCCGCCAACGCAGAAAGGTGTTCTGCGCAAAAATACTACGAAGGTACCCGCGGGTCTTTTTTCGGTTTTTCGTTAATATCTTTTTACCCCTCAACTAGACTATTACCAAATTCTAAAGTCACCCCTGGTCCACCTTTATGGCGATATCTCGAAAAGTCGTCCACCTATAGAACTAAGGCCCACTCCCTTTTAAAATACTCATTAGCACATTTCGTTTGATACCCATATTGTACAAACAAATTCTAGAGTGACCCCTGGTCCATCTTTATGGCGATATCTCTAAATGGCGTCCACCTATAGAACTAAGGCCCACTCCCTTTTAAAATACTCATTAACACCTTTCATTTGATACCCATATCGTACAAACAAATTCTAGAGTGACCCATGGTCCATCTTTATGGCGATATCTCGAAAAGTCGTCCACCTATAGAACTATGGCCTACTCCCTTTTAAAATATTCTTTAATACCTTCCTTTTGATACATACAGATGGGTTTGATGGTGAATGAGGACAATAATAAGTACCTGCTGTCATCCAGCACAGAGTCAGCGCATACGCGCCCTGGCAACCACGCTACTGTTGGCAGCCATAATTTCGAAATAGTAACAGACTTCGTTTATTTGGGAACCAGCATCATCACTAGCAACAACATCAGCACTGAAATACAGCGAAGAATCAATCTTGCTAATAAATCCTACTTTGAACTAGGTAGGCAATTGAAAAGTAAAGTCCTCTCTCGGCGAACGAAAATCATACTCTACAAGTCACTTATCCTTATCCGTCCTGCTATATGGGGCAGAAGCATGGACCATGACAACAGAAACAACTGATGAGTTATCTACTTAAATTTGTTGAACAAAACGACTTACGTATTTTAAGCATGCTAACCTTTAGCCCGGTAAGCAAATTAAAAAAAAACGTAATATGTAGGCTACACGAGAACGGAGACGTCGAGTAACCAAAACAAATGCGTTAAACAAATTCGTACACGTTATTTATCAATTTAACTCTAGAATTAAAGGATATACAACGAGAAACAACGTTTGACAACCTTTAAACAATTTTAATAACTATCTCAAAAATTGTCGCTCTGATGCAAACAACTGATGAGTTATCTACTTAAATTTGTTGAACAAAACGACTTACGTATTTTAAGCATGCTAACCTTTAGCCCGGTAAGCAAATTAAAAAAAAAACGCAATATGTAGGCTACACGAGAACGGAGACCTCGAGTAACCAAAACAAATGCGTTAAACAAATTCGTACACGTTATTTATCAATTTAACTCTAGAATTAAAGGATGTACAACGAGAAACAACGTTTGACAACCTTTAAACAGTTTTAATAACTATCTCAAAAATTGTCGCTCTGATGCGAACAACTGATGAGTTATCTACTTAAATTTGTTGAACAAAATGACTTACGTATTTTAAGCATGCTAACCTTTAGCCCGGTAAGCAAATTAAAAAAAAAAACGCAATATTTAGGCTACACGAGAACGGAGACGTCGAGTAACCAAAACAAATGCGTTAAACAAATTCGTACACGTTATTTATCAATTTAACTCTAGAATTAAAGGATGTACAACGAGAAACAACGTTTGACAACCTTTAAACAGTTTTAATAACTATCTCAAAAATTGTCGCTCTGATGCAAACAGATGAGTTATCTACTTAAATTTGTTGAACAAAACGACTTACGTATTTTAAGCATGCTTACCTTTAGCCCGGTAAGCAAATTAAAAAAAAACGTAATATGTAGGCTACACGAGAACGGAGACGTCGAGTAACCAAAACAAATGCGTTAAACAAATTCGTACACGTTATTTATCAATTTAACTCTAGAATTAAAGGATGTACAAAGAGAAACAACGTTTGACAACCTTTAAACAGTTTTAATAACTATCTCAAAAATTGTCGCTCTGATGCAAACAACTGATGAGTTATCTACTTAAATTTGTTGAACAAAACGACTTACGTATTTTAAGCATGCTAACCTTTAGCCCGGTAAGCAAATTTAAAAAAAAACGCAATATGTAGTAACCAAAACAAATGCGTTAAACAAATTCGTACACGTTATTTATCAATTTAACTCTAGAATTAAAGGATGTACAACGAGAAACAACGTTTGAGAACCTTTAAACAGTTTTAATAACTATCTCAAAAATGTTCGCTCTGATGCAAACAACTGATGAGTTATCTACTTAAATTTGTTGAACAAAACGACTTACGTATTTTAAGCATGCTAACCTTTAGCCCGGTAAGCAAATTACTTACGTATATTTACTTACGTATTTTAAGCATGCTAACCTTTAGCCCGGTAAGCAAATTAAAAAAAAAAAACGCAATATGTAGGCTACACGAGAACGGAGACGTCGAGTAACCAAAACAAATGCGTTAAACAAATTCGTACACGTTATTTATCAATTTAACTCTAGAATTAAAGGATGTACAACGAGAAACAACGTTTGACAACCTTTAAACAGTTTTAATAACTATCTCAAAAATTGTTGCTCTGATGCAAACAACTGATGAGTTATCTACTTAAATTTGTTGAACAAAACGACTTACGTATTTTAAGCATGCTAACCTTTAGCCCGGTAAGCAAATTAAAAAAAACGCAATATGTAGGCTACACGAGAACGGAGACGTCGAGTAACCAAAACAAATGCGTTAAACAAATTCGTACACGTTATTTATCAATTTAACTCTAGAATTAAAGGATATACAACGAGAAACAACGTTTGACAACCTTTAAACAGTTTTAATAACTATCTCAAAAATTGTCGCTCTGATGCAAACAACTGATGAGTTATCTACTTAAATTTGTTGAACAAAACGACTTACGTATTTTAAGCATGCTAACCTTTAGCCCGGTAAGCAAATTAAAAAAAAAACGCAATATGTAGTATCCAAAACAAATGCGTTAAACAAATTCGTACACGTTATTTATCAATTTAACTCTAGAATTAAAGGATGTACAAAGAGAAACAACGTTTGACAACCTTTAAACAGTTTTAATAACTATCTCAAAAATTGTCGCTCTGATGCAAACAACTGATGAGTTATCTACTTAAATTTGTTGAACAAAACGACTTACGTATTTTAAGCACGCTAACCTTTAGCCCGGTAAGCAAATTAAAAAAAAAACGCAATATGTAGTAACCAAAACAAATGCGTTAAACAAATTCGTACACGTTATTTATCAATTTAACTCTAGAGTTAAAGGATGTACAACGAGAAACAACGTTTGACAACCTTTAAACAGTTTTAATAACTATCTCAAAAATTTTCGCTCTGATGCAAACAACTGATGAGTTATCTACTTAAATTTGTTGAACAAAACGACTTACGTATTTTAAGCATGCTAACCTTTAGCCCGGTAAGCAAATTACTTACGTATATTTACTTACGTATTTTAAGCATGCTAACCTTTAGCCCGGTAAGCAAATTAAAAAAAAAAAAACGCAATATGTAGGCTACACGAGAACGGAGACGTCGAGTAACCAAAACAAATGCGTTAAACAAATTCGTACACGTTATTTATCAATTTAACTCTAGAATTAAAGGATGTACAACGAGAAACAACGTTTGACAACCTTTAAACAGTTTTAATAACTATCTCAAAAATTGTCGCTCTGATGCAAACAACTGATGAGTTATCTACTTAAATTTGTTGAACAAAACGACTTACGTATTTTAAGCATGCTAACCTTTAGCCCGGTAAGCAAATTAAAAAAAACGCAATATGTAGGCTACACGAGAACGGAGACGTCGAGTAACCAAAACAAATGCGTTAAACAAATTCGTACACGTTATTTATCAATTTAACTCTAGAATTAAAGGATATACAACGAGAAACAACGTTTGAAAACCTTTAAACAGTTTTAATAACTATCTCAAAAATTGTCGCTCTGATGCAAACAACTGATGAGTTATCTACTTATATTTGTTGAACAAAACGACTTACGTATTTTAAGCATGCTAACCTTTAGCCCGGTAAGCAAATTAAAAAAAAAACGCAATATGTAGGCTACACGAGAACGGAGACGTCGAGTAACCAAAACAAATGCGTTAAACAAATTCGTACACGTTATTTATCAATTTAACTCTAGAATTAAAGGATGTACAACGAGAAACAACGTTTGACAACCTTTAAACAGTTTTAATCACTATCTCAAAAATTGTCGCTCTGATGCAAACAACTGATGAGTTATCTACTTAAATTTGTTGAACAAAACGACTTACGTATTTTAAGCATGCTAACCTTTAGCCCGGTAAGCAAATTAAAAAAAAAACGTAATATGTAGGCTACACGAGAACGGAGACGTCGAGTAACCAAAACAAATGCGTTAAACAAATTCGTACACGTTATTTATCAATTTAACTCTAGAATTAAAGGATATACAACGAGAAACAACGTTTGACAACCTTTAAACAGTTTTAATAACTATCTCAAAAATTGTCGCTCTGATGCAAACAACTGATGAGTTATCTACTTAAATTTGTTGAACAAAACGACTTACGTATTTTAAGCATGCTAACCATTAGCCCGGTAAGCAAATTAAAAAAAAACGCAATATGTAGGCTACACGAGAACGGAGACGTCGAGTAACCAAAACAAATGCGTTAAACAAATTCGTACACGTTATTTATCAATTTAACTCTAGAATTAAAGGATGTACAACGAGAAACAACGTTTGACAACCTTTAAACAGTTTTAATAACTATCTCAAAAATTGTCGCTCTGATGCAAACAACTGATGAGTTATCTACTTAAATTTGTTGAACAAAACGACTTACGTATTTTAAGCATGCTAACCTTTAGCCCGGTAAGCAAATAAAAAAAAAACGCAATATGTAGGCTACACGAGAACGGAGACGTCGAGTAACCAAAACAAATGCGTTAAACAAATTCGTACACGTTATTTATCAATTTAACTCTAGAATTAAAGGATGTACAACGAGAAACAACGTTTGACAACCTTTAAACAGTTTTAATAACTATCTCAAAAATTGTCGCTCTGATGCGAACAACTGATGAGTTATCTACTTAAATTTGTTGAACAAAATGACTTACGTATTTTAAGCATGCTAACCTTTAGCCCGGTAAGCAAATTAAAAAAAAAAACGCAATATTTAGGCTACACGAGAACGGAGACGTCGAGTAACCAAAACAAATGCGTTAAACAAATTCGTACACGTTATTTATCAATTTAACTCTAGAATTAAAGGATGTACAACGAGAAACAACGTTTGACAACCTTTAAACAGTTTTAATAACTATCTCAAAAATTGTCGCTCTGATGCAAACAACTGATGAGTTATCTACTTAAATTTGTTGAACAAAACGACTTACGTATTTTAAGCATGCTAACCTTTAGCCCGGTAAGCAAATTAAAAAAAAAACGTAATATGTAGGCTACACGAGAACGGAGACGTCGAGTAACCAAAACAAATGCGTTAAACAAATTCGTACACGTTATTTATCAATTTAACTCTAGAATTAAAGGATGTACAAAGAGAAACAACGTTTGACAACCTTTAAACAGTTTTAATAACTATCTCAAAAATTGTCGCTCTGATGCAAACAACTGATGAGTTATCTACTTAAATTTGTTGAACAAAACGACTTACGTATTTTAAGCATGCTAACCTTTAGCCCGGTAAGCAAATTAAAAAAAAAACGCAATATGTAGTAACCAAAACAAATGCGTTAAACAAATTCGTACACGTTATTTATCAATTTAACTCTAGAATTAAAGGATGTACAACGAGAAACAACGTTTGACAACCTTTAAACAGTTTTAATAACTATCTCAAAAATTTTCGCTCTGATGCAAACAACTGATGAGTTATCTACTTAAATTTGTTGAACAAAACGACTTACGTATTTTAAGCATGCTAACCTTTAGCCCGGTAAGCAAATTACTTACGTATATTTACTTACGTATTTTAAGCATGCTAACCTTTAGCCCGGTAAGCAAATTAAAAAAAAAAACGCAATATGTAGGCTACACGAGAACGGAGACGTCGAGTAACCAAAACAAATGCGTTAGACAAATTCGTACACGTTATTTATCAATTTAACTCTAGAATTAAAGGATGTACAACGAGAAACAACGTTTGACAACCTTTAAACAGTTTTAATAACTATCTCAAAAATTGTTGCTCTGATGCAAACAACTGATGAGTTATCTACTTAAATTTGTTGAACAAAACGACTTACGTATTTTAAGCATGCTAACCTTTAGCCCGGTAAGCAAATTAAAAAAAAACGCAATATGTAGGCTACACGAGAACGGAGACGTCGAGTAACCAAAACAAATGCGTTAAACAAATTCGTACACGTTATTTATCAATTTAACTCTAGAATTAAAGGATATACAACGAGAAACAACGTTTGACAACCTTTAAACAGTTTTAATAACTATCTCAAAAATTGTCGCTCTGATGCAAACAACTGATGAGTTATCTACTTAAATTTGTTGAACAAAACGACTTACGTATTTTAAGCATGCTAACCTTTAGCCCGGTAAGCAAATTAAAAAAAAAACGCAATATGTAGTAACCAAAACAAATGCGTTAAACAAATTCGTACACGTTATTTATCAATTTAACTCTAGAATTAAAGGATGCACAAAGAGAAACAACGTTTGACAACCTTTAAACAGTTTTAATAACTATCTCAAAAATTGTCGCTCTGATGCAAACAACTGATGAGTTATCTACTTAAATTTGTTGAACAAAACGACTTACGTATTTTAAGCATGCTAACCTTTAGCCCGGTAAGCAAATTAAAAAAAAAACGCAATATGTAGTAACCAAAACAAATGCGTTAAACAAATTCGTACACGTTATTTATCAATTTAACTCTAGAATTAAAGGATGTAC
Source organism: Eurosta solidaginis (assembly GCF_040869045.1). Classification (NCBI taxonomy): domain Eukaryota; kingdom Metazoa; phylum Arthropoda; class Insecta; order Diptera; family Tephritidae; genus Eurosta; species Eurosta solidaginis. The sequence goes on along the minus strand of NC_090323.1, from coordinate 71,551,026 downwards.
AACGAGAAACAACGTTTGACAACCTTTAAACAGTTTTAATAACTATCTCAAAAATTTTCGCTCTGATGCAAACAACTGATGAGTTATCTACTTAAATTTGTTGAACAAAACGACTTACGTATTTTAAGCATGCTAACCTTTAGCCCGGTAAGCAAATTACTTACGTATATTTACTTACGTATTTTAAGCATGCTAACCTTTAGCCCGGTAAGCAAATTAAAAAAAAAAACGCAATATGTAGGCTACACGAGAACGGAGACGTCGAGTAACCAAAACAAATGCGTTAAACAAATTCGTACACGTTATTTATCAATTTAACTCTAGAATTAAAGGATGTACAACGAGAAACAACGTTTGACAACCTTTAAACAGTTTTAATAACTATCTCAAAAATTGTCGCTCTGATGCAAACAACTGATGAGTTATCTACTTAAATTTGTTGAACAAAACGACTTACGTATTTTAAGCATGCTAACCTTTAGCCCGGTAAGCAAATTAAAAAAAACGCAATATGTAGGCTACACGAGAACGGAGACGTCGAGTAACCAAAACAAATGCGTTAAACAAATTCGTACACGTTATTTATCAATTTAACTCTAGAATTAAAGGATATACAACGAGAAACAACGTTTGACAACCTTTAAACAGTTTTAATAACTATCTCAAAAATTGTCGCTCTGATGCAAACAACTGATGAGTTATCTACTTAAATTTGTTGAACAAAACGACTTACGTATTTTAAGCATGCTAACCTTTAGCCCGGTAAGCAAATTAAAAAAAAAAACGCAATATGTAGGCTACACGAGAACGGAGACGTCGAGTAACCAAAACAAATGCGTTAAACAAATTCGTACACGTTATTTATCAATTTAACTCTAGAATTAAAGGATGTACAACGAGAAACAACGTTTGACAACCTTTAAACAGTTTTAATAACTATCTCAAAAATTGTCGCTCTGATGCAAACAACTGATGAGTTATCTACTTAGATTTGTTGAACAAAACGACTTACGTATTTTAAGCATGCTAACCTTTAGCCCGGTAAGCAAATTAAAAAAAAAACGCAATATGTAGGCTACACGAGAACGGAGACGTCGAGTAACCAAAACAAATGCGTTAAACAAATTCGTACACGTTATTTATCAATTTAACTCTAGAATTAAATGATGTACAACGAGAAACAACGTTTGACAACCTTTAAACAGTTTTAATAACTATCTCAAAAATTGTCGCTCTGATGCAAACAACTGATGAGTTATCTACTTAAATTTGTTGAGCAAAACGACTTACGTATTTTAAGCATGCTAACCTTTAGCCCGGTAAAAGAAACTGGTATTTTCTTTGTCATATTTTTAGAAATAAATGAAATAATATAATAATTTGTTATTTAGAAACCAGTAAAACCAATCATAACACATAATACTTTCAGCATACGGAAAAAACCCTGTAGTTCTAACAGGAGAAAGATCTTAAAGAAAAACCATATGGGATTCAACAAAAATCCTCGTTTAGTGAGATAATAACACCTACTGAATTGACGGTGGTAAAGAATAAAAACAAGAAAAAGTAGAAAACGAGTTATAAATAAAAACTTACAGAGTGCGTTGATGGCTTGATGCGCTAAACTTCATTCCTTCAATGTGTGGATCGCTGATGATAAACCGTCATTGTTTTTGAAATGTTTGGCTGTGTAGTCTATGAACTTTGTTTTTTAAACTGTTTTATTAAACTATGTTATTTAGCTTGACTCTCTGTATCGGGCGAATTTTGTAAAAATTTAAGTAACTTCCCGACAAGCTACAAGCTTGAAGCTGGGAATATAGTTCAGAACCCGATGACAATGCAATAATAAGAAAAAAATACCGATAGGTGGCGCATGGATCGAAATATTTCAAAAAATTGTATTTGTAGTCCGATTTGGCTCACATTTGGAACAAATATTATATGCAGTCCGGTAGAAGTGGCATCAAAATACTTTGGAGTTCGAAGAGAGACAAGCATGCTCGGACCTGAGTCGAGTAAAGTCTTTGGAAGGATTATGTATTGAAGATTTAGACTGTAAAAAACTTTCAGGAAAGAGTCCTTGTAATAGTGAGTCACCAAATTAACTAAATAGAGTGAGAAATAATAGGCAATTAAATAAAGACTAAAAACTTGAAAAAAAAAAAATTTAAAAAATAATAATAATTAGTTAAACGGTTTTATTGAAAACAATACATACTTTAAGTAATAATAATACTAAAAGCTAGAAAGTATTTAGGTAGCTCCTAGGTACTAGTCATAACACTCCTCATCAATCTAGGGCCGTGATCCGACAATTAAATAAAAGCGTTAGACGCGTCAAATTTCTATTGATAGTCATAAAAAGACCAACTGAACCTTAATTAGGTTATGCTATGCCTCACATTTTTAGAAATTTCACGCGCCCAACGCTTTTATTTAATTAACTGATCAACGCCCTAGATTAGTCCTCATTAATCTAGGGTGTTGATCAGATAATTAAATAAAAGCGTTCATCAATAGTACCTAGGACCTACCTAATTATTTTCTAGCTTTTAGTATTATCATTACTTAATATAAGTATTGTTTTCAATGAAACCGTTTAACTAAAAAAATTTTGTTTTAATTATTTTATTTATACTTAGGAGAAAAGCAGAGCTGCGGCAATCCTTGACAGGTTTGACGTCACCGCGATGCAGTGGTGAGAGAAAAGTTGATCGACGCGAAATTCAGCCCGACAAACTTTGCCCTTTCCTTCGGTTGTGTTTGACTACATGCCATTGCAGAAACTCAACTTGTTACAAATCGAAACTCGCTGCGGTTTGTAGGCTATGATTTGGTATTGTGGTTTGAGCTCTATAAAGTTTTTTAAAATAAAATTTCCATAAAAATGTCCAGCTATAAAAACCAATTAAGTTGTTTATCAATAAAGGAGTAAGACTTTATTTCTTTCAATATTACTTACCACAAGCATAGTTTACCATTTCGGATCATTCAAAAATTCATTAATACACAAAAAGCTAAGTTTTTTAATTTTATCTATTCATATCGAATAAAGTTTAGTTTATTTAATTCTTTTTGAATTGAATTTTGCATTAATTTTTTGTTTGTTTATTATCAATTGAATTTTTAGTCAAACAATAATATAATTAGTTTATTTTACATAAAAACTGAAACTAAAACTTCCTTAAATGCTATTAAATTTACTTTCTAATTTCACATATTCGCTTATTTAATAAATATTTTAAACGGCTTAGTTTTATTTCACTATTGCTTTCTCTATGTCTCCTTCTGTTTCTTTTCACAAATACAATAATAGGAACTAAAAAGCGAATAATTAGGATATAATTAACATCATGTACAATATTAAATTTTTAGCAAGATTTAAACCTTAATTTTTTTTTTTTGCTGTTGCTATTTTACATATTTAATGCGCTTAAAAGCGAAAGCAAATTTAACATGCCACAAAATTCAATATTAATTAGGCAATTCTTCTTATTTGCATGCATATCGCTTGGGTTAGCCATTTTTAACCAACTACCGATACATCCGGTAACGTCGTTTTGCCAACATCATGCAAATGGTCGCGTTCAGTGAGCACAACTTATGATCAATCATTTGGTGATCACTTTCGGACGTACCCTTAAATATATCCGAGCCAAGCAGCACTTTGGATTTAGGTCCAATTATTGATCATCCCATTCTTTACGCTATATCCACTAACAAATTTTGACCGTGTGTGTGGCAGTTCTTTGACATTTAATTTAACAGGAAAACGGAAAAAAGAATTTAAGAAGTTATATTTTTTCTAATTGAAGAATAGTTATTTCCCATGTCATTTGGCTTAACACACTGTTCGTAAAGTGCAGCTTCTATCACCCATTAGAGGAAAATGTGTTTGCAAAGTATCACATTAGGTTAAGCACAATAGATCTAAATAAATGTCGCAGTGCATCGAGGCCATTTGGGTTATGAGGGCTTAGAATATACCTGTGGTAGTAATGCCTGCCGTAAAAGGCGGCTAAAATTTAAATCCCGTACCTGGTTTGTACAGTAGGCTTGGGATGAGAACTCCTTTTTCTGATGACGATCACGACAAACGTTTAACGGACCGTGATTTGAGGGCAAACGCGAAATTCTGAGCAAACGTATTGGGTTTGTGTTGGGAAAGAAACTTCACCGCCAAGTATTAATATTCACAGCTGGGAACGAGCGTCTCACCGCGATACGCATTTGAGGCGAAGTTTTTCAATATCTCGTTTCTATGTCTACAGTACCAATGCAGTACCAGGTTTCAGCATAAAAAGATACACCAAGTACTTGGCTGAAGAAAGAAAATGCGCGCAGTGACACAGGGAAATTTTGCCGCCGAAAAGCCTATATTATTGGCCCTTACAAGCACGCTGTGAGTTCTGCCTTATCTGGAGTAGATAAAGAAGCAAACTAGTAGGTCTTGCGTTAAATGAGGACAAGAAGAAGTACTTGCTGTCATCCAAGAAATAATCGGCGCGTGTGCGCGTTGGCAGACACGTAACTGTTGACGGGATAAAATTGATACTATGAAGGATTTCATCTGTTTGGGAACCAGCATTAACAGCATAATAAATGTCAGCTAAGAAATCAAACGGAGAACAACTCTTGCCAATAAGTGCTGCTATGGACTGACTAGGCAATTGAAAAGTAAAGTCCTCTCGCGACTAACAAAATTCACGCTCTACAAGTCGCTCAACATATTTATCCTGATGTATAGCTTGGAATTGATGGAGGTATAATGATGAGCTGCGTGAGCTTAACGCAGATATGACGATACAGCAGCGACTATGTCATGTTTTAAGAATGAACAGACACGCGGAAAAAGGATAGCTGGCTTGACTTGTTACGAAACGGTGGTTAAGCACAAATTAATGATGATGATGCATTGACACCTAATAATCATATTCAGTTGTATGTTCTTGAAAGTCCGAAAGAACTTTATGCTCAATTGACGTAAAGGTCCTAAAGATATCACTCAATGGTTGATCAACAGTTGTGTATTCTGCAAATCTACTAAAACACATTCTCAAAATTTCAGCAAAGAAATTATAAAATGAGTAAAAACATAAAAATATCTTCCACAATTCGTTTTGTTCACGAATCGTTTAAATTAAGGTTAATTTTTTGATGATTTAAAAAAATATGATTTGCTTAACCCTACTTATGAAAAGTTGCTGAAATTATCAAATTATGGTAATAAGTGCATATATGTGTTTGAGTATACATGTCTGTATGTAGTTACAAAAATTTTCTATTGAAAAATTACTGTACACCGTTTTACACAAGATTTATTTTTAAGCTTCAATAAACCAACTTTTTTAATCAATTCGTTGGTTTTACATATTTGTTGGAAAACGTACTAACAATAAGGTCTTATAAAAAAAATTTATGAATTATCTGCACAGTTTATTGTTGTAGCTATGTGTTCTTTTTACAACCATCAGGGTGTAGTGGTAGTGTGCTGGCCTAACTAACCAATGATCTCCAACTCAAGTGACATCAAAGCTAACATTAAAACACTTTAGAAAATTTTTCTAAATCGGGGTAGCCAATGGCTTCACGTCCATCGAGTGTGGTTCTGCCTCTCTGTAATCTTATTTGTCTTAAAATATGTATCCCTGACCAATTTGTAGGCAAAACTAAAAAAAATATTAAGGACGGGACAGTGGCGGTTGCGAAGACTTTATTATACCTTTCATGAGTGGATTAATAACCTAATGAAATATTTTGCAGACAATAATGCATGCCATATATGTAAGCATCTGGTAAAATTTCAAGCTTCTAGCTGTTAAAATGAGAAAGAAATTACGAAAACCCTCTAATCTGAACAATCGGTTGTATGGGATATATATTATATATATGTCCTCTGTTGATCATGTTAATTAAAATCAGGAAAAACTTACGAAGGACCTATTATATAAAAATAAACTTAAGCTTTTAGCCGCTAAATTCAGGGAGAAATTACGAAAAAATTTCTTACCTGAACAATAGGTTTCATATTTCATACAATAACTTACACCATATACGTAAGCATTTGAAATTTGGAGCTTATAGCTGCAGAATTTACGAAAAGCTTTTTATCTGAACAATCGGTTATATGTGATATATGCTACGTGCGTGACTGGTTTCTACATTTTTTCCAGACAAAAATGTGTGCCATATACGAAATCATCTGGTGAGCTTTGAAGCTTCTATCTTATAAATTAAGTATGATATTACAAAAAATATCAAAACTCGGTTGTGTAGAGAATGTATTCTATAGTAGTTCGATCCGCTCGGCTCCGACAATCTGACGAACATATTCAAACAGACCGACGGACATGATAGACGAACTGATGAAACTCAGCTCGTTATCTTGATAATTTCTGTGTACTTGCTAGTGAGTCTATCTCATCTCCTTTTAAGCCTTACAAGTTTCGGGAACCGGGCCCAATTGAGTACACCATTCTACTTTCATCAACGGTATAATTAAATCTCCTCGGAGCTATTAAAGCATATCGCACCAAGTTATTATTATTAATATAACAGTATTATCTCGAACAAGTTAACCAAAATATCACAAGATTATGTAACTTTTCCAACCGGCTCTCAGATTTGAGAAAATGCAGTAACTGATATAACTACATTCTCTCTTTGAACATAGATAAGTTTTTAGAGGTACCTTACGCGATATATTTTACTTTGCCTAAATCCTGTATGATTGACGACTTTACTAGATTCTATTGATGAAACCAATGATCTTAGTATTAGTTTTACTTCGAATATCTCTTTTAATAGTCATATTAGCTTTATTTTCAGCAAAACGTATTTAGTTCTGGTTTTTATCAGATGCCAATGTTTTAGATTTCTGATCCCTACACGCTTAAGCCACTTTGTACAGATGTCGTTCGTCGAATTTGGAGAACGGTACTCTCATTTGGAGACCCTACTAACTGACAACTACCATCAAAAGAGACGAACGTGTTCTAAAGATTTTTCTTAGATCCGCTTTACTTACATTCAACTTTCAAGGGTCAGTGCTACATATTCTTCCCGTTTGATTTTAATAAATTTAGTAAAGTCGCTAGGAACTAGGCGTGTTGTGCGCACTCTTCGAGGTTCAAATATCGGCTAGGAGCACTACCCTGTGACTGTACATATCTTTCACGCCTCTGAGCAGCTAAGGAAGTACACTTAGCGATACAATAAAAGTTGTGGAAAAGCTGCTGACGAAACAAGCAGCTTATAATTTTACTACACTAGGCTCTCAAACTTGCTAACTGAAAGCAATGTGGCTGAGTTATGTGAGCATATTTCTCTCCAATTACGTACCACTGCTGACACTATAGATTTCCATAGACAACACGCTTCCTCGGAAAAGAAGAAGCTTGCCTATAGCGCCACGATGCCTACTATGTCGTTATTGTGACGCAAAGAAGAAAGAGAAGGAAAAATTTGCCGCAACACGACGTGAGGGCATGGAGCTTCAATTAGCGTACAATTACTGGCGTATGTTGGTGATATGTATATTATCGGACTTAACAAAAGCGTCGTGAGTTCTGGCTTCTCTCGACTATGAGAAAGTGGGTATTATAATAAAAGAGGATAATGCGAAGTAGTTGCTGTAATCCAAGAAATAATCGCAGCTTGGTATCCACGTGACTGTTGACAGAAATAAATTCGGGACTGTAATTAACAAAGGTCAGGATAATTTTAATTTTTTTCCAGATAGTGGTAGTTTGTAACGGAACTTGCTAATAAATACATCCGTATGGAGTAAATTTTCCCAAATGTACCACGCAAAAAGGTTGTTAACAACGGGTTTCCAAGATACAGGGGCTTGAACATTTATTGTTTTATCATACGTACATGATAAACGATTTTTGAAATCGTATTTATAAATACACCTTCCGTGGTTTTCAATAAACGTTAGTGATGTTTAAAACAAATTTTTTTATCATTTTCATTCAATATTTTACCCCTCGCCGAGGTTCAGAAACGCACATATGTAAGTGTATTTCCGCTATGAAAAAATTCTAATTAAATATACATCTGCTTGCAGATGCCGTTCGGCATCGGCATAGAACAGGTTTTAGGAAAAACAAGTAAAATATCTAACTTCGGATGTAACCAAACATCAAACACTCAGCTGAGAGTTTTCATCGTATGGTTGGTTTGGCTTTAGTTGTTTGAAACAAGGTATTATCAAAAGTGGGCATCATTAGCAGTATTTTTTTTTTTGAAATGTTTATACATCTACATTTGCGGGTAAAAGAACGCTTATCATCATTTAGATAATAGGCGTGTGTTTTTTTTACATGTAAATGTCTATACGCTTAAACTTTATATGGACTGCTAAGCGTCAAACTTTAAATACACCTCTGAAAATACTGCGCATAAAATGTGTACTACTAAATCTCGATACGCATTATACTCCGATTTAACTGAAATATGTGTTCATGTTTCACCCTCTACACTATTTCTACGTATTCTATGTGTGTCCACAATTCATCGCAACTGATTCAGCTATATGTTATACCCTATGGCCATCAGAGGGTTGTGTCTCCGCTTTTCGGGACACCCTGTGGCTGTAGCTAGTTGTTTAACCACTGCCGCTAGATGGGTCTTCTAAGCATTATCTAAGCGAGGATAGGCGTTTTTTTACGCGCAAACGTAAACGTATACGCGTGTATAAAAAAACACGGCTAATGTTTACGAGACCCATTTAGCGGCATTTATTGAAGACCCGCGGCAGTGGTAAATAACTCGTTATAAAACAGGGTGTACTGCATAGCGGAGTCACGCACCTCTGTTGGTCATAGTGTATAACCTATAGCTGAATCGGTTCGGCTAAGTTTAGATAAAGTTACATAATTTGCAGTCCATATAAAATTTAAGTGCATGTGTACATACATGTAAAAAAATACATATATTATCAATCGATCTTACCCATTTTTATCAGAATTGTACCCATTTATAAAGGAAGTAACTGTGCTAGGATTTTTCACGATAGGTAAATTTTCCTTTCAGTTATGGCTTTCCAAACATAGAAGAATGATTGAATGAAAAAAATAAAATTTTTTTCGCATTTTTTGTACAAAAGCGGTCACGATCCTTATTCGATTTCGTCCATTTTTCACAAAATTATTTAGGGTTATAAGAAAGATATATTTACTTAAGTTTGTCATGATACACAAACTGGTCTTTGAGTTATGTTTCTGGCGAACCGTGAAATAATTAGACCAAAACTGATTCGGTTTCAGACCTGATAAATCTACCCATACCAGAGTTACACTGAATTCTGGAGAAGTCCCACGACTTCAAAGCAGTTTTTGAAAGTGAGAATAGAAGTTACATGTCTTTTGCTTTCTCTGAATTTCAGTTCCCTGCTCGGCTTATATGGCAATTACAGCGAGTGCTGAAAATATTCTTAAATAACATTGGCATTAACAAAGGAGCTGTAATTTCTCCCTCTCCCTTGCTGACATGCTCCGCACCATCTAAAATTTCCCAGGCGGCTTAAGTATAAAAGATGATAAATGAAATTCTAACAACATTCTCCGCAAAAAAATTATTTTATAAAACAGGTTTAAATTTTTTATGGTTTTATAACACATTTTCTGACGTAACCTAAATTGTCGAAAAATGTTTGCAACTAACTAATTAAATTATATTCAAGAGTTCTGCTCCCCTTTTTTGTTTATTAAAGTTTTCGTTCGCGGGACTTAAAGCAAAAAAAAAAAAAAAATAACCAAGTTTAATAGAATGAATACGCAGTGGTAAAGCACAAATAATTTTAATTATTTAAAGTATTAGTCAAATCTGCTGAAAAAACATATTGAAATTAAAATTTTGCATACAAGTTTTAAATATTTAATTTTGAATATAAAATAAATATACAATAACGACCTCATAAACAACTAGAGCAAATAGATATTTAAATACAAACATACTGTATTTGGCTTTTTCGAATTATTTTCTTTTGAAGTTTTTAGATTGTTAATGCACTCACCAGCCATTATATTTGTAAAATGATTATTTTAAAAGTTATTTTCACATTATATTGATGTATGTAGAAGAAAATAATTTAATGTTCAACCGCGTCAACTTTTATATTGACAGCCAAGCAGCAATTAAGACAATAGTCTCGCATAGCACAGCATCTAAAAGTGTGTTAAGGGTGTAAGCAAACCCTGGAAAGAATTGAGACAGGGAGAAGCATACATCAGTATTGAGTCTCAGGGCATATGGGAATAGATGGGAATGAAAAAGCGAATGAACCAGCTAAAAATGGCGCATCTCTCGAAGCTTGCCCCTGGACGTCCCAATTAGATTAGGCGCCATGAAGAAAAGGCGATAGTTGCACATAATCGAACAAGCGGGAAAGGCGTGGACCCAAACTTGGGATTGTAAGTTGTCAAAGATCTTATGTTGTTGTTGTTGTTGTTGTAGCAGTGCTTCGCCCCATCCAATAGGTGCGGCCCATCACAAATTGTCATCAATGTCTTCTAAGGGGAGTCCAGGGAAACTTGCTGTTTCAACAGGGGTGGACCATAATGTGAGAGGTGTTAGAGGCGTTGGTTCCACATTAAAATTGAACAGATGGTTGGTGTCATGTGGGGACAAATTGCAGGCACGGCATACATTTTGTATGTTGGGGTTGATTCTGGATAAGTAAGAGTTTAACCTGTTACAGTATCCAGATCGAAGTTGGGCTAGAGTGACTCGCGTCTCCCTGGGGGTGTGCATTCCTCTTCCGCAAGCTTTGGGTACTGTACTTTGAGTACTGGATTCACCGGGAAATTTCCGCCATAAAGGCCCGACGTCTGTGTGTGGAGTTCGCTGAGAACCTGCTTGTGTTTTTTTTTTGCTTCATACGGCTGTGTTCTCAGGTGCCGTATTTCCTTATAGTGCTTACGGAGGTGACTCCTTAGCCCCTGGGCGGTGTTGGCTCATCAACCAGATGTCTGTTGGGATGGCCAGGTTTCTGGGTATTCAACAGGAACTGTTTGGTTAGCATCTCATTTCTCTCCCTGATGGGGAATATTCTCGCCTCATTATGTAGATCGTGTTCTGGGGATATAAGAAGACAGCCCGTGGCGGTTCTAAAAACAGTATTTTGGCAGTCGTGTGACTTGTTCCAGTGTGTAGTTTTTAGGCTTGGCGATCATATAGGGGACGCGTAGCATGCAATCGGCTGGCCAATTGCTTTGTAAGTGGTAATGAGGGTTTTTTGTCTTTTCCCAAAGTACTACCAGCAAGATATTTGAGGATTTTATTACGGCTCTGGATTTTCGGCACAATTGCGGCTGGATGCTCACCAAAATGTAGATCCTGATCAAACGTCAAACCCAAGATTTTGGGGTGTTGGACAGTCGGCAGCGTAGTGCCATCGACGTGGACGTTCAAAATGGTCGACATTTGGGCGACCATGTTGTAAATGAGGTCGCGGAGGATTTAGTCGGTGATAATGCCAGGTTTCGCGAGGCGAAAAAACTGGAGATATCAGGGAGGTAACCGTTTATTCTGTTGCAAAACTCAGGCGTAGACTACGAGACGTCCTTGGGCGTAAACAACAAGGAGCCACAAAAGATGTATAAAAGTTACGTGAACGTAGGGTTTTGGGATCTAGCCCAGAACAACCTGTCCGATGCAACCATCCCTTACACGAGACACACTGACAAGAGTATGACCGTCCTAAAAAGATTCTTTTCCGGCAGACGCAAAACAACCATTTCTCAGGACCGTGGGCAGGAGACGGACCCGGATTGGATTCGATACCTTCCCGGAGCAAGAAAATATGGAGCAGTCCCGCTGCAAGGAGCTGCTGGGAGAATGACAATTTGTGGAAGGGACGTAAGAAATTAAATGGGGTTACACTGAAATGATAGTCCTTGGTCGGGAAAAATCCCGATTCGTTGAGTTTTCTTTGAGTATTCAATATGTGTCAGCTTAATCTCGTCAGTTGTTTATCTTGGTCTGTTATAATATCTATAAAAATAAAAACTTTGAGTTGAATAAGTTGACATTAAATTCGATATGTAGGTATTACTACCATAGACTAACAGAGTTACTCCTATCATTAAAAAGATAAACCTCTACACTCATGAGGGGTATCCTGACTATACATTGTCTTCTGGCGTCACATGCTTTTAAAGTTGGGTAGGGCAGTGATAGCAGATGTAGAAAGTGCGAGTTTGAGGAGGAAACGATCTAGCACATATTGTGCTCGTGCTCTTTGCTTGTCAGGCTAATTAGGAGTGATACAGCTGTCAGATCTAGAAGCAGCAAGTGGCATAGGTCCCAGAAAACTTCAAGTATTTTTTAAAAGGACGAATGTATTTTTTGTGACATGAGTCCTTGATAAGTTAACAGTTTGATCGTTCAACAAATTTCTGGTAATACAACGGTCGCCTGTGAGGTATGTGAGGTACTGAAAAACCGGTCAGTTCAACCTAACCTAACCTTTGTTAAAACTTAAATATCGAATAAACATTTTTCGTTTCTTCTGGTCCATCTATATATATGTCATGTAGTATTGTCATGGGGTTTTGAGGTATGTTCTTAGTTTCAAGAACTTAGTTCTATGGGAACTCAAATATCCGTCGCAAGACTACACACGTCGTAAATGGGCTTTCAAATTAGCTCGATATTTGCTCCATATAGAAAACTCTTTTATCCTAATTATTACGACCTAATAGAGGTCAAATTTTCGTTCAAAGTATCAGGTCCCTGTCTAATCGGGAAGTTCCTTAAAACTCGAATGCAAAATTTCCAAGCGCCGACGATATTTTTTAATTTTCATTGGTCCACCTTGCGAAAATTTTTTCGTTTATGATGCATTGTTTTGGGGCTCTGAAGTAAGTTCTTAGTTGTAAATGGACTTTATAAGTATCTTTAAATGACTCGATCCCTGTCCCATCTAAAAAACTGTTTTATACAAAATATTACAACGTAGTAAAGCCTGAAGCTATGTTCACAATTTCAGATCACTGGGTTAGAGGGAAGTTCCTCGAAAGCAAAAGTTCCAACTTCGGATGATTCTTAGAACTTTCTCGATTTCTGAACCACCTAGCATGAGTTAAACTGTCATCTGGTTCCGATGTGTGTTCCAAGCTTCAAGACTCCAGCTCTCCAGGAAGTTACACAAAAATGGATTGCAAGATTCTCCAAATTTTTATGGAAATTGGCGGAATACATCCAACTAGTTCTGAAAAATTCCACCTTTATAAATACACTGCGCGCCATAGTAAATATCTATTTCAAAACAAGAAGTGGAAAGAAGAGAGCCTTTCCAATTTTTCACCATGAAAGGATATAACTATGACAGAGTAAAAAAGGCAATATTCTGTCTGATAAATAACACAAGGCCGGACAATTTCGCACTACCCGTAGATGGATTGCAGTGTGAATATGCTTAAAGAGTAGGTTAAAAGCAAAAATTAACTATTTTGCGAAGTATGGTCGACCGATGCATTTCATGCTTTGTCCAATCCACAAGAAATAAAAACGCACCAATTATCACAAACCCAAGAATCTCAGTATCGCACTGAAGGTTTTACCTAGCGTAAATACAGATTGAAGGCCACAAAAAGCTGGTTGCATTTTATTTTTGATGCTGGTAAGTATGTACCTCGAAATCTGTAGAGGTCTTACGATAGGAGGAATAAGTCATAAAATGGGAACTTACACGGTAGCTCGCGTTATACCCGAAACCAAATTATACGAGTTAAAATAACCTTCTGGCTTAGATTTAAAATCTGCAGGCAATATGTTTTTATGGTTACATCTTTTAAATACTTCAAAATTAACTAAAATAATTTTATGACCGAAGGAGACTGACCCGCAAATCTAAAGTTTCGCACCACAGGTTAAATGACTACGTTTGCACTGGATCGGATGCAGAGCGGAACAGTTGGCAGCCACATTTGTACTTGAAGCGCAGAAGTCTAAGCTCAAGGCTGCTACTATTTCAGAACCCCCTACGACTGAACTAGTTCAAAGTGTAAGTTGAAAGCACTGCTAGGGGACCGAATTAAAGGTACTACTGTCCCTTAATGCGATAGTTCTGCGCTACTCGGAAGGAGTGTTGTTCACCGCAGATGTACTATAGAATATATGATATTTCTAAAAATTCCCATACGCTGAGCTCTATAGGTCGGTTTATTATCAAAATGCAATACTCATTTTGAAGCATTTTTATATATAAACTCAAAATTTCGAAATATAGGAAGTCTTAAAACACAATTTGGCGGGATTTCTCAGAGAAATTAACCAAATTACAGGAGGCGTTATTTGATTTACGAATGAAATATGAGGGTCCGGCTAAGAATGTGATTCTATCGGAACCCGCCTATGTAAGAAAAGGAAGAGGGCGGCCCCCACTCCGCTGGAAGGACCAGGTGGAAAATGTTTTAAACATCCTTGGTGTGACCAATTGGCGCCAGTTGGCAGAGCGAAGAAGCGACTGGCGCGCCTTGTTGGACGGACATAACCGTTTAAACGGTTAAGCGCCAATTAAGAAAGTAAGTTATTTGACTTGAGTAATCGACACCTCAATACTGTGCCCACGAACTCGAAACCTAAGAAGGTACTTGTACGAGGTAATCCACTACGAATACTACTCGTTACTCGTATCGGAACAATAGTATTGCCGACACTTTTTTAACACGCTTATATTAGCTTCACTTGTGTGTATGTTTGTTTATATTTGAGGTGTACTTGAAAAAAAAAACAAAAAGAATTTTTCAAATTCATTTTATAAAGAACAAAAATAGCAAAGGCGCTGTTTTATTTAAGTTTATGTTCTTTTCCAATTCCAAAATATCACTTACTAGCAATTTCGTTCAAATCCAATAAAAAACATCTTTTTTGTTGTTTATTGCCAATAATAGACTTTAAAATGTATTTAATCTTTTCCAATTAGTTTAAAAATTTCTTTACTTGGCTTTTTAATTTTTTCTCTTTGAAATCATTTTTATTTATAAGAAACTTAAATATGTATAACTAAATTTATCAGTCTATTTAACAACTTTTTGAAATTAATTATTATTTTGTTTTATTATTTTGAAGTCCAAAAAGAAATCAAACGCTATAAGAATGTGTGTACTTTGAAATGATTAACCACACTCGCAAGCACTCTTACATTCTATGAGTTCTATTATTAGTCACAATTTTCATTTGCGTTAGTTTTTGCTTGCCTCGCTTTGCTTAGTGATTACATTTTATTAATTTAATAAATTTTTGTTAAATATTATAACTAATTAGTAGTTTTACATGGTTTATTTGTTTTGCTTTCCAAATTACTTTTGCTTTTAAATTTTTACAAATTGTTATTTTACTCGCTCAATACCTATGTACATACAAATGCATAATGTGCACTATAGCAATTGCCCTGATTATGGGAGCTGCAATATTATAATAATACCCATTTGCATTAATTAAATTCACTGGTTGCATAGTCTGTCTCTGCCGCTTTAAGGCGTGCTAATAATTTACACACACACACACACACTTTTCTTACATTTAATCACTCTCTCACTCATACGCTTAAAAATAAATATATTCAAATATTAGCGCGCTGCTTTTGTGTTCATTGAATTACCTCGCATAATCTACACATTCAAGCAAACCGCCAAACGCGATTTACCGTCCGAAATACCATCGCCACCCAAATCCAGTTGCTGTTACGCCCACACAGTTCCATTTAATGCCGTACTCTCACTTAAAGATAGACTGGATTCGTAGTGCGCCAATTGTTCGGTTGGCTGCCGACTAATGCTGCCCGCAGAGCTAGTACTATTATTGCTGCTGTTGGTTGCGCTGCTGCTATGACTATTGTTACTACTGTTACTGCTGCATGTATTATTTGACCCTGTTGTAGCCGTCGTTGTCGTTGTTGCGGCTGGTATTGATGTCGGTTGCGCCGCATTTACTGTTTCTTTAGTAGCAGCTGAGTTATTTGAATTTCCACAGCGGCACGTAATGCCATCATCGCTAGCTACAGCAGAATGTTTGCGCCCACCACAATTGCATGGTTTCTTGCAATTATAACTATTGTAGCACGCACCACCAACACTGCCGTTGGGCGGCGGTGTGAAATTGGACGAAAAGCTTGGATGTAAGCCACCTTTTGTGACGCGTTTTTGTGTGCCGCAACTACAGTTGTCACAATTGTTGCTGGCGTTTAACTTTTGTTGCTTGGCGTAATCGACGCTGTCATAGGTAGGTGTATTGACGCTACCTACATGACCGTTGGACAAGGTACCCACATAAGCGGGCACAGCATATTCATGCTGATGATGCGGACGTATATGATGAGGATGATCGAGTGTTTTTGCGCCACCACTAAATCCAGTTCCACCCCCAAATCCTGCGCCCATATTACTAAGTAAATCATTTTTGTGCATTTTGTGTGATAGTTCGTTAAGTGTATTAAATTTGCACGCTGCTGTTGCGGTAGGTATGGGTGCGTAGCCGCGCGCTGCGATATTATGATCATTTATAGTCGCATAGTTATTGCAATCATTGTAGTGTGGTTTGTCAATAACGCCGGTACCATCACCAATACGTCCATTGGATAGACCACCCCCAGCATTCACACCCGCAGGCTGATACTCGTGTGCTGATGCGTAAATATTTACACCGGAACGACTTGTAAGGCAATTGCCAGTGATTGGCCGCTTTCGTAAATGCGGCATTGCAATACGTATTTTCTGCCAGAACTTCTTATCATCCCACTCAATACAGGTGCTTATACGCAAGTAATGACGCATATCCATGTCGATGTCGCGTTGTGGTATGTCACCATAGAGTATAAAAATTACCCGCTTACGGCGCTTTACCATCTCATGCAATGCTGATTTATATTCAAAACGTGTCCATTCGTTGTAAAGGAAATTCTTCGACAGAACCAATATGAACTGTTTGGCGCTTTCGACTGCTTCAATAATGGCATCAGTCACATACGCATTGATATCCACATCACGATAGTGTAAACACAAACGATAGCCAATGTCATGTTCAAGAGTTTGTGCCAATATTTGATTAACGAAATGCTCATCTTGCAAGCTGTAGGCGAAATATGCATCGCAAAGACGTTCTTTGTCCACTGACTCAACGAAACCAAGCGTGTTACGTCCAGCATAGCACATATTCACTATACAATTCGAATGTGCCCACATTTTAAGTTCATGTCGATAACAGAAGACACCCAAAATGAGTACGAAGAAACCAATGAAAGCACACGTGGCGACGAGTAGCAGTGGAAGTAGTTGTTCAATTTCGCTGGCATGTGCATAGGTGGTAAGTTCATCTTCACGCAGAGTACACTTGGTACCGTTTTTCTCACGCAAAACGCTGGTAGCATTATTGTAAACACATGAAACACGTGCTGCGTCGACAATTTTCTCTGCCGTCTGTGCGAGGTATGTACGGAAACGCATTAAGTAACTACATTCGCAGCTCCATTGATTATCTGCTAGACCGATTTCGACCAGATATGGATTATGTGCCAGCTGCCACACCTCGAAATGCATTAAACGATTTCCATCTAAGCGTAGCACTTCAAGCTTGCGAAGCGCTTGAAAACTAACGTTCCCTACGCTTGTTATATGGTTATTCTGCAAGTAGAGCTCTCGTAGATTTTCCAAGTTGTTAAACTCATCGCCGCGCACTTCAGCTATCCGATTGTCTTCCAAATGAAGCACTGTCAATCTGCGCAAGCCACTGAATGTTGTATTGTGCAAATATTGTACATTCGAATTGTTTACATAAAGCACTGCGAGATTTTTGCGCCCTAGAAAGGTATGTCCCGGCAGCTCGATAAAATTATTACCATCAATATATAGCTCTGTAGTATCCATCGGAACTTTTCGTGGTATTTGCGTATAACTAGCACCAGAACACTCAACAATGTTTGTTGACCATGTCTGATCGTGGAAACATATACAGTTGGTGGGGCAGGTCATCTCACAGTCACAAGCGTCAAACTCACAGCAATGGCAGACAGCAAAACAATGTGTCTTATAGGTGCAGAGAAAATGTTTTGGCTCCGCGTCAACGAGTGGTATATAAGCGCGTTCACGATTGTTCAACAACTTGCAATAAATGGTCTCTAAATCCATAATACGCGGATACTGACGCGATTTGATTTGATTGATTTTTTGCAGCCAGTCTATATTGCAATCGCATGTGAACGGATTACCACCAATGTAGAACTCTGGCAGTGAGCGTAACTCATGCACAGGTAGTATGCGAAGGGACTTGATATCAAGTGTGCTAATTTGGTTAGCGTAGAGGTCCACTCGTGTCAAGTTGGACTTGTGCATGAAGGTGTCGGGATCGACGATGTGTAAGAGGTTGTCGTTTAGGAAGAGCAATTCGATGGAGTTTGGTATTGAAGAAGGTGAAATACGTTGAATTTGATTGAAGCTGGCATCCAATGTTTGCAGTCGAATTTGCGTATCCAAACTAAAACGATTCGAAAGCTCTCCCAGCCGATTCTTGTGTAGATCAAGCCACTGCAGAGTATTGGGTACATGCGCATAATCGAAATGTTCCAAACGGTTATCTGATATATTTAGCCATAAAAGCGAAGGCATATTACTAAAAAGCCCATTAATTTCACTGAGATCGTTGCCATCCAAGCGTATTGCTTGTATACTCGAAGTCATCTCAAAAGCACCGGGTTCTACAACAGCTATACGATTGCGTGCCAGATTGAGTATTTGCAGGTTAGGCAAATCTTTAAAAGCATTCATTGTTATATTCTCTAGATAATTGCCTATTAAACGCAGTCCATAGAGATTACCCAAACCTTTGAAAGCATTCTCCTCTAACACTGCAATCATATTCTCGCCAAGATCAACAGTACGCAGCAAACGCATATTCCTGAGAGCAAGCGGTACTGTCTTCAGTTGATTACCATTGAGGTTGAGATCTTGCAATGAGCTGCAATTTCGAAATGCATCAGGATGTACGCCTATTAGTGCGTTATTATCCAGCGATAACAACGAGAGTACATACAGGCCATTAAGCGAGTAGGCGTCAAGATATTTGAGGCGATTATGAGATAGAAGTAAAGTATGTAGGTTGTTCATTGGTGCAAATGTATCCGCAACAATATTTTCCAATTGGTTGTGACGTAGATTGAGAATTTGTAATGTATATAGATCTGTAAAGATTTCTGGTTCCAGCTTTGTAAGCTTATTGTGTGAGAGATTGAGTAGTACGAGGCGTATAAGTCCAACAAAAGTGCTGCGATCGATCCAGGTTGAAGTTATCTGATTGTGTGAGAGGTCAAGTGCTTGCAGTTGATCAAGATTTGAGAAAAGCTTTGGTGAGAGTACACTAATCGAATTGTTTTGTAAATAGACTTCTTGTATGGAACCGGATTGTTCGGCAAACAGCTCAGAGGGCAATGCGACTATTTTATTTGAAGCCAGATTGATTATTTGTAAGTTCTTCAAACCACTCAAAGCTTTATCAGCTATCATAGAAATCTCGTTATTGTTCCCTTGTAACACGCGTAACCGACGTAGCATTCCAAAGCCGTTGGCAGGCAATAGTACAAAATGGTTATAGGATACATCTAAAATTTCCAAGTCCAAGCTGCAGCTACTAGTGCTACCGCTACTCGACGATTGCTGGCGCTTAGTTGTGGTGATCTCTGGTGTGGCAACTGTTGAATGCTCAGCGCCGCCGCCACTATTCGCTTGATCTCTACTGTGATCGCGAAAACCCAACTCATTTACATCTTGCAAGCGATTCTCACTCATATTCAGCGAAGACAAACCGTTCAATGCGCAAAAAATATTATCCGGCAGTGACCAAATGTTGTTCGATGACAAATCCAATCGTTCCAAATTCTTTACCATCGCAAACGCATTCGCCTCAATTTCAAAATTAATTGTTGGCCACAGTATATTATTAGTACGCAGTGTAAGATTACGTAGCTGCGTTAAGCCTTCAAGCACATAACGATTGAATTTAGCCAATTTGCAATATTGTATTGAAAGCTCCTGCAAACGTACCAAATGTGAAAAGGAGCGCGCCTCCAATGAACTTTTTGCCATAATTTCATCATTGCATAGAACATGCAACGCCACCGTATGCTCAGGAGGAATAACGCTAAAATTGGTTGTATCGAATTCGCTATTGACGGTGCGTAGATTACATGTGAGCGCGATTTCTGGATGATCAGGACCTGCTGCTGGTAGAAAGTGGCAATCGTCAGGAGCATCGTAGCGTGGATCCTGCTGACCATCAATGCCTGCCAGCATACCGCCTGCTAGGCCTGGTTGCAAGTTAGCACCACCAAATTGTGTAGCAATAGTCGGTTTCTTGAGTTGCGAATGCGTCACGCCCGCTTCACCCATAATGGCATTCGAGTGTTGTTGATGAGCTTGCTGGCTCACCGTTTGCTTCTGTTGAGCTTGTTTTGGCGTTGCAGCATGTTGTTGTGGTTGTTGCTGTTGCATGCTAGGCGCTTGCTGCATTAATTGCTGTTGTTGTTGCATATTAACGCTAACTATTAGTGTTAATAGTAAAATTGCTATTGTCGCATTTTGGTAAAATTGATGTGTCGTTTGTTGTTGTTGAGAGTAGTATTTGGCCATTTTAGATGTGTTTGAGAAACAGTGACAGTTAGTTTTAGGTGCAATTATATCAAAAGTACGAACTAATAGGAATGTGATACAAAGATTTGGTTTGAGAAATTAAAGGTAGGTAAGGGTATAATTGTTACTTTTGACCTCAAATATTTAGTTCTTTAGTATTTATTGTTGTTTTGCACATTTTATACATTGTCAACTTAAGTATGCCACACACTCTTCACACTGCCACATTTATTGTACCCTTTTTTTGATGCTTTTCAGCATTTACTGTTCCTTGTAGCGAGTCAAGATTGGCACGCATTGCTTTTCATTAAATTTTTTGTTGGTAAGGATTATTCAAACACTCTGTCACATATGTGAAACATTTATTTTATTTTAAATCTCTACTTTCAGAAAATTTAGGTGCTATTACTCGTTACACGAAGTTTTCTGATATTTATATTTAATCTTGCCCATTAGCCGTGCGCCCACAAAGAAATACCAAAACAAAAAATTTAGGAGCACAAAATTGGAGCACTTCGTCGTTAAGGCTTTCGTGTCGTTCTTTAGTCGGTTTGATGCTTTGTGAGTGAGTCCTTTCGCTGTTATTTGGCCATTTTCAGCAAACACTACAGTTCGTTTAGCTCGTGAAAGTTCACGAAATTCACACAATCACACTCAGCTTTTAGAAAAGCACTTCCAAAAATGCCTCACTATCCACTCGGAAATTTTTATTTTTTTTTTTTCGGGTGTATCTACTCTTGCATACGCGTTGCCAATTAAGTTCGCTAACCACAAAATGTGAATAATGAATTTTTAGTCAAACGAAATTAATTTGTAAATAATTTTCTTTCGTTTTCCAAGAGTTGCGCGTACGTTTTTCGTCACTCGCGCCGTGGCATAGCATTTATATTAACATAGTTTCAATTTGTAGATACTGCAACAATATCTATGTAAGTAAATATACACTTCGGCTACTCGGCTACAGATGCTTTTATCAAGTGAAGTATGATGTTGTTTTTGTTTTTTTAAATTTATTGTTGTTTTTATAGAAAGACGCGCCCGAAATAAAATTTTTTAACAAAACACAGATTTTACTGCCAATTACAATAATTACTTATTATTTGATTCACTAAATTTAGCTACTTCAATTAATTTTCAAAAACTACAACACCGCAATTTTCTAGTTTTCTTTCACATAATTCCAATTGCTTTTTATATGTACGTGTAAACTGTTTTGCTGCGGTTACGTCTACAATATTTTAACGTTTACGTGTCCTGCAAATCGGCATTCTATTCGAAGACTGAAAAGTTTCACGCACTGAGCTAACCTTTTATAGTACAAAGTAACACAGTCTCTAAGTGGCATATATTTTGTTAATGAAGAATTGGAGAGTAGAAGAGTTTGTATTTTATTTCACTCCATGTACGTGTCCATAGGCTAACTGTTTCTTTGTTTGTCGTGAGAGGACAAAATTTCACTTTGTTAGCCGAGAGCAAATGTGAACGAGAGAAAAACTCGAGCACAACGCTCAACTCTTGAAATAATAATTTATAGTAAAAGGACTCGTCGTGTATCCTGCTGCCTTATAGCGAGAATAATTTTGTACAACAAAAACATTTTTTTTTTGGTTACAACGCGCTCTGACTTTGTAATAAAAATATATTTTGATTGTTCTACATATGTTTATGTATGTGCACATGCATTCAGTTATTGTGAATATTTTCAAATTTTTGGAAGTCGCTAATTGACTGATGATTGTTTTAAATGCTAGCTTTTTACTTATTACACAAACACTTGTGAATTAAAGTGCGTGTAATAAAGACAAATCAGCAACATGTCTAATGCATACAAATTATATTCCTAAATAAGTTTTGTGCTGAAAATAGAATAACGGCGGCCACCGTGGTATGGAGAAAGTTTGCTTGCCGACCATACGAATGAAAAGATTCCAAAATGGGCTTGTCCCTTGAGAGTAAGAGTTCCGGCTGTATTCCTATCATGAAAAACTTCTCATCATTGTTTCATACATACATGTGTAGGTCCTGCCAATTTGTAGAAAAGAGTTAAGGTAGTACGTTACAAAATGAAAGACAAGCTCTGTCCAAGTCGCGTCGGAGGTTTATCGCGCCTATCCATTATTATTATTATTATTATTTTATTTTACTTTTCTCGCTTGGAGTTTAATTTGACTGGTTTAATTGGTTGGATGGTTTCGATGCTTCCTGGCCGGCGACCTGGAGCCAATTAGTTATCATGTAAAATTATTATCCACTGAGCTTGTTTTTACTCGAACTATTTTGTTAGTTCAGTACACCGGTTTATGTCATTTCTGGAGCATTATGATACCTAACGTAGATCGGACAGCGCGAAACCGCCCAGAGCTGGGTACTTGATATTTGCCAGGGCTGTACACTCGTAGATTGTCCTGCGAATTGATGAGACTGGGGTGGAGAAACATACATTTATATTGGGTCCCTTGGCATATGGGAATAGATGAAAATGAAAATGCAGATGGCGCATCGCTCGAAGCTTGCATCTTAAACGCTTCAGATTCATCAGATTAGGCGAGATTAAAGAAGGCGAAGGCAGCACATGATCGATCAAGCTTCAAAATGTCGAAGATCATGTGCAACCTTACAACCTTAGCTTAACCAAGTTACTCTTGTCATTGAAAAGAGGGGACTGTAGGCTTATGATGGGTATTCCGACTGGACACTGCCATTCAGTGTCACAAGCTTTTAAAAAGGGTGTTAATGATAGAAGATGTAGAAAGTGCGTATTGAAGGAGGAAATGAGTTTTTTGCTTGTGCCCTGGTAACACTATGAACTCATTACGTCTATATGAGGCCCCTACAGACCAGCAAATTCAGCCTAACCTAGTCTTGTTGGACTAGCAGTTTTTATGCCGATTCTGTGTGAGGTTTTTCGCAATTTAGGTAAAATCACACCCAAATTTTAAACCAACTAATAACTATTATTGTGGTTCATAAATATTATAAAAAAGATGTTTTCAGATTGAACTTATTTGCGAACTAATTAATTAAATGTGAGTATGTTTCTGTTCTTTTCGCCCTTATGTATATGTAAATGCGTTGGTGTCTGCAATATACGTTATTTTAAGGTTTCGTTTATTCTCATTTGTACTAAAAAACACTCAAATGTATTCTTCACAAGAGCGTAAATTTAATTTCGTTCATAATTGTATGAACAACGAGTTTACAAAATAGAGGGAAATTTACTCCAAACTATGCGTATGGAGATCAAAAAATTTAATCTTCTCATTTCAGAGATGAATTAAAATTCTTGTTCTCTGTTTTTTTGTTTTTTTTGTTGTTTATTTTTAGCACACAAATTATCGCATTCTCTAACCAACTATTGCCTTTTATTATGTTGGGCAGTTTTATTGTTTTAAGGCCAAATGGTGTGTGCCTCAAAAGTACCCGTCTTGTTTGGCTGAAGGACCCATTTCATTTCCTTTTGCAAGTCAGTCAGCATCACTACGTATGTATGCATGTATATGGATATGTGTCCATATTTTTATATATATACATACATCTATGCAAACATACACATAAAAAGTAGATGTGTATTATGTTGTTTGGGCCGCGTGGATTGTCTAGCATCTGTTGTCATAAATATACGAAACTCACCACAGTCCTTAGGTGACACACAAATTCACAAGATGATACTGCATTGTTATAATTATATTTATGTGCAGGTATTTGTTTAGAGAAAATCCTACACACAAAATACAATCGTACCTATGTATGTATGTATGAAATGCTATTTTTCTTTGCTTCTTGTTGCAGCACAGCATGTAATTTTAAATTTCAGGTTCACAGTTAATTGTTGTTCTAGTTTAGGTTATATGCCTTGGTAGTCTTACATCCTTGACTGTCACACAGATCTGTGAATGCATTCCCAACAAGAAATCTGAAAGTTATAGCGCTAAGTATTATTTCTTTTCGTACCCTACATCCTTTAATCTGTAAGATACATCATTATACTCCTTATAATACTCCTTATTATACCCAGCGTGTACTTAGACAAAAGGGTATTATAACTTTTATTGGATAACGGTCGTACGTAATGACTTGAAGAAATCAAGATAGAATAGACTTCGTTGTATCAAAATTATCAGCGGAAAACATTTTATTGATCCGCCTTTCCGTCCCTTAACAGTATACTTTACGAGATATCTTTACGAGATATGGTATGTTGGCTTAGCTTCACCCAGAATGAATTGTTATTGTAAATGGACGAAGTGGTACAATAACCACTCCTACTTTTTCCATACCGAAAATTTCGAAAAATGGAAAAAACCAAAGAACAACAAAGTAGCGAAACTTGGTACGTTGACTTTATGACAAGATATAGAAATCAAAAGCCATCTTCAATGGTGGTGGGATTTGGCAGATTATTGTGCTTGCTTTAAAAAAATTTAAAAAGTCGGTTTGCGACCACTGTGACTAAAAAAAATTTATTTCGAAAGTAATGGTAACAATAAATTTAACGACTTTGTAGTATATAATTAAGTTATACTGAGAATCCACTTCAGTAATGACATCTATGGTATAGTAAAGTACAAACATAAAAAATATTTTGGAAATATGTTTGAAGCCGTCCTTTTTTATGTAACCATGTTATTATACTATGAATGCCATCTAACCGAACGAAAATTGGCTGATCGTAACGGAACTCAGTATAAGGATTGTTTTTAACACTTTAACACAATTTGGCGTGCCCGCTTCCCATTCATCGCCGATAGCGACTTCCGCTTCACCGGCTTGCGACGCCATCGCCTTTTTATTCGCATCCTTACTTTTTAAAGTTTTTGAGTTCATCTTGGTCGTACGACCACCTGACCACAAGGCTGGATCAGCGATCTAATGTTAAAAATGGGGATAAAAACCGTCCTCCACAACAGGGCCCCTTGCTGTGGTAAGGCCATCATTACTTCCCGAGGCGGCTCGGTATCGGGAAGGCTCCGTTCAAATACAGTCGAATATATCCCCTGGCTGCAAATCGTCCAATAGGCACGGTCCGCATAACACCCTGTATTAGGGGGTTGGCATCACATAATTGGCAATAATTTAACGATACGTTACTTCATCAATTATAATTAATAATTATATTAATAATTAATTATATAAAAAATTATAATTTCCTGGTCCGCTATTTTTATTCAGCTCTTCATAATATTTTTATACCTTTCATGAAAATGAAATGGTATATTAATTTCGTCACGAAACCGAAAATTGTAAGTCCTTAAAGGAAAATAGATAGACCCATCATTAAGTATACCGAAATAATCAGGTTGAAGAGCTGAGTTGATTTAGCCATGTCCGTCTGTCCGTCTGTCCGTCTGTCTGTTTGTATGCAAACTAGTCCCTCAATTTTTGAGATATCTTGATAAAATTTGGTGTGCGGGTGTATTTGGGTTTCCCATCAAACATTTGTCGGAATCGGCCGGATCGGACCACTATAGCATATATCCTCCATACAACCGATTTTTCAGAAAAAGAGGATTTTTGTAATATCTTGCCCAATTTAACAGATTGAAGCTTCAAACTTCACCATATACTTTCTTATATTGAACATATTGTTGCCTGAAAAAATTTATGAGATCGGTCGTATATATAGTATATATCCCCCACAACCGATTGTTCAGATAAGGAACTTTTCGTAATTACTGCCCCATTTTAAGAGCTAGAGGCTTCAAATTTCAACGAATGCTTAGGTATATAGCATACATTGTTGTCTGAAAAAATGATAAAGATCGGTGGTATATATAGTATATATACGGTGGTATATATAGTATATATATATAGTATATATCAAATTTTAGCCCCATTTTAACAGCTATAAGCTTCAAATTTCACCGATTGCTTACTTATATAGCATATATTGTTGTCTGAAAAATTATAGAGATCGGTTGTATATATAGTATATATCTCATACAACCGATTGTTCAGATAAGAAACTTTTCGCAATTTCTACCCCATTTTAACAGCTATAAGCTTCAAATTTCACCGATTGCTTACGTATATAGCATATACTGTTGTCTGAAAAAATCATAGAGATCGGTGATATATATAATATATATATGATGGTATATATAGTATATATATATAGTATATATATTTTTTTTTTCCGATTTCGGCCTCATTTTAACAGCTAAAATCTTCAAATTTCACCAAATGCTTACGTGTATAGCATATATTGATGTCTGAAAAAATCATTGAGATCGGTGGTATACATAGTATATATCTCATACAACCGATTGTTCAGATAAGAAACTTTGCGCAACTTCTGCCCCGTTTTAACAGCTAGCAGCTTCAAATTTCACAAAATGCTTAGGTATATAGCATATATTGTTGTCTGAAAAAATCATGGAGATCGGTGGTATATATATATATATAATATATATATAATATTTCAACCCTGATCCACCTTTATGGCTATATCCCTAAATAGCGTCCACCTATAGAGCTATGGCCCACTCCCTCATAAAATAATCTTTAATGCCTTTCATTTGATACATATGTCATACAAACATATTCCAGGTTTTCCCTCGGTTCATTTTCCTACATGGTTATTTTCCCTTATGTTGTCACCATAGCTCTCAACTGAGTATGTAATGTTCGGTTACACCCGAACTTAACCTTCCTTACTTGTTTATTTTATATTTATCTTAAAAATCGTTTAGGTATGTAGATCTGTTCACTATATATTTCTTATTTTATACATCCGATTATTCGGATATTACGAACGGGATAAGATTATTGTTCAGCCCCATTCATGAAAGGTATGAAGTCTTCGGCACAGCCGAAGACAGTCCCGTCCTTACTTGTTTATTTTATATTTATCTTAAAAATCGTTTAGATATGTTCAAATTTCACCAAATGCTTACGTGTATAGCATATATTGTTGTCTGAGAAAATCATAGATACCGGTGGTATATATAGTATATATCTCATACAACCGATTGTTCAGATAAGAAACTTTGCCCAATTTCTTCCCCATTTTAACAGCTAGAATTTTCAAATTTCACTAAATGCTTACGTGTATAGCATATATTGTTGTCTGAAAAAATCATTGAGATCGGTGGTATATATATTATATGTCTCATACAAGCGATTGTTCAGATAAGAAACTGTACGTGATTCGTAGTCATAGTTTTTACATGCAGACCACAAAAAACCTGAAACTTTGCATCCTCACACAAAGTACCTACCTGTTTTTTATTTTATATTTATCTTAAAAATCGTTAAGGTATGTAGATTTGTTCACTATATATTTCTTATCTTATACATCCGATTATTCGGAGATTACGAGCGGGACAAGATTATTGTTCAGCCCCATTCATGAAAGGTATGAAGTCTTCGGCATAGCCGAAGACAGTCCCGTTTTTACTTCTTTATATTAAAGTCGAACAAAAAGCCACCAAATTAAACGAGACTTGGTAAGAAAATTGTTTCTATGACCGACGATATTTGGGAACATACGCTGAGTATATAATTTTCGGTTTCGCCTGTATTTTGACTTCCTTACTTGTTTTTCTATACTAATGTCATAAAACAATGATAGTAATAACAAATTGCCCACACAACTACGAAAAGTTTTAGGCCGAACTTCTCTTAAAGTTTATGTCGTGCATACATAGTTACCCTGGAGTGTTTGCCAAACCACTGCCTTAGTTTTCAAAGACGGAACCTAAATACATTGTAGAAATACAATATAAATACAGAGTATGAGCCTGGGACTACTGATTACATGTCTTTTAGATAATTAGACTTTTTCAAATTCACTTATCGTTTTGTTTCAGAGCTTATACTTCGTTGATGAAAACCTTCGTATATTGGCCAAACAAAAGACATTTGTTAAAAAGGAATTATGCTTTTACTTAAGTTAGATTTAGCACACTAACATACAATTGTGTACAATTTACATATACATATGAGTTTATTTCTTTGCACAGATTTACTAATATACATAACTAAGCTACTTGCTTGTCTGCTACTAATATACTTTGTAAACATAGAATAATATCACTACTCACACCAATGAACGAAAATACAAATATCCATATATTATACATACTTTGTTGTGTGTATTTGTGAATGTATTGTAATCTGCCTTTCATTAACACCTCCGTTGTTCGTAGTCAACCGAAGTCAAAGTTTCTATTCTCCAGCCACTTCAAATGCTTTTGGTGTCATTTTTGTGTGTTGATAAATGTGCACTTATGTATATTGTAGCATACATATAGGGGCATTAGCATGCTATTACCTTATGCATATTCTGTTGTACATACACACAAGTGAGTGTAATTATTACTGAAATATATTGACCTCATTATTTAGTAGGCACTCAAAATGCCATCGTCAGTTACAAAAAGTAACAGTATTAAACAATGCAAGGTTTTGTCTGTAAACATGATAACAGCATATATATTAACATATACATACATATGAATAAGTATGTACATATCAGAAGCATTCCATAGTTGATACGAAATTTTAGTTTTTCTTCTCTTCTTAAGACAAACCATAACTCTATCAAACTAAGCACCTAGAGCTTTAACATTTTTAAGGTGAATGTCGAAACAATAATATTAACTTTCTTTTGAAATATTAGTAAATGTCTATGGAAAATACACAAAAAAAAAAAAAAAAAAGATGAGACTAGCAAGTACTTATGAGATGTTAATTATTCACTTGATTTTTCGTAGAATGAATGCAGTCAATTTGGAATTCTTTGACTGGCACTTAAAAAATGATGTCACCATTGAAACTTCATTTTGTGACTTCGTATTAATTTTTTAATCTTTTTTTGTAATTAATGTATTGCAATCATTGAATGAGAAGTCTTTTGGAAGCCAATTGAAGTCACTTCAAGTCATTTGCATTCTTTGAAGTCATTCCACATGATGTTGTATCGAGGCATAACGTATTACATCGCAACAGGGACGGAAAATATTATTTTTTTTTTTCGGAGTCGAAAAAGTCCTGGTCAAAAAATTGTCCTAAATTCACCTAGAAAACGTTTGAGTTCGCAGGTATCCCTATAGCAATATCATGCCGAATCATGCATCCTTTTTATTTTTCGAACTTTTTCCACAACAGTTCACATATAAAAGTAAAATCTTTATTAAAAATTTTTATATTTCGGATAAGCCGTTTCTTAGTTATCAAGCGGGACTTTTATTTTGGCCTTAAAAAATAAAAGTCCGGATTTAACTTTTATTTCCGGACTTTTATTCTTAAAAGTCCGAGTTTAACTAGTTCTATCGGACTCAAAACATAAAAATCCGAAAATAGTTTTTATCTTGATCGAAATATATTTAAAGTCCAAAATTAATAGTTTTGCAAGGTCTTATATTATAAAACGAATAATAGTTTCAGCCCCTGCATCGAAACCTTTCTACCTGCGCTAGCAAAATTTAGAGCGAAACACCGTAAAATGCAAAGAACACATGCTATGAATTATCGCCATGAAGCACTGCGTCTTTTGAAAGAGTCTTTGGTAAAAAAGATTTGAAAAGTTTTTTGCTTGGACCAAGTAATTGTTGCCTCAGCACTTTGTCGAAGACGAATTTAT
This sequence comes from Eurosta solidaginis, assembly GCF_040869045.1. Classification (NCBI taxonomy): domain Eukaryota; kingdom Metazoa; phylum Arthropoda; class Insecta; order Diptera; family Tephritidae; genus Eurosta; species Eurosta solidaginis. The sequence continues at coordinate 71,520,813 of NC_090323.1, read as the reverse complement.
AGCTTTTATGGACGATAACTCTGTGAACATAACCATCTTGCACCCCTATCCTAACAATAAAAGGGTGTACATCAAAAAAATGCACCTCTTCTGTCTTCAGAAGCCGTGGAGAGACTATTTTCGTTTGCCTCGATACTTAATTCGCCACGTGGAGGACGTTTATCAGATGGCAGCTTCGAAGAGCTGATGTTTTTAAGAACGAATAATTCCCTTTAAGTTTCCTTTTTTCCTTTTTTAGTAGTAATTCTAACAATTCAGGAGATTGATTCAAGGTTCGTGCTATACAGCAGGAACCTTGAATCATTTATCAATAGGCCGATAAAAACAAAAACAATTCAGGAGATTTTAAAACAAACAGATTTATTTTGATGATTATATGCAGTTTGTGTACATTTTGTTGCAAATAATTTCGTGAATTCAATGAAAAAGGACTCATAAATCAAGACTCGAAAAAAGAGTGCAGACTTATTTTTTTTAGTCTTTCGTCTAAAATCTAGTCACTGGCTGAATTCGAAATTTGAAGTCATTGACTTCGACTTCAACTGAATTTCATTCGCTAAGAGTGCATTCATTTACAAGCCTGGTACACAAAAAGGTGTACTTCCAGAAATCTCGCCTAGGTTTAGACGTTGAACCACAACAGATTGGTATTTGTCTTGAAGAGAAATAATTTCGGACTTTTTAAGAAAAGTTTCATCGGCTTCTTATCGAAAAACCCCGATACCTGCAAGTTATTTTTTTATTATTGACTTATCATTGAAACCGAATAATTAGAGTCGAATCATCGGTTTGTTATCGTCATGATATCGCTAAGTCATTGACTTTTTATTGGTTTCCAAACGACTTCTTATCGACGAATTACATATGTGTCATCGGATTTATTTTGATGTTTAATCGGTATCTGTTCCATAACAAAGCAATGAGTCATATTTAAGAGATCGATAGCACGCCAATATAAAATCGATAATACTTTCATAAAAAATTGAAAACTTCACGATGTAAAACCGATAATTAAAAAAAAAAACCTATAAAAATCAACCAAAATTCGAGAGCAAATTGTTAATAATACGGTAAAAATCGATAACTTTTCGGTAAAAAATGAAAACTTTTCAATGCAATGTAAATAACTTTCCAAATTTTTAAGAAGTCGATAAACTTTCAGAAATAAGTCGATGACATGTCGGTAACACATTGGCAGCACTCTGGTGGCAAATCAGTTTTAAAAACATATCGTTAACTTTTCGATAGTAAGGAGATCATGTTTTGATTAAAAAATCGATTACATTTTGATAAAAAATGGATAACCTTTCGTTAAAAAATCAATCACCCTATAATACATAAACCAAACCCTTCCGATCACAAATTAATAAGTTTTCTATGGCAGATGAATTTTCACTGATAAGCTTTTCATGGCAGAAATATCCTCGGAATGTTTGCCAAATCACTGCCGAAGGAAGGAAAACGTTTTTCTAAACGAAAAACTTTTTTCTAGATTTTCGATGTTGCTTTGTCCGCGAGTTGAACCCAGGACCGTCGGTGTGGTAGGCGGAGAACGCTAGCGTCACACCACGGTCACCATGATTCTGAATTATAATGATTAAACTGAAATTTCAGCCAAAGTAGGTTGGGTTGAACTTTGTCAGTAAATAAACTCCTGCAAAATATTTTCGTCATATATTTGCTTTTCTTAATCTACCCAAGTAATTTTCTTAAAAAAAAGAATCAAAACATATAAGTGGAACCGAACACTATATACTTTGATTCAAGGGATTTTGTAGCACAACCCTCTCAAAGGGTTGCCAGTGCAATATATAGCTTCTTCAACCCAATTTTCAACCTCACCTACCCGTGTCCAATCCTGTTTCATTAACAGCCGAGGCTCTGGTGACCCCGAACTCCAGATGGATCTAGGGGCCAAAAATTTCGGTAAAATTTAGTTTGACCTACAACTGTAGAATAGCGTTCAAAAATTATGGGAAAAAGGATAAAAATACTTGTTTTAGTGTAAGTATTATAAGTTCGAAGCGAAGGGTAAATATTATTTCCCATTCAGAAGTTATCACTAAAAACAAGTTTTGTAAATATGAAGCCCCGATGCAACCAGTCCATTTCGATCACAGAACCTGGAACGTCAGACATGTAGGATAAGCCCTATCCACTAAATAAAGTTAACTATTATGTCTTAGGTCCAATTTACTGAAATTTCAAAAGAATATATGGGTTTCCCTTTGAGTTAATTGCGTTACAATATTTTACTAATTAATTTAATCAAAATGTAAATTTTACTTAAATTTTTTTTTAATTGACTTTAGCTAGTCGTATTATTGTAAAATAAGTTTAAAGAAATGAATATCTTTCGGCTATCATTTTATTAAATGATTGAAACTATAATCGCCGAAATGTATGTCTAAAATCCCCATATTCAGATCTATTCATTTTTGGTTGGAGTGGCATCATTGACAAATGTATGTAGTTTTTTCATGTTTTGGTTTCCGAAACGAAGGAAACTCGTTTGTGAAAAACGCAGATGCACTTCCAATCTTTATTCACAAAAATAAGCCCAAAATATTCATCCTCAGAAATGTTTTTGAGCTCATTTACATTCAAACGGCTTGTCATCCCTATTCGGCATAGAAATCAATAAATGAATTAATACAAATATAATTACAAACATAAAACATTGCATGCCGAAATATTCGGGTTACCATAAGACGCACAACAAGAAGGTATCTAAACGTGATGAGAAGAAGCAAAACTCGAGCACTTATTTTTTATTTGAATACTCTGTCTAGGTATTCTAATTTATGTATGAAAAATACTTAAAGTTCATTTATTTAAATTAAAATTGGTATTCGAACAACTCTATGATATCAAAAATTCTATCCAACGAAAGTACTTAATCAATTGATTATTCAAAAAATTGTGTTAGACATTTTGTTTACTTTCGAAATATGTCAACCATTTGCAAACTAACCAAAATACATTTATGCAAACATATTCACACACGAGTAGCAACAAAAAGCTTTACCGAGCGTGCATATAAACTTACGTGTATTAACATACCCACTCGAAAATTTTTATTTAATTCCCATTCTGAAATATTTGCATAGAATGTCGGAATTTTATATGATTAAAGAGTAAAATTCCTTCAGCAGGCATTAAGCTTTACTTATAACACTGGTCGACACTGGTTCTGTTGCATTGGATTTTATGCATGATTTCTAAAGAAGTTTTTACCCTCATTACAAATAAAGAAGCCGTTTTTCCTACATAGCAGCTCTGCTTTCCGAAATATTAAAAAAATATATATATTTGAGTAAACAATGGTTTTTTTTTAATAAATAAATTTAACTATTATCAATTACAGTGAGTTAAATCTTGATGAACTCATAATAAATAACGTAATGGATTTCAGCATTTACTACACCTACTATTATAATAAGTCAACTGAGAAGTGTTTTTTGTATAACACCCATATTTTAAAAACTAGAGCTGCAAGAAGAAATTAGACAAATGCGAAATCAGCGACCCCAAGTTAGTGAGAAACAAAAGAAAAACTATATGTAACAGACAAAGGGTGCTATTTTGTCTACAAGTGTAATTATAGAGCATTTTTTTATTCTTTCTGTAAAAAATTATATTTAAAAAAAAAAAAAAAAAGAAAAGGTTTTTAAGAACCTAACAGGAATATGAGCTGATTACGAACTGACCATAAGTTAGTTCACAATAAACCAACGTGCGCTACTATCTGTTAATAACATAAAAAAAAAATTGTAGAAAAGTAGGACAATGGCCAAAAAATTAAAAATTTCATGCTGCTTCATGAAAAGGCACTGCTTACTTCAACAAGCCATTACCCGCACAGGAGCTCAAAAAAGAACTGCCTTTGAAGAATTTAGAGAGGAATTAAAGTGTTATCTTAGAGTGCTTCTCATGCTATTTCGAAGTGCACATTTCCGACTGAGTACATACATATAGTATAATGCCGAAAAAATGGAGTCCTTATATGGGGCTTATTCAAAGTGAGGATTGTGAGGAGTTCATCATCATCATGACTGCTAGTCGCCTTTGTGATTTCGACCGTAACTAAACAAGTCACCTCAAAAAAATAGAGCTAAATCTTCCTCCCCTTATCCCTTCCAACTCAATGGAGTTGTCCCCTTCCTCTTCTTCTAAAAACGGGTGTCGTAAAGCTCATACAGCTCATTATTATTAGCTAAACAGATACAATGCATCCCATAAGTGACGGATAAAGAATAAAATGGTAGCTGAAGATTCTGTGTTAATTTTAATAAAGAAACGAGTTATAAATATAAAATCGGGTAGAATAAACTAAGGCAAGAGTTAGATACGATCAACGATTTAGGAAAGGCGTGGCGTGGCAGAGGGCTACACAGTGTGGAAGCCCATGTTCAGGTGTTTCGACCTTAGACAAACCAAGTTACTCTTATCTCTGTAGGCGTATGATGGGTACTCAAAATAGACACTGTGTTCTAGTATCACGTTCTATTTAATAAGGCCTGATCAATACTAGCAGCTGCAGAAAGTGCGCGATTGCAGTAGAAACGTTCGAACATGTTCTGTGCCATGCCCTGCGCTCATATGCTAAAACTTTAGGTTTCACAAATTTCTCAGCTATCCGATATTGAAGCAGCAAGTGGGATACTTCCAAGGAAGCTTCTTATAAAATAAAGCAGTTATTTATAACAAATTATCCGTTCTGGTGGAATCTGCCAGGTCTTAAAACTTTCCGTTGCACGCCACATTTTCTATGTAGTACTGGCGCGTTATTCATATAAGCCAGGATCTGAATCATATCGTTATAAAAATTTAAAATGAAAAAAATCGGCTACGAGGTGAGATTTCATCAAATATGTAACAAGGAAATGAACTCCAACTAAACACACTTATTTTTCTTTTGAGATTTGACGAGGTCGACCGGCAAATTAGAGTTAAACTATTTTCATTATTTTTGTTGAGAATTCAGCCTAGAGTTTGAATATGCTGTACCCAGGGCCGTAGAGAGAAAATCCGGGCCCGGGACTAAATAACTTACGGACCCCCTATAAAAAATCCACTAATTCATTTGACTAACTTTAATTAATGACGTCTCATTCATGATTCATTATTGATGGATTACATCAAAAAAAATTTTTGCCACATCAACTAAATGATTTTTGGACTAAGAGCTGAAAATAAAATTAACACAGAATACTTATCTACTATTTATACTATTTTATTGTAACGTAGAAATAAAATTCTCTTTTAACAGCCACATATTGTTTCAAATAATCTTTTCTAGTTGTTTGGTAACATTTTAATACATTTCTGATAAATTTAATGATGATTATAAATTTTAATTATTCAATATAGAAAGTTCGGATATCAAAGACTGGCTTTTCTTGATTTTTCGCTGCAAAATTTTTTATAATAATATCAAAATTTAACTGTCTTGCCAAAACGGATGCAACAAAGAGCGTGGCAAGTCCTGAAACACGCTCTTGAGATGAACATGATCTATGAAAGTTTTTGATTCTTGAAAGGACGCTAAAGGAACGTTCTGTACTAGCTACAGTAACAGGTATAGTGCAAAAGATACGTAAAGCAACACAAATGTTGGAGAAATTTGTATACAGATTTTGAACATATGCAGATGGCATTTGGCAATTTCAATGGTGACAGACCTTTATCAAAATTTGCTTCGTAAATGTGTTTCAAGAGAATTGTTTCGCATTCTAAGTTTTGAGAAACGTCCGACTTGTATTTTTCGACAAATTTTGCTGCACTCGCCCGAACCGTAGTTTCATTCATGTCTTCAAATTGCCACAAAAAGGCAAACGTCTCGCTCAAATTTCTCAAATCGTTCAGTAATGCCAGTGATTACCAAATCAACGATCACCAGGAATGTATTGTTACGAATATTAGCAATATTAAGGGGTACTGCCATCTCTAAGCCGGTGCTAAGCAGACATTGCAAGGGTTTGCGTCGGATGTTGAAAGGCTGGCACATTTAGCGAATGCAGACGCACCCGTGGAATACACTGAAAGGGTTAAGATTCAGAGCTTTATAAATGGCATACGGGACGTCGAAACAAAGCGAGCTACATACGCAAACCCAAAGCCAACATTCGCAGAAACGGTTTCACAAGCTCTGATTAAGGAAAAAGAGTCGCTTCTGTGTAAGCCAGTTTTCAAAGCACGCCGTGTGGAAGTAGAAAGGCCAGAGTGGGTAGGCGCAATATTGTAGGCGCTTAAAAGATCGCAAAAGCGGAGTGAAAAAGTTATCAAATGCTTCAAATGCGGGAAGCCCTGTCACATTGCACGTCATTGCGATCTTGATCCTAGTGGTTTATCAGCATGGGTGTCGTAATAACAAAGCTGGAGGAGATGTAGAGATCGAGAGCTAGCTCCAGATATAGAATGTCCTGTGATATCTGTGTTCCAAAACTCGAGAGTCTTACCGTCAGAGGGAATGTGGCTGACAAAGAACGTGTACTGACTGTAGATAAGGGCGCATCTCATTCCTTAATTCGATCTGACTTGGTCAACAGGAGAGTAAAAACGTTACCTGAAGCAAGGTTGCGTACGGTCACTGGCGAATATAACCAAGTCCAGAAGTGGTATGTGAAGTCTTGATTGGAAAGGTCACAGTTCTACACAAATTCGTTGTGGCGGAGATCGTTGATGAAGTCATATTGGGAGTGGACTTCTTGGTTGACCATAACATCAAGATCGATATGCAGATAAGGGTGGCGCGTTATAAGAACCAGGATATACCACTTAACTTCAGTTTGCGGAAAGGGTTCAGTAGTAATCGAGTAGTGGTGGAGAAGACTCAACAAAGGCCACGAAAGTCAAAGGCAAAGGTTGGTAGATCGAATGGGCCAAATAAAGCAAAATCAAAAGTACCTGCGAGAGAAACATTGTTATTGACAAAACCGAATGGACGCACAAAAATGAAGCAACGAATTTCCCAGAAAGAATGCGAGGGTAGTGTCAAGCCGGAGCGCACTACTCTTGTGAAACGTGGGAACGATACTGATTATCCGAAGCCAATCCGTCAAGCGCAAGCTCTACGAAGTAGTTCATTGGCCAAACAACAGAGTGTGAAGGAACGGCCCAGGGTAATGAATAGTAAGGTCAAACACTGGCATGATAAGGACTTTAATTCGGAAGGTCTCTTGGAGGGAGATCTGGCACTGCTATACAACCCTCACCGGCGGAAAGGTGTTCCATCCAAATATCGGTGCAGCTGGGAAGGCCCATACAAAGTTGTAAAGAAGATCAGTGATACCATCTACCGCATACAAACAATTGGGAAACCACGAAGTAGAAGAGTGGTACAATTGGAGGTGCTAGCGGCAGTTAGATCGAGAGATTTGTCTGATCGGGACGATCAGACTTAGGTGGAGGGCAGTGTTACCAATATTAGAAACACTAAGGGGTACTGCCATCTCTAAGCCGATGCTAAGCAGTGATTGTATGCACATCCATAAATCAATCATTATGTATCTACATAAACGAATCAATCATTATGTCCAAACATATGTATGTACACGCAGCAGAGAAGCAACGCACAACCACATGCATATATCTGTGATATTCCCGAAAGTACGCAATGAGAGAAGCTATAAAATCGTGCATCTGTAGTTACAGCTGAGAAATTCGATAGCTGATGGCCAACTAGTAAATTCTGGAAATGGAAGCGCCTAGAAGATGCGAACGAGGAAATCAGGGAGTATAAAAGGCAACAACGGTAGAGGCGCAATAAGCAGTTTTGATTAGGACACTATCTGGCAAGCAATAGTAGTATTATTTATTGTGAAGTACTTTAATAAAGGCCATTTTTCCATTATTCAATATTGGAGTTATTTATTCAACAGTTTAGTGATTCTAACCTTAGTGAAAGATTTGAAATAAGCGGAATTGCAAGTAAATTCGTTACAGTATTGTTTTTAAAATCAAACTCTGAATCATCCGTAATCAGCTCAATTCCATTATCTTCAAAACGTCTTTTGGGGTTTCTCTTTCGAATGTCCGGAAACTTTGGCGATATGTTCAATTGAATAACAACTGTTTTGCATTCGTTTAAAATTGTTTGCCATTGGTTCCTGATCAACTTCAAATCAGCTAATAGGGCATCTAGATGTCGGACCTCAACATCTATGGTGGCGTCTCTAGTTTGGAGGACCACGTTTCTTTCATTAATGGTAGTCAGTATTTTGAACCAAATAGAGAACAACAAGATATATTCGAACTTGTTGATGTAATTGAGAATGCCGTATGCTTGCGCATTCAAATTTGGCTTTTGGCTGAAAGACTATGACGAGAGCTCGGTACATTTTTTTTGAGGATCTCCCATCACTGTGGAGTGCTGCTGAAAATAGTAAAACATTTTTGTACAACTCCGAAGAAAGTAATTGCAGCCCTACAACATTCTGCGGCATCAACACCACATAAATTCAGACTGTGGGTTGCACAAGGCGAGTAATCAGCATTCCAGTTTTTGTCGAGAATGTGACGTAGTGCTCCGTTGTAAGCTTTTTTCATATTGGCGCTGTTATCGTACCCTTGTGCACGACAATCTTTTAATGGGATTTCATGTTTACCTAGAGTATGGCAATTAGATCAGCGATTTTCTGACCAGTTTTTTGGTTACAATTCACGAAAGCCAAAAACTGTTCTTGAATTGTAAAATTTGTTGCTTTCGAATTGAAACGGAGTTAGCGCAAAATGAACGTAGTCAACGTGACTAGCATTTGGCATAGCATCAAAGATAATAGCAAAATACTTGGCTTTCTTGCCTTGAACAAATATAGTTTCCCTCACGTGCTTTGCACACATTTCTACAAACTCGTTCTGAATGTCTGGAGAAAGATAGTGAACTTGTAAACGTTTGTGCTGCTGTTCTGAAATCCTTACTTTCTTCAAATGATCTCTAAGTTTCGGATTATAATGGCTTATGAGATCTTAGATGCCCAAATAATGTCCATCGTTTCGTTCACCAAGAAATATACTTTCGCTTTTGAAAGCTAGATCCCTTTCGCCCAAAAATAAAATAGTTTCCAAAATTCTATATCAAATTTCTTTCCACTTTTGAGTTTCAGTGATTAGCTGGTCATTGATAAGTGTATCAATTGTAGCCTCCTTTTGAATTAAACTTTGTAAAGATCGCCATTGAATATAACATTTAATGTGATCTTGAGTATTTTCGTGTGATGGCAGTTTATCGTAAAGCTTCTTCCATACCTGGAATTTCGAATATCCGCACAACAAATTTTAGGTCGATTTAATAAAGTATTGGTGCTTAACAGACGACATGGTAGGCAATAAAAAGCATTGCTACTGGCACTCCACACTAACGAGTCACGCTCCACTTTCTCTCCATTTGGCAAGATTCTGTTTAACAACGAGGTAGGAAATGCCTCGTCATGACAATCACGTGAAAAAATAATCATTATCAATATTCGTTGCTTTCGAAATTCGGCTTAAAATTTGCACATGGAACAACTAAAGACTCTCCTGAATTAAAAAAAATGTCTTAGTACCTCTAAATCGCGGGCCCCTTGAGAAACACATTTTTGGTTGATGTTTTTATTGTCTCCTCAGGGCCAGGCAAAAAATCATTATCAATATTCGTTGCTTTTGAAATTTGGCTTAAAATTTGCACATGGAACAACTAAAGACTCTCCTGAATTAAAAAAAAATTTCTTAGTACCTCTAAATCGCGGGCCCCTTGAGAAACACATTTTTGGTTGATGTTTTTATTGTCTCCTCAGGGCCAGGCAAAAAATCATTATCAATATTCGTTGCTTTTGAAATTCGGCTTAATATTTGCACATGGAACAACTAAAGACTCTCCTAAATTTAAAAAAAATGTCTTAGTACCTCTAAATCGCGGGTCCCCTTAGAAACACATTTTTGTTAAATTTTTTATTGTCTCCTCAGGCCCAGGCAAAAATTCATTATCGATATTCTTTGCTTTTGAAATTTGGCTTAAAATTTGCACATGGAACAACTCAAGACTATCCTGAATTTAACAAAAATATTTTAGTACCACTAAATCGCGGACCCCCTGAGAAACCCCGGGCCCGGCGGAATCTCCTCATCCCCCCCCCCCCCTCTCGCCGGGCCTGGCTGTACGCTATAATTACCCTGATTTTTCGATCTGAAAAGTATTTTAGTATAATGCTATATTAGTTGTAACCTTTGGCCGTCAGGGATCAGTCGCTACTAACCTAACATCTATTAATAATTCTAGCTTAGCATCTAACAATAATAATAATACTTCAAATAAGTTCATAAAAGCACCCACCATTGTCGTAGGTAGCAATTCAAATGCAAATCTTAGCTTAGCTGTTCGATTGAAATGGTTGCATTTGTCGTCTTTTAAGCCGACGGTAAACGCTAGCGATATTGTCTACTATGTCTCACATAATGCAAACATCTCGCCTTCATTAATTCATTGTTTTAAATTAATAAAGAAAGATGCAGATTCGAGTTTGTTATCAAGATGTAATTTTAAACTTGGAGTCTCGCCTTCAATATATAATAAGCTTCTTGAGTCTTCGCTATGGCCATCGGACGTCAAAATTAAACCATTCCGTTTTTTTCAAAAAGCACAGGGCTCAACTGCAAAACCTTAGCTATATGCGGTAATATTAAAAAAAGTATAAATATCTATTATCAGAATATATCTGGGTTGAGAACGAAATCTAAAGATATATTTTTAGCCACTTCACGGTGCGACTATGATGTCTACGTCATTGTTGAGACTTGGCTTAATAATGACTTCTCTGACTCAGAATTTTTTGATCATAGTCTGTTTCAAACTTATCGAAAGGATAGAGACCCTATCAAAACAGGGCGTCTCAGAGGCGGTGGGGTGTTAATTGCTGTAAGGCGTTCTCTTCTCTCTTCTTTTGTGCCGCTTTCTAACGATGACTCTCTCTTGGACCAGCTTTGTGTCTGTATTACTGGGCCTTCTGGCAATTTATTTATCTGCGTTTCTTACATTCCGCCTTGCAGCACAGATTTGCTCTACTTTGCTCATGTTAATAATATATTTGACCTATATGAATATAATGTTGATAGTAATTTTTGCGTCCTGGGAGATTTTAATCTCAGCAAGGTTGTTTGGTCGAAATTACTAGAAGATGATATCTTAACACCTACTAATGTTCATCATCCCCATGAGATTAATTTCTTAGACACCCTTTTTAGTGCCAATTTAATTCAGATTAACAGTTTCGTGAACCAGTTAAACAATATTTTGGACCTAATTTTTGTCGATGAGAACCTCATAACTCCCTGGTGTCTATCACTCCTATCTTCAAGTCAGGCAATAAAAATGAAGTAAAGAATTATAGGCCAATATCCAAACTGTCAACATGTTCAAAACTTTTTGAAAAGGTAGTTAAAAACAAAGTATCATTCGCTATAAATAAAATAGTCGATCCATGTCAGCATGGTTTCATTGCGGGACGTTCGACTACTACAAATCTGGCTGTTTTCTCTCAGTTTTGTGTCTCTGCGTTTAAGGATGGATGTCAAGTTGCACCATATATACGGATTTTTCCAAGGCTTTTGACACAGTTTCGCACAAATTACTTCTGTGGAAACTTGAAAACATGGGCTTTCACTCAAGCTTTCTGTCGTGGGTGAAGTCCTATTTGGAAAATAGAATATCTTTTGTTGAAATCGAGAGAACTAAGTCTTATGAATCCTCAGCAACTTCGGGTGTACCACAAGGTAGAATCCTTGGTCCTATTTTGTTCTTAATGTTTATTAATGATGTTGGCTCATGCATAAACAATTCGAATTATTTGCTTTATGCTGACGACTTAAAACTCTTTCGGAGAATCTCCTGTACTTCTGATGCATTGCGTCTGCAAGAAGATCTGAATGCTATAAATAATTGGGCCTGTCAAAATAATCTGTGACTCAATATTAGTAAATGCTGCCACATGACGTATACTAAGTCTACGAATGTGGTTTCATTCGCGTACTCGATTTCAAATGTAACTCTTGCGTCAATCAATGAGTTTCGCGATCTTGGCGTAATTTTTGACTCATCTTTTATTTTTTGTAATCATGTAAACTTTCACATACCAAAGGCTTATACCAACTTAGCTTTCTTGCGACGATATGCCAAGGATTTCAAGGACCCATATACCAAGAAAATCTTATACAATGCCTTAGTGCGTTCCAAGTTAGAGTATGCATCAGTCATCTGGAATCCCATATACTCCTCACACTCTTTAAGAATTGAAAGAATTCAGCGCAAGTTCATACGATTTGCTCTTCAACCTCTGCACTTTGTTAATCCCCTGCCACCCTACAATGCAAGATGCATGCTTATCAATGTCTTGCCACTTGAAGATAGACGTCTTGTTCAAAACGTAATGTTTATTTTTGACATAATATCCGGTACCATTGACTGCTCAGAACTACTTGGGCAGTTGAATTTCAATGTCCCTAACAGAGCTCTACGCTTTCACAGTACATTCCGCGTTGAAGTGCTGCGTTCGAATTACTTCAGTTTCGCACCTCTTATAAAAGGTCTTGTAGAATTTAATCGCCTATCCTGAAGCCTTGACCTGGACTTTGCCATGCCAAGGTCTCTGTTTAAGGCACGCATTGAGTCCTATTACTTATCTCAGTAAATCTTACTTTAAAATTGTTAAACTAGTACTAAGTTAACCTGTAATCTAGTCAGTAAGGTTGTTACCATTTGACTTAATAAAGATATGAAATATAAAACAACCCTTTACAAACAGATTTCTAGTGTAAAAATTCTGTGTTCTAATCTTTAAGTGCTTATATAAGGGCTTATTGCAAGCCATTAAACGCAGTGTATGTAGCTTGTTGTAAGGCTTATGACAAGATTATTTAGGGATTATAAACGCTGGAGCAAAGAATGCTATTTACCTATTCAACAGCAAGTCTACGACATTTTTTTCTGGGATAATAAGTGACCCGTTGTTGTGCAAAAATCGTATAATACGTGTCTGTATTGGTCACTGGCATGAAATTCATTTGAAAATATTTGTCCATGTACTTCTTTTTGTTTGTAGGTTTATGTTTCCGAAATATTGTTTATATATTTATGAAATAACGATGAAGTCATATCATATCAAATTGAATTATCAATAACAACAAAAAGTAAAATAAATAACTGCCAAAAGCTTGTGCACATACGCTGTCAGCAAGCCAAATGTCACATGTGGTCATTATGGTGGCACAATACGATAACAGAAATTATTTATATGCCCCCGCTTTTGAGAAAAAGGTTTTTGGCCCCTGACACCAGATTGAGGATGTCTTCAAAGCGGCGTTACGAAAAAAGTTTATTCAATTTGTTTTGTTCTATCACAAAGTGTTATTTTCAATTAAAAGACTCTACGGTTTAGAAGAGTGTAGCTGAGTACGATTTTTAATTTTTATTCGTGCATTTCTGTTGCGCAAAAAATGCCCCTGTTGATAAATTTAAAAGAATTGTATAAAAGAAAAGTAGTATAATTAGTTTTGTTATTATTCCACGGCCACCGTGGTGTGATGGTAGCGTGCTCCTCCTATCACACCGTATGCCCTGGGTTCAACTCCCGGGCAAAGCAACATCAAAATTTTAGAAATAAGGTTTTTCAATTAGAATAAAATTTTTCTAAGAGGGGTCGCCCCTCGGCAGTGTTTGGCAAGCGCTCCGGGTGTATTTCTGCCATGAAAAGCTCTCAGTGGAAACTCATCTGCCTTGCAGAAGCAGTTCGGAGTCGGCATAAAGCATGTAGGTCCCGTCCGGCCAATTTGTAGGGAAAATCAAGAGGAGCACGACTCAAATTGAAGGAGAAGCTCGGCCTTAGATCTCTTCGTAGGTTATCGCACCTTACATTTATTTATTATTCCAGAAAAATTTCAAAACAGTTTTTAAAATATTTAATGCAAACAGTTGTGAAGCAAAGGCCCTGGTTTTAACCCGAGTTTAAGCTTAATTTAAAGTTTAGCTTAGTTTACAATTGCTACTTTAGTTACTAACATAGAATTTCACTGTTCATCTCAAATTTGGCGGCCAAAGTGGCAGATTTCAGCTCCAGTCAACATTAACTTGAACTAAAAAACCGGGCTCAACCTAGCACAACCGAAGCATGGTATACTTATTTCCTTGGTAAAGAGGAATATTTCTTATAAAAGCAAACAAAATTAATTAAAAAATACACATAATTTTGATAATATTTAGTGTCTCTTAGCTAAGTGTATAATGCTCGGTTACAGACGAACTAAGTCACCCTTACTTGTAAATTTTCTTTCCGGCTCAAATACAAACAAGCTCTCTGCTGGTTTTGTGACCACCCTTCCGTACTTGTTTTATACATGTACATATGCGTATTTTATAATAAAACAAGTAAAGGTGTCTAAGTTCGGGGTGTAACCGAACATTATATACTCAGCGTGAGCTTCAATTGTACATTTCATTTCAGATAAATTACTTTTCTGCATAACACGTGATACCGCCCGTTTAAAACAAATTTCTCCCCATTTCCTCTTACAATAAAACTTGATAAGTGAAATTTCATTGATTCAAAACTATTTTTTGCTAAATTAGAGCTTATTATTCTAATCTACGAACCTTTTAAATTTATTTTGTATCTAAATTGCAGTGGTCTTTAACCGATCCCGTCCATTTTTACTATAAATATTTCCTGCTATAGGGCAAATTTGTGTACCCAATTTTATTACGATCCGTTAAGTTTTCTTCGAGTTATGGCTCCCGAAACATAGAACATTTCTTAGCCATAAAGGGGCGGTGCCACGCCTATTTTTTTAAATTCGAAGCGTTTTCTTATTTACTGTTATAAATCCACTTCGGAAATGAAATACCATTGATATAAAGCCCTTTTTTGCAAAGATAAAGCTTATCTTATTCGTCCACGACCCTTTTCAAAATCTTTTACATAAAAATTGGGCGTGGTCCCTTAACCGATTTCGTTAATTTTTCTTCAAATAATTCCTTATAGTAAAGGCAACCTCTCTGCCGAATTTTGTTACGATAGGTTTAACGATTTTTGATTTATGATTAATAATATATGTAAAATTGATTTTATAATAAGTGGGCGGTGCCACGCCCATTTTGAAAAAAATTTCCAAATTTTTATCAAGACTGCCAATATCAGTCCACATGTCAAATTTCAACATTCTAGGTGTATTAGTTACTAAATTATCAGGTTTTTCCTGTTTTCCAAAATTTTATATATATAAAAAAGTGGGCGTGGTTACAATCTGATTTCGCTCATTTTCATTACCAATATATTCTGGGTCCAGGTAGGCTAGTGTACCAAATTTGGTGAAGATATCTTAATATTTACTCAAGTTATCGTCAAACGGACGGACGGACGCACATGGCTCAATCAAATTTTGTTTCGATACTGATGATTTTGATATATGGAAGTCTGTATCTATCTCAATTCTTTTATACCTGTACAACCAACCGTTATCCAATCAAAGTTAATGTACTCTGTTTACAAAGCACGCTGAGTATAAAAATGGCAGCACAACACGCTGTATAAAATTGTTCTTTTACAAAAAAAAAAAAAAAAAAAATATGTGTGTCCTTATGTACGCGCGTGAGAGGTCGTACTTCTTTGGCATCATTAAATGGGAGCTGTCGCTGGACCCTTGGCAGTTTTAAAACATCTACATTAAATTAGTACGCAAAAAAGAACAGATTGTGATAGGAGCTAAATATGGCATAATGGTAAGATAAAGTATTACGATTTTTTCCGCAGTTATCTCCAAATGACCCGGGTATGGCCCCTAGAAAGTCCCTGAAATACTCCCAAATGATCCTCAAAACAGCCAGGGGGACCGCAAAAGTGACCCTGCAATGACCTCACAACGACCTCGAAATGATCCCCAGATGACCGTGGGAGGTTTCCGACAGAGTTCCCAAAGTAATCCTTGTACAACCCCAAGTGACCCCAAATGTCCTGGGGAGAACCCCTGGAAAGTCCCCGAAATCAACCCGAAATGGCCCCAAAACTACCACAAGAGAATTACCGAAATCATGCCAAAATAACCCTCATATGACTCCGGAGGGATCGCCACAGAGTCCCCAAAGTAATACTGAAATGACCCGAAATAACATTAAACCGAAGTGACCCCAAATAGCCAAAGAGGTTCGCAGTAAATTGCCCAAAATCATCCCAATATGACACTCCAATTGACCACGCGGAGACCCTGAAATAATCCCCTGATATGACGCCGGGAGGGTCCCGATGGGACCCTCAAATTTATCTTGGAATGACCCCAAATACCCTGTGTGACCTAATGGAGAATCCTGGAGAGTCCCCAAAATTATTCCGAAATGCCTCCAAATAACTTCGAGAGGAGACCAAAAGCGTTCCTCAAATCATCTCGATATAACCCCAAATGAACCCGAAGTAATCCCTAAATGAGCCTCAAATGTCCTAGGGATTATCCCAAGAATCAACCCGAAACTACTCCAGAAGTCCCCGAAGCTATCTCAAAATGACCACGCAAAGATCTCGAGGAGTCTAAAATTACCCCCAAATGACCCCGGACGGACGCCGAGAGCGTACTCAAAATCATCCTGAAATGACGCCTAAAAGTATCGTAAATACTAGTCTAGGCAAAAGGCTGCCTTTATTCCAAATTTCCGGCAAATTGAACAGTGAATAGAATTTGCTGGAATAAATCGGTCCCTGGTCCACTTCCCGGAAAGAAACTTTACACGAGCGAATTTGAATATAATGTGCAGAGTGGTCTTGGAGTACATAAGTTGCATACAAACAAATGTACATCTTCTTCATATGTATAGGTATATTAAGTCTCCTTAGTGCAAAAATATTACCATTCATACACACATTCAAACATACCGAAAAGTAAAACTTTTGTTTGAGAATTTTAACGAAAGAGAATTTTTCAAGAGATGTATGCATTTTAAGAAATAAAAAACCAAAAACAAGCACGGAAGTCTATGTTTCATATTGGTGTATATCTACATGACGTACAAAGCCCAAAACCTGGTTTTAATTCCTTTGGAGTTTATAGGGTATGTTGTCTTGAGGAAAAAGACGCCGGCAGTTGTCTATATCTAAGTTCTTCTTTGGTCTGTCATTCAGCTATCTAAAAATTTGCATAAATGTTGTCCTGGAAAAAGGGTGGTTTTTGTATAGGAGTTAAATAAGCCAACTTAAGTACTTACATAAACTTATTAGCCGAACAAAGATGGATCCGTGCTGAATTTAATTACAGGCATTCGTCATTTGGGTTTTTTTGGTGTTGGCTTTCATACGTATGGCACGGCCTATTATGTTCATATTATGAAATTTTCATTTAATATGTTTATTTTTTTCCCCCAAATGAACAATCTACAGCCTCCGAAGTTCAATTATCAACCTCAACTACGCGAGGGGAATCCTGTAGTTACAAATACCCATATTAGGCAGCGAAGCTCTGGCGACCCGAAGTTTCTCATGGAACTAATGGGTGGGGTGATACCTGATAACCTAGAAGATCCAATGTTTTCATAATAAATCGCTGCCGAAATAATCCGGCTAGTATCTTAATGGTGCTTGTTACCGAAACGTAGCAGATATATGTATGTATTTATCACAGAAACAACATCAACAACACAATATTCTAAATATAATAAATATTGCCACTCACTGTAGATATATATACCAAAAAAGAGCCCGACATGCTTCGGTATAGCATGTTCTAACGCTGTCCCGATTGCCGTCTCTCTCTTGACAGATTTTGGTTAATAGTAATTTGGTAACATTGGTAATACATCATGAATTCAACAGTCAAGAGTTTTTGTGGAGCTTCGGATCAAGTTTGTTTTACATTTCATATGCCGAACCCCATTCATTTGTGTCCAGTTTTTATACCTTTCATGAAAATGAAATGGTATATTAATTTCGTCACGAAACCCAAAATTGTAAGTCCTTAAAGGAAAATAGATAGACCCACCATTAAGTATACCGAAATAATCAGGATAAAGAGCTGAGTTGATTTAGCCATGTCCGTCTGTCCGTCTGTCTGTTTGTATGCAAAATAGTCCCTCAATTTTTGAGATATCTTGATAAAATTTGGTGAGCGGGTGTATTTGGGTTTCCCATCAAACATTTGTCGGAACCGGCCGGATTGGACCACTATAGCATATATCCTCCATACAACCGATTTTTCAGAAAAAGAGGATTTTTGTCATATCTTCCTCAATTTAACAGATTGAAGCTTCAAACTTCACAATATACTTTCGTGTATTGCACATTTTGATGTCTCAAAAAATGTATGAGATCGGTCGTATATATAGTATATATCCCCCACAACCGATTGTTCAGATAAGAAACTTTTCGTAATTACTGCCCTATTTTAAGAGCTAGAGACTTCAAATTTCAACGAATGCTTACGTGTATAGCATATATTTTTGTCTGAAAAAGCCATAAAGATCGTGGTATATATAGTATATATATGGTGGTATATATAGTGTATATATATAATATATATGTATATTTTTTCGCAATTTCAGCCCCATTTTAACAGCTAGAAGCTTCAAATTTCACCAAATGCTTACGTATGTAGCATATATTGTTGTCTGAAAAAATCATTGAGATCGGTGGTATATATAGTATATATCTCATACAACCGATTGTTCAGATAAGAAACTTTGCGCAATTTCTTCCCCATTTTAACAGATAGAAACTTCAAATTTCACCAAATGCTGACGTATATAGCATATATTTTCTGAAAAAATCATAGAGATCGGTGATGTATGTATATATTATATACCCCATATAAACTTTCATTTTTGCCCCTTTTTTACGGCTAGAAGCTTCAAAATTCATCAAATAGTTACGTTTAAGTTATGTATTTTTGAAATACGTGATGTAATGAAGTCCCTTGTATGGCAACCGAAAGTGAACGGCTGTGCATGCTAGCGTAATCCTGGTGCTAAGCTCGCCGGATCGGGGTGGGTCTTGCCGCACTTATGGAAGTTACCTGACTACTTACAAAAAGAAATATCATGCACTTTGACAAAAAAAACGGACCACGAAACACTACTCCTACCCCCACTTATTCACTAAAACGGACGGACCAGATCGGACGTGGATAATTCCCCTGATCAACGCTGCCTTCTCCCCTGTTCTTCTCTTCCCTACCCAACCATCAAGAGATACTTACGCATCGCCATCCCAACCAAATCAGAAAGCCGAAGGCTCAGGTCATCTCACGACTGAAAAAGAAACTTTCACACCTTCATTTTACAATATCAACCAGTTTAATTCATTTATTAAAATACAAAAATATATAGGTCATTCTGACATATAACAAATATTCTCCTTATGAATATAATTCTTATTGCTGAATCATTTGATGATAAGAAAATTCAAATTCATTTGGTCACCCTAATATGTTAGGAACTTCCATTGGAAACTTTACATTCATATTTACGTTTATATCTACCAAGGCTGTTACTACGTACTCAAATTTTATAATGTTAAATGGAATGAAGACAAATCTAATTCATGAATGATCTTATGATATTCGGTAGCATGGAAGAAAACCAGAATTGTCAGAGGAGTAGCCGGACAAAAAAACTATAATCACCGTATGAAAATACCACTAAGAGAGTGATGAGAAAAGAAACAAATCAATAGCTTCTGTGCTCACAAATTACAGTAACATTATTTAAAAGGGAGTCCAGCCACTCTTTATCATAAACTAAATAAGTGATGAGCGAGAAGTCAATCAATATGCAAATAAGAGTGGATAATTCATAAAATACATACTTACAACTCCGTCTCCCGATCACTCCCAGCAGGCGCCTGTTGTTGTTGTCGTTCGACGGGCGTAGATTTGTTTGCGCGGTAATGAGCTGTGTACATTTTAAGTTAATTGATTAGAATTTTCACTCACCCACCTAATCACATTTATGCGACAAAACTTTTACATATAATTTAGCAAGATTATTATGAACGAGAATAGGTATACTATTTTTTCGATTGCATACCACTCTTCTACTTCGGTGTACCGTTTACACCTATTCCCGCTAGTGTAGTACCAGCAACTACCGTAGTCCAGAGACGTCGACTTATTGCATTATGTGAAGGGGCCTTCTAAGAGGGTAGCTTCTTTGCCCTTTTACGCTTTTCTTTACTTAATACAATTTAGTTTGAAGCTTTTTACATAGACTTTCCCCTTCTTTCTTTTCCTTGTTTTAGTGGTATATACACTGTACACAATGTATTTAACTAGTGCAATTCAATTACTTAAAAACATTAAAATTCACGAAAGCAAGTGATAATTATTTAAGGAGTCTTGATATCAAAATAAGCAAACGTTTGTTTTCCTAATTACATCAATTCATAGTATGAGTTTCGACTAATAATAATGTATTCAAATTTCGGTATTATGCTAATTGAAACAGACTACGTATCATCTTTTTTCTTTACTAAGCTTTCCGGCATCACGAACGGTCACCCAATGTAATTAAAAGTCAGCCATGTGCCTATGTAACCTTACAACCTGGATGCCGATCTTTTGCGTTTTGTGCGATGGTAGTTTTTCTTTTTTTTTTTCCTGGATCGGATCTGTCCTGATAATTGATGAAGAATACTTAAATAGCTATTCGTTAGCTTTGAGCTATAGTAGCCGCAAACCACGCATTTTAAAGACTTTCCATGAAGATGACTTCCCAAATCTTCGCGGAGTCACTGAAGACACACTCGCAGGGAATAAGCGCAACTCGTTTCGTGAAATGTTTAATTTTAAAGTCGGCGGTTCAGATGTAAACCAAAATCTTTTTCGGCTTTTGCGCCTGTCCGTTTTCGGAACTATTTTCGGCGTGCTTGTATAAATTTCACGAAAATACTTCACCCGCGTTATTTTATCGTAAGTTTTATGTATTAAACATTTACTAAAATAGCAAATGGTTTGCCATAACTTCTGATTTATTCGGATTGGAAAAAAACGCGTGTCGTCTCCTCAGCAGCTGAACAGAAAAAGAGGCCGAGTCAAAACGTTTTTCCACGGAAATGCCTATCTCACGGCTCTCCGTCCGTTTGACAGTTGTCATATCATTGTGAACGCTCCGTGTTTACTATCGTACGTTTGACGCTAAGGTTACCGCCAGTCAAAAAAATGTTAAACTTTACAAACTATTTAATCCAATGAAAGTCGCGCTCACAAAGCAGGTGTTTTGAGGAGGCTAC
This sequence comes from Eurosta solidaginis, assembly GCF_040869045.1. Taxonomy (NCBI): domain Eukaryota; kingdom Metazoa; phylum Arthropoda; class Insecta; order Diptera; family Tephritidae; genus Eurosta; species Eurosta solidaginis. The sequence goes on along the minus strand of NC_090323.1, from coordinate 71,499,583 downwards.
GCAAGTGTTCTACAAAACTTCTGGAAATGGCGAGCAGTTCAGCAAGCTTGTAGGTCCTTGCCATGAAAGGTACCTATTAATTTTCCTTTCAAATCTTCTAATTTATAGTACGATGATCCGACTTTCTCTCGAACCCGCGCTCGGAGAAATGTTTTGGCTAACTTGGCATTGAACGCTTTGGACTTGTCGCTCTGTGCAAAGTTTCTTCTATATACTTCTTGACCCACCGAGTACTGGATGTCCCGAGATCGTAAATTATACCTACGCTTGGTTTCTTTGAAGGCTTTGTGAATATTGTCCCTTACATTATCCCTAATGTTGAGTAAATTGTCGTATCGATTATTGCTTCTAACCATGCCCTCAGTTGTCATATTAATCTTTCTAAGTAGCTCATAGGTTTCGCCATGGGTAATCATATGCTGCCCAAAGACAACAAAGTAAGGACTGTATCCTGTAGTTTGGTGGATTGAATTCCAAAGAGAGGAATTAATACCACTTAAATGATTATCCCATGTACGCTGATCATTTTTAATATAGGCTCTTAAAGCCGCATTCACAGACCGATTAACTCTCTCCGAGGAATTGTTTTGGGCCGAATACAACGCTGTAGGAGTATGTTTAATTCCACATCGGTTTAAGAAGGTTTCAAATTCCTTGGACTTAAATTGGCTTCCATTGTCTGTTACAATGTACTCTGGCAAAACCAAAAACATCAAACACCTGAGTTTTCAAATAGTTAATAATAGGGTTGCTCGTAAATTTTTTCAAAGGAAAAAGAAACGTGAATTTAGACATCTGGTCCACTATAATCAAGATACCAATAGTTCCACTTTTAGATCTTGGAAAAGGGCCTATCAAATCTACGAATAATCTTTGGAATATTCTTTCCACTGGCGTAAAATTTCCCATCTGCGGACGCAAAATCTTTGTTGGGTGTTTGGTCGTCTTACACACGCTACAGTTCGCAATATATTCCTGTACTGTGCGATGAAGCCCAGGCCAATAAAAGTATCGCTTCACTCTCTCAGTTGTTTTAGCTACTCCGCCGTGTGCACATGTCGGACCATCATGCAGATTTTTCACAACCTCCTTTCTTAGTGCCACTGGTACCAAAAGCTTCCAAGCTGCATCTTCCAAATCCTGGTTTCCGGTGTAAAACTCCCTTCGGTGATATATATACTTATCACAAACTTTAAAATCAGGAAATTTTTCCCCATGGCTCACGAGTTTCTGTTTGAGCGCTACGTACTCGTCATCGTGAAAAGCAGGAGAAAGTAGGTCTATGTCAGGAACATAGTCACCCTCGGTAGGTTTCACAATCTCGTCCGAATATATTCTAGAAAGGGCATCCGGCACGACGTTCGCGCTTCCCTTCCTGTGCTCGATTCGGAAGTCGAACGCTTGTAACTTCAATGCCCAGCGTGCAAGTCGCCCACTGAGGTCTTTCTGGTCCATCAGCCAACGTAGGCTGGCATGATCGGTTACGATTTTAAAGAGGTGCCCCTCGACGTAAGGCCGAAACTTCTTAACGGCTAGGACTGCCGCTAAACATTCCCTCTCAGTTACTGAGTAGTTTTGTTGTGCCCTGTTGAGTTTTTGGGACATGTATGCTACCGGCATCTCTATTCCGTCCGCATTCGTTTGTGCCAGTACCGCCCCCACTCCATGTAAACTAGCGTCACACTGAATTAAAAAAGGTTTCTGAAAATCTGGGTTAGCCAAAAACGGAGCAGATGTTAGTCGATCTTTCAATAGATCAAATGAATCCTGAGCTTTGTCTGACCATTCGAAGTTTTTCGACTTTTTCAAGAGCTCGGTTAGGGGATGGGTTACCTCAGCAAAATTGGACACAAACCTTCTGTACCAGCCAGCCATTCCAAGGAACCTGCGAAGCTGCTTCACAGTCCTTGGTACAGGGTAGCTGACTATCGCTTCAATCTTTTCCGGATCGGTTTTTAACGTACCCAGGCCTACAATATACCCCAAATAGCGCACTTCGTTTAAGCAAAATTTACTCTTAGAAATATTTATGGTTAGTCCTGCCTTATGTATATGGGCGGCGACTTCCTTTAAAAGTTCGATATGCGAATCGAAGCTCTCGGAAACCAACAGCAAGTCGTCCAGGTACACAAAAACCCGTTCCTTTAAATGGTATGGTATGACCCGATCCATCAACCGGCACATCGTTTGTGGAGCGTTACATAGCCCGAACGGCATCACAGTAAATTGATAAAGCGGCCTGTTGGGCACCGTGAAAGCCGTTTTCTCACGGGAGTTCCGCTCCAAGGGAATTTGCCAGAAAGCGTCTTTTAAATCCAAACTGGATATAAATTCCGCTTTAGGTAACCTGGACAAAATTCCCTCGATGTGAGGTAGAGGATATGCATCTTTAATAGTGAGAGCATTCACCTTCCTACTATCAAGGCAAAGACGTAGTTTTCCCGGCTTGCGTACGAGAACTACGGGTGATGACCAAGCACTGTTGGATTCCTCAATTACGCCTAAACCCAACATCCTATCGATTTCTTCTCCCATCAATTGCTCCACGGCCGGTGATATCGGGAAATGTCGCTGTTTTATGGGTTTGGCGTCACCCACGTCGATTACATGTTCAACCAAAGTGGTTTTACCTAGCCCTCTTTCTTCAAATTTGGGGAAGCTTGCAATAGCCAATTGTAGTCTAAGCTGCTGGTCTAATGATAAATCGTGCGATTTCGGATCGACTTCGGCCAAACTTATTTCGTTAATTACGTTACTGGCAATGCCAAATGCCCTCCAAAAATCTACTCCCAAATAAATATTTTGCACCAGAGATGGTATTATATAAAATTGTATGGACTTTTGTTCCCCCTTGTACGAAACTAAAAGTGAGATTACCTCCACGATTTTTTCACGGGATCCACTAGCAGTACGTACGTTGGAAGTTATCTTCTTAACAGAATATTCCTTAGATAACACTTCTTTCGCCAATTCCGCCCCTAGACAACTTACGGAAGCTCCCGAGTCTAATAAGCCTAACATGTTCCTCCCCAAGATTTCAATAGATGCGAAGGGTCGTATGTCACTCGCTTTATTGAAGATTGAACTAATCGAACTCAAGTTATGTTTCTTTTCTTTTATTTTAACCCAAAACTGCCTAGCACGTTCAGTAGATCGTGAACGTTTAAAAATCGCATTTCTCATCGTATTGTATTTACAAACTCGTTCATGATATGGGATTATTGGGTGAAGTTTGGGTACATACCCATCCTCTTTATTTGAGCTTTTCAAAATGACTGGCTTCTCTGTTAGTTGCGCTGATCCGATTGGTTTCTGGGATGTCTTAGCTTCTTGCAGACATCCCTTCTCCCGTTTTCCGGATCATTGCATTTTGGACAGGTAGGCAGGAAAAACGCTATGAGACCGCACCCATAACAAAACACTCGCCTTGGTTTTACGCAACTCTTGTAGTTGTGACCCTTTTCATCACAATTGCAACAAATTTTGTCTCCTATCTCGCCCTGGCTGGAAATATCCGCGCATACTTCATCGTTGCAATCACTTGGTGCTTCAACGTTAACCTCAGACAGGTTCCTGCGCTGTGGCACGAAGGGCCTTTGAATAGTTGACCGGAGTTGGGTCTCGGCTAGCAAATTTTCTCTTCGTCGACATGCTTTGCGAAGATCCGACACATTATGTATCTCTAAATGTAACAATTCTAGGCGAATCTCGGGTTGGAGGTTCCTTATAATTGTCTCAACTAGTTCTCTTTCTGATAGTGGGGCTCGTAAGCTGTCTGATATTGTAAGAAGATCGTCTAAGTAGCTTTCGAAGGATTCGCTACTTTTTTGTTTCCGGTTGCGGATCGCTTCTTTAATATCAAATTCTGATCGGAAGTCTTTGAAATTACTACGTAAATTATCGCAAATATCTATCCAATCTAAGTCCCCAACTGAGTGATGGTATCGCCAAAACCAACGCTTGGCTTTGCCCTCAAACAATAAATGAACGTGTTGACATAGAGTGCGATAGTCCCCGCGAAGTGTTGTGTTGGTGAGCGCATTCACTCGGTATATAAATTCGTCCACAGTTCCTCCCTTCAGGGACCCATCATAAACTAATTTCCACCCTGAGATTACCTTAGCAGCAACTGTTAAAGGCATATCTGAATATTCTCTAAGATATCGATTCCCTGGTAGTGTCGGATGTTGCTCGTCATTGCCTTCCGAACCGACACCGTTTCGCATCCGATTTGCTGTTCCTCCATTACGAGGTTCCGAAATATTTAAGTTTTGAAAGTATAACCCTAACGACTCTGACACTACTCGTCCTACATCTTCACGTATTTGTCTGGAAAATCGCTCCTCAAGACTACGTACACTATCTTGATCGACATTTTGCACGAAATCTTGATTTATATTGTTTTGAATATTTCTCGGCCTGCGATTATTACTAGAACCCCGACCTCTGGTACGGTTACTATTAAACGAATTATTAAAGGAATTATTGAGGCCCGCTGTCGCCCTTGTAAGGCGACGTGACATATTGGTTTTTGAAATAGCACCTTGATTGGTTAAAGATCCTGGTTGCTGCTCTTGCTCTGCAAAACTTTTTAGTGACTGTGTGTCACATGATCTACGACACAAAGGACACTCGCTGTTTTCTTCTAACCATTTGGAAATACAAGCCTCGTTAAATGAATGCTGGCATGGAGTAATGGAAAGGGTCATATGTGAAATATCTTCATTGCATATAGTACAAAACCTAGGAGGTTCAATTGTCTCTCTCAAGTTGTCGCTACTACGATACACAGCCATGATTTTTTTTTTTTTTTTTTTTTTTTTTTTGTAATATGAGAACTGGTTATTTATATATATATATGTATATGTAAAAAAAATTCTTTTCTTTTTTCTTTTTTTTTTTTTATTTGCACTTCAACAAAAGTTTGCTATATAATTTTACGTTGTCGTGAGATTACCTTTTACCTTAGACTTTACTTATCAGGGAGAATATGATTTAGGTTAATCGAGAGGTACAAAGTACTTGTAATTATACAGGACTAAGAGTAGTTCTGTATTTTAACAGGCACATTACTTAGCCGATAGGAATCGGATTGCGATATTTGATTTTCACTATCGCCTAATTAATGATCCAGTTAGTAAAATTGCCAAAAAAAATCATTTATTGTTAATTTTTTTTTTTCTTTCCCTTTTTTTTTTTCTTTAACCGGTTATGAAAATGGAAGACAACCGTAAATCACAATTCCATGGTAAAGAAAAAAACCGGATTAACAGAATATGTCGTGAGCAGATATTGGTATTCGAGATATTATCTTATCCAATGAATATTCCAAGTACTGTAACACGAATAAAATACTACTAATACACAGAAAGGTTAGTATACACATGGGCGAGCCTATTTAGACTAATTCACCTTCCCGTACAAGTAATAATATTTAGTTATCGAATTCGAAGAACCCCAAAACCTACATTTTCGAGCCCCTCAGTTGGGCGCCATTCTTTGTAATGAAGTCCCTTGTATGGCAACCGAAAGTGAACGGCTGTGCATGCTAGCGTAATCCTGGTGCTAAGCTCGCCGGATCGGGGTGGGTCTTGCCGCACTTATGGAAGTTACCTGACTACTTACAAAAAGAAATATCATGCACTTTGACAAAAAAAACGGACCACGAAACACTACTCCTACCCCACTTATTCACTAAAACGGACGGACCAGATCGGACGTGGATAATTCCCCTGATCAACGCTGCCTTCTCCCCTGTTCTTCTCTTCCCTACCCAAACATCAAGAGATACTTACGCATCGCCATCTCAACCAAATCAGAAAGCCGAAGGCTCAGGTCATCTCACGACTGAAAAAGAAACTTTCACACCTTCATTTTACAATATCAACCAGTTTAATTCATTTATTAAAATACAAAAATATATAGGTCATTCTGACATATAACAAATATTCTCCTTATGAATATAATTCTTATTGTTGAATCATTTGATGATAAGAAAATTCAAATTCATTTGGTCACCCTAATATGTTAGGAACTTCCATTGGAAACTTTACATTCATATTTACGTTTATATCTACCAAGGCTGTTACTACGTACTCAAATTTTATAATGTTAAATGGAATGAAGACAAATCTAATTCATGAATGATCTTATGATATTCGGTAGCATGGAAGAAAACCAGAATTGTCAGAGGAGTAGCCGGACAAAAAAACTATAATCACCGTATGAAAATACCACTAAGAGAGTGATGAGAAAAGAAACAAATCAATAGCTTCTGTGCTCACAAATTACAGTAACATTATTTAAAAGGGAGTCCAGCCACTCTTTATCATAAACTAAATAAGTGATGAGCGAGAAGTCAATCAATATGCAAATAAGAGTGGATAATTCATAAAATACATACTTACAACTCCGTCTCCCGATCACTCCCAGCAGGCGCCTGTTGTTGTTGTCGTTCGACGGGCGTAGATTTGTTTGCGCGGTAATGAGCTGTGTACATTTTAAGTTAATTGATTAGAATTTTCACTCACCCACCTAATCACATTTATGCGACAAAACTTTTACATATAATTTAGCAAGATTATTATGAACGAGAATAGGTATACTATTTTTTCGATTGCATACCACTCTTCTACTTCGGTGTACCGTTTACACCTATTCCCGCTAGTGTAGTACCAGCAACTACCGTAGTCCAGAGACGTCGACTTATTGCATTATGTGAAGGGGCCTTCTAAGAGGGTAGCTTCTTTGCCCTTTTACGCTTTTCGTTACTTAATACAATTTAGTTTGAAGCTTTTTACATAGACTTTCCCCTTCTTTCTTTTCCTTGTTTTAGTGGTATATACACTGTACACAATGTATTTAACTAGTGCAATTCAATTACTTAAAAACATTAAAATTCACGAAAGCAAGTGATAATTATTTAAGGAGTCTTGATATCAAAATAAGCAAACGTTTGTTTTCCTAATTACATCAATTCATAGTATGAGTTTCGACTAATAATAATGTATTCAAATTTCGGTATTATGCTAATTGAAACAGACTACGTATCATCTTTTTTCTTTACTAAGCTTTCCGGCATCACGAACGGTCACCCAATGTAATTAAAAGTCAGCCATGTGCCTATGTAACCTTACAACCTGGATGCCGATCTTTTGCGTTTTGTGCGATGGTAGTTTTTCTTTTTTTTTTTTCCTGGATCGGATCTGTCCTGATAATTGATGAAGAATACTTAAATAGCTATTCGTTAGCTTTGAGCTATAGTAGCCGCAAACCACGCATTTTAAAGACTTTCCATGAAGATGACTTCCCAAATCTTCGCGGAGTCACTGAAGACACACTCGCAGGGAATAAGCGCAACTCGTTTCGTGAAATGTTTAATTTTAAAGTCGGCGGTTCAGATGTAAACCAAAATCTTTTTCGGCTTTTGCGCCTGTCCGTTTTCGGAACTATTTTCGGCGTGCTTGTATAAATTTCACGAAAATACTTCACCCGCGTTATTTTATCGTAAGTTTTATGTATTAAACTTTTACTAAAATAGCAAATGGTTTGCCATAACTTCTGATTTATTCGGATTGGAAAAAAACGCGTGTCGTCTCCTCAGCAGCTGAACAGAAAAAGAGGCCGAGCCAAAACGTTTTTCCACGGAAATGCCTATCTCACGGCTCTCCGTCCGTTTGACAGTTGTCATATCATTGTGAACGCTCCGTGTTTACTATCGTACGTTTGACGCTAAGATTACCGCCAGTCAAAAAAATGTTAAACTTTACAAACTATTTAATCCAATGAAAGTCGCGCTCACAGTGATTCGTAGTCATAGCTTTTACACGCAGACAACAAAAAACATGAAACTTTGCATCCCCACACAAAGTACCTACTTATTTTTTATTTTATATTAATCTTAAAAATCGTTTAGGTATGTACATCTGTTCACTATATATTTCTTATCTTATACATCCGACTATCTGGAGATTACGAACGGGATAAGATTATTGTTCAGCCCCATTCATGAAAGGTATGAAGTCTTCGGCACAGCCGAAAACAGTCCCGTCCTTCCTTGTTAAGCTTAAATTGAGCTCGGTTTGCTTTGGCCATACGTATTCAATTTTACTGTTCATCACAGTGTAAATGCCGCGGTACAATGACATTTTTCATATAGATGCGTTTAACACAAGCTTATGCATTCCAATAACATCGCCGCAATCAACTAAGATGTTGCGTTTGTAAATATGGAGGAACTTCAGACTTGGCAACTGAAGTTTATTACGCCTTGCCCATTTACATACAAAATTTCGCGAAGCACTGTTGTAAACATTCTCCCTATACAACAAAAATACTTGCTAACATATTTTGTGTCGTATTCGATTGTTGCAGTTTTCAATTGGAAAAATGTTAGAAATTTTACCAACCAGTGGCAAAAATAATTTCACTTGCAAAGTGTGCCAACACCATTAGCCAAAGCAAATGTCAAATTCTTCTTCTTATGATTTGCTTGGAACAAAATTGGGGAGTTGGCTACTTTTCAATATCAGATGGCGCCAGTGTCGCTCAGTCTACCATTCTCCATAAAAATACGTGCAATCTACTCATAATGCATAAATATGTGTTAAACTCATCTATATGAAAAACTGCATATGTGTCGGACCTATAAGTGGCTAGAGTTGAATTTTATACAAAGCTAACAGTAATTTAAACTCGCACCTGGCCTTAGTGTCTCCATTTGCGTTCGCATTAGTTTCTGTAATGGCTTCCAAACAAAGTCCTATTTATCTAGTCCCATTTCTTAAAGCGGTTGAAAATGTTACTCCCGTTCCATCTCAAATAGATTTCCTCTTCTGGCCTTTTCTATTTACTACACCTGGTGGCTCCAACAAGGTCTATATCACAAAGTCAGAACGAGATTGCGAAGACACCACACAAAACGGTGAATTGGAATACTTTTGACAACTGACGATTGAGATGTACGGATATGGTTTATTTACTATTGCTTCCCAACTTGAAACCAAATTAAAATGTTTGCTCGTCTTTGTCAAGTTTTCAATGTGCATAGGTAGGTTAGACACGCTGTGCCTTTGTGCCAATTCACTTAAAAGTGAATATCCGGTTTCCGGACTGACAGTAAGACGCTGCATTTTGTCATCAACGAACCATATAAATAGCTATTGTTTGTGAAATCGCAGACACATTTCATTTGAAACGAGCATCTTTTTAAAAACATATGAACAAAAAAATTTGATTTCAATTGAAAACGAACAATCAAAGCAAAATGTTTTATTCATAAAATTGTGTGAAGTATATATTTGTCGTTATAATACCGACACTTTCCAAATGACCACCAATAGTGGTTAGTGGTGTTAGAGCAGCGTGTGAGGTATGTTGAAGGTGTTTAAAAAAGGATTAATATAATGTATATTTCATTACATTATTAAGTAGAGCTATTTGGTTTTTTATATGGCATGTTAGAAGTCCAGTGCAAGGAACGATATTTGGATTTTAGTCGCCGCTTTGAATACGCATGGATCACCGGTGAAATATTCTGAGACCCCTTGTCCTTAAGTGCGGCTCGTAGCCGCAGTACAGCTTAGATTTTTATCATACACCTAACTCAGAGAGAACATAATATAACAAAGTCAATACGCATCATATTGCAGTTTCTGACATCGTAGATAAGAGTATAATGTAAGGTTTGGACAAAGGTTGGAAACCCGATACGACCAAATCCCAACGAAAACTTCGTCCAAATATGAACACTATTATGTTGTTTCATGGAAGACTAGCACGTTTTGATAAAAAGTGAAATTCCGAAACATGTCCTATTAATCATCTGTGTGTTAAAATTTTGTTATATTTTCTAATATTAATAACTGTTTTTGTTACTTACTTAATTGGCGCTTAACCGTCTAAACGGTTATGGCCGTCCAACAAGGCGCGCCAGTCGCTCCATCGCTCCGCCAACCGGCGCCAATTGGTCACACCAAGGGAGATTAAATCGTTTTCCACCTGGTCTTTCCAACGAAGTGGGGGCCGCCCTCTACCTCTGCTTCCATAGGCGAGTTTCGACAGAAACACTTTCTTGGCCGGATCATCATCTTTCATTCGCATAACATGGCTTAGCCAGCGGAGCCGCTGCATTTTAATTCGCTGGACTATATGGATTTCTGAGTGGAGCTCGTACAGCTCATCATTAATTCTTCTTCGGTACTCGCTATCGCCAACGGGTAGAGGTCTATAAATCTTTCGAAGAACTTTTCTCTCGAAAACTCCCAAAGCCGCTTCATTTGCTGTTGTCATGGTCCATGCCTCTGCCCATATAGCAGGACGGGTACGATAAGTGACTTGTAGAGTATGATTTTCGTTCGCCGAGAGAAGACTTCACTTTTCAATTGCCTACCTAGTCTAAAGTAGCATTTATTGGCAAGATTGATTCTTCGCTGGATTTCAGTGCTGATGTTGTTGCTAGTGTTGATGCTGGTTCCCAAACAAACGAAGTCTTTTACTATTTCGAAATTATGGCTGCCAACAGTAGCGTAGTTGCCAAGGCGCATATGCGCTGACTCTTTGCTCGATAACAGCAGGTACTTCGTTTTGTCCTCATTCACCATCAAATCCATCTTTGCCGTTTCCTTTTCCAATTTGGAGTAAGCAGAACTAACAGCGCGGCTGTTTAGGCCGATGATATCAATGTCATCAGCATATGCCAGTAATTGCACGGTTTTATAGAATATTGTTCCAGTGCGGTTAAGTTATGTAGCTAGTATAATTTTCTCCAGCATCAAATTAAAGAAATCGCACGATAGGGTGTCACCCTGTCTGAAACCTCATTTAGTTTCGAACGGCTCGGAGAGGTCCTTCCGAAATCTGGCTGAGCTGATGGTGTTGCTCAACGTCAATTTGCTACGCCGTATAAGTTTTCCGGGGCAACCAAATTCAGACATAGCGGCAAATAGCCAGCTCCTTTTCGTGCTGTCGAAGGCGGCTTTAAAATCGACGAAGAGGTGATGTGTGTCGATACACTTTTCACGGGTCTTTCCAAGATTTGGCGCATTGTGAAAATCTGGTCGATGGTAGTATTACCAGGTCTGAAGCCGCACTGATAAGGTCCAATCAGCCCGTTCACGGTGGGCTGCAATCTTTCGCACAATACACTTGAAATAACTTTATATGCGATATTAAGAAGGCTGATTCGACCATAGTTGGTGCATTTTGCAGTATCCCCATTCTTGTGGACTGGGCAAAGAAGACTTAGATTCCAATCGTCGGGCATTCACTCGTCCGCCCATATTTTGCTAAGAAGCTGCTGCATGCGCCTTACCAACTCCTCGCCGCCGTACTTGAATAGCTCCGTAGGCAATCCATCAGCGCCCACGGATTTTTTGTTTTTCAATCAGGTTATTGCTATTCTAACTTCGTCATAATCGGGCGGGGTACATACAGTCCGTTATCATCGATTGCGGGATCGGGTTCATCATCTCTGCGCGGTGAATCGCTGCCTCCATTTATAACAGCAGAGAAGTGTTCCCTCAATAATCTAAGCACTCTCTGGACATCAGTTACAAGGTCGCCGTTTTCGTTCCTACTGGAGTTTGCCCCGGTCTTAAAACCTTCCGTCTGTCGCCGTATTTTCTGGTAAAATTTTCGGGCATTATTCCTGGTGGCTAGCAGCTCAAGCTACTCGCACTCACGCCTTTCTTCTTCTGCTTTTTTCTTCCTGAAAAGGCGTCACGCTTCCCTTTTCAACTCACGATAGCGTTCACACACTCCTCTTGTTGCGCTCGCTTTTAACGTGGCCCTGTAGGCAGCGCCTTTTCTTTCGATTGCAACACGGCGTTCTTCATCGTATCAGTTGTTTTATCGTAGCCGCCGGTAACCAATTTTTTCTCGGCGATAGTACGAAGTGCTTTGGAGATATGCTCCCACTGCTCGTGTATTCCTTCAGGCTGAGTTGTGCTCTCAGAGACCAGGTGTGAGGGTCGAGTTTCGAAATCATTGGCAGTCTGTTGTGATTGAAGCTTTTCGACGTCTAGCTTTCCTTGTGTTTTTTGTTCCTTGGTTTTAGCCGCGTTGAGGCGGGTGCGTATTTTGGCTGCAAAGAGATAATGGTCCGAGTCGCTGTTAGGTCCTCGGATCGTGCGCACATCTAAAACACTGGAGGCATGCCGTCCGTATATCACAACGTGATCGATCTGATTGCGAGTATTTCGATCAGGAGACAGCCATGTAGCTTGATGTATCTTTTTATGCATGAACATCGTGCTGGATATGAACATGCTTCGAGCACCGGCAAAGTCAATCAGCCTCAGTCCGTTAGGAGAAGTTTCATTGTGTAGGCTGAACTTTCCGACTGTAGGGCCAAAAACACCTTCTTTGCCCACCCTGGCGTGAAAGTCGCCAAGCACGACTTTTATATCATTACGGGGGCAGCGCTCGTATGTGCGTTCTAATTGTTCATAAAAAGTGTCTTTCACCTCATCGTCTTTCTCCTCTGTCGGCGAATGGGCGCAGATGAATGATATATTAAAAAATTTTGCTTTTATTCGGATAGCGGCGAGACGCCTGTCCACAGGCGTGAACGCCAGCACTTGGCGACAAAGTCTCTCTCCCACCACGAATCCGACGCCGAAACTGCGCTTATTCGTATGACCACTCCAATATATGTCACAATTTTTGATATTCTTTCTTCCTTGCTTCGTCCAACGCATTTCTTGGATGGCGGTGATGTCAGATTTTGCTTTGACGAGGACATCAACCAGCCGGGCATCTGCACCAATCCCATTTCAGGGAGCGGACGTTCCAGGTGCATGCCCTCAATTCATTGTCCTTCAAACGTTTGCCATGGTCGTCATCAATAGAGAGAGTATTTATCCGAGGTTTGTTGGTATATTTCATTGGAGTATGGTTTAACGTGGCGGGTCCCAGCGCACAACCCGCTCAGCGGCGGTGAAAATATTACTTGCACGTTTATATAGCGAGCCGCTTGCTCCAAGACAGACGCCCGCTTGCAGCCGCACCTAGAGGTGTACAGACGCTGCCGATGCCGACTAGCCCTTAAACCGATTATGTCAGAGTGGCCTAGCCAGGTTGTCGCCTTCTCACATTAGCTCACCGCCAAATGGATGTTTAGCGGCTACCCAGAGGATACTTGGCCGCAAGCGACCGGCAGTAGTGAGCTGCTTGAACCGCATGCAAAAGAATCGCTCTGGCCATTCCCAGGTGAATGGCGGTCAGAAGCTTCCCCCACTTTCGTGGATTTCTACACACGGTTCCACCCTCCCAAAGACAATTGTATAAAACAATATGAGCCTGTCCCGCTGGATAAATAAATTGTATTTCCTCCCTGTTTCGAATACGAGCTCAAGCCCTTTATAAGAATTTTTGTTTTTTTAATTTTCTATGATTAAAGAATAAGGATATAGAAATATTTTTTAGACACCTGCCGTAGCTCCGCAGATAGATCCATTTCATCATCAGTCCATTTGAACACCATTTAGCTGACCAGCGGTGGTTAGCTGCTATTTTTATACCTGTTCTAGATATTTATACTCAGTTGAGCAGAGCTCACAGAGTATATTAACTTTGATTGCATAACGGTTGGTTGTACAGGTATAAAGGAATCGAGATAGATATAGACTTCCATATATCAAAATCATCAGTATCGAAAAAAATTCGATTGAGCCATGTCCGTCCGTGCGTCTGTCCGTTAACACGATAACTTGAGTAAATTTTGAGGTATCTTGATGAAATTTGGTATGTAGGTTCCTGGGCACTCATCTCAGATCGCTAATTAAAATGAACGATATTGGACAATAACCACGCCCACTTTTTCGATATCGAAAATTTCGAAAAATCGAAAAAGTGCAATAATTCATTACGAAATACCCATTAAGTGATAAAACTTGGTACGTGAGTTGAGCTTATGACAAAGAATAGAAAACTGGTAAAATTTTGGACAATGGGCGTTGTACCGCCCACTTTTAAATGAAGGTAATTTAGAAGTTTTGCAAGCTGTAATTTGGCAGTCGTTGAAGATATCATGATGAAATTTGGCAGGAACGTTACTCTTATTACTTTATGTCTGCTTAATAAAAATTAGCAAAATCGGAGAACGACCACGCCCACTTTAAAAAAATTTTTTTTTTATTCAAATTTTAAAGAAAAGTTAATATCCTTACAGCATATAAGTAAATTATGCCAACATTCAACTCCAGTAATGACAAGGTGCAACAAAATACAAAAATAAAAGAAAATTTCAAAATGGGCGTAGCTCCGCCCTTTTTCATTTAATTTGTCTAGGATGCTTTTAATGCCATAAGTTGAACAAAAATTAACCAATCCTTGTGAAATTTGGTAGAGGCTTAGCTCCTGGGCCGATAAATGTTTTCTGTGAAAAAGGGCGAAACCGGTTGAAGCCACGCCCAGTTTTTATACACAGTCGACCGTCTGTCCTTCCGCTCGGCCGTTAACACGATAGCTTGAGCAAAAATCGATATATCTTTACTAAACTCAGTTCGCGTACTTATCTGAACTCACTTTGTATTGGTGTAAAAAATGGCCGAAATCCGACTCTGACCACGCCCACTTTTTCGATATCGAAAATTACGAAAAATGAAAAAAATGCCATAATTATATACCAAATATGAAAAAAGGAATGAGACATGGTAATTGTATTGGTGTATTGACGCAAAATATAACTTTAGAAAAAAATTTGGTAAAATGGGTGTGACACCTACCATATTAAGTAGAAGAAAATGAAAAAGTTTTGCAGGGCGAAATCAAAAGCACTTGGAATCTTGGAAGGAATACTGTACGTGGCATTACATATATAAATAAATTAGCGGTACCCGACAGATGATGTTCTGGATCACCCTGGTCCACATTTTGGTAGATATCTCGAAAACGCCTTCACATATACAACTAAGGGCCAATCCCTTTTAAAACCCTCATTAATAGCTTTAATTTGATGCCCATATCGTACAAAAAAATTCTAGAGTCACCCCTGGCCCACCTTTATAGCGATATCTCGAAAAGGCATCCACCTATAGAACTAAGGCCCACTCCCTTTTAAAATACTCATTAACACTTTTCATTTGATACCCATATCGTAAAACAAATTCTAGAGTCACCCCTGGTCCACCTTTATGTCGATATCTCGAAAAGGCGTCCACCTATAGAACTAAGGCCCACGCCCTTTTAAAATACTCATTAACACCTTTCATTTGATACCCATATCGTACAAACAAATTCTAGAGTCACCCCTGGCCCACCTTTATAGCGATATCTCGAAAAGGCTTCCAAATATAGAACTAGGGCCCACACCCTTTTAAAATACTTATTAACACCTTTCATTTGATACCCATATCGTACACAAAAATTCTAGAGTCACCCCTGGCCCACCTTTATGGCGATATCTCGAAAGGGCATCCACCTATAGAACTAAGGCCCACTCCCTTTTAAAATACTCATTAACACCTTTCATTTGATACCCATATCGTACAAACAAATTCTAGAGTCACCCCTGGTCTACCTTTATGGAGATATCTCGAAAAGGCTTCCACCTATAGAACTAAGACCCACGCCCTTTTAAAATACTCATTAACACCTTTCATTTGATACCCATATCGTACAAACAAATTCTAGTGTCACCCCTGGTCCACCTATATGGCGATATCTCGAAAAGGCGTCCACCTATAGAACTAAGGCCCACACCCTTTTAAAATACTCATTAGCTCCTTTCATTTGATACCCATATTGTACAAACGCATTCTAGAGTCACCCCTGGTCCACGTTTATGGCGATATCCCGAAAAGGCGTCCACCCATAGAACAAAGGCCCACTCCCTTTTAAAACACTTATTACACTTTTCGTTTGACACCAGTATTGTACAAACGCATTCTAGTGTCAACCCAGGTCCACTTTTATAACGATATTCCGAAATGCGTCCACCTATAGAACTTAGGCCCACTCCCTTTTAAAATACTCATTTGATACCCATATTGTACAAAAAACGCATTCTAGAATCACCCCTGGTCCACGTTTATGGCGATATCCCGAAAAGGCGTCCACCCATAGAACAAAGGCCCACTCCCTTTTAAAACACTTATTACACTTTTCGTTTGACACCCATATTGTAGAAACGCATTCTAGAGTCAACCCAGGTCCACTTTTATAACGATATTCCGAAATGCGTCCACCTATATAACTAAGGCCCACGCCCTTTTAAAATACTCATTAACACCTTTCATTTGATACCCATATCGTACAAACAAATTCTAGAGTCACCCCCTGGTCCACCTTTATGGCGATATCTCGAAAAGGCGTCCACCTATAGAACTAAGGCCCACACCCTTTTAAAATACTCATTAGCACCTTTCATTTGATACCCATATTGAACAAACGCATTCTATAGTCACCCCTGGTCCACGTTTATGGCGATATCCCGAAAAGGCGTCCACCCATAGAACAAAGGCCCACTCCCTTTTAAAACACTTATTACACTTTTCGTTTGACACCCATATTGTACAAACGCATTCTAGAGTCAACCCAGGTCCACTTTTATAACGATATTCCGAAATGCGTCCACCTATAGAGCTAAGGCCCACGCCCTTTTAAAATATTCATTAACACCTTTCATTTGATACCCATATCGTACACCAAAATTCTAGAGTCACCCCTGGCCCACCTTTATGGCGATATCTCGAAAGGGCATCCACCTATAGAACTAAAGCCCACTCCCTTTTAAATACTCATTAACACCTTTCATTTGATACTCATATCGTACAAACAAATTCTAGAGTCACCCCTGGTCCATCTTTATGGCGATATCTCGAAAAGGCGTACATCTATAGAACTTAGCCCCACGCTCTTTTAAAATACTCATTAATACCTTTTATTCGATACCCATATCGTACAAAATAAATTCTAGAGTCACCCCTGGTCCACCTTTATGGCGATATCTCGAAAAGACGTCCACCTATAGAACTAAGGCTCACGCCCTCTTAAAATACTCATTAACACCTTTCATTTGATACTCATATCGTACAAACAAATTCTAGAGTCACCCCTGGTCCACGTTTATGGCGATATCTCGAAAAGGCGTCCACATATAGAACTAAGGCTCACGCCCTCTTAAAATACTCATTAACACCTTTCATTTGATACTCATATCGTACAAACAAATTCTAGAGTCACCCCTGGTCCATCTTTATGGCGATATCTCGAAAAGGCGTACATCTATAGAACTTAGCCCCACGCTCTTTTAAAATACTCATTAATACCTTTTATTCGATACCCATATCGTACAAAATAAATTCTAGAGTCACCCCTGGTCCACCTTTATGGCGATATCTCGAAAAGACGTCCACCTATAGAACTTCGGCCTACTCCCTTTTAAAATTATCATTAACACATTTCATTTGATACCCATATCGTACAAACAAATTCTCTAGTCAGGCCTGGTCCACCTTTATGGCGATATCCCTAAATGGCGTCCATCTATAGATCTATGGCCCACTTCCTCTTAAAATACTCTTTAATACCTTCCATTTGATACACATGTTATACAAACACATTCCAGGTTCCCTAGGTTCCTTTTACAACCTGGTGATTTCCCTTACTTTGTCTCCACAGCTCTCAACTGAGTATGTAATGTTCGGTTACACCCGAACTTAGCCTTCCTTACTTGTTATACTCAGTTGAGCAGAGCTCACAGAGTATATTAAGTTTGATTGGATAACGGTTGGTTGTACAGCTATAAAGGAATCGAGATATATATAGACTTCCATATATCAAAATCATCAGGATCGCAAATAAATTTGATTGAGCCATGTCCGTCCGTCCGTCCATCCGTCCGTCCGTTAACACGATAACTTGAGTAAATTTTGAGGTATCTTGATGAAATTTGGTATGTAGGTTCCTGAGCACTCATCTCAGATCGCTATTTAAAATGAACGATATCGGACTATAACGACGCCCACTTTTTCGATGAAACTTGGTAGGTGGGTTGAACTTATGACGCACAATAGAAAATTAGTAAAATTTTGGACAATGGGCGTGGCACCGCCCACTTTTAATAGAAGGTAATTTAAAACTTTTGCAAGCTGTAATTTGGCAGTCGTTGAAGATATCATAATGAAATTTGTTAGGAACGTTACTCCTATTACTATATGTACGCTTAATAAAAATTAGCAAAATCGGAGAAGGACCACGCCCACTTTAAAAAAAAATTTTTTTTTTAAGTAAAATTTTAACAAAAAATTTAATATCTTTACAGTATATAAGTAAATTATGTCAACATTCAACTCCAGTAATGATGTGGTGCAACAAAATACAAAAATAAAAGAAAATTTCAAAATGGGCGTGGGTCCGCCCTTTTTCGTTTAATTTGTCTAGGATACTTTTAACGCCATAAGTCGAACAAAAATTAACCAATCCTTTTAAAATTTGGTAGGGGCATAGCTTTTATGACGTTAACTGCTTTCTGTGAAAATGGGCGGAATCGGTTAATGCCACGCCCAGTTTTTATACACAGTCGTCCGTCTGTCCTTCCGCATGGCCGTTAACACGATAACTTCAGCAAAAATCTACATATCTTTAATGAACTTAGTTCACGTGCTTACTTGAACTCACTTTATCTGGGTATGAAAAATGAACGACATCCGACTATGACCACGCCCACTTTTGCGATATCGAAAATTACGAAAAATGAAAAAAATGCCATAATTCTATACCAAATACGAAAAAAGGGATGAAACATGGTAAGGTAATTGGATTGTTTTATTGACGCGAAATATAACTTTAGAAAAAACTTTATAAAATGGTTGTGACACCTACCATATTAAGTAGAAGAAAATGAAAAAGTTCTGCAGGGCGAAAGAAAAAAACCCTTAAAATCTTGGCAGGTATTACATATATAAATAAATTAGCGGTATCCAACAGATAATGTTCTGGGTCACCCTGGTCCACATTTTGGTCGATATCTGGAAAACGCCTTCACATATACAACTACCACCACTCCCTTTTAAAATACTCATTAACACCTTTCGTTTGATACCCATATCGTACAAATGCATTCTAGAGTCACCCCTGGTCCACCTTTATGGCGCTATTTCGAAAACCTATACAACAACCACCGCTCCCTTTTAAAACCCTCATTAATACCTTTAATTTGATACCCATACCGTACAAAAACATTCTAGAGTCACCCCTGTTCCACTTTTATGGCGATATTTCGAAACGGCATCCACCTATAGAACTAAGGCCCACTCCCTTTTAAGATACTCACTAACACCATTCGTTTGATGCCCATATTGTACAAACAAATTCTAGGGTCACCCCTGGCCCACCTTTATGGCGATATCTCGAAACGGCGTCCACCTATGGAACTAAGGATTACTCCCTTTTAAAATACTCATTAACATCTTTCATTTGATACCCATATCGTACAAACGCATTCTAGAGTCAACCCTGATCCACTTTTATGGCTATATCCCTAAATGGCGTCCACCTGTAGAACTATGGCCCACTCCCCCATAAAATACTCTTTAATGCCTTTCATTTGATACGCATGTCATACAAACACATTCCAGGGTTTCCCTCGGTTAATTTTCCTACATGGTTATTTTCCCTTATGTTGTCACCATAGCTCTCAACTGAGTATGCAATGTTCGGTTACACCCGAATTTAACCTTCCTTACTTGTTTTTTTTTTCTAAATTGAGACTAACTTTAATTTAATGAATAAGAATTTCTAGCTTTTTAATAAAAATTGTTATTAATGCGAGCGAAAATTTTTCTTACATTTTTCATTGAAGAATACTTGACTCAGTATTTATCCCAATCTCTATATGTACGAATTAGCTCAGTGAATAAAAGCATTCTGTTAAGATGAGGACCTCGACTACAAATCCACGACCGTGACAGTTACACAATTAAATTATTAAATTTTTTCTCCATTTTAATAAAAAATTGTCCAACTAGATTACGCCCAGTGATTTAAAATCAACCACTACACACGACACTATACCTATTCTTTCCTTTCCATTCCCTTCCTCTTCTTTTGTCTTCTTTTCTCTACTTTCTTTTACCATCTTTTCTTTCCATTCCTTTCCTTTCTGTTTCTTTACTTTATTTCCTTTCCTTTCCTTTCCTTTACTTTCCTTTCCTTTCCTTTCCTTTTCTTTCCTTTCCTTTCATTTCCTTTCCTTTCCTTTCCTTTCCTTTCCTTTCCTTTCCTTTCCTTTCCTTTCCTTTCCTTTCCTTTCCTTTCCTTTCCTTTCTTTTCCTTTCCTTTCCTTTCATTTCATTTCATTTCATTTCCTTTCCTTTCCTTTTCATTTCCTTTCCTTTCCTCCCTTTCCTTTCTTTCCCTTTCCTTTCCTTTCCTATCCTTTCCTTTCATTTCCTTTCCTTTCTTTTCCTTTCCTTTCCTTTCCTTTACTTTCCTTTCCCTATTTTCCTTTCCTTTCCTTTCCTTTCCTTTCCTTTCCTTTCCTTTCCTTCCCTTTCTTTTCCTCTCCTTTCCTCTCCTCTCCTCTCCTCTCCTATCTTCTCTTCTCCTATCCTCTCCACTCCTCTCCTCTCCTCTATTCTCTTCTCCTCTCCTATAATCTTATTTTATTTTAATAACTTATTGAAATCCTGACGGAAGTGCTCCTAAATCCCGAAACACAGAATCCCCAACCTAAAAAAAAATCCCAAATACATAATCCCCAAATTTAAAATCCTATAACCAAAATCCGCAACATAAAATCCCCGCAATATTTTTGGGGCTAAATCCCCAAACTTTTTTGAGGAAATATCAAAAAACCTCGAACACAAAATCACAAAAATTTTAATTAAATCATAAAGAAAAGTTCTGACGTGTATCTAATATATATAAATAGACAAGATGAAAAAATGTGGAACCGTTTTCTGCTAAACTATAATTCTAAGGTATACAAATTATATATGTATTGATAGGAAATTTTGAGCTGCACTGTTATCCATAAATAAAAAAAATTTGAAAAAACATTTTAATATAAAAAATTTAACATAAAGGTCACACCACTACAAATGCACTTATTCATACTATAGACACGCTGTGTGTGTGTACTTGCTTTTTGTGTACTATGCTGAATCGTGAGCATGGCCGAGGAGTCGCTTTGTACACAATAAAAATTAAACAAAAATACATAGCTGATCATGCATCAAGTCTATTTCTTTTCTTTCCTTTGCTTTCCTTTATTTTCCATTCTATCCTTTTATTTTCCTTTCCTTTCCTTTCCTTTCCTTTCCTTTCCTTTCCTTTCCTTTCTTTCCTTTCCTTTCCTTTCCTTTCATTTCCTTTCCTTTCATTTCCTTTCAATTCGTTTCCTTTCCTTTACTTTCCTTTCGTTTCCTTTCTTTTCCTTACATTTTCTTTATTTTCCTTTCCTTTCCGTTATTTGAATTTTCTTTTTATTTCCTTTCTTTTACTTTCATTCATATTCCTTCCTTTCCTTTCCTTCCTTTCTTTTCCTTTCCTTTCCTTTCATTCCTTTCCTTTCCTTTCCATTCCTCTACTTTTCTTTTCTTTCATTTCTTTCAGTTTCGTTTCCCTTCTATTGATTTTCCTTCCTTTCCTTTCCTTTCCTTTCTTTTCCTTTCCTTACCTTTCCTTTTCCTACCTTTTGTTTACGAGAAGCAGATTGATTAAATCATACCCTTCCTTCCAGAGCAATATAAAATTTCCCTATTTTGAGCTTACTTATTCATTATATTACCCATCGAATGTTCCTTTTATTATATTAAAATGACAAATTATATTTCTTTTATTTTCATTTCCCTTCCATTTATTTTCCTTCCTTTCCTTTCCTTTCCTTTCCTTTCCTTTCCTTTCCTTTCCTTTCCTGTGGTAGAATTTCAACCAATGGGCGAACTCTAATAAACATAATTACGCATTTATATATATGTAAGTATGATAAAATATATAAAAAAAATAAAAAAAATAAATGTAAGGCGCGATAACCTCCGAAGAGATCTAAGGCCGAGCTGCTCTTCCAATTTGCGTCGTGCTCCTCTTGCTTTTCCCTACAAATTGGCCGGACGGGACCTACATGTTTTATGCCGACTCCGAACGGCATCTGCAAGGCAGATGAGTTTTCACTGAGAGCTTTTCATGGCAGAAATACACCCGGAGCGCTTGCCTAACACTGCCGAGGGGCGACCCCGCTTAGAAAAATTTTCTTCTAAAATATATAAGCATAGAGTAAAATTATGGGGAATAAATAACGGTACACGTTCTATTTGCATTGTGTTTTCATATCTTCTTTCTGTTCTAACCATGTCAATAGGTGTTTTTTTTTTGCAAGCGAGCTTGAAAAAACGCTTCAACTAGCTAAACAGTTTCATTATGGCAAAACCATACAGATGGTTACTTTTTTTAGCTGCTTTGACATTTCTACTTCTAGCGCAGTATGTTTTTGACACTCAACCAGAGAATTACAGAAACAAAATACATGAAATGCGTGTGTTTGTTTGTATGTATGTCATCCTGCCGCCACGCTGTTCTTTTGTTATTTTTGTTATGTTTCAACTGAAACCGCTTAGCCAACTCAACTCGATTACTTTTGTTTTGTTGCTTGCAATCCGGTAAGCTAGCAAGTGTTTTAATTGTAATAGTTTGCAACGAAATACAGCTAATGTTATATTGCGAATTTGACAACAACTTCTTATGTACATCAGTGGCACAGAGGCTTAGGTCTTCAACTACCGTGCAAAAGTCGTCGGTTCAATGCCATATCATGGATTTAAATTTTATTTTATATTTATTTAATTTTGGTTTATCAACTTATTATTAAAAATACTGTGAAAAAATATTAAACAATTTAAATGAAAAAACTAGATCTGGTAGTGAAGCGACGATGAGAAAATATCGCAAAATTAGCATAATATAATTAATATAGCTATTGAATAGAAGGAAATTACAAAAGCAAACTGCAAAAGTTCTCAAAATAATTGAAGAAAGGAAAATTCAAAACGTTACAGATATCCATTGCCTAAATATCTTCTTGGAGAAAAAATTCCGTTAAAGTATAAGTTTTGTTTGTCAAATGAATTTCTATCGCCTTATTGACTGCAAAATGTATCGAATTATTTGCTTCTTGGCGATAGACATTAAAATTATCAGAAAACTGCTGGTAGGGTTTTGTAATGTAATTTATACATAAAACAAGTAAGGAGGCTAAGTTCGGGTGTAACCTAACATTACATACTCAGCTGAGAGCTTTGGAGACAAAATAAGGGAAAATCGCAATTTAGGAAAATGAACATAGGGTAACCCTGGAATGTGTTATTATGACATGGGTATCAAATGGAAGGTATTAAAGAATATTTTAAAAGGGAGTGGGTCATAGTTCTATAGGTGGACGCCATTTCGGGATATCGCCATAAAGGTGGAGCAGGTGTGACTCTAGAATGAGTTTGCACGATATGGGTATCAAATGAAAGGTGGCAATGAGTATTTTAAAAGGGAGTGATCCTTAGTTTTATAGGTGGACGCCTTTTCGAGATATCGCCGTAAAGGTGGACCAGGCGTCGCTCTAGAATCTCTTTGTACGATATGGGTATCAAATGAAAGGTGTTAATGGGTATTTTAAAAGGGAGTGGGCCTTAGTTCTATAGGTGGACGCCTTTTCGAGATATCGCCATAAAGGTGGACCAGGGGTGACTCTAGAATGTGTTTGTACGATATGGGTATCAAATTAAAGGTATTAATGAGGGTTTTAAAAGGGAGTGGCCCTTAGTTGTATAGGTGGATGCCTTTTCGAGATATCGCCATAAAGGTGGGACAGGGGTGACTCTAGATTTTTTTTGTACGATATGGGTATAAAATGAAAGGTGTTAATGAGTATTTTAAAAGGGAGTGGGCCTTAGTTCTAGGTGTGACAGGGGTGACTCTAGATTTTTTTTCTACGATATGGGTATCAAATGAAAGGTGTTAATGAGTATTTTAAAAAGGAGTGGGCCTTAGTTCTATATGTGGACGCCTTTTCGAGATATCGCCATAAACGTGGACGAGCGGTGGCTCTAGAATTTGTTTGTACGGTATGGGTATCAAATTAAAGGTATTAATGAGGGTTTTAAAAGGGAGCGACACTTAGTTTTATATGTGAAGGCGTTTTCGAGATATCGACCAAAATATGGACCAGGGTGACCCAGAACATAATCTGTTGGGTACCGCTAATTTATTTATATATGTAATATAACGAACAGTATTCCTGCCAAGATTCTAAAGGCCTTTGATTTCGCCCTGCATAACTTTTTAATTTTCTTCTACTTAATATGGTAGGTGTCACACCTATTTTACAAAGTTTTTTCTAAAGTTATATTTTGCGCCAATAAACCAATCAAATTACCATGTTTCATCCCTTTTTTTCATATTTGATATAGAATTATGGCATTTTTTAATTTTTGTAATTTTCGATTAAGGTCATTTTTTCTACCAATATAAAGTGAGTTCAGAAAAGTACGTGAACTAAGTTGTGTAAATATATATCGATTTTTGCTCAAGTTATCATGTTAACGGCCAAGCGGAAGTACAGGCGGTCTAATGTTAAACTGGGCGTGGCTTCAACCGATTGTTCCCAAATTTCACAAGGATTGGTTAATTTTTGTTCGATTTATGGCATTAAAGGGATTCTAAACGAATTAAGTGAAAAAGTCTTCTATTTTTGTATTTTGTTGCACCATATAATTACTGGAGTTGAATGTTGGCATAACTTACTTATATACAGTAAATATATCAATTTTTTGTTAAAATTTGACTTAAAAAAAATTTTTTTTTCAAGTGGGCGCGTTCGTCGTCCGATTTTGCTAATTTTTATTTAGCACAAAAATAGTAATAGGAGTAACGCTTCTGCCAAATTTCATCATGATATCTTCAACGACTGCCAAATTACAGCTCGCAAAACTTTTAAACTACCTTATTTTAAAAGTGGGCGGTGCCACGCCCATTGTCCAAATTTTACTAATTTTTAATTCTGCGTCATAAGGTCAACCCACCTACCAAGTTTCATCGCTTTGTTCGTCTTTGGTAATGAATTATCGCACGTTTTCTGTTTTTCGAAATTTTCGATATCGAAAAAGTGGGCGTGGTTGCAGTCCGATTTCCTTCGTTCTAAATAGCGATCTGAGATGAGTGCCAAGGAACCCACATGCCAAATTTCATCAAGATGCCTCAAAATTTACTCAAGTTATCGTGTTTACGGATGGACGGACGGACAGACGTACATGGCTAAATGAATTTCTTTTTCGCCCAGATAATTTTGATATATAGAAGTCTATATCTATCTCTATTAGTTTATGCCGTTACGGATTGCGGCTATGCGAACAAAGTTAATATACTCTGTGAGCTCTGCTCAGCTGAGTATATATATATGTATGTACATACATATGTATTTATAATTTGTAAAAACAAAAAAAAATGTTCCCATGTTTATCTGCAATGCAATGAATGTTGAATTTTTTTGTTATGCAAATACTATATTAATTGTATTAATAAGTTATTGCGTTGCACTGTATTTTCTTTAATGTTCCCATTAAATATTTGTGAAATCATCACTATTAAAGTGTTAATTTGGAAATATAATAAACATAACTATTCTTTTTCTGTGTGAAAAACATTCAATTTAGGTTTAAAATCGCCGCTGTTTTTCACACAGAAAATGGGGATTCGTTGTTGGGGATTTTGATTATTGGATTTTGGTTTTGGAGATTTTTATTTGGGGATTTAGATTTTGGGGATAAAGGGGGTAACCCAATCCTGACGCAAACAACGGAAAGATTCTTGCATTTCAATGTTTGATCTACAGGTACTTGAGAAAAATTTACCTGAGACTCTATAATGTAGGTAGGTTTATAAGTTTCAGAGAGTTTGAATAAGGAGCAGGGTTCCGTCTTGGACTCCACGATAAGCCCATCAATTCGTAAAAACAGGGATTGGTTTCCAACAGGTTTCAAGTTCTCACAGTGAACATGATAATGTGTCTCCACACTAATGAAGCTTATTCAAAAATAGATCTTACTATCGACATAGAAGGGGTTAATTGAATTATTTAGCCCCACTCCCAGGTCCTTTTAGCTGTTTTATACAACTATCAATATGTGATTTTAAGTTTAGTTTAGTGTCCATGAATACACCAAAGGTAATGAAGGTAGTGACTTGTTCATTTTTATAGTGACTTATAGTGTAATGATAAATCAGTGTGCAACAGATCGAAATGGCCTTTACAGAGCACCAGTCAACCAGAATAAACTAATATACTACCTAAACACTGAACGGCCCTTTAAAAGATCCACAAAAAGTCAAAGATATTTTATTAATTTTTTTTTTTTTTTGTAATTGTAAAATTTCTTTCATAAATAAGCAAGCATTCAACTTTTATGTTTTTGAAGATGTTCTTGTACTACATATATCTTTTTGTTTGTTTTCAAAGTTTGGGTTCCTTAGGCTTAAGAGTACCAATTGATGCCCTATAATATTTACATATATATTTACAATTATGTAGTCCTTATAAATGAAGTTTTATTCTTTCCAGTTTCATCACTGCAATCGGTAACAACGAGGTCAAAAATATCACATATACATTTTTGTACCGTGAAGGGGTGTCACACAGGGGTCAAATTTGAAATTTCTCAATGGAGATTCAAACAATTTAAATTTAATTATTTGTATTTAAAACGGTTGAAACGGTTAAGGCCTCATGCAGAGGAGTTCATTTTCGAATTAGGTTGACGGCAGAGTACTCGCTGTAAGCTATGCAAGGCGAGAAGCAATTTATATTTTCATATATTTCAAAAGCTTGAAACGTTGCAAGCTTTGTGAAAACTTTTACAATCAACAAGAAATCATTTTCAGAGCTCCCTATGTTTTTATTATAGCAACGCTTCCTAATTACATTAAAATATGAGTTTTAACCACTGTGCGATAAACCTCAACTGGTTCCAATCAGTACCAACAGTCTTATGTGATATCACCTACCATGGTATCATCGATTTTGAGTAATAGAGAACGAACAATTAAATTAAAATATTCAATAAGAATTCCTATATTTGAGTCCTGGCCACACCCGTTATTCTCTCTTATTGGGACCAAAATGTATGCTTGGAATTTTTGTCCTTGGTATTACCGTTTGAAGGGGTGAGCCATATCGGTTTTTTGAATTGTAATAACAACCCTAATGTGCATACCTATACACATACATCTATTTGCAGGTATGTATTCAAGTAGCACAAGACCACATATTGTAAATTGAATTTAAAAAGGCTTACGCTTGTTTAATAATAACTTTTACCTACGCTACACGAACTTTTTGCATTTTAAAGGCGATTAATAACAGCGGCACGCAACGGCCGCCGCGTTGTAGTGGTAGCGTGCTCCTACCACAGCGAAGATCGTGTGTTCAATCCCAGGGTAAAGCATTATCAAAAATATATATTCAAGTAGAAAAAAGTTTTTCTAAGCGGGGTCGCCACTCGGCAGTGGTTTGGCAAGCGACATTAAAATCTTCTCAGAACCCGTTCAAAGTCGGCGTAAAAGATGTAGGTCCCGTCCCGCTAATACGTAGGAAAATAAAAAGGGGAACGACGCAAATTAGAAGAGAAGCTCGGCCTAAAATCTCTTCGGAGGCTAACGCGCCTTACAATTACTTATTTGTATTTTTAAAACATGCAGCTCTTTCCTTTGTTTTGTATAAATATTTGCGTGGAAATGTTTGCAGCACTTGTGACATAATTGGATTACACACTCATTTGCGTTCGTGTGTATGTGTATCGAAAATTTTAACATTTCACTTTGCTTAATTGATGATATTAAGCGTTTTCAACTGTTTCTCTTCTTCTGCCATTGGCATGCATCTCAACATTACATGTATAGCTAGTTAGTCTAATACCCAAATACTTACGCGTACCGTATTCGTTAGATTCAATTTTGATCTCAGAATTTTTATTATATAATATCAAAGTACTAATCTACTTACGCAATGGTCAAATAATACATAGTACCTGGATGGCCGAACTTATTATAGCGTGATTTGTCTAGCGTGATTCGTTTGACGTGGACGGAATGCTCCTCGAAAAAG
The DNA here is from genome assembly GCF_040869045.1 of Eurosta solidaginis. NCBI lineage: Eukaryota > Metazoa > Arthropoda > Insecta > Diptera > Tephritidae > Eurosta > Eurosta solidaginis. Next base: position 71,471,493 of record NC_090323.1, on the reverse strand, counting down.
TAATATTTTACCTTTGTGATTACCTTTGTTTCTAATATGTATTTTGTATTTATTCTGGATAATGTCAGGACTGTGATATTTAGTTGTTCTATTCAACACATTTTTACATGGTGACTTTGTCCATTCTCAAAATGTTGCACTGCAATCCAACAAAAGTGCAGCATACTCTGCCCTTCTCAAAAATAATGGGTGGCCGCTTCGCTGGCCGATATGATGTATGAAATATGATTTTTGCGGTTATTATACTCAGTTGAGCAGAGCTCACAGAGTATATTAACTTTGATTGCATAACGGTTGGTTGTACAGGTATAAAGGAATCGAGATAGATATAGACTTCCATATATCAAAATCATCAGTATCGAAAAAAAATTCGATTGAGCCATGTCCGCCCGTCCGTCTGTCCGTCCGTCCGTCTGTCCGTTAATACGATAACTTGAGTAAATTTTGAGGTATCTTGATGAAATTTGGTATGTAGGTTCCTGGGCACTCATCTCAGATCGCTATTTAAAAAGAACGATATCGGGCAATAACCACGCCCACTTTTTCGATATCGAAAATTTCGAAAAATCGAAAAAGTGCGATAATTCATTACCAAATATGCATTAAGCGATGAAACTTGGTAAGTGAGTTGAGCATATGACGCAAAATAGAAAACTAATAAAACTTTGGACAATGGGCGTGGCACCGCCCACTTTTAAATGAAGGTAATTTAGAAGTTTTGCAAGCTGTAATTTGGCAGTTGTTGAAGATATCATGATGAAATTTGGCAGGAACGTTACTCTTTTTACTTTATGTCTGCTTAATAAAAATTAGCAAAATCGGAGAACTACCACGCCCACTTTTTAAAAAAATTTTTTTTAAATTAAAATTTTAAAAGAAAAGTTAATATCTTTACAGCATATAAGTAAATTTTGCCAACATTCAACTCCAGTAATGATATGGTGCAACAAAATACAAAAATAAAAGAAAATTTCAAAATGGGCGTGGCTCCGCCCTTTTTAATTTAATTTGTCTAGGATGCTTTTAATGCCATAAGTCGAACAAAAATTAACCAATCCTTGTGAAATTTGGTAGAGGCTTAGCTCCTAGGACGATAACTGTTTTCTGTGAAAAAGGGCGAAATCGGTTGAAGCCACGCCCATTTTTTATACACAGTCGACCGTCTGTCCTTCCGCTCGGCCGTTAACACGATAACTTAAGCAAAAATCGATATATCTTTACTAAACTCAGTTGACGTACTTATCTGAACTCACTTTGTATTGGTGTAAAAAATGGCCGAAATCCGACTATGACCACGCCCACTTTTTCGATATCGAAAATTACGAAAAATGAAAAAAATGACATAATTATATACCAAATACGAAAAAAGGGATGAAACATGGTAATTGTATTGGTCTATTGATGAAAAATATAACTTTAGAAAAAAACTTGGTAAAATGGGTGTGACACCTACCATATTAAGTAGAAGAAAATGAAAAAGTTTTGCAGGGCGAAATCAAAAGCCCTTGGAATCTTGAAAGGAATACTGTTCGTGGTATTACATATATAAATAAATTAGCGGTACCCGACAGATGATGTTCTGGATCACCCTGGTCCACATTTTGGTCGATATCTCGAAAACGCCTATCTCGAAAACGCCACTCCCTTTTAAAACCCTCATTAATACCTTTAATTTGATACCCATATCGTACAAACACATTCTAGAGTCACCCCTGCTCCACGTTTATGGCGATATCTCGAAAAGGCGACCACATATAGAACTAAAGCCCACTCCTTTTTAAAATACTCATTAACACCTTTCATTTGATACCCATATTGTACAAACAAATTCTAGAGTCACCCCTGGTCCACCTTTATGGCGATATTTTGAAAAGGCGTCCACCTATAGAACTAAGGCGCATGCGCTTTTAAAATACTCACTAACACATTTCAGTTGATACCCATATAGTACAAACAAATTCTAGAGTCACCCCTGGTCCATGTTTATGGCGATATCTCGAAAACGCTTCCACATATAGAACTAAAGCCCATTCCTTTTTAAATACTCATTAACACCTTTCATTTGATACCCATATTGTACAAACAAATTCTAGAGTCACCCCTGGTCCACGTTTATGTCGATATCTCGAAAACGCATCCACCTATTGAACTAAGGCCCACGCCCTTTTAAAATACTCATTAACACCTTTCAGTTGATACCCATATAGTACAAACAAATTCTAGAGTCACCCCTGGTCCATGTTTATGGCGATATCTCGAAAAGGCGTCCACATATAGAACTAAAGCCCACTCCTTTTTAAAATACTCATTAACACCTTTCATTTGATACCCATATTGTACAAACAAATTCTAGAGTCACCCCTGGTCCACCTTTATGGCGATATTTTGAAAAGGCGTCCACCTATAGAACTAAGGCGCATGCGCTTTTAAAATACTCACTAACACCTTTCAGTTGATACCCATATAGTACAAACAAATTCTAGAGTCACCCCTGGTCCACCTTTATGGCGATATCTCGAAAAGGCGTCCACCTATAGAACTAAGGCCCACGCCCTTTTACAATACTCATTAACACCTTTCATTTGATACCCATATTATATAAACGCATTCTAGAGTCATCCCTGGTCCACTTTTATAACGATATTCCGAAAAGGCGTTCACCTATAGAATTAAGGCCCACTCCGTTTTAAAACACTTTTCGTTTGATACCCATATTATACAAACGCATTCTAAAGTCAACCCTGGTCCACTTTTATAACGATATTCCGAAAAGGCGTCCACCTATAGAACTAAGGCCCACTCCCTTTCAAAATACTCATTAACACCTTTCATTTGATACCCATATAGTACAAACAAGTTCTAGAGTCACCCCTGGTCCACCTTTATGGCGATATCTCGAAAAGGCGTCCACATATAGAACTAAGGCCCACGCCCTCTTAAAATACTCATTAACACCTTTCATTTGATACTCATATCGTACAAACCAATTCTAGAGTCACCCCTGATCCATCTTTATGGCGATATCTCGAAACGGCGTCCATCTATAGAACTTAGGCCCACGCGCTTTTAAAATACTAATTAATACCTTTCATTTGATACCCATATCGTACAAAATAAATTCTAGAGTCACCCCTGGCCCACCTTTATGGCGATATCTCGAAACGGCGGCCATCTATAGAACTTAGGCCCACGCCCTTTTAAAATACTCATTAATACCTTTCATTTGATACCCATATCGTACAAAATATATTCTAGAGTCACCCCTGGTCCACCTTGATGGCGATATCTCGAAAAGGCGTCCACCTATAGAACTTAGGCCCACTCTCTTTTAAAATTATCATTAACACATTTCATTTGATACCCATATCGTACAAACAAATTCTAGAGTCAGGCCTGGTCCACCTTTATGGCGATATCCCTAAATGGCGTCCATCTATAGAACTATGGTCCACTTCCTCTTAAAATACTCTTTAATACCTTCCATTTGATACACATGTCATACAAACACATTCCAGGGTTACCCTAGGTTCTTTTTACAACATGGTGATTTTCCCTTACTTTGTCTCCACAGCTCTCAACTGAGTATGTAATGTTCGGTTACACCCGAACTTAGCCTTCCTTACTTGTTTTTAATAAACATATAGATATATAGATATATATGTAGATTCCTTTTTATATATGTATGTGAATAAACTGTTCCTTGTGATGTGCATACACCAAAATATTTGAACAGCAGAACTGTGACAGAGAGGCACATTTTAAGTTCTGTTCAGCCACGATCCAATAGGGGGACTCATGTAACCTTATAAATGCCTTATAAAGTGTGTAAACATATAAATTTATCTAGTGCGTAAACGAGCTGTCAAATTTTGTATGAAAAACCATTTACGCTATTTGTATAAATTTACGCGCACATTTCATTGTGTAAACGCGGTAAACTCAAAGGAATGCACCCTTGCAGATATTATAGCAGGCATTTTCATCAGAAATCTCCATCATCAGCAAGTCGTTTACAAGTATATCTTAGCAAAGACGTTTTAGTTTTGATATTTCACTTAATCTTGGCATTTTTTAATTTGTATAACAATCAAAAAAATTGTGTTTGGCAATAATACAGCTGATAAACAATCAAGTTTATCAAGAATATTACTAGGTGCGTTCATATAACAGCGTGTGTAAATGGATATAATTTTACACCTTATAAGTTTATAAGCTTTCATGAGTCCCCCTAATATCTTTAATCACAGCATTTTTTATTAAAATCGGTTTATTACGAACAAAGTTATACGCGTATACGCGTGAGGCGTAGCATGACTTGATTAAGGTTCAGTTGGTTTTATACAGGCATGCTTAACCAACGAACCGATATCATTTCGTTACGATAATTAACGTTAATAAACGAAACAAAGTCATCTCGTTTCATTTATTAAGGTTGATTATCGTAACCAAATGATATCGTTTCGTTGGTTAAGCATGCCTGGTTTTATATATGACTATCAATAGAAATTTGACGCGTCCAACGCTTTTATTTAATTGTCTGATCAACGCCCTAGATTGATGAGGAGTGTGATTACTAGTACCTAGTATAGGCCATAACCGTTTAGACGGTTAAGCGCCAATTAAGTAAGTAAGTAAGTATAGGTTTACGCCGATCACGCCGATCGGCGGCGGCGGCGGCGTGGGCGGCGAATCGGTGTACGCCGGTGTTCTTTAAAAGCCTTCATATTTCTATTCAAAAAATAATATTTGAGAAAGGTTTCGTTTGTATGTATTTAAGGAAATCAACGTTTTGGCCATTTTGGAAAGTTCCGGGGTTTTGCCTCAAAATCTCGCAGATCGTTCCAATATTTTCAGGATAGCTCCTTGCGGAGGGATTGTTCCTCGTTCACTTACTCCAGATAGGCTTCGAACCTAATCCCGGTCTTTGGAATTGCTGTGTCTGCTGAAAAGAAATAGAGATACATAAAATGGTTACAGTTTTGTGTTTATATCTCGTGCAAAGCGTAGTTTCACCTGGGGTTAACTCCTAATAATCGTCGCGAACAAAATTTTTTTAAATCATTTGTGGCTCCTTGGCGGTCACGCACATAGGCGTTTTACGGTTGCTATTAGTGGTCTTTTAATAGTCATGACTCTCGTGGCATAGGTAGCCTCCAATTTTTACGGCTGTTTTAGGAGCTACAATTCCGGATGTGCGAACAGTAGCAATCCCGGTCACCAGTCGCTACCACGCCTCCTGACCTTCACAACATATGACAGCACAGAAGCTATAGGGCTGCGACTTGGAACTCATACCTTCGTCGACGTCAATGTCCTAGAAGCTCTAGGTGTAGCTCCGAAGACTTTCTAACGGATGTTTTTGTCGACCTATGCTGCCGAGCTACACCAGAGAAACACCTTGAAACGTTGGGGAGTGACTATTGGACCAAGGATGCCGCCCTGAAATCACAAGCAGTCTAAGTGCATATCATTGCGTAATTCATGGGTGAAAATCGTATAATCCTCGGAGCATCTACATAATTAAAATTTTAGAAGGCCCCTGGATAAAATTTTAAAATGTAGACCAAAGTTTGCAGACGTTTGTGTTCACAACATTAATTTCAATAGTCTTCGTTAAATCGAAATGATATTTTAGAATGAAAGTTGACCGATTTTAAGTTGAAAGATGTTAACTGCTCCTTTCCGGGATTATGATATAAAAACTCATTATGGATGACTAGTTGTCTCTAACACCCCTCTCATTATGGTCCTCCCCTGTTGAAACAGCAAGTTTCCTTGGACTCCCGTTAGAGGATATTGATAACAATTTGTGATCGGTCACGCCTATTGGATGGGACGAAGGACTGCTACAACATGGATGACTACACTGAAAGAAAAAGACTGGTAAAATCAGCCGAAATATGGGTCAGTTCAACCGAAATTTCAGTTAATTTTTATCCATCGCAACAAGATGTTGAATCAACTGCGCACAAATCGTTGATTCGTAATTGACCGTTTTAGTAGTCAAATGAACAAAAAAAGTTGTTGCGACAGCTTTGTATGAAAGTACCTATGTTGCCATATAAATAAATAAATGTAAGGCGTGATAACCTCCGAAGAGATCTAAGGCCGCGCTTCTCTTCCAATTTGCGTCGTGCTCCTCTTGATTTTCTCTACAAATTGGCCGGACGGGATCTACGTGTTTTATGCCGACTCGGAACGGCATCTGCAAGGCAGATGAGTTTTCACTGAGAGCTTTTCATGGCAGAAATACACTCGGAGCGCTTGCAAAAACACTGCCGAGGGGCGACCCCGCTTAGAAAAATTTTCTTCTAATTGAAAACCCTTATTTCTAAAATTTTAATGTTGCTTTACCAGGGTGCGAACCCAGGGCATACGGTGTGCCATGCAGAGCACGCTACCATCACACCACGGTAGCACTTACTAACCGAACGTCAATTGGGCTTACATCAAATATGCTGGCACACATTAAACATTATACACTTTATTATTTTGTTTTATTAAACGCACTTGCACCAAATTTTATATTTTATAATTTATTTAATTTATAGTTTTGAACTTCGCTTTGCAAATACAATTGAAAATAGTAGTCACAAAACTGATTCTTAATTCTTTCAGTTCCAGCTCAGCTCATTCTCATTTTCTTCTCTCTCACGTAGTTGCCACACTTGATTGTTTCGAACAAAACTTGTATAAATGTTCCACGTAAAATTTTAAATAGAGAACTTGTAAGATATAGAAAAGTAAAGAATCAAATCGCTAGAAGGTAATTCACCATTGGAGTAACTTTACATGTAATTCGGCAAGTTTAATTTTCGTAACACTTTAAGTTGAAACGATTCCAAAACAACTCAAACTTTTATGTTGTAGGAAAAATCAACATTAAAAAGGAATGTTTTTTATTATCTTTTTAAATTCGTTCGCGTGAGTGAATATTCGTAAAAACTTGAACAAAACGTTACTAACTTTGGAAAAATCCTGTTCGTTTAAACAAAACTTTTGCAATAAGAGGGCGCAATTTTGCATTTCGGTTGGAGGAGAAGTTGCAAAATTGTACCCGATAAATAAGTGTCCCGGTATCTCATAATTTTTTGCACAGTAAATTCAAAAAAGGGTTTTTCGTTTTGTATTGATAACTAAAAACTAGTTTTTTGTTGTTTTCCCATTTTGTGTGTTTTTTTGATTTGGTGGTTTTCTTATTTTGGTATTTTTTTTTTTTTTAACAAGTAGCACTATCGTCATACGTGCAAAGTAGAGAGTGCAGTGAGCGTAAAATTCTCTTTGAAATTTGCTCATGTTGCTCATCGCTGTTGAAATGACCAGTGAGATCAGTTGTGTTATCAGAAAAATCAGTTAGATTGACCAGGAATCTGTCAATTTTACAGAATTTTGTTAACTTCAGAGCGACAATTTCTCTTCTGTTGAAATGACTAAACTAATTTGTTCGTTTGACAAAGAACTCGGTCGAATTAACCGTAATTCGATAAATTTCACCGAATCTGCATTAAGTCAAGAAAAACAGAACAGATTTGTTGATTTTACTAGCACCATTTCTTTCAGTGTAGTTCGACTGTCCACTACGTTAGGGTAGTAGCACACTCGGTCATTAGTTCGACCTTCTTGGGAAAGCTTTTGCTTCAACACTTTGAGTGTTCTTGCCTCACCTGGTAAAAATATGTGCCTACGTATTCACATTTGTAAAAGGAGCTGTAACGTGTAGGTGATATTTAAACTTCGTTGACAGGCTATAATCAATGTGATTCACTCCAAAGGACTAGTTTTGGATAGGGACGCCAACTTTAGGAAATGCCAAATCGGGAGCCTTTGATGTTGAAGGATGAAGTGTGAAAATCAAAATTAACATTTCTGACGCTATTGTATAGTTTCGCAAATAAACAACAGATGTTTGAATGTAGGCCCAAGTGATTTTTCAAACCCTTCTAATACGTACATATATGCTCAACTTAAGTATGAGGTAAGAATCATTTCAAAGGAGGGTTTATGCCCCTAGAGCCTATTAAACGATTTTGCATCACTGATTTCTCTTATTCTTTCAGCCAATCGGCCCCTTTTTTGGGTAATTTGCTTTTTTACAACTTGAGGACAATTTGAAAACATATTCGTCTTGTGCCATTTTATTTGAATTCATTGTTCATTATTAATTTTTTGAAAAAAATATGTAAAGTGAGCACAAAAATTTATTATCACACTTTTCTTTTAGTGTTTTGTTTTAATAACTAGGTGAATTGTGTGATGCAAAGTCCGTGTTAAGCTAGCATTTTAAGGGTCTGTTTTTGTGCTCAGCTGAGCAGAGTTCACAGAGTATATTAATTTTGTTCGCATAACAGTAATCCCTAACGGCATAAACTAATCGAGATAGATATAGGCTTCTATATATCAAAACTAGCAGACCCGGCAGACGTTGTTCTGCCATAAATTTGGCCTATCTGCATACATTTTAATAAGCTTTTTCCTTCTAACTCTGCACTACCCCTCTACATTTTTTCCTAATCTTTTTATTCACTCCTCCCTCCGTCTTTTTCGCATCATCTGCATCTTCGTCTCATTCTATCTCTTTCTCAGTCTCTTTCTCTCTTTTCTCTTCTCTCAAGTTTTTCTCCTTCTTCTTCATCTCTTATTGCCAGTTCCAGAGGGAGGTATATATTTTGTTCCAGTCCCATTCCGAGTCTCAGTCTCAGTTCCAGTCCTAGTCCTAATCCTAGTCCCAATCCGTCTCTGGTATACTTCCCGGAAAAAAGCATCGTAAATACTAATATAGGCAAATTTATATATGAAATTTCAGGCAAATCGAACAGGACATATGTGTGTAAACAGGTATGTGGGTATTATTAATTCTTGTCTTTATTTCGGCTTCACATGCATATTTATAAGTTTTGCCAGGTTGATGCGACTAAATCGAATATCACAATGACTTTTAGAGCTCTCAGCAACAGCTTCCATTTGATATCCTTAACACACACATTCTAGGTGTATCCGGGTCCAAGCTTTGGCCTATACCTCGAGACCATAGTCACCCAGTTGTAAAATTTACTCTGTACTAAAGCATACATTAACAGCTTCAATTTGATACCCATAATATAAAAACGCATTCTAGGTGTATCCGGGTCCACGTTTTGGGATATATCTCGAGACCCTAGCCTCCCAGTTGTATGAAAAATATCCTGTACTATAGCACTCATCAACAGCTTTCATTTGATATCCATATTGTATAAACACATTTTAGGGGTATTCGGGTACACGTTTTGGGCTATATCTCGAGACCTTAGCCTCCCAGTTGTATGAAATATATCCTGTACTATAGCACTCATCAACAGCTTTCATTTGATATCCATATTGTATAAACACATTTTAGGGGTATTCGGGTACACGTTTTGGGCTATATCTCGAGACCTTAGCCTCCCAGTTGTATGAAAAATATCCTGTACTATAGCACTCATCAACAGCTTTCATTTGATATCCATATTATATAAACACATTCTAGGGGTACCCGGGTCCACGTTTTGGGCTATATCTCGAGACCCTAGCCTCCCAGTTGTATGAAAATTATCCAGTACTATAGCACTCGTCAACAGTTTTTATTTTATATCCATATTGTATTAACACATTCTAGGGGTACCCGGGTCCACGTTTTGAGATATATCTCGAGACCCTAGCCTCCCAGTTGTATGAAAATTATCCTGTACTATAGCGCTCATAAACAGCTTTCATTTGACATCCATATTGTATAATCATATTATAGGGGTATCCAGGACCACGTTTTGGCCTATATCTCGAGACCCTAGTCACCCAGGGGTATGAAGATTATCCTGTACTATAGCACTCATCAACGGCTTTCATTTGATATCCATATTGTATAAACACATTCTAGGGGTACCCGGGTCCACGTTTTGATCTCAAGACCCTAGAGACGTAGCGAAAAAAAAGGTAGACGATGGCCGATTCTCAGACATATCCAATATGCTCACAAAATTTCATGAGAATCGGTTCAGCCGTTTCGGAGGAGTTCGGCCTCTAAAACCGTGACAGAAGAATTTTATATGTTAGATTATCTGGGCGAAAAAAGAAATTAATTTAGCCATGTCCGTCCGTCCGTAAACACAATAACATGAGTAAATTTTGAGGTATCTTGATGAAATTTGGTATGTAGGTTCCTGGGCACTCATCTTAAAATGAACGAAATCGGACCATAACCACGCCCACTTTTTCGATATCGAAAATTTCGAAAAACCGAAAAAGGGCGATAATTCATCACTAAAGACGGCTAAAGCGATGAAACTTGGTAGGTAGGTTGATCCTATGACGCAGAATAGAAAATTAGTAAAATTTTGGACAATGGGCGTGGCACCACCCACTTTTAAAAGAAGGTAATTTCAAAGTTTTACAATCTGTAATTTGGCAGTCGTTGAACATATCATGATAAAATTTGGCAGGAACATTACTTCTATTACTATATGTGTGTTAAATAAAAATTAGCAAATAAATTATAATAAAAAATAAAATAAAAATTAGTCAAATTTTAACAAAAAATTGAATATCTTTACAGTATATAAGTAAATTATGTCAACATTCAATTCCAGTAATGATATGGTGCAACAAAATACAAAAATAAAAGAACATTTCAAAATAGGCGTGGCTCCGCCTTTTTTCATTTAATTTGCCTAGAATATCTTTAATTCCATAAGTCGAACAAAAATTGGCCAATCCTTGTGAAATTTGGTGGGGGCATAGATTGTATGACGATAACTGTTTTCTGTGAAAATGGGCGAAATCGGTTGAAGCCATGCCCAGTTTTTATACACAGTCGATCGTCTGTCCTTCCGCTCGGCCGCTAACACGATAACTTGAGCAAGAATTGATATATATATATACTAGCAGACCCGGCAGACGTTGTTCTGCCCTAAATTTGGCCTATCTGCATACATTTTAATAAGCTTTTTCTGTCTAACTCTGCCCTATCCCTCTACACTTCTTCCTAACCTTTTTATTCACTCCTCCCTCCGTCTTTTTCGCTTCAATTCCATCTTCGTCTCATTCTATCTCTTTCTCAGTCTCCTTCTCTCTTTTCTCTTCTCTCAAGTTTTTCTCCTTCTTCTTCATCTCTTATTGCCAGTCACAGAGGATGGTATGTATTTTGTTCCAGTCCCATTCCGAGTCTCAGTCCCGGTCCCACCCCGAGTCTCAGTCTCAGTCCCAGTCCTAGTCCTAATCCCAGTCCCAGTCCGTCTCGGGTCTTCTTCATGGAAAAAAGCATCGTAAATACTAATATAGGCAAATTTAGAAATTTCAGGCAAATTGAATAGGGCGTATGTAACGAGGTATGTGGGTACAATTAATTCTTGTCTTTATTTCGGCTTCGCATGCATATTTATCAGTTTTGCCAGGTTGATGCGACTAAATACAATATCACAATGAACTTTAGAGCTCTCAGCAACAGCTTTCATTTGATATCCATAATACACACACATTTTAGGTGTATCCGGGTCCATGTTTTGGCCTATATCTCAAGACCCTAGTCACCCATCGGTGGAAAACTTACTCTGTACTAAAGCATACATCCACCAACAGCTTAAATTTGATACCCATAATATAAAACCACATTCTAGGTGTATCCGGGTCCATGTTTTGGCCTATATCTCGAGACCATAGTCACCCAGCGGTGTAAAACTTACTCTGTACTAAAGCATACCTACATCAAATGCTTCAATTTGATACCCATAATGTAAAAACACATTCTAGGTGTATCCGCGTCCACGTTTTTGGCTATATCTCGAGACCCTAGCCTCCCAGTTGTATGAAAATTATCCTGTATTATAACACTCATCAACAGCTTTCATTTGATATCCATATTTTATAAACACATTCCAGGGGTACCCGGGTCCACGTTTTGGGCTATATCTCGAGACCCTAGCCTCCCAGTTGTATGAAAATTATCCTGTATTATAGCACTCATCAACAGTTTTCATTTGATATCCATACTGTATAAACACATTCCAGGGGTACCCGGGTCCACGTTTTCGGCTATATCTCGAGACCCTAGCCTCCCAGTTGTATGAAAATTATCCTGTACTATAGCACTCATCAACATTTTTTATTTGATATTCATATTGTATAAACACATTCTAGGGGTACCCGGGTCGCCGTTTTGGGATATATCTCGAGACCCTAGCCTCCCAGTTGTATGAAAATTGTTCTGTACTATAGCACTCATCAACAGCTTTTATTGTATAAACACATTCTAGGGGTACCCGGGTCCACGTTTTGGGCTTTATCTCGATACCCTAGCCTCCCAGTTGTATGAAAATTATGTTGTACTATAGCACTCATCAATAGCTTTCATTTGATATCCATATTGTATAAACACATTCTAGGGGTACCCGGGTCTACGTTTTGGCCTATATTTCGAGACCCTAGTCACCCAGGGGTATGAAAATTATCCTGTACTACAGCACTCATGAACAGCTTTCATTTGATATCCATATTCTATAAACACATTCTAGGGGTACCCGGGTCCACGTTTTGGGCTATATCTCGAGACCCTAGCCTCCCGGGATTCAAGGGGTTGTGTAGCGCAACATATAGCTTCTCCAACCCAATTGTCAACCTCACCTTCGAGCGGCGAATCCCGTTTCACTAACAGACGAGGCTCTGGCGACCCCAAGCTCCTCTTGGAATTTGGGGGTGGGGAGGGAGGGATGGCCTGAAGGTTCAATGTGGCCATATAAATTGTTCCCGAGATGGTCGGGCCAGCACTTTAATGGTGCTGTGTTACCGGAGCGTATCGGATCTGTATCCGACAAAGGACCATCACATCGATAACACTCCCCAAAGCCTTCGGGGAGTAACCTAATAGCTACAGCAACAACAACAACAACCCTAGCCTCCCAGTTGTATGAAAATTATCCTGTATTATAACACTCATCACCAGCTTTCATTTGATATCCATATTGTATAAATACATTCGGGGGGTACCTGGGTCCACGTTTTGATCTCAAGACCCTAGGCACGTAGCGAAAAGAAGGTAGCCGTTGGCCGATTCTCAGACTTACCCAATATGCTCACAAAATTTCATGAGAATTGGTTCAGCCGTTTCGGAGGAGTTCAGCCTCTTAAACCGTGACAGAAGAATTTTATATTGTAACGAATTTACTTGCAAATCCTCTTATTTGCAATCCTCTGCTAAGTTCGAATCACTAAACTGTTGAATAAATAACTCCAATATTGAATAATGGAAAAATGGCCTTTATTAAAGTACTTCACAATAACACTTATACTTTGCTACTCGCTGGCTTAATAACCAAACTGACTGATAACTCAAATGAAACTCTACTATTGGCCGCCAGATCGCGTGCTTAATCAAACTGATTGATAGCTCAACTCAAACTGAATTACTTCTTACTCGCCTGCCCCGCTTTTATAGTTTACGCTGCATACTTCTAGCCTCTTCCATTTCCAGAACTTACCAACTATATTCGTGTGTGTATAGTTCTCATATAGTTTCTACTTGTTTACAATTGTCTACTTTTTAGCGCTTCTCAGATGTACATATGTGAGTTTGTAGTTTACAGTCTCCGCACACACATAAGCGTATAAGTAAATTCATCTGTGTGTGACATCTCATCTCTCGCTGCCTTGTATGTAAATGTTGCTCGTCGGAATGTGTACATATGTGTAGACGCAATTATTGATTCGTTTATGTAGATACATAATGATTGAATTATTGATGTGAATTCACGTCACTGCTTAGCATCGGCCTGGAGATGGCAGCACTCCTTAGTTTTGCTAATATTCGTAACACTGCCCTCCACCTAAGTCTGATCGTCCCGATCAGACAAATCTCCCAATCTAAACGCCGCTAGCATCTCCAAATGTACCACCCTTCTAATCCGTGGTTTCCCAGTGGTTTGTATGCGGTAGATGGTATCACTGATCTTCTTCACAACTTTGTACGGGCCTTCCCAACTGCACCGTAATTTGGCTGGAACACCTTTCCGCCGGTGAGGGTTGTTTAACAGTACCAAATCTCCATTCCGGAAACCTTCCGAATTATTTTCCCTGTCGTACCTGTGTTCCATCTTACTACTCATTATTCTGGATCGTTCTCTCGCACTCTGTTGCTTGGCCAATGAAGAACTACTTTGTAGAGCTTGTTCTTGACGGATTGGCTTCACATACTCAGTATCGTTCCGACGTTTCCCAACAAAAGTGCGCGCTGGCTTGAAATCATCCTTGCATTCTTTCTGAAAAATTCTTTCAGTGAATTTAGTGCGTCCATTAGGGTTTGTTGATGCCGGTCTTTTCCTCGCAGGTACTTTTAATTTCGCTTTATTTGGCACATTCGATCCATCAACCTTTGCTCGATCTACTTTCCTTGACTTCCGTGGTCTCTGTCGAATCTCCTCGACCAGCACTCGCTTACTGCTGAACCCTTTTTCCAAACTGAAGTTAAGTGGCACATCTTGGTTCTCATAATGCATCACCCTTCTCTGCATATCGATCTTGATGTCATGGTCAACCAAGAAATCCACTCCCAATATAACTTCATCAACGATCTCCGCCACAACGAATTTGTGTAGAACCATGACCTTCCCAATTAGGACTTCACATATTACTTCTCCCTGAACTTGGTTATATTCGCCTGTGACCGTACGCAACCTCGCTCCAGGTAATGACTTTATTCCCCTGTAGACCAAATCAGATCGAATCAAGGAATGAGATGCCCCCGTATCTACAGTCAGTACACGCTCTTTACCATCCACATTCCCTCTGATGGTAAGACTGCTTGATTTCCTTCCAATCTGCGACACAGATATCACAGGACATTCAACAGCCGGGGCAAGTTTTCGTTCTTTACTTTCGACACGCTCTTGCTCATTTCCGCCAGCTTTGCGTTTACGGCCACCCACATTGTTGGAACTATTAGGACCAAGATCGCAATGACGTGCAATGTGACCTGGGTTGCCGCACTTGAAACATTTAATAACTCCGGCATTCTTCTGTTGAGATCCCCTTAGTGCTTCCAAAATTGTGTCTACCCATTCTGGCCTTTCTACTTCTACACGATGAGCCTCATATGCTGGTTTACTTAATAGGGAGGCAGTTTCCTGAGTCAATGCATGTGATACCGTTTCAGCAAATGTCAGTTTTGGGTTCGCGTATGTAGCTCGCTTCGTTTCCACATCTCGTATGCCATTTATAAAGCTCTGAATCTTCACTCTTTCCGTGTATTCCACGGGTGCATCCGCATTTGCAAGATGAGCCAATCTTTCAATGTCAGAAGCAAACTCCTGCAAGGTCTCGTTAGCTTTTTGGTAGCGGTTTTGCAATTCTATTTGAAATATCTGTTTCCTGTGTTCGCTTCCGTATCGCCGTTCTACAGCAGCCATCAATGCGTCATAACTGTTCCGTTCGTATTCTGGAATAGTCTGTAAGATTTCGGCAGCTGGTCCTTTCAATGCTACGAAGAGTGCGGCAAGTTTATCTTCCACATTCCAGTTGTTCACTGCTGCGGTCTTCTCAAACTGTAGCTTAAAGACCTGGAAAGGAACAGAACCGTCAAAAGATGGTGTTTTTACCTTTGAATTACTCGCTGAAACTGCTGGACGATTTAATTGTAACTGCTCCATACGACCCTTCAAATCATCGACTTCTGCCTGAAATTGAGCGATTTTTGCATCCTGCGCTTCCAGCTTTGATGTTACCCTTGCTTCCTGTGCTTCTAACTGTGAAGACATTTGTGCCACCTGCAATGATAAGCGCTCCTCTTGTTCTTCCATCTTTGATGTTATGCGTGTCTCCTGCGATTCCAGTTGTGATGCCATATATGTCTTCTGTTCTTCCATCTTGGATGTTATACGGTTCTCCTGCGATTCCATATATGTCTGCTGTTCTGCCAGTTGAGATGACACTGTCGATGTTTGAGCAGATATTGCAGCTAAAATCATGTTCAAGTCTGTACTGGTAACCGTCTGCGATGTTTCGTTCTTCTCTTCAATTTTTGTTGTCTCCTCGCCATCAAGATGAAAGACATGCTTTTCCACATCGATTCCTTCTGCTTCCATTGCTTCTCGTAGCCGTGCCTGAAGTTCGATCTTATTGCCGGTTGTATTTAATCCACGGTTCTCCAACTCCTTTTTCAGTTGCTGGATCTTCAATTCACTGAACTTTGCCATGTCCAAGTTGAATTCCCAATCTTCGGAATTTATTCAACAATTCCTCTTCTGACACCAATTGTAACGAATTTACTTGCAAATCCTCTTATTTGCAATCCTCTGCTAAGTTCGAATCACTAAACTGTTGAATAAATAACTCCAATATTGAATAATGGAAAAATGGCCTTTATTAAAGTACTTCACAATAACACTTATACTTTGCTACTCGCTGGCTTAATAACCAAACTGACTGATAACTCAAATGAAACTCTACTATTGGCCGCCAGATCGCGTGCTTAATCAAACTGATTGATAGCTCAACTCAAACTGAATTACTTCTTACTCGCCTGCCCCGCTTTTATAGTTTACGCTGCATACTTCTAGCCTCTTCCATTTCCAGAACTTACCAACTATATTCGTGTGTGTATAGTTCTCATATAGTTTCTACTTGTTTACAATTGTCTACTTTTTAGCGCTTCTCAGATGTACATATGTGAGTTTGTAGTTTACAGTCTCCGCACACACATAAGCGTATAAGTAAATTCATCTGTGTGTGACATCTCATCTCTCGCTGCCTTGTATGTAAATGTTGCTCGTCGGAATGTGTACATATGTGTAGACGCAATTATTGATTCGTTTATGTAGATACATAATGATTGAATTATTGATGTGAATTCACGTCACTGCTTAGCATCGGCCTGGAGATGGCAGCACTCCTTAGTTTTGCTAATATTCGTAACAATATATTAGATATATTTACTAAATTTAGTTCACGTACTTATCTGAACTCACTTTGTCTTGGTATAGAAAATGGCTGAAATCCGACTATGACCACGCCCACTTTTTCGAAATCGAAAATTACAAAAAATTTAAAAAATGCCATAATTCTTTACCAAATATGAAAAAAGAGATGAAACATGGTAATTTGATTGGTTTATTGACGCAAAACATAAATTTGGAAAAACCTTTGTAAAACACACCTACCATATTAAGTAGAAGAAAATAAAAAAGTTCTGCAGGGCAAAATCAAAAGCCCTCAGAATCTTGGCAGGAACAGTATCGTGGTATTACATATATAAATAAATTAGCGGTACCCGACAGCTGATGTTCTGGGTCACCCTGGTCCACATTTTGGTCGATATCTCGAAAACGCCTTCACATATACAACTAAGGGTAACTCCCTTTTGAAGCCCTCATTAGTACCTTTAATTTGATACCCATATCGTACAAACACGTTATAGAGTCACCCCTGGTCCACCTTTATGGGGATATCTCGAAAAGGCGTCCACCTCTAGAACTAAGGCCCACTCCCTTTTAAATAATCATTAACACCTTTCATTTGATACCCATATCGTACAAGCGCATTCTAGAGTCACCCCTGGTCCACTTTTACGGCGATATCTCGAAAAGGCGTCCACCTATAGAACTAAAGCCCACTCCCTTTTAAAATACTTATTAATACCTTCCATTTAATACCCATGTCATATAAACACATTCCAGCGTTACCCTAGGTTCATTTTCCTACATGGTGATTTTCCCTTATTTTGTCCCCAAATCTCTCAGCTGAGTATGTAATGTTCGGTTACACCCGAACTTATCCTTCCTTACTTGTTTTGAATAGCTTTTGAACGGTTAGAAAGTGTTAAATTTCGCAATGAGTTTCTTATAAGTGGCAGTGATGCGCATCCGTTGATACCACTTTCGATCATATCCGACCAATTTTCGACATGAACAATAAATGGCCTAAACAGTCTTAAACGGATAGAAAACAGAGACAATTTTAGGATAGAGATATTGCAGGCGCGAACTTTAGTGGAAAGCAGCGGATCTTCACAAAATTTTAGTAGGTCACTTTCATCACACCACAAACTTTAACACAATTTTTAACATAATCGAAGCACACAAAATACACAGATTAGAGTTCTAGAGAGTAAGAATTAAAATTCTGAACAGATTAGCTGAATAAAAAATGTACAAATAATTGTAAAGGTGAGTGGGGAATGTGACCTACTAAAAGTTTTGTGAAGGTTGCTTCACACTATTTTTCGTTCCTGCAACATCTCTATCTTAAATTTGTCTCTGTAGAAAATAAAGTAACGCGCCGGACGCTGCCGCCGCCGCGCCGATATTTTTGACATTTGGCGGCGGCGTGGGAAAAACGACAAAAATCGGCGGCGGCGCGGCGTTTATCGGCTTCGTATATCTCAAGTACCTACGACCTACCTAATAATTTTCTAGCTTTTAGTATTATTATTACATCATGTAAGTATTGTTTTCAATAAAACCGTTTAACTTAAATATTTTTTAACTAATTGTCCTGTTTTGCTGGCTCGAGGTCCGTGTTTTATAAATTAAACAGAACTGTTATCTAAAAGTTTTTCCATAAATTTTGCATTCAAGAGAGCAGATATTTCAAGTTTAAGGATGCCATATACACACAATTGAAAGGGATGCCTATGGGAGCACCAACATCTCCAATTATAGCAGATATTATTATGGAAAAATTTTAGATAATAGTATTGAAAAATTACGCTACAAAATTACGTAACTTAAGGGTACTTACAAAATATGTCGACGACCTCTTCGCCATAGTACGTGAGATTGAGGTACAAAATACACTGGACACACTTAACAATTTTGATAAGAGTATACAATTTACTTTAGAAATAGAAAATGATGGAACATTAGCTTATCTGGATTCCGAAATAAATAGACGTGGAAATTAACTTAAATTAAAGTGGTATAAAAAACCCACAGCTTCAGGACGGATAATAAATTTTAATTTAAAGCATCCTAATCTATGATTATTAATACAGCAATGGGCTGTATACGTAGAATGCTGCACACCTCGGACGAAGTATACCACGATCATATAAAGAAAAAAATATTCACAATATTAAGAAATAACGATTTTCCGAAATACACAATTAAAAAATTAATAAAAAAAGCTAAACTTCCAAAAAACATTCAAAACCCCGAGAAACCCTTTATTTTTAAGTCGCTGGCTTATGTACCACAACTGTCCGAGCGTCTGGCCAAGTCTGACTGTTATAACATAGAAAACGTAAAAATAGCACATAAGAACTCTAACACATTAAAAAGTTTTTTCAATAAAACATAATCGAATATATCAAATATGGACAAAAGCAACGTTGTATACAAAATTCCCTGTAAAGGCAATGTTGGGGGAACTTGCAATAACATTTATGTCGGTACAACCAAGTCAAAATTACAAACAAGATTATCACAACACAAATCGTATTTAAAACGATGCCATCAACTAAATAATCACAAAACTCCACTCATGGCCCACTGTGCAACTAGCGGCCACATACCTAACTTTGACGAGACCAAAATACTACAACAAGAACAACACTATAATAAACGATTTACTCTTGAAATGTTGCATATTATCAACGTACCGACAAACATACGACTCAACTATAAGAGTGATGTGGATCATTCCGCTCATATTTACAAACAGCTGCCAAGTAAAAGGCAGTACCATCTCCACGTCACACAGAGCAAACGTGGTAAGAAAAGTATGTAAATATGTTAAATGTTTGATATGTATATTTGTTAATTTTTGTTATTATGTTTTTATTAGCTCTGTAACCTTGAAGACGATTGCCGTAGAGCAATCGAAATATATCGGTTTTTGAAAAAAGAAATAATTGTGTTTAATTTATAAAACACGGACCTCGAGCCAGCAAAACAGGACAGTTAGTTGAAATAAAAAGGGTCGCCAAAAATTATAAATTAAATATTTTTTTTAATTATCTTATTTTCAAGTTTTTAGTCTTTAATTAATTGACTATTATTTCTCATTCTATTTAGTTCATTTAGTGACTCATTATTACAAGGACTCTTTCCTGACAATTTGTTACACTCTAAGTCCTCAACACATAATCCTTCCAAAAGACTTTACTCGGCTCTGCGCCACATATGCTTGTCCCTCCTCGAACTCCAAAACATTTTGATGTCACTTCTATCGGACTGTATGTAATATTTGCTCCAAATGTGAGCCAAATCGGACATCATAGGTCGCTTGCTATTCATGTATGTATTATGTGTTCCAAATATGAGCCAAATTGGACCACAAATACGATTTTTTTAATATCTCAATCATTGCGGCACCTAGCGTCAATTTTTTTTTCATATGTCGCTTGCTTCACGTACATATATATTATGTGTTCCAAATATGAGCCAAACCGGACCACAAATAAGATTTTTGTGAATATCTCGATCCTTGCGCCACCTAGCGGCGATTTTTTTCATAGTTCGCTTTCTAGTCTTGAATGTATTATATGTTCCAAATATGAGCCAAATCGGACCACAAATATGATTTTTGTTAATATCTCGATCCTTGCGCCACCTAGCGGCGATTTTTTCTTATTACTGCATTGTCATTGGGTCTGAACTATATTCCAAGTTTCAAGCTTGTAGCTTATAGGGAAGTTACTTAATTTTCAATTACAAAATTCGTTCACAAAGGCCGTGCAGCCTGTCAAGTCAAGCAAAATAAAACTGTTTAAAAATGTGCACAACTGCACAACTTATAAGTCACGTAGTAAAAATGTATCCAAAAGAAAAAATAAAACATCCAATAAATTACTAAATTCAGCAGCTCAAATATGTGTTTATAGGTTATAGTTATGGATATAACGAAAACTCTAAAACAAATTGGAGTTATGGCGAGGGCGCTACGGTATAGCATCATTAACCAAGTACATTGATTTTTATAAGTTCTGTTGGTTTAGCTGTTTTATAGGGATATGGATATGGCAAGTTTGTCAGGCCCTTTAAACACTACAAATACACTCAGAATGTTTGTTGCCCAAGAAAGATGACTCCGCTTAGAAAAACTTTTATCGAAAGTATTTTGATGTTGCCTTTTCCGTCACTTGAAATCATCAACTTCGATGTAGTAGGCGAGTACGATACATCCACACCACGAGGCAGCCTCTATATTTGCTGTCAAAGAATTAGCTATGGTTTATGTGACTAGTACCAGTTTCATGTGCATGATGAATTTAAATATATAATCGATGCTAAAATAATTTTCGAGATAAGCCCGAACATTTCTCATTTAAATAGTAGCTTCACCAAATTAAATTGAATATATTTGGTATTCCATTGTTTTCGGGTTTCGCGATCCCTTACGCTTAAATAAGCGTTACAACTGATGACAATACTAGTCATAATTACCCCCAGCGGGTTAGGGAGCTTAGAATATACCCGCGTCAAATATGCCTGTCGTAAGAGGCAATTAAAATACCCAAATTATTCAGGGGCAGCCCTTTCAAAAGGTTGCCAGCGCAATTTATAGCTTCTTCAACCAAATTGGAAACCTCACCTACCTACGGCAAATCTTTTTTCTTAAAAGTTGAGGCACTGGTGACTCTAAGTCCCTTGTGGAACTAGGGGGTGTAATCGGGGCTGGGTGGTCTTCAATGTGGTCATATTAAATCGTTCCCGAGATGATCGGGCATGTACTTTAACGGTGCTTGTTACCGGAATGTACCAGATCTATATCCGTTAACGGACCATGAACAACAACAATTACTTATAATTATAAGTTAAGGACTAACTTCGATTCCTATTTGTCGACATCGGCTTTCAAATTTTACTGCAAATGGCCAGATCTAGGTATATATTTAATACTGACTCCAAAAGGCAGCTGCTAATGAATATTTTTCTGAGAAAGTTTTCACGGAAGACGTCAATTTGTAGGGCTTGCCAAACTACTGCCGAGGCGAAAAAAATGCCAAATTATATTCCTTAAACTTTTCAGCCTTGCTTGCTGCTTGCATTCCCAATATTCTTATTGTACTTCTGCCAATACTTCTGCCAAATACGTTATTAAATTCTGCTATGGTCCTTTTTATTCTAAAAAGAACTATGTTTTATATATGTGTAAGTATGTATATATGTTGGTATAAAAAATACAATATTCATGTGTTGCAAGTTGCAATTTATTGCTACCATGTCCCTGAATGTTGCTTGTTGGCTAGCGCGGCTGACTACTTCGTTTGCTTGTTGTTGACGTGTTGCGGTGTATAAAAGTTTGCCTCAACAATGCAACTACAACCAAATGGTACCAAATAGCAATATACATCAATACTCTCATATGCTACAATGCAGTTGATGTTGCTACATACACATTCCCTTGATTCCTCCTCACGAGCTTCTATTGATGCTTATGGCATTTCGATGCGGCTATTGTGGCATGTGTTGTTGTGGCTAAACATTGTTAGACATTTGTTGGTCATCATTTTATAAATGCATGTGCATCTATGTGTGTTTGTATTACATCGGGTAATATGTCGTTTGTTGGCACCAATGACACTTATAACGTATCCTACCAAAGCACATTGTCTGCAATCTAGCTTTATTGAAGCTGTAAACGCAACTTTTTTACTCGTAAAGTTTATTATTTCATCTGCAATATCAATCTTTTGTATTTTAAATTTTTACGCATTTATGATGAGCAAAAAAAAATTTTTAAACTCCACTTCAGTGATAAGATATTGTAAAAATACCCCACTTTCAGAGATATGAGCAGCCCCGAAAGTCTAAAACGCGAATGCTTTTATCATATAGCGACGGTATTTGAGTTGCTTAAGACATAAAACATTTATTTCGACGATAAAGTAGCAGCCCCTGCATTGCACCGGAAAGCAAGATGGTTTAAAAAACTGCAGCCGGGCGTGGCTTTAGTTTTTAAATGATTTACAACTACAGCTTACCTTCGCTTTTGATCGCAGTCACTACAACCTTTCGATCTGAGCCATAGGTTGAGAAGCCATAAGTCGAGCCTCGCTCTTCAATGCACGCTTTTTCGTGCTTCATTGATCATATGCAAACTTCTTTTTATTTCTGTCCATCGGATTGGAACTAGTTTTGTGCTCTAATTTTCCAATGTAAGGGGCTTTTAACTACGTTCTACGTCCTTATGATCGTTCTAATCCTTGTGTGCACCCCAGGACACTTCTGGATGAAGTGCTATGTGAGATTATTGCCTAAATGGTGATATAAGGTGCTTTCGTCACATCTTCAATTTCAGCTTGAAAATCGTTGAATTTATCTGGCTGTAGGATCCACTTGTATACAAGGTTAAGCTCTTATCAACTTTACCTGGAGTTTAATCTCGCACTGAAAAACCGAATACTATTAATATTGAAAAAAATCATTTATAAAATAAATACTTTATGTCTCAATGTTAGCAGCGAAAACTTCGGACATTCTGGGTACTGAAAAAATGTCAATGTAGTAGCGTAGTAGGATAAAGGTGTACCTAAAGGAAAATAAGATTTTTTACATTCACACCTTTTTTGGTCCGGTTTCCTTCACCATGTCAAAAATATTGCATGTAAAGGTTATTATATGGAAACTAAGAAAACGGTGAAGCTCACTGTAACGTAATATAGTGGCAAGGCAGTAAATATTACGGCCGTCATGACGGTATAAACTCATTCATCAACCTTTGTTCTCAAAAGAAGAACATTTTTTCAAATATTTCAATTATTTTCTGCAAAAGAAAAATCAAATTTTTTCTTTCTATTTTCTCGAAATGTTCCCAAAATTCTTTTACAAGAGCTATTGATAAGGTTTTTTAGTCAAAATTCAACAAGACAATGTCTGTATTAAAGGAAAAATTGCCTTCTGTTTTTTGGTCCATTTATATAAAGGTAGTCCTTAAAATTTTTTTATCATCTTTTCTTTCAATTTTTTAGTACTGCCTACAAAAAGGCAATTGCAACTTTGATTAGTAATTTCAGTAATGCCTAAGTGAAAATTCTTATCTTTATTTATTTGTTCAAAATAGCAAGATTTAACAGAATTAGTGAAATTTTCGCTGACAACACTGGAGAAAACAACAGCTGAAAATCGTGGTGAAATTCGCATACGCCTAAAAGTCTAAAAGAATCGTGGTGAAAGTCGCGTACGCCTAAAAGTGCAAGGACGTGCATTGAGTTGGGCCTTCAACGAGGTGGAATTCTACAATGCCTGCAACACTCAGGAGGCTAGCCATGAAGGTATGGCCTTATCTTCTAAATTGTTCTACTTGCGCGTTACGTACCTCAAATTTTTTGATCAAACATTGCACTGTCATCGAGTTTTAAACTATACTTCAGGTTTCAAGTCTCTGGATATCCAGGAAGTTAGTTAAAAATCGATTGCAAGATTCCCAGTTTAAAATTAGTATTCTCAATATCTCGATGCATGCGCCACCTAGCGGATTTTTTTAAATAAAATATTGCATTTTCACCGGGTTTTGACTTACGGCCCAAGTTTCATGACTCTAGCTCATCGGGAAGTTACTCGAAAACCGATAGCAAGATTCCCCCATTTTTAAATGATTTGCAGTTATCTTGACCAGCGCGCCACTTAGCGGAACTTTGTTTTCTATAAGTTGTATTGTCACCAGGCCTCTAACTAAGTGCCAAGTTTCAAGTCTCTAGGTAACCGGGAAGTTAGTTAAAAATGGATTGAAAGCTTCCCAAATTAAAATTTGTTTTCTTGCTATCTCGATCCGCGTGCCATCTAGCGAATTTTTTTTGATCAAATGTTGCATTGTCACCGGGTTCTGACCCACGGCCTAAGTTTCAAGTCTCTAGCTCACCGGCAAGTTACTCAAAAATCTATCGCAAGATTCCCCTCGTTTTTCAGGGATTTGTAGTTATCTCAATTAGCACGCCACCTAGCGGAACTTAGTTTTCTACAAATTGTATGGTCACCGGGTACCGAACTATGTGCTAAGTTACAAGTCGTTAGGTAACACGGAAGTTAGATAAAAATGGATGGGAGGATTCCCAAATTTAAATTAATGTTCCTAATATCTCGATCCATGCGCCACCTAACGGAATTTTTTTGATAAAATATTGCATTGTCACCGCGTTCTGACTAACGGCTCAAGTTTCATATCTCCAGCTCACCGGAAAGTTACTCAAAAACCGATTGCAAGATTTCCCTCGTTTTTCACGGATTTGTAGTTATCTCACTTAGCGCGCCACCTAGCGAAATTCTGTTTTCTGTAAATTGTATTGTCATCGGGCCTTGAACTATGTCCTAACTTACAAGTCTCTAGGTAAACGTGAATGTTTAGGCCCGAAGCCTAAATTCTTCTTAATTTGCGCCACCCTAATAGCACCACTTTATCGACCCCTAGTTCGCCCACCTGCATGTATATGTGTACATAGATAGGGTTATGTTGTCCGTACACATATACATGCATGCCGGTACAACTATGTGGGGAAGCTTCCCCTTAAAACCGGAGACTTTTTCCGCGGTTCAACGGTTGTCCTCGACAAGGCAACCGTCTACTTTTTCAGCGATCGTTGTGCGAACCAGAGCTAACACCGTCCGAGGAGCCCCACCACATTTTATTATAAAAAAGGTAATTTATTGTTCAAATTTAATTTTTCACTATAATAAAGAAATTATTATAACGAGAAATATCTCTCGCCTCTTTTTCTTTTCTTTTTAAATTTAACCCAACCGCAATTGTGGTGCCTCCACTCCGTTGCCGAGTTTGCGACACACCACAATTGTTCAGTGAAGTTAGTTAAAAGTGGATTGAAGAATTCCCTAATTTAAATAAATTTTCGTAATATCTCGATCCATGCGCAATCTAGCGGCATATTTTTGATAGAATATTGCATTTTCTCTGGTTTCTGACCCACGGCCCAAGTTTCGAATCTCTAGCTCACCGGGAAGTTACTCAAAAATCGATCGCAAAATTCCCCTCGTTTTTCTGGGATTTGCAGTTATCTCAATTAGCACGCCACCTAGTGGAACTTTGTTTTCTATAGATTGTATTGTCACCGGGTCTCGAACAATGTGCTAAGTTTCAAGTCTCTAGGTAACCGGGAAGTTAGTTAAAAATGGTTAAAAGATTCCTAAATTAAAATTAATTTTCATAGTATCTCGATCCTGCGCTTTTTCAGGGATTTTCAAGGATTTTCGTTTATCTCGATTCGTCTGCCACCTGGCGGCATTCTGTTTTCCACGAATTGTAGTGCCATCGACTCGCAAACTATGTGCTAAGTTTCAAGTCTCTGGATCACCGAGGAGTTAGTTAAAATTCGATCGCAAAATTTCCATTTTAAAATTAATTTTCTGTATATCTCGATCCGTGCGCCACCTTACAGATTGTTTTTACATGCATTGTAATTTCTCCCAGATCTGAACTATGTTCTAGGTATCAAGTGTATAGCTCAACGGGAAGTTACCGAAATGGTCTTTTCCGTGGGTCAAAAATTCGCATGGAAATGAGGGGAAACACATGAAAGGGACTTAATATAAAAGTTGTAAAGCGTTTTAGACAAAAATGCATCGTATTGTAACGAACTTACTGCAAATCCTCTTATTTGCAACCTCCTGCTAAGTTCAAATCACTAAACTGTTGAATAAATAACTCCAATATTGAATAATGCAATAAGATAAGATATCTGCATGTTTGTGCGTTGCTTCTGCGCTACGTGTACGTACATATGTGTAGACATAATGATTGAATTATTGTTGTGCATGCAGTCACTGCTTAGCATCGGCTTAGAGATGGCAGTACCCCTTAGTGTTGCTAATATTCGTAACACTGCCCTCCACCTAAGTCTGATCATCCCGATCTGACAAATCTCTCGATCTAAACGCTGCTAGCCTCTCCAAATGAACCACCCTTCTATTTCGTGGTTTCCCAATTGTATGTAGGCGGTATATGACATCACTGATCCTCTTCAAAATTCTGTATGGGCCTTCCCAACTGCACCGATATTTAGATAGAACACCTTTTCGCCGGTAAGGGTTGTATATCAGTACCAAATCTCCCTCCAAGAAACCTTCCGAGTTATTGTTCTTGTCGTACCTGTGTTTCATAGTACTACACATTATCCTTGATCGTTCCCTCGCACACTATTGTTTGGCCAATGAACTACTTTGTAGAGCTTGCTCTTGGCTTTACATAATCAGTATCGTTCCAACGTTTCCCAACAGAAGTGCGCGCTGGCTTGAAACCACCCTTGCATTCTTTCTGGGAAATTCGTTCAGTCGTTTTAGTGCGTCCATTAGGGTTTGCCAATGCCAGTGTTTTTCGCGCATGTACCTTTGGTTTTGATTTGTTTAGCCCTATCCAATCAACCCTCGCCCGATCTGCTGCCTTTGACTTTTGTGGTCTTTGTCGACTCTTCTCCACCAGTACTCGATTACTGCTGAACCCTTTTTCCAAACTGAACTTAAGTGTAACATCCTGGTTCTCATAACGCATAACACTACTCTGCATATCGATCTTGCTGTCATGGTCAACTAAGAAGTCCACTCCCAATATGACTTCATCAACAATCTCTGACACAGTGAATTTTTGTAGAACCATGACTTTCCCAATTAAGACTTCACATATAACTCTCCCATACGCAATCTTGCTCCAGGTAATGGCTTTACTCCCCCGTTGGCCAAACCAGATCGGATCAAGGAATGAGATGCGCCCCTATCGACAGTCAGTACACGTTCCTTGCCATCCACATTTCCTCTGACGTTAAGACTACTCGATTTTCTTCCAATTTGCGAGACAGATATCAGAGGACATTCAACAGCTGGAGCTAACTCTCGATTTTTACATCTGGCACTTTGTTGCTCATCTCTTCCCGCTTTGCGTTTACGGCCACCCAAGTTGGAAATACCAGGACCGGTGCTGCAATGACGTACAATGTGATTTGTGTTATCGCACTTGAAACACTTCATAACTCCGGCTTTTTTCTGTTGTGACCCCTTCAGTGCTTCCAAAATTGTGTATACCCAGTCTGGTCTTTCCACTTCCACGCGATGAGTTTTGTACGCTGGCTTACTCAAAAGTGCGGCTGTTTCCTCAGTCAGTGCATGTGATACCGTTTCAGCAAATGTTGGCTTTGGGTTTGCGTATGTGGCTCGTTCGTTTCGACGCCCCGTATGCCATTTATAAAACTCTGGATTTTTACCCTCTCGGTTTATTCCACGGGTGCATTTTCCAAATGGGCCAACCTTTCAACATCCGAAAAAAACTCCTGCGATGTCTCATTTGCTTTTTGGTGACGGTTTTGCAACTCAATTTGGTGTATCTGTTTTCTATGCTCACTTCCATAACGTCTCTGGACAGCGGCCATCAATGCTTCATAACTGTTCCGTTCGTACTCTGAAATCGTCTGCAAGATTTCCGCTGCAGGTTCTTTCAATGACACGAACAGTGCAGCAACTTTATCTTCCGCATTCCAGTTGTTCACTGCTGCTGTCTTCTCAAACTGTAACTTAAAGACCTGGAAAGGAACAGAACCGTCAAAAGATGGAATTTTTACCTTCGTATTACTCGCTGAAGCAGCTGGGCGATTAAGTTGCAATTCCTGTATACGACCTCTCAAAGCATCCACCTCTGCCTCGAATTTTTCTTCAAACTGCATTATATTTTCGTCCATGCGCGCTTCGAGTTTTGATGATATACGCGCCTCTTGTGCTTCTAGTTGTACTGTTATGCGTGCCTCTTGTTCTCTCAGTTGAGTTGCCATATGTGTCTTTTATTCTTCCAGCTATGATGAAATTTTTGTTTCCTGTGCTTCAATATTGGCTGTTATCTGCGTTTGTATTTCTGAAATACGCGTTTCTGGTGCTTTGCTTCTCTTGGGATTCCATCTTGGATGTTACACGGTTCTCCTGCGATTCCAGTTGGGATGCCACTCTTGATGTTTGTGCAGATATTGCAGCCAAAATCGTGTTCAAGTCTATGCTCGTAACTGTTTGCGGTGTTTCGTTTTTCTCTTCAATTTTTGTTGTTGTTTCGTCGGCATCAAGATGAAAGACATAATCTTCCACGTTAATTCCTTTTGCTTCCATTGCCTCCCGTAATCCCTCCACTTTGCCATGTCCTTATTGCACTCGGAATTTATTCAACAATTCCATTTCTGACACCAATTGTAATGAACTTACTGCAAATCTTCTTATTTGCAACCTTCTGCTAAGTTCGAATCACTAAACTGTTGAATAAATAACTCCAATATTGAATAATGCGATACTGGTCTTTATTAGACTACTTGAAAATAACACTTATAATTCGCAAGGGATAGCTTGCTTAAACGAAAATGATTTTCAAAATAATACTGCTATTGCTCGCTAGATAGCGCCTTCAATCCAACTGAATTGTCGCGCCTCTACTGTTGCTGCCTTTTATAGTGTTTGGTTTCCTCATTGACATTTCTAGGCGGTTCTGTTCTAGAATCTATGTGTATAGCTCTTATATGCGCGTGTATTTGTGAGCGACACTTCCACAATTATAATTGCATATCTCAGATAAGATTGCTTCTCCGCTGCGTGTACGTACATATGTGTAGACATAATGATTGAATTTTTGATGTGCATGCAGTCACTGCTTAGCATCGGCTTAGAGATGGCAGTACCCCTTAGTGTTGCTAATATTCGTAACATTATAGATCTGCTGTTGAAACAAGCCATCAAGACATCACCAATATTCTGGTATTTATTTGAAAAGAAAAAGAATGACTTATTTTATTGAACGTAAATTTGTGTAATCAAATTTATTGAAACATTAAACTTCCTCAATCATTTACATATTTTTTCCCTTAAATTTTTTTATACTCTTCACATTAATTTTTGACCTCGTAAATTCATCAATTATGCGCAATCGTTTTTGCTACCATTGGGCTGCTGACTTCATCTAACTGTATAAATATCATTCATTCTTTAACAATTGTGCTGTCACAGTCAATAAAGCGCAACGTTGGCTGATTTTATGTGCATAGTATGCATCCTGAAAGGCAACTAGAAGAGTAGTACTTATATATGTAGACTCATATATGGATATGCCGTTATGGTGCATAACTATCCCTACTTTTATAAGTATGGACGAGATAGAGATTGTGTGTTTTTGTGCCGATGTATGTGCACTGCATTTTCCGTTTCCTTCAGTTCACATAAATAGCCAAATAATAAAAATTTCGTGCATACTAACCTATTTTATGAGTTTCCTTTTCAATGTTTTTTCCCTGTAACTATGCGATCTTTGCGTGCATCATTCATCATTGTTCTCACCAGCAGGGCAGTAAGGCCAACGTGGAATGTATGCAGAATTGAAAGGAGAGCTTTTGGGGGAAGAGAAAAGTAACTTATTTTAAAGTAAAATTTTACATATACTTTACGTACAAATACCCACTTGAATATTTACATATATATGTATATATTTTACATATATTTGATGGAAGTGTTGAAGGAACGTAAGAGTCATGAAGTCATTGTACTTTTGTTAGCAACAATTGTCCTTGTTCGTGGTGATTTTTGCCATGCTTCAAGCTGCTTAATGAACAATTCATGTCAATCGCTAATTACCCTGGCATCTAAGGTATGATGGAGGGAATTGCGGAGAAGTGGCGATAGAATGTTGAAGCATTGAAGTTGCTTCATATCATTTCCTCTTGGCTCAATACAATATCGTTCGATGTCGCTGCGATGTCTACTTGCCCCACCTTCGTTTGCGATACTAAGGCGACTCTTAGTTGGGTGCTGTAGCCATGACAATGCCACATTTATAGGGCTAAAGCTATCAGCCAACACGATGGTCATTTTGATCTAGCCTACTTTTTATACCAATTTATTCTCATCTTCCGCTTTAGTATTTTGTTCCCATTTCTTGTTGTTTTTATTAAATTTTGCTTCGTGCTTGCTTTCATCATTTTATCTATGTTGATTTGTGATAGAAAATTGTATCCTCTTGAAAACTTAAGGAATTTTTTCACATCTACAAGCAAACAAACGCAGAGGCGCGCAACCAATTTGAAAGCAGTCGTTATCTTTTAAATAAAAAAGAGTACATGTGTGGGTTTATAAGGGTACAAAGTTTTCAACCGACAGCCGGGTTCACGCTCCTAAGTAAAATAAATATCATTTTGTCAAAAATCCGAGTCCATTTGGCTCGAATTACCGCCGAGGGCACGAAGACCGAAATTATCTTCCGATTTGCGTGTGCTATTTTTTTTTAAGATGGAAACTAGATGTTTTATTCGATTCCGAACGGCAGCTGCAGGGCAGATGAATTTTTACATAGCAGAAATACACTGGAGCGTTTGCCAAATCAATTACCATATATACGAGGAGGGTATACAATTCGTTCAGCCTATGGTAATGGGGGTTTTAGTATATTGTGGTTCTGGCATTTTGATGTTGCGATTAAAACAATATTATGATCAATAATGGGCAGAGCCACAAACTTGAGGCATTTATCTTTATGAATAAATTATACGGTGTGAGCAGCTAAGTCTGATGTTTTGAAACTAAATGCCCAAAGAAAAGTATATTTGACTGAAAGGGCTGAGAACCCTATTTAATTTAGTACGTTCCTCCCAAAAATTGTTGGGATCATATTTAATTTAGGTGGGAAGCGATATTTCTTTTCATATATTTAGCAAGAAGGAAACAAAGTTTCATAAGAAATAACAATGAAGCTTTCTTTCTTTGTATTATAGCGACGCTTTTTGTTTCCACTCTTCAGGCAAGGAAGGTTTTTTTTTTGCAATTATTTTATAGACTTACAAGAAGTAGAAAACTATCCAAAAAGTTTATACATACAAAACTTCACCCATATTTTAATTTTATTCTTTTGCTGTTATTTGCGGGAGACGATTTAAATTTTTGGTAACAAAACTTTGCGCTTGGAAAAGACGAAGCTAACCGCCAAATCAGGCTACCCAACTTGCGTTGGCCAATATCCATAAGAAAGACTCCGGGAGGAGTTATGGTGGAGACCTCGCTAAAATCGTGCATAACCTTTAAATAATAGATATCTATATTACTTATACCGCCTTATTTTCAAGAGGCTATTACCCTGATATCAATGCGCCACTCAATGGCGAAAACTGTCTTATTTTTGGAAATTTTATCGCTCCCTACGAGTTCTGGCATTCAGCCTGCCAGCTGACAGCAGAGGCAGAGAATTAGTACAGCAAATAACGACTTTCTTTACGGTAAACGGCTAAGCTTCCACTCAAATCGCAGGAAATTGTAACAACTCGCCAGACCTTTCCTTCGTTAGCGCAGGAATTATATAGCAGCCTATGCTTACTTCACCATCCAAACACCTACCCATACTAATGCCAACAATGCGATCAACAAATTTCATAAGTCAATCCTTCGCTGGTCTCCCCTTTCCGACTGATATTCGGTAAAGTGTGCGCTCTTTCCGTAAAGTTATCACAAAAGCACAAAATCATCTGAAGAACTGTTACCTCAGCAGGTGTCAGTAAGTTGTGGTAAACCGTCAAATTTTTGTCTAACTCGAACATATACAACGGCAAAATATCTATCGCATTTGGCGCTAAATCTCTGTTGAACTCGAAAAACTGCGAGGCAATTCACATCCTTCATTAGATAAGACTTGACGTCGTGTCTCTAGACGGACGCATAAACACAAGCACAACGTACCCCTTATTATCTTCACCCTCACAGACCCTCAGAAGCCATTATCCTCCAGTCCACGTGACACAGATGGCATAGCCATGTCGCTGTTGAAACACTTGGCGATGAGGGAACAAGCTACCTGACTTATCGCCGCGCTCTTTAATTTTAATACGAACCTTCAGCCAGCCATCTTCAGCATGTCTTAAGCAAATTTCACAGCACAACCAGCGGGTTACACACCATAAACACATAGATAAATTACGGACTGAACCAAAACTACATCAAAGGATGGTACTCATTTTAAACACTTAACCATGGGACATTACTCCCAATGTCTAAAAAGATGGAGGGCAAATCATATAAAAGGTTGACAAACGTCGATTCAATTTAGAATGAAATATATAAGCTGCCTTTCCCTACCTGAAGGAGTTACCGTAATTTTCTATCCCGGACACTGCACGGGAATGGCAATAGGACCTAGCCCCTCAATAGACGAATTAGTTTTCCAAATAATAAAAGTTTTTCTGGTTTTTTGACATGTCGCCAACCATTTTATGGTCCAACCCTGTTGAAACCACTGGTTTCCTAATGTTCTAGGACTTCGATTACAATTTGTGAGTGGTCGCTCCTATCTGAGCGCCGTTAACATAAACACAACAACCGCTTGGAATGAAACCAGCAACGATGGAATGAGATAAAAGTGCTCCTTTGGCACCCAATTCCTCAATTATTTTTTCTTAAGAATTTAGAAATTTTGCACACTAACTCAAGTGAATTTATTTTTTCTTATTTAACGTATGATACCAAATACCAAGGCTCCCAAACGCTTTATATTTTTACAAATATTATACTTTTAGGCTTTAATGTTATGTCCCTTTTAGCATGGTAGCCCACGGAAATCTTCCCTTTTGCGTGTATCTGTACCGCGACACTGCCTTACAGTTATATCAACTTCATAACCTTAAGAACAATGCGAGCCAAATTAAGCAGCACACCCACATATTTAATTGCTTTACGAGAATTGCTATTTACTCCTCCATTTTCTGCTTTCCTAAACATTGGTATCTTCCCAGTAAGCAGTAGATCATCACTCCCTCTTTGAATAAAAAGTGAAAGAAATTAGTGCAGTAAAAGCAGTGGATTTTTGCTTCACACATTCGCAGTTGTCATGCAATGTCCACAAGGGAAGATAAGTCAATTAGCCTTAATTTTATAGCATGTACACTATCTGTAATGATAGAGGGGTATGGGTCGATGCAAGTTTGATACTACTAAAGGAAAACGAATTAAAGCAATTAAACAAAAACCAAAAGGTTTTACCAAAGCGGTGGGGGGGGGGGGGGGGGGGGGGGTTGTGCTCTATATAAATATCAGTAATGTTGAAATTTTTGTTGTTCGTAGCTAGATTAATCGAGTGCCGGCAGGAATCATCAACTGGTATATGTCCTATGTATAAAGACTACGTTTGAAAAAATTGTCACTTACAAAATTCGAGATACGTCGTAAATTTGTAATGAACCCATTTTTTAACCAGTACTTTACCTCTCTGAACATTTAATACTGTTGTAAGGCCAATAGTCACCTATACTTCCCTAGTTTGGTGCCATAAGGCCACGCAAAGAACGGCAACAGCAAAACTAAGCAAACTGCATCTTAGTGCTTTAGTGGGAATACATCCCTTCCCTATCCTGATAGAGAGGCAACACTAGGCGCACTAAGACTTACAAATATTTCGGAGTTGAAGCCAGGAAACATGATAGGGCATATGGAAGTAATAAGAAAATGTATAGGAAATCCCACATTACAACTGCGTGACGTAATGTCCCCTAAGCTCAGAATCTCACGGAACTTTGAAGTGTCCATTGTGGACAAGACCCACTGGAAAATATGGAATCCCTATAATGACCCTGACTCAGAGGTCAGATTCACGGATGGATCGAAATTAGAAGAGGGAAGAACGGGAGCTGGCATCTATGTGCCGAACTTCAAGAAATCGATACCAATGGAACGCTCGATCGATAGAGAATGTCTGCCGAGAGTGTCCAAAGCCTGGTCGCCGATATGTCGGGGTCGTGCCGGTATTCAGAATGACCAATCCAAGTCGGGCAGCCATTTCTAGCACTAGTCTGGGGTATTCTCCACTCAACAGCCCTAGCATTGAAATCTCCAGCGACGACCACGTTACCGGTTTCATCACGAAAATCGTCTTCGAGTAGTTCTAGCTTATCTTTAAACCCTTGAATTGGATCGTTTGGGGACAGGTAGCAGCTCACTAGTGTGGTGTGCGCCACTGTTACGCGTACGTAGCCGTTTCCGAAAACACGCCTTCGTACGTGGGTGCCAGCGCCTAGGATCAAGATCGCAGCAGCACCTGTTAAGTCTACGTGCCAGTCACCCCAGACTGTATAAGGTTCGCTGATGATGGCATAGCTGGCTCTGTTTTCAAGAACCAGTTGGTCCAGCAGACTATCGGCTAACCTGCTTCGGTTCAGGTTGCCTTGGATGAACCTGGTCACTTGCGCGCCTGTTTGGCCTTTGAGGCAGCGAGTGCTTCCCTGAAGGTGCTGCATGCTCCAGACCCGGGAAGGTGGTCGACCTTCTCTGACTGGCATAAAAGCACTTTGGAGTTTCCGTGCAGGCCGAGGCCTGGTGGCCACTCTGTCCGCACTTCCAGTAAGCACTGCTTCTATCAAGGCCTTTGCAGTCTGCTTTTTGGTGTCCATAGCCTAAACACCTGAAGCATCGCTGCACGTCTACCCTCTGTCTAAGCCTGAATTGCGGCCAGCCGATACAGATCTTGCCCGTGGCTAGTAAAAGGACGCCAACAGCTTCGTCCACTTCAATGGCTGTAATCTTCTGTTCACGCTGGTTTGCCGAGAAAATACATACACGGACTTGTTCCGTCATTTCCCCGCCAACAGCTCTCCTAACAGCTTCGGCAACTTCTGCGGCGGTTGCCAGATAGTCCATGCCAAGCACCTCTATCCGCATTAGCCGTGTAAGCTGCTTGATTTTGCCCGCTTCTCCAACAGCGCTTCCTATCGCTTGGATGAACGCTGATTTATCGCCGCAACGTGCAGTTTCGATAAGTACACTCCCGGATTTGGTTTTTCGGACGGAGCGTAACAAAGGTTGCAGTGCTTCCAGGCCTAGTAATAACAATAATAATAATAATATTTCGACAGTCTCCGACTAACACTCGCAGCGATCGGTTCGATTTATTGTGTGTTTTTCTCTCTGCTTAGTGCGCTTATTGCGTAACCGCGTGTTATTTCTATTTTTCTTTCTCCCTCAATACATTCGTTCTTGTGTGCTTGGTGAAAAAAAAACCTCACGGTTTAGTGGATAAGGTGTGATAGGTTGGAGATCATGCCTCCCGGGCCCCCTAATCTTGGGGATAACCGGTTTGCTTTATTGGCAGCCGGCCCCGAAAAGAAAAAAAACGTGTTATGAACAAATTACTAGATACTTTCCCAGAACTCTCTAAAGTGCAGGCCCCCAACCCCAGATTTGTGGTAATTGCCTCAGTGGATGACAAAAAACCTCTATCAGAATTCTCTTGCTTTGCCATCCAGCGTTCACCCCACCTTATTAGCAAAGAAATTATCTCCATAACGGAACTCCGCGATGGTAATTTTCTACTGCTTGTGAAAAATAAACCTGTGGCTGACCGATTCCTATCAGCTAAAGAGCTTCATGGTCTTTGCAAAATGAAATTTAGTCTCCATCACACATTGAACTTAACAAAAGGCACCATATACGCTCCTTATCTGAACAAAGTCTCGGAAGAGGAAATTGTCCAAGAATTAAGTGCACAAAGTGTGGTCTCGGCCTATAAATTCCCGAATTTCATCGAAGGTTAGCCTCACCCCAGCGGAGTAGTCCTCCTCTCTTTTGACCGCTATCATCTCCCCGAAAAACTAGACATATCGTGGCATTCAGTAAAAGTAAGGGAATATATTCCAAATCCCATGCGCTGCAAGAATTGTCAATTACTGGGACATACGGCAAAACGATGCAATAATGAAGCTGCTTGCGTTAACTGCAACTTAGCACCACACTCCCCAAAAGACTGTACTCGCACATACTGCGCAAACTGTGCTGAAAAACATCCAGCATCATCAAAAGAATGCACAAACTTTATTCAACAAAAAGAAATTCTAAAAATACAAACAACAAAAAAGTGTTCTATGCGTGAAGCAAGGCAAATTCATAAATCGCAAACAGGTTCTCTTCCCCCCTTCAATCCTATGCGTCCGCCTTAGCATGCCAAACAACAAAAATGATCAAAGTCAACCCACCTTCGGAAAGCACACAAGCCACAACAAATTCTCCATTCGCCAACAACAATAATATTGAACAAAATATATCAACATCTACAATAATGTCATCAGAGAACCAAAGCACCACAAGCACTCCTCGCTCAAACCCCACAAATGCTTAACTATCGACCACAACCACCTACAAAAACCATAGCTTACATACAATACAACAACCATCAGAGCCCAAAACCACCATCGAACCCACATCTCTTAATCAGTCAAATTTCTCTTCTAGCCCCCTCTTTACTTGGCTACAAACAAATACTATTACTAATAACACATCTAATTACGATTTCAACACAATCACTTCTCCAAGTGAAAACACAGATTTAAAATCAAACGACCAAGTCGAACTCGATATGTATGTCGACGACATATAATCTCTTTCGTCCCGCTCTTAAATTCTTTATTGCTCTGTTCCTTCTACCCCACCTAATATGAAGATATTACAGTGGAATATTGAACGTTACATCAATAACTACATCGAACTTCAACTGCTTATAAAAGAATTGAATCCGGATATAATATGTTTCCAAGAGACACACTTCTCGTACAAAAACAAAAATACATTCCAGCCTAAACAATATGTAGGCTATTTTGAAAATCTCTCAACAAATAACTCTGCCAAACGAGGCATTGCGATACTTATAAAAAATAATATCCCCCACAAAGCTATACAGACAAATTCATCCATTGCAACAGTGGTAATTGAATTCACCTTAGACTTTACTTTTACAATCATTAACGCTTACATCCCGCCCCACCAAAGCTTTTCTACAAACGACTTGTTCTCCATTTCCCAAAACTTAACTTCACCAGCCCTGATTGTCGGTGATTTCAATGCATGGAGCCCATTATGGGGCTCGGATGTTGTAAATGAAAGGGGTAAAACAGTCGAAAACTATATCCTAGGTGAATATCTTATATTCTTGAACGATGGGTCTCCGACCCATTTTTCCACACATAAAACATTCACACACGTGGATATAACTCTGTGTTCCCCCGCTCTAGTTCCAAAGCTATCCTGGAATATACTTGAAGATTTGCACGGAAGTGACCACTTCCCAATAACTATCCGCATGAAAATATCACATCAAACTAACATAACCAAAACCAAGATCAAGTTTAAAACAGACTTAGCGAACTGGTCTTCCTTTCAGCTGAACTGCAATGTTTTCTCAAACCGATCTGACAGATCCAATAATGTGAACAAAGAAGCTGCTAACTTGCAGAAAATTATTCGATCGGCAGCCAATATTTCTATTCCGCAAACAAAGCCCGGAAAGGTAAAATCCACATTACCGTGGTGGAATACTGATCTGCTAAAGTTAAGAGAAGAAAAGCAAAGACTATGGCACGACTATAAAAGAAAAAGATGCCCAGAACATCTTGCCTTGTATAATAAAGCAAAAGCGAAATTTAAAAAAGCTGCTCTAGAAGCTAAACGCTCTTGCTTAGGAGAACTGACCAAAAAAATAAACCCAAACACTTCCACAAACAAAATTTGGGCAGATATCAGAACGCTTACAGGTAATAGCAAAGACCAATCAATTACACTTATAAAAAACGGGTCCGATAATATTCTATTGCCATTAGAAATAGCAAATCATTTCGGTACTATCTGGTCCAATCTCTCCGAAGACTGCAATTTCCACCCTGACTTCGTTTCCAGGAAAAAATCATTTCAGCAGTTATGACTACATTCCAAACAACATTTCATACGCCGCAATTCAAATAGATTCAAAGATAACAAGTCTGGAGCTAGAGACCTCGCTACATGGGCTCTAGGGTAAATCCCCAGGTAACGATCGCATAAGCTACCCCATGCTTTACAATTTGCCTCCAACCGTAAAAGAGAGATTACTCGCTCTATACAACGACATTTTTTACAAAGGAGTATACCAATGGTATTACCCATCCCCAAGCCCAATAAGCTACCAACCGACATATCGGGATATAAACCAATCTCCCTTTTACCCTGTATAGCAAAAACTTTCGAAAAAATCATAGCAAGTAGGCTACGGTGGTACGTCGCGAAAGACAAACTTATTAGCGCTAACCAAGTGGCATTCCAAAAAAATCAAAGCACAACTGATATCCTGCTGCACCTTCAACACTATGTATCAAACGCTCTTTCGTTCCGAATTCTCGTTACCATCTTGGCAACTGATTTCGAAAGAGCCTTTGACCGCATCGGTGGACATGTGGTTTTGGAACAACTCGCAACCTGGGGAGTAGGTCAAAAGACTTTTAACATGGTAAAAGCCTTTTTGATTTCTCGCAAGTTTCGAGTCACAGTAAACTCAGAACGTTCTAACGCATTTCCTTTGCACAACGGTATACCCCAGGGATCTCCTCTCTCGGTAATGCTTTTCATCATTGCATTTGAACAATTGAGCAAAACACTATCCATGTATAGTAGCATTGAGCATTCTATCTATGCTGACGATGACATAATCTACTCTAAGCTAACAGATTTGAACAAACTGAAATCATTGTATTTGAACGTATTAAACGATGTAAAAAACTGGGGAAAATCCTCGGGAGCAATTTTGTCAACCGAAAAATGTAAATTGTTGCATATATGTAGAAAGAAAAAGTGTAAAATGTTTACATTGTACGTAGATAATATAGAAATAAAATTTGTCGATGAACATAAAATACTAGGCATTGTTTTCGATAAACAGTTTAATTTCAAAAAACAATGCCTAGCTTTAAGAAAAGCTTAGTTTCTAGACTTAATATTATTAAGTACTTAAGTTCGAGGCACATCCTCATTCATTGTAATACTCCAATTCAAGTTACCAGAGCTTTAATAATATCTAAAATTGAATACGCGTTACCGATCTATGGATACTGTGCTGCTAGCAACATGAAACTTCTGAACAAACCATATCATAATGCCATCAGAAGGAGTATCAATGCATTTCCAACTTAACCCACCGACTTCATCCTCACCGAAGCAGGCCTACCATCGATTGCTGACTTAGTTACATCAGCAACATACAGACTAATTCCTAAATTATTTAACACAAGCAACGCGATTATCCACAAAGATGTTATTTCCACCTTAAAACACAAAAGAACGTATAAATTAGAATCCACAATACGTCGATGTGTACGATTTTCTAAAACTTTGGATATCGATCTTCGACCCCGTCTAGTCAAACCTGGAAACGTGCCACCTTGGTCAATTAAAGATTCGACATTTATCTTGGATCTACAATCCTTTCCCAAAAGTACCACAAATAACATGGTATATCAGCAAGCATTTGAAAACATTGTGGAGTCTATGATAAGAAACCGATGGACCTTTATTTATACCGACGGCTCAAAAACGGAAAATGGCACATCTTTCGCTGTGGTTCATCATGATGGAACTATAATCGCCCAAGGTAACATCCAACAACACTGTTCCATATTTACGGCTGAGGCTTTAGCTATAAAGCTAGCTTCTGATTATGCAATAAAGAACAAAGGAAATTTTGTTATCTGCTCCGAAAGTAAATCAACTTTAAACGCAGTCCGCAATATAAATAACTCCAGCAGTATTATTTCGGATATTAGGAGTATATGCATACAAAAATGCAACAAAATTAGGTTTATGTGGGTCCCCAGACACCGATGTATAAAAGGGAATGAACTTGCTGACAGCACCGCTTTTGATACCCACTCAAGACCTTGTATAACTTATCACACGGCAAACAATAAAGACATCCTTCGGGAAGTGAAAATACATTTGAACACCCA
This sequence comes from Eurosta solidaginis, assembly GCF_040869045.1. Lineage (NCBI taxonomy): Eukaryota > Metazoa > Arthropoda > Insecta > Diptera > Tephritidae > Eurosta > Eurosta solidaginis. Next base: position 71,430,827 of record NC_090323.1, on the reverse strand, counting down.
AAGAGAAACAGCTTGGCATAATCACACTCACAGATATCTGCTGGTAAATCCACAAGGTAGAAAATCAGTCTATCCAACCACATTAACACGCCAACAAACAACATTATTCACCCGCCTCCGCTTAGGTCACACACGCCTTACACACGAATATCTGCTACGCGGATTAAGACCACCTATCTGTCCGTTTTACAACAACACACTGTCCATAGATCATATACTAGATAGTTGTAGCAATTTAGATAATTTTAGGAAAACATGTTTTGGCAGAACTACACCTAGCTCTCTTAAATATACATAGCTATGAGAATATCTCAAATTTCATAAATTACTTTAAGTCTTGTAACATACTCCACAGCATTATATACTAAGTCGCACTGTAATCATAATATTATAATCATATATAACTAAAATACTACCAATTATTCTACAAGCGAGTCGAAGGTCCTAGCAGCTAGCACTCCTTTTAACATTTAAGTGTAATAATTGTATTATTATGCCTAAATATATTAAATAAATAAATAAAATAATAATATTGGTGGAGGCTGAGCTCAGAGCTCCACCGGGGTCACAAGGTGGCGGATCGTGAACGGCCTCTAGTAGGTTATCTGCGAATAACCAATAACCCGACCAAGAGCGACCATAGAGGAGGGCGTGGCGCAAAAGGCCACATATACCAAATGAATCTTGGTGGCAGGGCGAGTGGGTGCTGCCCTAAAACTTCAATAAGCATCCTCAGGATCGAGCCTAGTAAGATCATGACGGCGACAACTGGAAAATGTTAAGGAAAAGATTGCTATGGGCTGGCGTGGACGGTATTCTACCATCTTAGTAGCCGAGGGTGATACCTCCTCGAAACGGCTGGTGGGCTAATATCGTTTTCGTCTCCGTCTCGTTAAAACCTTGGCAGGTCTCCAAGTACGTTCGAAGCCACGTCACCATTAATTTGCCGGTGCAGGCTCAGTTGAGATGACTCCTGACTTACGCCGGATTCTGGCTCTGAACACAGACTCTCATAAGGACCTGTGTCAACCCTCGCGTGGTGTCTCTGCACATGCAAAGATAACCACGGGAATCTAAAACGGCGACTGCATATCGGCCGGATATAGCGGCTTGGAGCGGAGACCCAACTGAAAAGAAATGAACCAAACAATTTAAATGCGTAAAAGTAACAATGTTAATGATAGCGGTGTAACCGTTTTTCAAAGGAGCAGCAAGGTGCTCCGATCTTACTTACTTACTTAATTGGTGCTTAACGGTTATGGCCGTCCAACAAGACGCGCCAGTCGCTCCTTGGTTCTGCCAACCGGCGCCAATTGGTCACACCAAGGGAGTTTAAATCGTTTTACACCTGGTCCTTCCAACGGAGTGGGGGCCGCCCTCTACCTCTGCTTCCATAGGCGGGTTCCGATAGAAACACTTTCTTGGCCGGAGCATCATCTTTCATTCGCATAACATGGCCTAGCCAGCGCAGCCGCTGCGTTTTAATTCGCTGGACTATGTTGATGTCTGCGTATAGCTCGTACGGCTCATCATTAAGTCTTCTTCGGTACTCGCCATCGCCAACGCGTAGAGGTCCATAAATCTTTCGAAGAACTTTTCTCTCGAACACTCCCGCTTCATCTTCTGTTGTCATGGTCCATGCTTCTGCACCATATAGCAGGACGGGTACGATAAGTGACTTATAGAGTATGATTTTCGTTCGCCGAGAGAGGACTTTACTTTTCAATTGCCTACCTAGTCCAAAGTAGCATTTATTGGCAAGATTGATTCTTCGCTGGATTTCAGTGCTGATGTTGTTGCTAGTGTTGATGCTGGTTCCCAAATAAACGAAGTCTTCTACTATTTCGAAATTATGGCTGCCAACAGTAGCGTGGTTGCCAAGGCGCATATGCGCTGACTCTTTGCTCGATGACAGCAGGTACTTCGTTTTTATTTATTTAATTATTTATTTATTGTTGTCTACCGAATAGTTCTAACAGACCCATTAATTAAAAAGTATAAAGAGACTAGCCTTAAAACTACTTATCTCTAAACTGAAATTCAAATTTTTAGCATATGAATTGCATATTCGAACGCATCTTGTGAGTGGTTCATTGAAACCATAATTGGTTGCATGAAAAATTACATCGAATAAACGAGTTGTCCTTAAATTAAGACTTGATGAGTGAACATGTATTAAATTAGAAATGAGTTCACAGTTGATTCTAGAATTCATCACATTATACACAAAAATAATAGAAAAATAAGACCTTCTCTCTTCCAAACTTTGTAGACCTAGCAACTTTCGTCTGCCAATATAGTTTGGAAGCCCATCAGGCCATAACAGAGGACGCAAAGCCATTCTAGTGAACACCCCTTGCACCTTTTCAATTATAGAAGTAAGATTTTGATAGTAAGGGTTCCAAAGTATACAGCAATAGTCCAATTGACTACACACTAAAGATATGTACAGCGCTTTGAGAGTAAGTGGGTCAACAAAATCCACAGTGTTTCTGCGTATAAAACCAATCATAGAAAAAGGCTTCGACAACACATGGTCTACGTGATTGCAAAAGGTCAACCTAGAGTCGAAAATAACCCCTAGATCCTTAATAGTATCTTTACGGCACAATTTTTGTCCATTTGGTACATAGTCGCAAGTCACTGTCTTAGACTTTTTAGCAAACGTGATGACGCAACATTTACTAACATTTAGATGGAGATGATTTAATATACACCAATTAGGAAGATTATTTCGATCAGACTGAAGACTAGAACAGTCAATTGTATTTTGAATTTTTAGGAATAATTTAACATCATCCGCAAACATAAGACAATCCGCAGTTGAAAATTGATCAGGAAGGTCATTAATAAATAGTAAAAAGAGGAGAGGCCCAAGATGTGTACCTTGGGGGATACCTGACCAAGCATGTATGTAAGTTTGAGATCTAGCGGATTCCATTTGGACGAAAAGTTTTCGTCCCATAAGAAAACTTGAGAAAAAATCTAGAAGGTTTCCGTTAATGCCGAATGCTTTGAGTTTTTCCAAGAGAATGGAGTGGTCTACCTTGTCGAATGCCTTAGAAAAGTCAGTGTAAACTACATCTAACTGTGCTTGGCTCTCAAAGGCGTTAACTATTTTGTTTGTAATTAAGACCTGATTTGAGCAAGTTGATCTCGAGGGTACAAATCCGTGTTTATGTATAGAGATATATAATTGAACGTGATCGTACAGTTTAGCTTTGACCACGTGATCGAAGATTTTTGCAAAATTACTTTGTTTCACAATGGGTCTATAGTTAGATACGTCATTTCGGTTACCCGATTTGTAGACTGGCAATATTGTGCAAAGCTTCCCAGAGTCTAAAAAGATACCTTTACTTAAGCACTTATTGAATAATTTAGCGATGGGAGTAGTACTCATTCACCATCAAACCCATCTTTACCGCTTCTTTTTCCAGTTTGGAGAGGGCAGAACTAACAGCGCGGGTGTTTAGGCCGATGATATCAATGTCATCAGCATATGCCAGTAATTGCACGCTTTTATAGTATATTGTTCCAGTGCGGTTAAGTTCTGCAGCTAGTATAATTTTCTTCAGCATCAAATTAAAGAAATCGCACGATAGGGGGTCACCCTGTCTGAAACCTCGTTTAGTTTCGAACGGCTCGGAGAGGTCCTTCCCAATTCTGACTGAGCTGATGGTGTTGCTCAACGTCATTTTGCACAGCCGTATAAGTTTGCGGGGAAACCAAATTCAGACATAGCGGCATATAGGCAGCTCCTTTTCGTGCTGTCGAAGGCGGCTTTAAAATCGACGAAGAGTGATGTGTGTCGATTCTCTTTTCACGGGTTTTTTCCAAGATTTGGCGCATTGTGAAAATCTGGTCGATGGTAGATTTACTAGGTCTGAAGCCGCACTGGTAAGGTCCAACCAGCCGGTTCACGGTGGGCTTCAATCTTTCGCACAATACACTTGAAAGGACCTTATATGCGATATTAGAAAGGCTGATTCCACGATAGTTGGTGCATTTTGCAGTATCCCTCTTCTTGTGGACTGGGCAAAGAACACTTAGATTCCAACCGTCGGTCATTCTTTCGTCCGCCCATATTTTGCTAAGAAGCTGCTGCATGCGCCTTACCAACTCCTCGCCGCCGAACTTGAATAGCTCCGCAGGCGATCCATCAGCGCCCACGGCCTTGTTGTTTTTCAATCTGGTTATTGCTATTCTAACTTCGTCATAATCGGGCGGGGGGACATATATTCCATCACCATCGATTGCGGGATCGGGTTCTTCATCTCTGCGCGGTGAATTGCTGCCTCCATTTAGGAGAGCAGAGAAGTATTCCCTCCATAATTTAGGCACTCTCTGGACATCAGTTACAAGGTCCCCGTTTTCCTTCCTACAGGAGTTTGCCCCGGTCTTAAAACCTTCCGTCTGTCGCTGTATTTTTTGGTAGAATTTTCGGGCGTTATTCCTGGTGGCTAGCAGCTCAAGCTCCTCGCACTAACGCCTTTCTGCTTCTGCTTTTTTCTTCCTGAAAAGGCGTCTCGCTTCCCTTTTCAACTCACGATAGCGTCCACAAACTCCTCTTGTCGCGCTCGCTTTTAACGTAGCCCTGTAGGCAGCGTCTTTTCTTTCGGTTACAACGCGGCATTCTTCAGTTGTTTTTTCATGGCCGCCGGTAGCCAATTTTTTCCTCGGCGGCAGTACGAAGTGCTTTGGAGATATGCTCCCACTGCTCATGTATTCCTTCAGGATGAGTTGTGCTCTCAGAGAGCAGGTGTGAGAGTCGAGTTGCGAAATCATTGGCAGTCTGTTGTGATTGAAGCTTTTCGACGTCTAGCTTTCCTTGTGTTTTTTGTTCCTTGGTTTTAGCCGCGTTGAGGCGGGCGCGTATTTTGGCTGCAAGGAGATAATGGTCCGAGTCGATGTTAGGTCCTCGGATCTGCGCACATCTAAAACACTGGAGGCCTCTCGTCCGTCTATCACAACGTGATCGATCTGATTGCGAGTATTTCGATCAGGAGACAGCCATGTAGCTTGATGTATCTTTTTAAGCATGAACCTCGTGCTGGATATGACCATGTTTCGAGCACCGGTAAAGTCAATCAGCCTCAGTCAGTTAGGAGAAGTTTCATTGTGTATGCTGCTCCGATCATCGGTGTTAAAAACCCCTACCAATGCGACAATAGCACCATCACAGAAACAAGGTGGCGGGTCAGCAACGGCCAGAGACACCCCACGGGAAACGCAAGGGGGGACAAGGGCTAGTGAAAACAGCAGGAAAGTAGATGCCATCCATCTACCCCTGGACAGCAAGGTGATGGCAATGACGGGCGGGAAACCTCCGTATGCGGTGCAACACCGGGGAGGACAAGTCAAATTTACCTCCTCGAGTATGCAAAAATGGTAATGCGCAGCATGCAGCCTGCTGCGGCCAAACAGAAAAATGTGTCGATGGACATAAAGAACGGATTGACACAACTCGAAGAGACACTGAGTCACATGCGCTCTTTATTAGAGGGTAAAAGCGCAGAGTACACCGAACTGATAGCGGCTCATGGGAAAAAAAGAGCCCGAACGAACTCTGGCTCAAAACGGGGGGTTTGGAGGCCAAGAAAAAGTGCGGTGAGGGTTCTGCGAAAACAATCTCGGGCGAGGCCTGGACGACCGTACGGAACCGGAAAGCCAAACCACGCCCTGAGAACGAACAAAGGACACCACCTGGGCAAACCAGCGTGAACAGAAGATGGCAGCCATTGAAGTGGACGAAGCTGTTGGCGTCCTTTTACTAGCCAAGGGCAAGATCTGTATCGGCTGGCTGCAATTCAGGCTTAGACAGAGGGTAGACGTTCGGCGATGCTTCAGGTGTCTAGGCTACGGACACCAAAAATCAGACTGCAAAGGCCCTGATAGAAGCAGTGCTTGCTGGAAGTGCGGACAGAGTGGCCACCAGGCCTCGGCCTGCACGGAAACTCCAAAGTACTTTTTATGCCAGTCAGAGAAGGTCGACCACCTTCCCGGGTTTGGAGCATGCAGCACCTTCAGGGAGGAACTCGCTGCCGCAAAGGCCAAACAGGCGCGCAAGTGACCAGGTTCATCCAAGGCAACCTGAACCGAAGCAGGTTAGCCGATAGTCTGCTGGACTAACTGCTTCTTGAAAACAGAGCCAGCTATGCCATCATCAGCGAATCTTATAGAGTCAGTAGGACTGGCACGTAGACTTAACAGGTGCTGCTGCGATCTAAATCCTAGACGCTGGCACCCACGTACGAAGGCGTGTTGTCGGAAACGGCTAGGTACGCGTAACAGTGGCGCACACCACACTATTGAGCTGCTACCTGTCCCCAAATGATCCAATTCAAGAGTTTAAAGATAAGCTAGAGCTACTCGAAGACGATTTGCGTGATGAATCCGGTAACGTGGTCGTCGCTGAAGATTTCAATGCTAGGGCTGTTGAGTGGAGAATGCCTCAGACTTACTCCAGAGGAAGGCTAGTGCTAGAAATGGCTGCCCGACTTGGATTGGTCATTCTGAATACCGGCACGACCCCGACATATCGGCGACCAGGCTTTGGAACTCTATCCCAGATATTACGTTAGTATCGGAAAACCTGCTGTCAAAGGCGGCTGGATGTAGGGTGATGGAGGCTCTCACAGGTAGTGACCATAACTACATCACCTTCCATCTTAATGACTCAGGGCAAAGTCGGACAGGGAGACCGCCCCGTATGAAAACAAAATGGGACGCCTCTAAGGTTGACGCTGCAAAGTTCTCCGCTGTTGTACAAGCGAGCGCACGACAGATAGTCGACAGTGCCGGAGCGAAGAACGCTACGGTAGAGGCCACCATGCGTTGCCTGAACCACGCATGCAAGACCTCAATTCCACGAAAAGGGCCTAGAGGAGGCAAAAAACAAGTGCACTGGTGGAGTAGCGAAATTGCCGAACTACGCAGGGTATGCCACAGAAAGCGAAGGCTGGCAAACCGCGCACGCAGCAGGCCTGACGCCCTAGAGTATGCGGAGGCATACAAAAGAGCAAAAAAGGTTCTCTGTGCCGCAATAAAGCAAAGCAAACTTGATAGCTGGAAAAAGCTTTGCAAAGAAGTTGATCGTGATCCTTGGGGACAAGGGTATAAAATAGTAATGTGAAAATTCCGCCCACCGAACCAAACGATGGATGAGGGAAAGGTGCGAAGTATAGTAGATGCTCTGTTCCTCACTCGCACAAGCAGAGGGGGTGACCACATCACCCACGAAGGCCACGACGTGCAGCCGTTCAGTGAAGGTGAGCTAAAAGCGGCCCTACACAGAATGAAGCCCGGTAAAGCGCCAGGAGCGGATGGGATACCAGCTGAAGCAATAAGACTGGTTGCTAAGAGCAGTCCTGGGTTGCTGTTGCACATGTATAACAAATTTCTGGAAGCGAGGATCTTTCCTACAAAGTGGAAGACAGCGCAGCTCGTACTAATCCCGACAGGCAAGGGATACCCGAACTCCTCGTCGTCTTTTCGACCATTATGCTCGACACGGCCGGGAAAATGATGGAAAGCCTCCTAAAACAACGGCTGATAGCAGTCATTGAAGATGGAGGTGGTCTGTCCCAGCATGGGTTCCGGAAAGGTCACTCCACAATAGATGCCATAGCCGAGGTTATAAATGCGGTAAGGAAAGCCGAATCCGCGTGTCACCAAGCTAGGTCGGTTGTCTTACTAGTCATGCTGGACGTGAAAAATGCCTTCAATTCCGTCAGGGGGGACGACATGCTCGATGCGCTGAAACACTCTTTCAAGGTATCTCCTTATCTACTAGCCATATTAAGGGACTACCTAATAGATCGCAGGCTCACGTACGAAACAACTCAAGGTCAGAGAAAGTTGAGGATAACAGGCGGAGCAGCCCAGGGATCGGTGTTAAGTCCCGACCTCTGGAATGCTTCGTATGACAGCCTCCTTCGTTTGCACATGCCAGAGAGTGCTTTTCTTGTCGCTTTCGCAGACGACGTGGCTGCCGTAATTACAGCACGGAACTGCGAGCTGGCGCAGCTTAAATTAAACCAAGTAATGCGTAGTGTAAATGGATGGATGAGTGACCATGGACTTCAGCTCGCGACAGCGAAAACTGAGATCGTAATCCTTACGAAGAGACGAATTCCCACCATTATGAATATGATGGTTGGAGAAAAACAAGTACAAACACGCAGCACCACGAAATACCTTGGGGTGAGGCTAGATAGCAAACTAACCTTCTCGGAACACTTTCAAGGATCCTGTGAGAAAACTGCACAGACCATAGGATACTTAAGTCGATTAATGGCAAACACAGGCGGGCCAAGGCCATGTATAAGAAAGCTGCTTGCTTCCGCTTTGAATTCTATACTCTTGTACGGTGCAGAAATTTGGGCGGTTGCAATGAAATTCCGAAAGTATCGAGCAGCTATTACTTCTTTCGAACGGAAAGGGGCGCTCCGAATTGCCTCAGCTTACCGCACGGTATCAGCAGACGCAGTTCTTGTTATTGCGGGAACCATACCGATACATCTTCTCGCTGAGGAGAGGAAATAAATTTACCACCTCCGAGGAGAAGTACGTAGAGATGTTGCTGCCGCGCAGGCGCGAAAAGATTCTATCCGACGCTGGCAACAGCAATGGAGCTGCAGTCCTGCAGGCAAGTGTACCAGAGAACTGATTCCCGGGCTGGAGCCATGGTTAGAACGGCCACATGGAGAGGTCGACTTCTACCTGACACAGTTTTTAAGTGGCCACGGCTACTTCCGGGAATACCTCCACAGGATGGGCAAGGTGGAAAATTCTAATTGCTTATACTGTGGGCTCATAGACGACGTACGCCACACTTTTTCGAATGCGATCACTTCGCACAGCAACGAAGAAGAGTGGAAGTAACACTAGGCGACCTATCCCCGGGCAGTGTCATCCATAAAATGGCCTGCGGAAATGACAGATGGGATATGGTCAGCTGATATGCAATGAATATTCTCCTCGCTAAACGGCAAGATGGTTGCTTAGCCCAATAACGTGAGAGTAGTCAAAGAGCTCACGTAGCGCGCTTCCGTGCCCGAAGTTATGTTAAACCCGGTCCTAGGAGCGGAAAATTCGCGGGCCGTGGGAGGTTAGGTTTTAATGTGTAGCCATGAAAAAGAAAGGGAGTCCTACACTCGGAGAGGCTCACTGCTACAGAGAGTAACACCGAGGCTTAACAACCCGGTTAGTGCATAAAGAATTTCCTCCTTCCACGTAACAAAAAAATAAATAAATGAATAAATAATAATAATAATTAAAAATAATAATAATACCTCTCTCTTTATAACGGATTTTAGCTTCTTTAGACTTTGTGGATTCCGAAAACGTCTTTCGCTACACTTGCTGGGTTCCTAGCGCCTATATTTCCGGGAGAATTGCTGTGAAAAGGCAGACAAACCATAAGATTTTTCGGTCATATGTATTTAGTGCATAGTTCTTGACAAATTATTTGGGAGCCGCGAGGTTCGCAGAAAATTTACCTGGAACTCCCTTCACCTTAAACAAGCCTACCCTTTGCGCTAGCTTTCATCTCTTATTGTTAGGTTTCTTCTGAAAAACGTTAATGATTTTTCTCTTTTGGTTTGGTCACTGATGGCTATTTTTCTGCCATAACCAAGCTTGCCATGAAATCATTTCAAATTCTGTAGTTCTGGAGGTCTGCCACTAGGCACGAGAATTCTCATACACCATGTAGCACAGGCAACCCCGTTTATTCACATTATATGTCCTTTTAACATTGGCACGTCATTGGAGATAGTGTCCTGCCACTCGTAACAATATAAAGATCATGAGAAATATCACACCCTTGCCCTTGCAGTAGGGGCTTCCTGCCACACACTGCAGACTTTAGGGTACGCTGTTTCAAAGTAGGCCATACAATGCATACTTTGGATTATTCTTTTTCTCAACATCCTCTACATTTAAATTCCTTGAGAAATACCTACCGAAGAGGTTTGATAATAGGCATGGTAGTAGGGTCATTAGAAGGTGCTTATCGAATTGGGTATCTTTTCGCTGCTAGAAAAAAAAGATAGTTTTACAAGCAACCGTTTTAAGTAAGTTAATCGTTTTTAAATGAATAAAGGCAGGTATTTCCAATCGTACCCTGAAAAAAATTTCCGAATTTTGTAAATTTAAAAGATAATATTGGTTAAAATAGAGATGAGAAATTTTCACGAACGCAGCCCCTATGCATTCTACTTGCAGCGAAAATGGGAGACAGATGCAGAGCGGAACAGTTTGAGCCAAACTTCTACCTACAGTGCTTAAGTCTGAGTTATATGAATTTAAATTAATTACTCATAGGCAGCGAACACTATGGACACATTCAGTCTACGTAAGGTCTTTATTGACCGGCCAGATCAACTCACAGGCAGTGAGCCGAACCACCTACGACTGAACCAGTTAAAAACGTGCTGAAAAAGTCTGCAAAAGGCTAGAATTGCCATTTCATAGGACATCACAATGTTAAAAGTGTCAGTTGAAAGCACTGCGAGGAGACAAAGTTAGACCTCGTGCCGTTGTTGAACGAGATATTTCTGCGCTAGTCCGGAACTATTGCGATTCGCTGGTTTATAGATTGTAACATAGATCTTACCTACGTAATTTCCTCTAGAAAAGCAGTGTGAACGATTTAGTATTTTGCCCTCCTTTCACCGCAACCAATTCGCATTTAAATGGATTCGTGTGAGCATGTGTATGTGTACACTACAAACATTTATCAATATAAACTACATATTTACAGTTAGTTAATGTGTTGCGCAAAATAACTGCAACCCAGGTATATCCTGCGGCGAGCTTATCAAATTACCGCCTAATTTATGTTCATGTTGTTGACTACTTTGATGACCACATGTGCGTCACCCACATGCGATTACTGCTATATTTGCATTAAATATATCGACTTGTAAGCTCACAAAATGTATTTCATCAACAAATGCTCAACCATACTTATTTAATCATATGATCGTGTGTGTATATCCATTCAAGCGAGCAAAGCAACCATCCATCTATCCATGCTTGCAACATATTATCCTTTCAACCATCATACCTTGTCTTAGCTATTTTAGCTTTATTAGTTGCCAAGCAAGGACAACTGAACAACAATAAAACTCACGTCATCATGCTTGCCCACAATTACCGTCGCCACTTAGGCTGTGCTATGCCAGTTTCTAGCATTTGTTTTGTTGTTTACAGTTAATTGTGTTTTAGATATTTCTACACGAAGGTCACCGTATCGTAGTGTTATGGTCTATTATATTGAAGATACCTGGTTCAAGATGCGGGCGGATAACATGTTTGTGTTGTAGCGATAAGCTATTCTCCAATGGATTTGGGTAGTGTTATCTATGCTGATGGTCCTTTGCGGGATATAGATGCGGTACATTCCATTAACAAGCATAATTAAGGTACAAGTCCGACTATCTCGAGAATGATTTAGTATGACTACATTGAACTTTCTAGGCCATCCCTCCTCCACCCCCTAGTTCCATGAGGAACACGGGGTAAGCAGAGACTCAGCTGCTAAGAAAACAGGATTCGCCACGGGTAGGTGAGTTTGCCAGTTGTATTGGAGAAGCTATTAATTGCACTGGCAACCCCTAATCGGTGTTATCTTTCGAATTTGTTCCCACATCCTCTGCGCTAGTATTAGTACCACCATAGCCTAAATTGGTTGAGAAGCTCAGCCCAAATCACTTTGGAAGAAGGACAAGTTATTATTATTATTTAATATACATATATGTATGTTATTTACATTTGAAGAGAAAAATTTTAGTTTGCAATATATAAACTAACTTTGTTATGCACCAGAGTGGTAATAAATAATATAAGTTAAACTAGATACTTGACGTGCTCTGCAAAAAATTTGGTAAGAAAAAAGTTTTTTCTAAGCGGAGTCGCTCCTCGGGAATGATTAAGCAAACATTCGGAGAGTATTTCTGCCATGAAAAGCTTCTTAGTAAAAATGTATCTGCTTCGCAAAATTAGTAAACTAAATATCCGCGTAGTTAAATCGCGTCAAGTGTTTATTCTTTATTAAGATACTTGAAATTTGAAATAAAACATTTTATGATGGACTTCAATAAACGTTCGAAGTTTGATCAAGATTCACCAACCAAAACGCCTACCTGCTCTATAGCGGTATTTTTAGTATTTATTTAATTAGCGAGACAGGCTCAGATATAAAAAATTTTCTCTACTGATTTTAGAGAAAAAATAAAAATTTACACACGACGATGGTTACCAGGACATGTTTTTGAATTTCACTTCTTCATTATCTAGCTTTCCGTGCGTTGAGTTTTGAACACGAAGTCTTCTGCATGCTTACTGTTGTAAAAGCAGATGTCTCTATCATATAGCATTCATATGGCTTTGTAATTTGTCTCTTAGTATTGCCTTTTTTGGACCTATTTCTTTTATACATAACTAGCAGACCCGGCAGACGTTGTTCTGCCCTAAGTTTGGTATATCTGCATACATTTTAATAAGCTTTTTCCGTCTAACTCTGCCCTCCCTCCTCTTCACTTTTTCCTAATCTTTTTATTCACTCCTCCCTCCGTCTTTTTCGCTTCATCTATCTCCATATTCGTCTCATTCTATCGCTTTCTCTTTCTCAGTCTTCTTCTCCTTCTCTCTTTTCTCTTCCCTGAAGTTCTTCTCATTCCCCTTCATCCCTTATTGCCAGTCCCAGAGGATGGCATGTATTTTGTTCCAGTCCCATTCCGATTCTCAGTCACAGTTCCACTCCGAGTCTCAGTCTCAGTCATAGTTCCACTCCGAGTCTCAGTCTCAGTCCCAGTCCTAGTCCTAATCCCAGTCCCAGCCCGTCTCTGGTCTACTTCCCGGAAAAAAGTATCGTAAATACTAATATAGGCAAATCTATATACCAAATTTCAGGCAAATCGAATATGACGTATATAGATAGGTATGTGGGTATTATTACTTCATGTCTTTATTTCGGTTTCCCATGCATATTTATCAATGCCAGGTTGATGCGACTAAATCGAATATCTCAATGAAAATTACTTCTAAGCTCTCAGCAATAGCTTTCATTTGATATCCATAATACACAGACATTCTAGGCGTATCCATGTCCATGCTTTGGCCTATATCTTGAGACCCTAGTCACCCAGCGGCATAAAACTTACTCTGTACTAAAGCACACATCCACAGCTTCAATTTGAAACCCATAATGTAAAAACACATTCTAGGTGTATCCGGGTCGATGTTTTGGCATATATCGCGAGACCCTAGTCACCCAGCGGCATGAAACTTACTCTGTACTAAAGCAAACATCAACAGCTTCAATTTGATACCCATAATGTAAAAACTCATCCTAGTGTTACCCTGATTCACGTTTTGGCCTATATCTCAAGACACTAGTTACCCAGGGGTATGAAAATTACCCTATACTAAAGCACTCATTAACAGCTTTCATTTGATATCCATATTCTATAAACACATTCTAGGGGTACCAGGGTCCACGTTTTGGCCTATATCTCGAGACCCTGTGCGTGGATCGCAACCAAACCTATGTGGAAACGACTACGTGAGGTATACGCAACTTATGTGAAAGTTTGAATAAAATCGACCTGCGCATCTCTTCAAACACCGGCTACGAACTAACACACATTTTAGGCTTTCTTTTTATTATATATAAGACTAGCAGAACCGTCAGACGTTGTTCTGCCCCAAATTTGGTCTATCTGCATGCATTTTAATAAGCTTTTTCCGTCTAACTCTGCTAAAACTTACTCTGTACTAAAGCACTCATCAACAGCTTCAATTTGATACCCATATTGTACAAACATATCCCAGGATTACCAAGGTCCGCGTTTTGATCTCAAGACCCTTGCCAGAACGTATGTACGTATGTATGTGTCGCACCATGCCTCACTCAAAAGCAATTAGCGCGCACAGTTCACAGCGAACAAAAACACGCACGGATTTTTTGGTAAAAATGTTACTTTTGTTTAAAAAATTTGGCTGATATAAGAAAGGAATCAAGTATTTTTTTAATGCAGATCGAAGGTAAATATTTCAAAGTTTTAATGAAAAGTATAATTTTTTAAATCCATCCATCCGTTTATGAATTATAGCTGCGTAAACAAAAATTTTATAATTTTTACTACATTTTGGCATTTTGTCACGCCCCTATAATATATACCTTCAAATTATATTAACTGTACCATCTCACGAAGCTAAGCTTTCAAATGCAAAAAACCGTTTTAAAATCGGAGCATTATGTGTGAATGCGTACATGGCATTTAGCGACTTTATATATATAGAAGATTAGGTACATATGTATATTGTATATTTTTAGTTCAAATTGTGTGGGATATTTTCAGGCGCGTTACAGAGAACTTTGATTTTGGTTACTAAGACATGCTTTTGAATTTCATTCCTTCATCGCTTTTGAGAGCTGAGCTTTTAACTAGAAATCTCTCTTTAGGTAAAGTTTTTTAAACATTTTGTTCGTAATATTGAGTAAATCGTATAAAGTCAGGCATTGGGTTTTGACCGCAACGCTGTGCTCTGCATCAGAGAAACACTATCTTATGATCTATATAATGATCAACCACTTAAGTTAATCGAATCAGATAGATCTGCGAACCCACTTAAATTTTTTATTTTTTATGTTTTTAAGTGAAAAAATGTCCTAGATGAAAGTTTACGAGATCCCGGGGATAAAAATGGAATGGCTCATCAAACTTAAACTCATTTTTTACCAATAGATTTTTCCAAGTGTCTAGATTTGAAACCTTTATAGTCATTTGTAAGTCTCATAGTACTATACTGATTATTTTCTACGGTAAACATCCACCGATCCAATTGAGATATTGCCTTGAAATTTGATACACCGTTTTTTTTTCTGTTGAAACAAGGATTCTGTATGAAAAAAATTTGTGTCATTTGGATGAGCCGCTCCATATATGTAGGGCCGTTCTTCAATTCTGTCCATAAAAATAAATGTTTGGATTTAAATTTTCTTTTCGGACTTATAAAATAAAATCCAGGATCAATAGTTTTTTTCGAACTTAAAAAGTCTGAATATAATTTTTTTGGAAGGACTTTTTTATTGCAGAAGGAATGAAAGTTTGGCTCCCTGGATAGAACATTTTCTCATCGATGCTATATTTTTCTATTTTACCTCTAACTGCCACCCCACTGTACAAGGTGAGGACACGTATTTCATATCGTATAGGTATGTGTGTGAATTTCTATGTATACTTGTAAATTTCGCATTCAGTTCAGGCAGGTTCTATGATTGGCTTTATGAGTTCTGCTTCAAATATAGGTCAGTAGGGGATTTAACGGTTGTCATATAATGTCATAAGATATATGTAAATGTAGCGGTAGAAAAAGAATATGTATAAAGGTTGTGGCTTAAGACGAACTAATTTAGGTAATATTTGGGCAAAGTGATATTTTAAGTAGCAGGCTGATTGAAAAACCCAGCATTAGTTTAACAAATCAGTTTCATTAAAATGATTTGTCTCCGGACATATCCAAAGAGTTGATTTCGGTTGAAATATGTGGGTGCAACTTAAAGTAGTAGATTTTTGCACCAAACTCTAAAGAGAAGGGACAGTTCTGAGATTGAATGAGACGTGCAATGCGATAACAAAATCATATAAAGTCTATGTTCACACTTCAGACACTTATTATATATATATATCTATACTAGTAGTGTACAACGCCACCAGAGCTTAGGATAAAAACCAAATATGTTTAGTTTTAGTATATGTATTCTGTCTATGTGAGGTCCACACTCACCGGCCAGTTTGACTTAACCTAACCTGGAACTACCCTAGCAGACATATTTTGAAACCTACAATATACGAAAACCCATAGCAATCCAGCCAAAAATTTTTCTGGCCTACCCATTGGTTGTGCAGATTTTAACTGGAAATTGAGATGAAGAATTTTCACCCAACAATTTAAGAAACACATTTTATATCACTTCCTAAAATTTGAAATGCCAACTTACATAAAAATGGTATTTCATTCTTGAAGAAATGAATGAAGGTCCTTGCTGAAGCGGACCCAAGAATAATACTTACTTTGATGAATCTCAGACGATATTCTAACATGACGTCTACTTTTTCAAAGCTGGAGGATTCTTATCTTTGATGACGGAATGTACGTTTCGCAACCCGAATATGATTAAGTGAGAATGCCAATAAGGACCGGCTAACAACGGACTACACACCGAACTGCTATGAAGAATGACGTTGAGCAAGACCATCAGCACCGTAAAGTTTGAAATGACTTGCTGAACAATTCGAAATTATATGAGGCATCATACAGTCGACTTCCTTTCGTGCAATATCTTTAAAGGACGGTGAAGTAGGCAATTGAACTGAAAAGTTCTCTCTCAACGACAAAATCACGCTCTATAAGTCTTTCATCAAACTTGTCCTAACATATAAAGCTCAGAATCATGGGCATTGTAGGGAAATATGGATATACTATATATATTGTAACGAATTTGCTGCAAATCCTCTTATTTGCCCTTTTGCTAGGTTCGTATCGCTAAACTGTTAAATAAATAACTCCAATATTGAATAATGGAAAATGGCCTTTATTAAATTACTTCACAATAACACTTATACTTTGCTACTCGCTGGCTTAATAACCAAACTGATTGATAACTCAAATGAAACTCTACTATTGGCCGCCAGATCGCGTGCTTGATCAAACTGATTGATAGCTCAACTCAAACTGAATTACTTCTTACTCGCCTGCCCCGCTTTTATAGTTTACGCTGCATACTTCTAGGCTCTTCGATTTCCAGAACTTACTAGTTAGTTTCGGCTACAAAATCGCCAGCCACAACTACGTGCACAAATTATTGCCCTCTCTTGTGACAACTCATATAAGATATATGCATGTGTTTGTGCATTGCCGCTCCGATGCTCGTATACGTACATATGTGTAGACGCAATTATTTATTCGTTTATGTAGATACATAATGATTGAATTATTGATGTGAATGTTTGTAGTTTACAGTCCCTCGAGTAAATATAGGCGTATAAGTAAATGCATCTGTGTGTGACATCTCTTTCGGCTGCCTTATATATGTGTATACATGATTTGATTATTGACGTAAATACTGCTTGGCATGGCCTTAGCATCGCCTTAGTGATGCTAATATCCGTGACAATATATACGAGATACTCTCTCGGAGTATTCGAGATAAAGGTTTCCTGGCAGATTCGTGATCTTGTCCGTGATGCTAAGAGTTTGTATGGAAGGAGAATTAATCAACAGCTACATATACGTATGTGCTTTACCCAGCCATTTACATAGTGCAACGACTAAACGCTCAAAGGATTTGCTGAGCAGGTGATATAATGGAATGAAATAAGATGCTCCGGTCCAGAAAGTGTTCCATATCGGTATTTAGAAGCAAAGGAAGGTGGACACATACACTGAATTGAGAGGGACTGGGGGAACTTCCTTGATACTGCCAATTAGCGTCATATAGCGCTGGGATAGCTGGCATGCCACGTTACGTTTATGTAGCCGTATTTTTACACCTTATCCAGAAGGATTTAGAAAAAGGAAGATAAGTAATTTTTTAACCAACCTAATGTAGGTGATATATGTATGTATGTCCAGTCATCTTCATTTACAAGCTTTCATCTATCAAATTTCATGAAAAGGCAATCAAAGATTTACTTTGAACCCGCTTTAGTATGGTCAGTTAACCTTGTAAGTTTTGCTTAAGTTACAAACAAACATAATTCATTTCTCGCTGATACGTACAATATTTGCTTACAGTTGTTTGGCTGCATGATTTATAAATTTGTTTTCATATCCACTCTTTCGACAATAAATCACGGCTTGATATATGTACATAGCCACTTATGTAAGTTGGTATGTATGTATTTATATATAATCGTTGGGTGGAATACACGAAAGTTACGAATACTTAAAGTGAATCAAAAAAAAAAAAAATTCAATATCCTTGTATACTTTCCAACTTTAAGTGTATGCAGTTATGATTGTGCATATGTTGTTCTATGAGTTTTTAAAGCTACTGGCATAGCACACCATCTTGTCTTTGATAAAGGCCGCAAACAAATCTTCGTAGTCTCATCCGTTAATGAGCTGAGTTGTAACATGTCTGCCTGTGTGGCCGCGTCCTTGTATGTTATACGTGCGTTTATGTGTGGCAAAAAGTTTTTGGCAACAAATTTTGCGCTTATCTAATAGGCCATACTTCACAATTTCTCGTTAAAATTATTGCAAAAGTTAGTATTAATGACGTTGATGAAAATCACCGTAGCATCGTGGTATGCGTGAGTGCAAGAACAAAAAACTATTACCTTCATACAAAGGACATTGAATATACACGAAAAATTGCACATAGTTAGATTACATTTGGGTGGCTTGCGAAAACTTTTGTGAAAGTCAACAGCTTTCACTACGCAACAATCAAGAGGCGCCTTTTGTGATAAATGAAAGATCTACAGTCGCTAAAATTGATGGCTTTACATGAGCATATACGTAAATATACATATATAGTGGAAAAAGAGAAATTTAATCATATGTCCTTTGTGCAAGCATAATTTAATATTAAAATAAAAATCAACAAGCTTACGAATAAATTTATGAATCAGTATAAGACAGCAGTGGAATTTGTAAACCCAAGTACGTATATAGTTGTGAATCGAGTACCGGGATCTAGGATACCGAAATGCTTTGAACAATATTTTTTTTCTAATTCTTATCCCGCGGGCCTAACCTAAAAGACAGGTCGTAACTTGAAAGTTTTTTTAAAAAGCACTTATAAAGGACATTTTGTGACGAAAGTCGCATCGATGCGAAATCATTAGAAAAATCGAGAATTTTTATGAGAAAATTTATTTTTGAAAGCAAGTGTATAAAGTTTTAATTCTTTTTCATAGTTAATACATATCTTAAATCTGTAAACTTTATGCATAAAACATATAACTAAGTATATGAATATGTGTTTTGAATATAGTTTACCGATTTAAGTAAGTCCTTTTTGCATTGTAAAAATTTGTATTCAGTAACAACCCTTTTAACAGGATTCCCGCGGTATGTCCTTATACAGATCGTATGCTTCTATTATAACATTAATTGGATAACGGTAGTACGAAATTGCACACAAAAAGCGGGATAGATGGGATTGAAGAGGGATTGATAGGCGCAAAACAAAGCTTTAGGAGGGCCTAGAAAATTCAGTGTGGTCATATTAGATCGATACCGACATGTCCGGCTTGGGCATTAATGGTGCTTATTACCGCAGCGTATCGGATCTATAACCGGAAAAGAACAACGATAACCTTCAATGAGTGTCGTTCTCGCTCCAACAACAACAGTCGAGATCGATACAGACTTCCTTATATAAAAATTATCAGCATCGAAAAAGATTTTGATTGAGCCATGCCTGTTGGTTCGACTTTGCGAAATTTGGTATGTTGGCTGATTTGCATCAAAAATAGATTGGCATAGAAAATGGGCGTAATGGAACGGTAACCATGCCCATTTTTTGATATAAAAAATTTCCAAACAGCAAAATGCGAAAATTCTTTATCAAGCGAAACTTGATATGTGAGTTGAATTTATGACAATAAATAGAAATTTGGAATGAGTTTGGAAAATGGGCGTTGCACCGCCAAAATTTGGAAGAAGAAAATTTTATAAGTTTTGCAAGACGTAAATCAAAAGCGTCTAAAGATATCACGTTGGAATTTGGCATTGATGTTGCCTGTGCTAATATGCATACATCTAATATATAAAATTCTTCTGTCACGATGTTAGAGGCTTAACCCCACCGAAACGGCTGAACCGATTCTCATGAAATTTTGTGAGCATATTGGGTAGGTCTGAGAATCGGCCAACGTCTACCTTCTTTTCGCTACGTGCCAAGGGTCTTGAGATCAAAACGTGGACCCGGGTAACCCTAAAATGTGTATATACAATATGGATATCAAATGAAAGCTGCTGATGAGTGCTATAGTACAGGATAATTTTCATACAACTGGGAGGCTAGGGTCTCGAGATATTGCCCAAAACGTGGACCCGCGTACCCCTAGAATGTATTTATACAATATAGATATCAAATGAAAGCTGTTGATGAGTGCTATAGTACAGGATAGTTTTCATACAACTGGGAGGCTAGGGTCTCGAGATATAGCCCAAAACGTGGACCCGGGTACCCCTAGAATGTGTTTATACAATATGGATATCAAATGAAAGCTGTTTATAAGTGCTATAGTACAGGATAATTTTCATATAACTGGGAGGCTAGGGTCTCGAGATATAGCCCAAAACGTGGACCCGGGTACCCCTATAATGTGTTTATACAATATGGATATCAAATGAAAGCTGTTGATGAGTGCTATAGTACAGGATAATTTTCATACCCCTGGGTGAATAGGGTCTGGAGATATAGGCCAAACGTGGGCCCGTGAACGCCTAGACAATGTTTTTACATTGGGGTTATCAAATTGCAGCTGTTGATGAGTGCTATAGTACAGGGTAGTTTTAATACCTATTTGTGACTAGGGCCTCGAGATATAGGCCAAAACGTGGATCAGGGTAACACTAGGATGTGTTTTTACATTATGGGTATGAAATTGAAGCTGTTGATGTGTGCTATAATACAGAGTAAGTTTTACACCGTTGAGTGAATAGGGTCTCGAGATATAGGCCAAAACATGGACCTGGATACCCCGGGAATATGTGTGAAATAAATGAAAGCTGTTGCTGAGAGCTCTAAAGTTCATTGTGATATTCGATTTAGTCGCATCAACCTGGCAAAACTGATAAATATGCATGCGAAGCCGAAATAATGACAAGAATTAATAATACCCACATACCTATTACATACGTCCTATTCGATTTGCCTGAAATTTCATATATAAATTTGCCTATATTAGTATTTACGATGCTTTTTTCCATGGAGTAGACCAGAGACGGACTGGGACTGGGATTAGGACTAGGACTGGGACTGAGACTGAGACTCGGAGTGGGACCGGGACTGAGACTTGGAATGGGACTGGAATAAAATACATACCACCCTCTGGGACTGGCAATAAGAGATGAAGAAGAAGGGGAAAAACTTGAGAGCAGAGAAAAGAGAGAAAGAGACTGAGAATGAGACGAAGATGGAGATGAAGCGAAAAAGACGGAGGGAGGAGTGAATAAAAAGTTTAGGAAAAAGTGTAGATGGGTAGGGCAGTGTTAGACGGAACAAGCAAGGAAGGCTAAGTTCGGGTGTAGCCGAACATTACATACTCAGTTGAGAGCTATGGAGACAAAATAAGAAAAAACAACAATGTAGGAAAAGGAACCTAGGGTAACCCTGGAATGTGGTTGTATGGCATGTGTATCAAATGGAAGGTATTAAAGAGTATTTTAAGAGAGAGTAGGCCATAGTTCTATGGATGGACGCCATTTGGGGATATCGCCATAAAGGTGGACCAGGGCTGACTCTAGAATTTGTTTGTACGATATGGGTATCAAATGAAAGGTGTTACTGAGCATTTTAAGAGGGAGTGGGCCTTAGGTCTATCGGTGGACGCCTTTTCGAGATATCGCCATTAAGGTATACCAGGGGTGACTCTAGAATGTGTTTGTACGATATGGGTATCAAATGAAAGGTGGTAATGAGTATTTTAAAAGGGAATGGGCTTTAGTTCTATAGGTGAACGCCTTTTCGAGAAATCGCCATAAAGGTGGACCAGGGGTGACTCTAGAATATGTTTGTACGATATGGGTATCAAATGAAAGCTGCTAATGAGTATTTTGAAAAGGAGTGATCCTTAGTTCCATAGGTGGACGCCGTTTCGAGATATCGCCATAAAGGTGGACCAGGGGTGTCTCTAGAATGTGTTTGTACGATATGGGAATCAAATGAAAGGTGTTACTGAGCATTTTAAGAGGGAGTGGGCATTAGGTCTATAGGTGGACGCCTTTTCGAGATATCGCCATTTTGGTGGGCCAGGGGTGACTCTAGAATGTTTGTACGATATGGGTATCAAACGAAAAGTGTTACTGAGCATTTTAAGAGGGAGTGGGCATTAGGTCTATAGGTGGACGCCTTTTCGAAATGTCGCCATTAGGGTGGGCCAGGGGTGACTCTAGAACGTGTTTGTATGATATGGGTATCAAATGAAAGATGGTAATGAGTATTTTAAAAGGGAGTAATCCTTAGTTCTATAGGTGGACGCGTTTTCGAGATATCGCCGTAAAGGTTGACCAAGGGTGACTCTAGAATGTTTGTACGATATGTGGGCATGAGGCCTATAGGTGGAGTCCTTTTCGAGATATCGTCATTAGGGTGGGCCAGGGGTGACTCTAGAATGTGTTTGTACGATATGGGTATCAAACGAAAGGTGTTACTGAGCATTTTAAGAGGGAGTGGGCATTAGGTCTATAGGTTGACGCCTTTTCGAAATGTCGCCATTAGGGTGGGCCAGGGGTGACTCTAGAACGTGTTTGTATGATATGGGTATCAAATGAAAGATGGTAATGAGTATTTTAAAAGGGAGTAATCCTTAGTTCTATAGGTGGACGCGTTTTCGAGATATCGCCATAAAGGTGGACCAGGGGTGTCTCTAGAATGTGTTTGTACGATATGGGAATCAAATGAAAGGTGTTACTGAGCATTTTAAGAGGGAGTGGGCATTAGGTCTATAGGTGGACGCCTTTTCGAGATATCGCCATTTTGGTGGGCCAGGGGTGACTCTAGAATGTTTGTACGATATGGGTATCAAACGAAAAGTGTTACTGAGCATTTTAAGAGGGAGTGGGCATTAGGTCTATAGGTGGACGCCTTTTCGAGATATCGCCATTGTGGTCGGCCAGGGGTGACTCTAGAATGTTTGTACGATATGGGTATCAAACGAAAGGTGTTACTGAGCATTTTAAGAGGGAGTGGGCATTAGGTCTATAGGTGGGTGCCTTTACTAGATATCGCCATTAGGGTGGGCCAGGGGTGACTTTAGAATGTGTTTGTACGATATGGGTATCAAATGAAAGGTGGTAATGAGTATTTTAAAAGGAAGTAATCCTTAGTTCTATAGGTGGACGCCTTTTCGAGATATCGCCATAAAGGTGGACTAAGGGTGACTCTAGAATGTTTGTACGATATGAGTATCAAACGAAAGGTGTTACTGAGCATTTTAAGAGGGAGTGGGCATTAGGTCTATAGGTGAACGCCTTTTCGTGATATCGCCATTAGGGTGGGCCAGGGTGACTCTAGAATGTGTTTGTACAATATGGGTATCAAATGAAAGGTGGTAATGAGTATTTTAAAAGGGAGTAATCCTTAGTTCTATAGGTGGACGCCTTTTCGAGATATAGCCATTAGGGTGGGCCAGGGGTGACTCTAGAATGTTTGTACGATATGGGTATCAAACGAAAGGTGTTACTGAGCATTTTAGGAGGGAGTGGGCATTAGGTCTATAGGTGGACGCCTTTTCGAGATATCGCCATTAGGGTGGGCCAGGGGTGACTCTAGAATGTTTGTGCGATATGGGTATCAAACGAAAGGTGTTACTGAGCATTTTAAGAGGGAGAAGACATTAGGTCTATAGGTGGACGCCTTTCGAGATATCGCCATTAGGGTGGGCCAGGGGTGACTCTAGAATGTTTGTACGATATGAGTATCAAACGAAAGGTGTTACTGAGCATTTTAAGAGGGAGTGGGCATTAGGTCTATAGGTGGACGCCTTTTCGAGATATCGCCATTAGGGTGGGCCAGGGGTGACTCTAGAATGTCTTTGTACGATATGGATATCAAATTAAAGGTATTAATGAGGGTTTTAAAAGCGAGTGGCCCTTAGATGTATATGTGAAGGCGTTCTCGCGATATCGACCAAAATGTGGACAAGTTGATTCAGAAAATCATCTATTGGGTACTGCTAATTTATTTATATATGCAATACCACTAACAGTATTCCTGCCAAGATTCCAAGGGCTTTTGATTTCGCCCTGTAGAACTTTTTCATTTTCTTCTACTTAATATGGTAGGTGTCACACCCATTTTACATAGTTTTTTCCAAAGTTATATTTTGCGTCAATAAACCAATCCAGTTACCATGTTTCATGCCTTTTTTCGTATTTGGTATAGAATTGTGGCATTTTTTTCATTTTTCGTAATATTCGATATCGATACAGTGGGCGTGGTTATGGTCGGATTTCAGCCATTTTTTATACCAAGATAAAGTGAGTTCAGATAAGTACGTGGGCTAAGTTTAGGAAAGATATATCGGTTTTTGCTCAAGTTATTGTGTTAACGGCCGAGCGGTAGGACAGACGGTGGACTGTGTATAAAAACTGGGCGTGCCTTCCACCGATTTCGCCCATTTTCACAGAGAACAGTTACCGTCATAGAATCTATGCCCCTACCAAATTTGAGAAGGATTGGTAAATTTTTGTTCGACTTATGGCATTAAAAGTATTCTAGACAAACTAAATGAAAATGGATGGAGCCACGCCCATTTTGAAATCTTCTTTTATTTTTGTATTTTGTTGCATCATATCATTACTGGAGTTGAATTTTGACTTAATTTACTTATATACAGTAAAGATATTAAATTTTTTGTTAAAATTTGAATTTTAAAAAAATTTTGTTTAAAAAGTCGGCGTGTTCTTCATCCAATTTTGCTAATTTTTATTTAGCACATATATAGTAATAGTAGTAACGTTCCTGCCAAATTTGATCATGATATCTTCAACGACGGCCAAATTACAGCTTGCAAAACTTTTAAATTACCTTCTTGTAAAAGTGGGCGGTGCCACGCCCATTGTCCAAAATCTTACTAATTTTATATTCTACGTCATAACATCAACCCATCTACCAAGTTTCATTGCTTTAACCGCCTTTGGCAATGAATTATCGCATTTTTTCGGTTTTTCGAAATTTTCGATATCGAAAAAGTGGGCGTGGTTATAGTCCGATATCGTTCATTTTAAATAGCGATCTGAGACGAGTGCCCAGGAATCTACATATCAAATTTCATAAAGATACCTCAAAATTTACTCAAGTTATCGTGTTAACGGACAGACGGACGGACGGACGGACATGACTCAATCAAATTTTTTTTCGATACTGATGATTTTGATATATGGAAGTCTATATCTATCTCGATTCCTTTATACCTGTACAACCAACCGTTATCCAATCAAAGTTAATATACTCTGTGAGCTCTGCTCAACTGAGTATAAAAAGCTTATTAAAATATATGCAGATATACCAAATTTAGGGCAGAACAACGTCTGCCGGGTATGCTAGTCTATATATATATATATGTACATCATCTTTTAAGAAAAAGCTATATCAAAATATAAAAAAAACTGCGAAAGATCCTAACATACCAAAGACAGAAAAAGTGATGAAACTTAGTACGTGGGTGTGGAAAATGGGTATGGTACCGCCCACATTTAGAAGAAAAAAATTCAAAAGTTTTGCAAGCCTTAAATCAAAAGCTATTGAAGATATCGTGTTGAAATATAATTCACGTCAGTAATGATATAGTGTAGCAAAGTACCAAAATAAAAAAAAAAAAAATAAAAGGAAAATGATCGTTGCGCCGCCCCTTATAAAGTAATCAGTCTATAACAGTATTTGTGCTATAAATCGAACAAAAATCGACCAATCCGAATTAGAGTTTTTAAACAAAAAGCATAATAAAACTTTGATATATTTTGTAAATTAGGCGTGGGTTGAAAAATATTGAAAAGCTTTGCAAGCTGCAAATCAGAACAAGAGAGTATCACTCAGCAATTTTGCAGAGTTATGGCTCTTGGTATTATATTAAATTATGAGGAAATTATGTCAGTTTAAGCGTTTTATTTGGTTAGGTTTGGATATAAGGAGTTTTTTCAGTAGAACTTGCCCATGTAGACCGTTTGCATATAATACCTGACGCATTGTTTGGCACTTACACCTGATATTTCTGAAATACTTTTTGAAAATTTTACAGCACATAACGAAGTATTTTTCACAACACTTCGCACAACTGACCCAAAATTATCACCACTAAGTCGGTATGGTTTGCCTAGTTTGGAAAGATTTCCTTTTTTGTATTTTTGTCTGTATATTTTATCACAAGTTCGCGAGTGTCGATATATCTACTTTTTCTTTGCAAAAAATGTTCTTTTGCCATTATATCTAAAGATCGCGACTACCCAAACACCTGGAATAGTTCACTTAAGCCGCCTGCCATCCAAAGCCTGCGTCTATGTAACGGCTTCATTCCCTGCAAACAAATGAAAGCTAATTAGTTCACTTTCTTTCGACAGTAAACTTATGACGAATTTCCGGGCTTTCGCCCACAGCTGTTTTTGTTATAAGACTTTGCTTTTCATTTTCTATTAAATTGAACAGAATTACATTTAATTTTCAAAAAATATTAAATGTTCCATTGTGTCACGCGGAAAGTAGAGTTAATATTGTTACATAAAAGAAACTGACTGTATATAGTCTTCTCCGCGGTAAATATTGCTTGCTCTATTTCATTCGAAAATACTTTTTGTCACAGAAGAGAGGGAACAGTTTGTTCTACACATGACAGTGGAAGAAAATGGAGTATGTAAAGTTGCAAATAGCTATTAAAAATATAAACTGCTAAGTGCAAAAAATTAACAAAGTGCTAATCTTTATATATAAAGAAGTGTACATTTTGATTGTCACTCCATAACTCGAGAACGGATAGAAAGATTGCCATGAAATTTTTAGGAAAGATACAGGAAGGAGAGATGATGGTTCGTTGATTTTGAAATCCCAAATCGGTTTAGCCATTATTGAGTTATGATATTTTTTTAGAAATCCAACCTATTGCAAGTTAATTTCATTGACAGCATACAAATGTTAAACAGATGAATCTGTCCAAATGCAAATGTTTATCAATAACTTTCTTCTGATGGTAAATATTGTTCACGCCTGCCTTTCCAACATATCGTCGTTAAGTTAATAATTTGCATACATACAAACACACACTCCCACTCATCGCACGCATTCATGCTTTTGTTGTACAACGTAACGTCGCCGTCTTCGCTTTTGTTTTTAGCTTTTTTTTATCATTTTGCTATTATCGCACACTCCTCAATGCACTGCACCTCCACTCACTCCCAATGCACACCCACTCCCACTGCAACAACATAATGCACACTCACCTGCACTAATATTACTTTGCCTATATACTCTTCGCACTCATCGCTTATTTTGTCAACATTAAATAGCAGGACTTTTCCATGGAAAATTCCTAAACATAAATTCTGCTGCCTAAACTGAATTTTTTCTTAGCATGCAAGATCATTGAATTTGTAATCGTCAAAGAGTTACGACAAAATAAACCCATATAAAAACCAAATTTCGTTTGCCTATTGATTTGGCATATACATAGATGTAGAAAACGCTCTACATTTCTCCAACTATTATTAATTTAAAAAGTGATTTTAAGTATGTCCAGTGCAAGAAAACATAGTTAAAAAAGTTTTTTTCCATAATTTGATCATATGCATCAAAATGCCACCAACAAGACGATCAACTATAGGTCGACGTACGCGTAATTCTACCTATAGATTTGATCAAAGGAGAGTGCAAAGTGTAGAGGAACGCTCACAAAAAAATTAAGTACAAGAATTACGAAACGCACATCGTCATAGAGCGACAGATTCAAATCCATTAAATCCAGCATCGAGACGAACGACGCGCCTTTCACGTCGTGCTGTGCAAGAGATGGAATATGCTGCTTTCGCTTACAATAGCGAAAATTCTCAAGTTGGAACGCCTAAAAATTTGTTTATCTTAGCACCGAACGAAAAAACAAAAAAATACTGTGTAGCCACTTGCATTACAATAAGATACAATAATAAAATGTTTTAAGCGAAAATTTCACCAAATATGTGTACAAAATTCAATTCAATTTAGAGAACAATAAACTAAATTGTCAACAAACAAAACAGAAACAAAACGCAACATTCAATCGATCTCGGGCGTTACAACGTACGCCAGATAAAGCTAGTAGCTTCATACATTTTATACATATTAAATTGAGTTTTTTCTGTAACATGTTCAAGTTGATATCTTTTGTCTCCAGGACGTCAATATAATCAATTCTTCCTGGACCCCCATCAATACAATTGGCTCAAATCGAAACTGCTCGGTCAGTTGTGTTTAGAAATAAAAACACAAGAATAAATATAAATGCATAGAATTATATATATTAGTATCAGTCGCTATTTATCAGCGTCAATATTATGTACATATGTACATCACAATGGAATATAAAAATTATACAATTATGAACTTACGTTTTTATTTGATGTAAATCTAGAACGCTGAACCAGTTGGTAATTCATTGACATGCAAACTGGATAAGAACCAATGGCAACTTCCGAGTGGCCACCGAACCCCATGCTTATCTTTTATGGAACGGAAACACTGGATCAAGAGGAAGATTAGAATTAAGAAGTTGTTTGCTAACAAAAGGAAAATAGTTAAATGGAGAGCAGTTACGCGGTACAGTGGCGTAGTGAAGTTTCCTTGCACCCGGGACAAACTTTTTTTATTGGCGCCCTTTTGGCATACGTATTTCTTGTTGGACACGATCGAGAACACTTTTCATAACGCGCGAAATTTCACATTCTGCGAGAAAACCAACATCCGTAGCCGATTCTCCAGGCATCTTACGGCGCCTTCCTACACGTTTTACTATATAAATATCCCAATTTTTTCAATGACATTTCGCTTTTTTCTATTGCTTCTTCCCAGAAAGTGTTTCGGATAGTTCAGTCGCTAATGATTTAAAATCATGATACGCTTCTCTAAAATTCATCCCCAGATCTTGTAATCTGAGCTGCACACGATCAATCCTCCTCAAGATTTCATATCAGAAGTGAACTAATGTCATGAAACTAAAATTTAGTATTTTTGCAACAGAACTGTGGCTTCGCTTCTGGTGTTACTTGTGGTGTTAGTGTCCTCTGCTAATTGTTCTAAGTGTTCTACTACATTCATTAGGCCATCGATGATAACGCTAACCGCTTGTATTCTGGCGCTCCATCGTGTTTCAGATTCACTTTTGACAGTTTTTGTTAAAGCATTTTTTTAGTAATTCTCTTCGTAACGTTGAACGTGAGAAAAAAGACATATCCTTTCCATTATTCCACAACCTGTCCCAAGTGTTCCAGATATATGCATGCCTTTTTAGTATAGAAAATTGTTTCGTCCCACTGACGCGGTAGAAAATAAATGAGGCCTCTAGCCTAAAATTTTGTTTGAATCATTGATTTAGTCTTTTTCTTCTAGCACTGATTTTACAAACTCACCTGAACTTGTCGTTGTAGTGATGGACGCGAACTACTTTACACCGAGTTTGTCGAAGATGTTGAATCAACAAAAAATTAATGTTGCGGTGACACCTCGGGATACAAATAAAATGCACTATTTTTTTAAAAAATATTTTAAAGTAACAGTCAAAAAATATTAATAAGTTTTTAGTAAGTTTTTAATGAAAATCTAAGTATGATAAATAAATAAATCCTGCGATTGTAAAAAAACCTCTCGGGATTGAAGGCCCCAATATAAACAAACATATGTTTCTATGTTAGTATGTTTGTTGGTATGCATAGTAAAGTATGTATATGTGGAAAAAAATAAAACAGCTATGCAACAGACAATAGCCGTCAGACAATAAAATCTTAGCTTGCTTAAAATATTCTTTTAACTACTCATACAATACATAATACAATGGAAACTTGGTGTATATTTATATTCTTTACGTTATGCAATTTCTTTTCCTCTTCTAAGTTAGCCGCATTCATAACAATATTCACTTGCCACAGCTAATAAATAGTGACTTATGCGCATAACTGGAAAATGCGTCTTTCACTTGTGAAGTATTGCCTGGTTACTTATGTGTCGGATGAGTGCGCAAGTCTAAGTGGTTGAGTGCATAACAAGGAAAATAAAACATTTGGAGATGAGGGGCTAATACACAAATTTTAATAATATGCAACAAACTTAAACAAGACATGAGAAATGTTATAAGTTGGCTTAGCACAGAAGTAATGAATGATAAAAAGTAAGAAATTAAAGAATGAAACGTAATGTTAATACGTATCTGTTGCTTATTATTGGACATAACGCAAGAATAACGGCAGTTTTGTGTATACATTTGGTGGGGCTATTAAAAATCTTCATCAACATTAATGATTTTGATGATGATGATGGCAAACGGACGAACTGCATTTTGGTAGAATTTGATGCCCCTTGTATGCAGCTATGTATGTAAGTATATAGAAATTTGTGTTCTCCATAAATCTCATAAGGCTATGCCAAATGATATGGAACAACACCTTCAGAATTGGGTATGTCTCCGAGCCATTCGAAGCCAAACGGGGTGCAATTTCGGAGCACACAAAAATAAAGCCGCCCCAATTAAATATTTTCGTTATCCATATCGCTACGTCAGAATGCGGATGTTGATAGTGAAATCTTTGTGGTACTGAGAAGTAGCGCGTTTTCGGTTGGTACCAGTTTTATTCAAAAATTCTCTATCTTCTTTGACAACCTTCTTGCATATATGTACATACTTTGTAGTAAGTTACAAGATTTTCTTTCTCTTTGCGTGTCTTTTGGCTATGTGCACCAAATAACGCACTCTCGACAATTTTTGCACTGAAAGAGATATTTGTTTGTTGTGCAATTGTTGAATGTAAATTTTATTTGCATTATTAACACGTTTATATTAGCTTCACTCGCATATATGTATGTACATATGTATGTATGTATCTCTTATATACCATTTAATAAAAAAAATGTTACGTATACGCACCGCCTTCTCAGGTGGAACGGATATGTTTGATTCTAATTGGTTGGTTTTGATTAATTATATAAAATTACTGTTAACAATGAATATAAATGATAGCAAACAAATATATCACACACCTAGAACTAACCTTGCCTTGAATTCAAAACTCACGTTGCATAAAATATATTGATAAATATATTTAGGCAATTCAATCCGTCTCTCAAACTCGTATGTAGTACTTCATGTTTTTTTTTCGTAATTTAGTCCACCATACATAAGAGGGTCAATCAGCAAAATGCATTAATTAAAAATATCTAAATTCATGCAACCACCACTCGCTTTTTAATACTTCCCACTTATTCATTGCTATTTAGCATTTTTTATGTAAAACTGTTGAAGCTCTTGGAAAGAGAACCATAAATCAGAATTTGACAATAACTTTGCACTCCTGCTAATTTTTTCTTTTTATTCAAATATGACATTTTGACCAGTAGCGGCATGTTAACTATTCCGGTTTTGAGAATCTCAATATAGTTGTCAAGGTCATTTCAAAAGTGTTTTCAAATTTTTATCAAGAGTCTCAATATCAGTTCACACATTTAAGTTTTCAGCCCATATTTTTAAAAATCCCGTACTATTACCTTGTTGTCATTGGACGAAGTATGCATTTTAAAACGCAGTTTCTAACCAAATATAACATCTAGATCATTAGCAATACGTACACGATTCAAAGTAGTGGCGTAGTGTGGTTTTCTTGTGCCCGGTGCAAAATTATTTTTTTGAAGTGGCGCTCGCAAGTTTGGAAAAACATCATCTCCATACGAGATTGTGAACTTAAGTAATTCTAACAGAGTTTTATTTTCAATTTCTTTTCTACTGCGAATTCACCCAAGTTCTTACAATTTCTATCTAAGTCGTTATTGTCCTTGGTTTGCTACACAGTAAAAATTTTAGTTTACTTTTAATAACTTTTGATACCAATTTGGCATTTATATATAACAATGCCAGAAAGTATAATATTAAAACCGAAAAATATTAAAACGCGACTATCAGCATTGATTAAAGTTTTGTTTCAAAACCATTTTGGATTAAAATTTATATTTCATGGTCTTAAAATAAAACTTTTTAGAATTAAAACACAAATTTAATACCAAAAGTTTCAGTCCAATAGCAACTGGTATTAAAAGTAAGATTCCACTTTTTACAGTGTATATCAATATCCCATTTTTCACAAAGAGAATTCGCTTTTTCTATTACTTTTTCACAGGGAGTGTCTCGAACTTCGGATAGTTCAGTCGGTAATGTTTTAAGATCATGATACGCTTCTCTAAAATTCATTCCCGGATCTGTTAATCTGAGCAGCACACGATCAGTCTTCCATAAGATTTCATACCAGAAATGAACTAATGTTATGAAACTAAAATTTAGTATATTTTGCAACAGAATTCGCTGCGATGTTACTTGTGGTTATACTGTCTTCTGCTAATTGTTCTAAGGGTTCTAATACATTCTCTATCTCATCGACGATAACCCGTTTAACCCGGTAATCCGTTAACAGCCAAAAATTTTAAGAATACAGTTTATTCAGAAATATGTTTTTTAAATTGCAGGGCACTGTAAACCAATCGAAGCAACACGTTTATTAAATGAATCGTGAAAATATATAATCACTGTGAATAGTGGCATTCGATAAAAACAAACAGAGAATAGGACGTTTTATTAATAAACGAAACAGAGAAAAGAAGGCAATCAAGAAAATCTGTGTACAAGTAATCAAAAAATACTGAGGTGTCAGAACTTGTTTCTACAGCCTACGCTGTACTTCATAAAACAGTACAGAACACGCGAAGGAAAAAAACGCCTCACTATTATATAGTGATGATAATGCGGTAAAACGTTGTCGATTGTGCACAACTGCTAATTGTAGTTAACACCCCATTTTACTATGACCAAAATAATAGCGCAATACAACAGAGCTATGTATGAAGCCAACTTATGGTACAAAGTAGGAATGACTTCCCTGAAATCTCGTTTTTTAATGCTCGGGGTTAACAGTCATGTAAACTTATAAAAGTTCATAATCTTGTACGAAAAATTACATCTTTATGAGCTTTACATGTTTATATTAATTTCCTCAACATAAAAACAGTACATATAAGTGCATATCTCCATTACAAAAGGTTATTTATGTAAGAGTGCATGCGGTAGCGTGCTCTGCCTACAACACCAAATCTCCTGGGTTCAATTCCCATGCAAAGCAGCATCAACAATTTTGAAAAAAAAATGTATCATTAGAAAAAAGTTTTCCTAAGCGGGGTCGGCTCTCGGCAGTGATTTGGCAAACACTCCGTTTATTTCTGCCATGAAAAGCTTCGCAGTGAAAATTCAACAGCATTTCAGATGCCGTACGCCGGTATCGGCGTAAAATGTGTGTAAAGATCCGGTCCCATCTAATTGTAGGAAAAATTTAACGGAGCACGACGTAAATTGGAAGAGAAGGTCGACCTAAATCTCTTCGGATGTTTATCGCGCCTTGCATATTTTTTTTATTTAAGAGCGCGTGGTTGGTGGCTTTCCTATCTTGGCTCCCGGAGCAACGCTCTAGTTCAGACAAACTTTAAAGATATTTCTAAAACAGCGATTCATTCGAGAGCTTCGGAAATATATTCACCGTTAAC
Source organism: Eurosta solidaginis (assembly GCF_040869045.1). Taxonomy (NCBI): domain Eukaryota; kingdom Metazoa; phylum Arthropoda; class Insecta; order Diptera; family Tephritidae; genus Eurosta; species Eurosta solidaginis. Next base: position 71,397,322 of record NC_090323.1, on the reverse strand, counting down.
CTGCATGTCGTGTGAGCGCAGCGACAGCGATTCATTAAAGCAAACAGTCAATCCTTTTAGCTTGTACTTCAAGCAGTAAACATATCACACTTGAATTCTATGCTCAAACCCTGAGGGCAATTTTCAGGTAGTTTTATCACCCAACGCCAAGAAGTAACTTATTCAATACGATGTGCAGTTATTAAGGCGATATTAATTCATTTTACAAACAAAAAAATACTTTAACAAAATTTTTTTTCCAAGCAGGTACTAAGGTGATAACGAACTTTTAACTTCTTGAGTTTCCTTTTATATATTTCAATAATTTTTTTAACTCTGTTCACAAAGATATGTTTTTTATTTCCTGAACTTGAATAAAAACTATATTGTGTTTTTTTGCAAATATTATAAAAATTTAAGCAAAACCCTAAACTTTTCTAATCTATTTATTCGCAAGAACATACTTTCGCCCTTTTGTTTTTGAGGCAAGAGTTCATTCCCATTTTTGGATTACTTCACTTCCAGAGGCGCTTCGTAAACCCAGCTTTATCACCCAAATGGCTTTCTAGGATTTTATCCACTTCCGCCGAAAGATTTCCTGAAACTTGAACTTTAAACATATCCTATCAAACTAGATACATTCCTGACTCAAAAGTACTATCTCCCTGAATACTTTTCGTCTTATTGCTTTAGTAATTTATATTCCTATAGAAATAGTTTGTAAATGGTGTGCCGTTTTCGCATGTAAAGTTGGTTCCCTTTGGGGGAACAGTTTTTCCCGAAAACTGATAAGAATTTGGGAAAAGGGAGATATTCCCGGCGACCAATTATTCAGAAATGTCGTATCGAACAAGTGACCATGTAAACACACACATACTACTACAAAAAAAGTTGTCGCAGCTTTCCCGGTGTTGTGCACCACTATTCTAAGAAAAACCTTCTCTAACTGGAAAATTTATTGAATTTATGTTGATTTAGATATGGGATCGCTCTCAGTATACAGCTGACCTTGAAGCAAGTTTAAGTCTCCATCTTATTCCCGTGCTCCCAACATTTTAAAAATCTAACAAAATCGCATGGCTTGCACAAAAAAAAAATAAAATTAAGTGCAGCAGCAAAGAAATATCCGAGTTATAGCAAAGCATGGCAAACAAAAAATTAAACCTCAATACAAAAATGTTAAAAAGAAAACAGAAGAGAAGGCAATAAAAACATTTCCAACCTCTGCGTAACTTCAGCTGCAAAATAAAATCTAAAATTTTCCCTCCAGACTTTTTCGCACAGACACTAACTTGCTGCGTCATATGCGATCTTTACCACAATGCCGGTAGCATTGCCAACAAATTAGCGTTGATAATTGCAATTATTAAAGGTAATACGAAACAAATAAGGAAGGCTAAGTTCGGGTGTAACCCAACATTACATACTCAGCTGAGAGCTTTGGATACAAAATAAGGGAAATCACCATATAGGAAAATGAACATAGGGTAACACTGGAATGTGTTTGTATGACATGGGTATCAAATGGAAGGTATTAAATAGTATTTTAAAAGGGAGTCCGCCATAGTTCTAAAGGTGTACCAGGGGTGAATCTGGGATGTGTTTATACGATATGGGAATGAAATGAATGATGTTAATGAGTACTTTAAAAGGGAGTGGGCCTTAGTTCTATATGTGGACGGCGTTTTCGAGATATCGACCAAAATGTGGACCAAGGTGACACATAACATCATCTGTCGGATACCGCTAATTTATTTATATATGTAATACAGTATTCCTCCCAAGATTCCAAGGGCTTTTGAACTTTTCATTTTCTTCTACTTAATATGGTACGTGTCACATTCATTTTACAAAGTTTTTTCTAAAGTTATATTGTGCGTCAATAAACCAATCCAATTAACATATTTCATCCCTTTTTTCATATTTGGTATAGAATTATGGCATTTTTTTCATTTTTCGTAATTTTCGATTTCGAAAAGTGGGCGTGGTTATAGGCGGATTTCGGCCATTTTTTGTACCAAGATAAAGTGAGTTCAGATAAGTACGCGAACTGAGTTTATGAGATATATCCGTGTTTGCTCAAGTTACCGTGTTAACGGCCGAGCGGAAGGACAGACGCTGTGTATAAAAACTGGGCGTTGCTTCAACCGATTTCGCACATTTTCACAGAAGACAGTTACCGTCATAGATTCTATGCCTCTACCAAATTATAGAAGGATTGGCAAATTTTTGTTCGACTTATGGCATTAAAAGTATTCTAGACAAACTAAATGAAAAAGGGCCGAACCACGCCCATTTTGAAATTTTCTTTTATTTTTGTATTTTGCTGCACCATATCATTACTGGAGTTGAATGTTGACATAATTTACTTATATACAGTAAAGATATTAAATTTTTTTTTTAAATTTGACTATTAAAAAATTTTTTTTTAAAAGTGGACGTGTTCTTCTTCCGATTTATCTAATTTTTATTAAGCACATATATAGTAATAGTTGCAACGTTCCTCCCAAATTTCATCATGATATCTGCAATGACTGCCAAATTTCAGCTTGCAAAAATTTTAAATTACCTTCCTTTAAAAGTGGGCGGTGCCACTCCCATTGCCCAAATTTTACTAATTTTCTATTCTGCGTCATAAGGTCAACGCACCTACCACGTTTCATCGCTTTATCCGTCTTTGGCAATGAATTATCGCATTTTTTCGGTTTTTCGAAATTTTCGATATCGCAAAAGTGGGCGTGGTATAGTCCGATATCGTTCATTTTAAATAGCGATATAAGATGAGTACCCTGGAACCTACATACCAAATTTCATCAATATACCTCAAAATTTACTCAAGTTATCGTGTTAACGGAAAGACGGACGGGCGGACATGGCTCAATCAAATTTTGTTTCGATAGTGATGATTTTGATATATGGAAGTCTATATCTATCTCGATTCCTTTATACCTGTACAACCAACCGTTATCCAATCAAAGTTAATATACTCTGTGAGCTCTGCTCAACTGAGTATAAAAAGGAGATATGTACAGATGAAGGTATATATGTATCTATGTAGAATGCGAGTTTAATGAAAATAAAAGTGTGCGAAACAAAGTGAGAAAAGAACATTATAAAGTATATTGTAGAATTGTGGAAAATGTCGATATGCATTTTATGTGTGGCCAACAAATTTATTCGAACAAAATAATGAGAAACTAAAGCGTATTTAATGTGTCTTTTAGGCTACAGAAAATGAAAAGGTTTCTATCTTATGCATATGACTACACACTCAGAACAGATAAGATGCGAAATATGTAGGAAGTGTGAATACATCAAATCTCTTCCATAAACACATGCTGAGCGCCCAAGAAAAATAACCCGTCGATCTGAAAGGACACAAAATTCCCTTGGTGCGAAATGAATGTGAATGGCATTGTTATACCATTATTGACATGTCAAAGTCAATCAAAAGCGAACAAATTTGAAAAATATAAGGAAAAAGTACGATGAAAAGAAAAAATTTTAAATAATTACAAAAGCGAAATAAAATTAACAAAACAATGCACATAAAATGGTAGCAGTAGAGTAGTATAGGATGCCTAAGGCATTACTAATGCTTTGTTTCAATCTCAGCAGGCGCGTGTATTTAAAGCTAGCAACTTAGAAGGGACCATTGCATTCGAATAACTAACAAACATGAATGTGCAAACATTGGTATGCGAGATTACTTTTAGGTATAAAACATAAAAACAAAAAGATTTTATTAAAGTGCACCTAAGTGTGCTGCGAATGCCTGGAGCGTTAGAACGCATGCATGACAAGGCCTTAAGTGAGCCGTCTCGTGTCCAAAGGTTTCTTAAAACATAAAAATAAACATGAAATGGACAATTGAAATTGACATTCGTCAGCACCTGCGGCCTTTAGAACAAAGAGATTTTGAATGATTTCGCAACTGCATACAATAGATTAACAGTTTTTTAAAGCACAAAGTCACAGATAAACAAGTAAGGGTGCCCAAATTTGGATCTAAGTGAAGGTCATATACTCAGCTGTGAGCTTCCATCCTATACGTCATTATTTTCAATTCTTTGGCACTAGGCGCTATTTGCACCTTCTTGGGTTAAGGCTAACTCGAAATAAATTTGACAGAAGCCGAATACATTTTATCGGAAATTGTGAAATCGACCCAAAATTTATCAAAAGTGGGCATGTTTATTAACTGATTTTTGTCCGGCCGCCGTGGTGAAGGAGTAGCGTACTTCGCCTACGAAACCGAAGATCGTGGACTCAAGTGCTGGGCAAAGTAGCAAACAGTTTTTCTAAACGTAGTTGCCTCTAAGCAGTAGTTTTTTGAATACTCCGAGTGTACTTCTGCTATGAAAACCTTAAGGAAATATCCTCATTATAAAGAAAAGAAGTGCACCAAGTTTTTTCACACTAACAAAACGTAGAAAAATTAATCGCTTTGACAGAATGTTCAATAAGGCGGCGAATACGGCTGCCTATCTTGAGCGGGTGATAAAAAAATACAAAGGTTGAGACCACGATAATATCTTTAAAAATCAGGTGATGTCATCTATTTGTTATTTTGACGACTATGCCTAAGATATCACGCTTGTCTTATCCACAATGGCAGAGGGTTTGAACAAAAAGGAGCGATGTCACATTCATATTCAAAATTCGCAACTTATATGCAACTTCTTGCTTTACTGAATCATCAGAAGTAAAATTGCATTGATATAAAACTATTTTTCGCAAATTTGTTGTTTTTTACATTCGCCTACGTTCTTTATAAAAATATTTTATATAAAAATGAGCGTGCTCAAGAACCGATTTCGTATACTAAATTTTGTCACGATATTCCAGTTCTTTCCGAATGTATGGCTATCGAAACATTGGAATATGTATATTCACAAAAGGCATATTTCCAAAAACTTTTAACTAACCCAATTTACTGTTGTAAATTAACTTTTTACTTTACAAAGAAAATATCATTATTTTAAAGTTATTTTTCGCAAATATGTTGCCTATCTACAGTCATTTAATATTCTATACAAAAGTGAGTGTGGTCCTATTTCAATTTCGTGCATTACTCATAATAAAGTTAATCTCATTTTCGAATTTGTTCGGGCAACTGAAAAGGTTTTTGATTTATGACCAATAATGTTTCTTAAAATTTATTTTAAAGAAGTGGGCAGTACCACGCCCCTTTTTTTAAATTTCCAAGCATTTTAAATAGTGACCGATATTTCATCTCACCCATGAATAATCACGGTTTTTATATAAATAATACATAAGTAGGCTTGATCACCGTCCGATAGTGATGGGCGATGAATTCTAAGATACCCAAGTACCAAGTTTTAATAAGATATCACAATATTTAATCAAGTCGTCGTCTTCACAGATAGACGGATATGGATGGACGAACTTAATCAACAACTTTTTCATCCTGATAATTTTGATATACGAAAGTCTATATTTACATCGATTCGTTTATACAGTTAATATTTACCTTTAGGCAAATACAGTTAATATACTATGTGAACTTTGCTAAGATGACTATGAAAAATGAAAGACTCTTTGTTGTGTTTATTTTAAACAGCCTGTTGTATAGTGTTCAAGTGAACTTGCAATGACGCCGTAACATGTCCCCTTAGGCTTCCAACTCAAAATGTCAAAACTCACAGCTTTAAAAAATAGCAAGAAAAGTTTTAAAATATTTAAAATAAGAAAAGTTTACATTAAAAAGTCGACGATAACTGCAATGACTGAATAGACGCCTGACTGTGCATATGTTATCTTAGGTTAAGGTAATGCTTCATGAGTATGTACCCACATAGAATTCTTTCACTTACCATACACACACGAATGCGAAACATGAACGTTGTACAGGCGCGATGTGACATTTGTAATTTAGGGCGCCAGATGACAAATTTCAATGGCATGGCAGAGTTGGAAATTTATAAATTGCAGGGACCGATGTCTCATATTCACCAATGTGTGGTATATGATGAGAGAGAAATTAGACTGAAAGAAAGAAAGTGAGAGAGTTAAATTGAAATACATAATTTAGTACAACTAAAATTTAATACTGGGAAATTATTTAAGAGGTACAAAAAAATTCCCTCAATAACGGAATCAATTGAGAGAGAGAGAGAGATTGAGAAATTTAAAATAAGAAAAAGGAAAACTTGTAAATTACTTGGTTAAATAAGTAAAATAGAAAACAGCTGTGCAAAATCGGGACAGAATATATGTTTAAGTTTGATGTTAAAAATAATATTAAACTACATTCTCATCATATTCCAGTAAGTGTGGAGGATGCTGAGCAAAAGGAAATGTACTCAGAGCAACCAATAAGCCGAAAGTAGTAAAATTTTATAGCAGTGATGTTTTGTTCGGCTCACTCTCTCCCATACTCTGTCTCTTTGTTTTGCCTCTTTATAGGTTGATTGCGTATAAGAGATAAGCTAACGCTCATCATCAAACCCACGTCAGTTGGCTTTCACTTTCTATTTCGGCCGTCTTTTGAGTCTCTCAAGGCAAATGCTATTTCGGAGACAACAGTACGCCATAGCACCTACACAGCACTGAAGGGTTAGACGGATATTTTGTTTGTGTGAATATCTTGCAGAATATTCCGTGATTTGTTTTCCGTAAAAATTAAATTTATTTCACAATTTCAATAACAATGCGTTTGCTGGTCACACGAGAGAGTAAATTAATCTTAATTTGAGAATGCACTTTTATATAGCACGACTACAAGTAAAAAACGAGAAAAAAATTTGCGTAATTATATTTGTTAAATTAAAGCATGTCTAATAGGAGGCATAAACTCATTTTTTATAGTTAAAGATTTCATATCAAGGAAATCGCATTTCGGATATCCTTATATTACTAAGCGGCCTCAAATGTTCATTGAACAGAAGTGAACTTTGTAGTGATACTCAGTTGAGTTAAGCCTTGAAAAAATGTATCCGTACAATTTTGTTCCCTGAATATAGGCAGCATCTGTAAATTGAGTTAGTAAGTGCTTGATATTGATATATGACAGGACACGTGTAAGCTACAAGTAAGGAATAAACATCTTTCTTGAACTTCAAGTGACATCAAGAGGTTTGTTGTGCTATAACAAATTTTTGTTTTTCTGTGAAAATTTGATCCCTAGAAACATGACAGGCTGAGATTTTTGCTTACGCGCTCTAAAACACTTATTGAAAAGAGGATATATGAGGATAGACGACTTATTTTCGTTAAATTAATATGATAATAACAACGTCATGAAAATATAAAAGAAAGCTTGCGCTTAAAGGCATATATTTCATTATTATCTGCACGAAACTCGAGCTTTATTGCAATAACTTAAAGTTTCAAGGACTTAATAAATAATTAGGTGAAAAAAGTTCTAAAAGTGGACTTTAATGAAGCATATATTCGAGATCTGAAGTCATAATAGCCTAAGTCTGAAATCACGTCATTGGAAAGGTTGTATAAAACGCTTCAAATCTGGAATAGAAAAGTCAAATATATACAAATGTCACTCAAAATCAGTATCTAAATATCGACCGTTATGCTACATTTTTAAAATATAAAATCATTAGTGTTTATTTAGTTAAGATGCTATCAAACATGAATTGTACAAATCATTCTATATCGACTTGAGCGATTATGACTTGGGACCATAGGTATATCAAGATCAAAGTAAAATACTTTGGAGTGTACAAAATTCCCTTCCGAGTCTTTTGTGGCATCATAAGTTTTATTGTGCTGTACACTCAGAGAAAAACGCCGTTCTAAAATCCAGCACCACCGGACTCAATTCAAGCTTTTCGTGTTCTTATTTTATTGTTCTTGAAAAACAAACCAACGACCTGTTCTCAAAACAACAACCTTGTTCTTGAACTGACAACCATTTTCTTGAAAAGAGAAAGGCTGGTCTTAAAATATGAACAAATGTTCTATTAATGAGAACAATGTTCTTAAATTAAGTTCAAGAAAAAAACGGTATAATTCGTGTGTACTACAATGTTAAATACAACATTTGGCACAAGCTATCAAGCAGTCGTAGTGGCCCAGCGGCTGTGACGTTCCGGTTGCGATCGTGTGGCACGAGTTCGATGACTGTCAAACTATGAATTTTTTTTCAAACCAATTTTTTATCTTCTATTTTTTTAAGTCTTATTTTTCATTCAGTTCCATTCACATATGCACAGGTAATTCTCAAACTTGTTATGAAATGTTTTAAGTATGTACTCAGATTTCATCATGAAATCAGAAAAATTTCTCAATAAGAGAAATTTATGAAGAAATGCATATATGCGTTTCTTGAAATCTTTGATTTTAATAATAATTTTTTTTTTGTTGTTAATATCTTTTATTAATGAAAGAAAAATTATCTATATATATAAAGAGAAGTGTACATTTTGATTGTCACTCCATAACTCGAGAACGGCTCGACAGATTGCCATGAAATTTTTAGGAAAGATACAGGAAGGAGAGATGATGGTTAGTTGATTTTGAAATCCCAAATCGGTATAGACACTCTTGAGTTATGATTTTTTTTTAGAAAAATTTTATATATATTTTGGAAGCTCTTTTTTCTGGACCGCAAAGCTCGAGAACGGCTGAGCCGATTGAGATGAAATTTTGAGCATAGATTTGGTGGTGGCTCGACATGGTTATAGGCTAAAAAGATTCCAAAGATTTGGAAACGTTTTATATATATCGACCAAAATGTGGACCAGGGTAACCATAAAATGCGGTCATGCGATATGGGTATCAAACGATAGGTATGGACGAGGGTTTTAATGTAGAGTTGATTTCCTTTCAATATCCATCATAGTTTTCGAGATATCGACCAAAATGTGGACCAGGATAACTCTATAATATGTATATAAAAAATGTGGTATTAGTTACACTATTTATAACACAAGAACGGATGAACCGATTTAGATGAAAATAGGTGGAAAGGTAGCTTAAAACCAGGAGACGGATATAGGATACTTATTGTCCCGTTCTGTGGACCTAGGTAATCCTGGGATGTGTTTGAACAATATGAGTACCAAATGGAAGCTATTTATGAGCACTTTAATACGGGGTATTTTTCGTACCCCTGTGTGACTAGGGTCTCGAGATATAAGCCAAAACGTGGGCCCGTGTACCCCTAGACATTGTTTATCTATATATATAAAAATCTAATTCTGCATGTGTGTGTGTATGTGTGTGTTCGGTATGGAAACATATTTCCGGCACTTCAATTTCCATCAACTATAATGTTTTAGGCTAAAATTAATTTCGATATATATAAAAGGGACGTGGCACCTCCCATACAAATGAAATCTTTGGTACTCATAACTCTGAATGTATACATGCCAGAACATTGAAATTCAGTAAGGAGTTATATGAAGTGAATCCCTAACACCACCAAGAGAATGTGGAATTAGTAAAAAGGGGGCGTGGCACCTGCCACACAAATGGAATATATCATACTGCATATCTCTGGATGTAGTAATGGTAGGATAATGAAAATTGGTAAGGAGCTATATGAGGTTAAGTCCTAAAACCTCAAGTAAAATGTGGAATTGGAAAAAAATGGGCATGGCACCTTCCCTATAAATGAGGTTTTTCAGAACTATGGCTACCGTACAAACTTAGATTATTTTAACGCCTAAGTTTGACTGCATTGTTGAGTTTGGCTGTTATTCCTTTTGGAGCTTTATTAATCTGCCGCCGTTACAACAAATTGTTAGCTTCAGTCTATCTACATCTATATATATCGAAATCAAATTCTGTGTATCTGTGTGTTACCTATGGAAACGTATTTCCCACTCTTCAATCATCACCAAGTTTTGGCTGTAGGTTTCTTCTATAAAGACGAAAGTTTTTCATATTTCAGAATTAAGAATTTTAAATTGAAATTTTTTTGGCTATGCGAACGAGCAATCTTAGGTCCCAAAAATGATCATGTTAACAAAATCAATGATCGCATTCAAAACCAAATTCCTGGTGAAGTGACGAAATATAAATCTATCGACACAGTTACAGATGAAAATCAAATTGTGAAATATCCAATTGAATTTCTAAACTCTTTAGAACCACCAATCATGCTTCTTCGAAATTAAGACCCACCAAAATTATGCAATGGAACCAGACTTTGCTCTAAGAAATGAATGCTGAATGTAATCGAAGCAACGAAGGACAATCGCTTAATGTTGCAGGATTACATTTACAGAGTCCGTGCTTTTCCAATGGCCACCAATCATGCTTAGGTTGCTTGCTCTAGAGTTGGAATGCCAAAAAATTTGTTTATCTTAGCACCGAACGAAAAAACCAAAAATATTGTGTACCCACTTACATTACAATAAGATACAATAATAAAATGGTTTAAATGAAAATTTCACCAAATAGGCGTACATATTTCGATTCAATTTACAGAACAATAAACTAAATTACCAACAAACAAAACGGAAAAAATTACACAACATTCATTCGATCTCAGGCGTTACAACGTACGCCGGATAAGGCGAGTTATTAATAAAAAATAAATAAATGGTCACTAACCTAAAAAATTACCTTCTCACTTCCACCAATTATCAAGCACAAACCGTTCTTGAATTGAGACCGAAAACTGTTAAATCGACCACATATCGTTCTCGAAGCATGGGAACGAAAAATCTTAAATCAAGCCCAAGTAGTGCTCGAAATGAGCGCAGAAGGTTCACATATCAATACCAAACTGGTCATAAAATACGAACGGTGTGCTTGGAAAAACTGTTCTTAAAACAAGCCCATCGGTCACGAGCTAAGAAAAAACGTACCTAACAGACTTTTTTCAACGAATGTTTTTAATTTTGAACTTGTTTCGTTCGTTTTAGAACGATTTTTTCTCTGAGTGTATTGCAATTAATAATTTTTCTTCTATATTTATGTACGTTGAAACACAATCGTCGAACATTTTACAGAATCGTACTTCTCTTTATTTGGCCTGTTGAAGTAAATTAGCGCACTTTTAAAAAAAAACAGGATATTTGTTTATTTTTATAAGGCATACATCGACGACTTGGAATGGAAACCTGCTAACAGACAAATAAAATTTTACATGGCAGGCAAAAAACGATTTAAATTTTTCATTGAAAGCATAGGAAGTGAACTCATCATAATGTTGGTTTACTTTGTGTTTGATGTTATGCCTGGTTGATGTGTTAGCCGCTGCTCTATCAAACTCCACCCCAAAGTTGTTTTTGAAAAAATTGGTACTTAGCAGGTTTGCATTCTAAGCCCACTATATGTTTGTATGTTTAAAGATGTGCTTAAATTTACTTAATTATTAAGAATTAATGGCTTTAAAAACGGTCTATTAATATTGTTATTCAGTTATACCTGGTTCGAATCTCGTCAAAACCTTTGAGAAATAAAAATTACCAAATTGCCACACGATGATTACGTGACGGTTTAGCCAGTAATCAATATAATGCGAGATATTTGCGAAAATCTAAATTAGTCGACCTGGCTAAACTTCGAACTTTTATTTTTTTTTTCATACAGTTTCATTATAAAAATGTGATTCAAAGACAGCTATTACGGTCAGTTTTTGTCCTTTAAGTATTCTATAAATGTGATCATAATCTCACTAGACTTCTATTTTGGGGTATCATAAAGTCTGGAATTTTTATTTGAATCTGTTTACAATAAAACGTGCGATATAGATGCTTACTTCGAAATTTTTTTTTTTTTTTTCAGTTTATCGGAAGTAGGGAACTGAGATAATCAACTTGCATGATATAACAACAATAACCGTGGCACGATATATTATTTCCGAGGAGATTTGGATGAGCTTCTCTTCCGATTTCCGTCTTGGTATTTTTTAATTATTCCCATCGCAGGTCCTATGTTTTATGTGGACTACGAATGGCAACCGAATTTTCGCTGAGAAATTTTTATGGCAGGAATACATACGTTGCGTGTACCAGAGCTCTGCCGAGGAGCGACCCGTTTATAAATACTTATTCCAACATATTTTGCTTTAATTTTTCCCCAGAATTTAACCCAAGATCTTCGCGTGTTGTAGAGGAACACTGACTACTCAAGTTTATTCATATCAAAAAAATACAAACCACTGACGATGTGCCAAGTATTTTTATTTCGATTTTTATACATATAGCTCATGGCTCAATAATATGGTTAGCTCATCTCATCAGCTGATTTTGTTTTTATCATTGCATGCTCGATGGGATTGTCAAAAGGAGATGGCAAACTCAAAATGAAACCAACACATTAGGGGGACTCATGTAACCGTATAAATGCCTTATAAAGTGTGTAAACGTATAAATTTATCTAGTTTACGCACGAGCTGTCAAATTTTGTATGAAAAATCATTTACACAATTTGTACAAATTTACGCGCACATTTCATTGTGTAAACGCGGTAAACTCAAAGGAATGCAACCTTGCAGACATTACAGACGGCATTTTCATCAAAAATCTCCAACATCAGCAAGTAAAGGCGTTTTAGTTTTGATATTTCACTTAATCTTGGTATTTTTTAATTTGTATAACAATCAAAAAAATTTTTTTGGAAATAATACAGCTGAAAAACAATCAATTTTATCAAGAGTATTACTAGGTGCGTTCATATAACCGCGTGTGTAAATGGATATAATTTTACACCTTATAAGTTTATATGCTATCATGAGTCCCCCTATTGACAACATTTTCTTAAAACACACAAAAACTGCTATGTTTTATGTTTTCATTTCATTCCATTCGCCTAATACCAATAAACAGATTTTGACAATTTGAACGGATATAATTTGTTGCTTTACAGAGAGCCAACCATATATTTGAACCATGATATAGCTCTAATAACTTTAAGCATTTTTTACCTCCAAACTTAATTCAATATGACAACGAACGTCTTGAAAATGTGCAACAAATATATATTTCCCGATATAAGTAAAAAATAGTAAAAGCGGAAGTTAAGTGCACTTTAAAATTTTTTTTAAGAGTCTATGCATTCATTAATTTCAAATCAAATTCAGCAGAATATAGATGGCACGATACATTTTATTTTAAAAAGTTGTCTATAAAAGTATATATAAAACATGCTTCCCACTTATAATTGAAAAACTTTAATAATAATAAAAAACAAGTAAGGAAGGCTAAGTTCGGGTGTAACCGAACATTACATACTCAGTTGAGAGCTATGGAGACAAAATAAGGAAAATCACCATGTAGGAAAATGAACCGAGGGAAAGCCTGGAATGTGCTTGTATGACATGTGTATCAAATGGAAGGTATTAAAGAGTATTTTAAGAGAGAGTAGGCCATAGTTCTATGGATGGACGCCATTTAGGGATATCGCCATAAAGGTGGACCAGGGATGACTCTAGAATTGGTTTGTACGATATGGGAATCAAATGAAAGGTGTTACTGAGCATTTTAAGAGGGAGAGGGCCTTAGGTCTATCGGTGGACGCCTTTTCGAGATATCGCCATTAAGGTGGACCAGAGGTGACTCTAGAATGTGTTTGTACGATATGGGTATCAAATGAAAGGTGGTAATGTGTATTTTAAAAGGGAATGGGCTTTAGTTCTATAGGTGAACGCCTTTTCGAGAAATCGCCATAAAGGTGGACCAGGGGTGACTCTAGAATATGTTTGTACGATATGGGTATCAAATGAAAGCTGTTAATGAGTACTTTGAAAAGGAGTGATCCTTAGTTCAATAGGTGGACGCCGTTTCGAGATATCGCCATAAAGGTGGACCAGGGGTGTCTCTAGAATGAGTTTGTACGATATGGGAATCAAATGAAAGGTGTTACTGAGCATTTTAAGAGGGAGAGGGCCTTAGGTCTATAGGTGGACGCCTTTTCGAGATATCGCCATTAGGGTGGGCCAGGGATGACTCTAGAATGTGTTTGTACGATATGAGTATCAAACGAAAGGTGTTACTGAGCATTTTAAGAGGGAGTGGGCATTAGGTCTATAGGTGGACGCCTTTTCGAGATATCGCCATTAGGGTGGGCCAGGGATGACTCTAGAATGTGTTTGTACGATATGAGTATCAAACGAAAGGTGTTACTGAGCATTTTAAGAGGGAGTGGGCATTAGGTCTATAGGTGGACGCCTTTTCGAGATATCGCCATTAGGGTGGGCCAGGGATGACTCTGGAATGTGTTTGTACGATATGAGTATCAAATGAAAGGTGGTAATGAGTATTTTAAAAGGGAGTAATCCTTAGTTCTATAGGTGGACGCCATTTTCGAGATATCGCCATAAAGGTGGACCAAGGGTGACTCTAGAATGTTTGTACGATATGGGTATCAAACGAAAGGTGTTACTGAGCATTTTAAGAGGGGAGTGGGCGTTAGGTCTATAGGTGAACGCCTTTTCGAGATATCGCCATTAGGGTGGGCCAGGGTGACTCTAGAATGTGTTTGTACGCTACGGGTATCAAATGAAAGGTGGTAATGAGTATTTTAAAAGGGAATGGGCTTTAGTTCTATAGGTGAACGCCTTTTCGAGAATTCGCCATAAAGGTGGACCAGGGGTGACTCTAGAATATGTTTGTACGATATGGGAATCAAATGAAAGGTGTTACTGAGCATTTTAAGAGGGAGTGGGCATTAGGTCTATAGGTGGACGCCTTTTCGAGATATCGCCATTAGGGTGGGCCAGGGGTGACTCTAGAATGTTTGTACGATATGGGTATCAAACGAAAAGTGTTACTGAGCATTTTAAGAGGGAGTGGGCATTAGGTCTATAGGTGGACGCCTTTTCGAAAGGTCGCCATTAGGGTGGGCCAGGGGTGACTCTAGAATGTGTTTGTATGATATGGGTATCAAATGAAAGATGGTAATGAGTATTTTAAAAGGGAGTAATCTTTAGTTCTATAGGTGGACGCCTTTTCGAGATATCGTCATAAAGGTGGACCAAGGGTGACTCTAGAATGTTTGTACGATATGGGTAGCAAACGAAAGGTGTTACTGAGCATTTTAAGAGGGAGTGGGCATTAGGTCTATAGGTGGACGCCTTTTCGAGATATCGCCATTAGGGTGGGCCAGGGGTGACTCTAGAATGTGTTTGTATGATATGGGTATCAAATGAAAGATGGTAATGAGTATTTTAAAAGGGAGTAATCTTTAGTTCTATAGGGGGACGCCTTTTCGAGATATCGTCATAAAGGTGGACCAAGGGTGACTCTAGAATGTTTGTACGATATGGGTATCAAACGAAAGGTGTTACTGAGCATTTTAAGAGGGAGTGGGCATTAGGTCTATAGGTGGACGCCTTTTCGAGATATCGCCATTAGGGTGGGCCAGGGGTGACTCTAGAATGTTTGTACGATATGGGTATCCAACGAAAGGTGTTACTGATCATTTTAAGAGGGAGTGGGCATTAGGTCTATAGGTGGACGCCTTTTCGAGATATCGCCATTAGGGTGGGCCAGGGGTGACTCTACAATGTTTGTACGATATGGGTATCAAACGAAAGGTGTTACTGAGCATTTTAAGAGGGAGTGGACATTAGGTCTATAGGTGGACGCCTTTTCGAGATTTGAATGTTTGTACGATATGGGTATCAAACGAAAGGTGTTACTGAGCATTTAAGAGGGGAGTGAGCATTAGGTCTATAGGTGGACGCCTTTTCGAGATATCGCCATAAAGGTGGACCAAGGGTGACTCTAGAATGTTTGTACGATATGGGTATCAAACGAAAGGTGTTACTGAGCATTTTAAGAGGGAGTGGGCATTAGGTCTATAGGTGAACGCCTTTTCGAGATATCGCCATTAGGGTGGGCCAGGTGACTCTAGAATGTGTTTGTAAGATATGGATATCAAATTAAAGGTATTAATGAGGGTTTTAAAAGCGAGTGCCCCTTAGATGTATATGTGAAGGCGTTCTCGCGATATCGACCAAAATGTGGACCAGGTGATCCAGAAAATCATCTGTCGGGTACTGCTAATTTATTTATATATGCAATACCACTTACAGTATTCCTGCCAAGATTCCAAGGGCTGTTGATTTCGCCTTGTAGAACTTTTTCATTTTCTTCTACTTAATATGGTAGGTGTCACACCAATTTTACAAAGTTTTTTCCAAAGTTATATTTTGCGTCAATAAACCAATCCAGTTACCATGTTTCATCCCTTTTTTCGTATTTGGTATAGAATTATGGCATTTTTTTCATTTTTCGTAATTTTCGATATCGATAAAGTGGGCGTGGTTATGGTCGGATTTCGGCCATTTTTTATACCAAGGTAAAGTGAGTTCAGATAAGTACGTGAACTAAGTTCAGTAAAGATATGTCGATTTTTGCTCAAGTTATTGTGTTAACGGCCGAGCGGAAGGATAGACGGTGGACTGTGTATAAAAACTGGGCGTAACTTCTACCGATTTCGCCCATTTTCACAGAGAACAGTTACCGTCATAAAATCTATGCCCCTACCAAATTTGAGAAGGATTGGTATATTTTTGTTCGACTTATGGCATTAAAAGTATTCTAGACAAACTAAATGAAAATGCATCATATCATTACTGGAATTGAATTTTGACTTAATTTACTTATATGCAGTAAAGATATTAAATTTTTTGTTAAAATTTGAAATTAAAAAATTTTTTTTTAAAAAAGTGGGCGTGTTCTTCATCCAATTTTTCTAATTTTTATTTAGCTCATATATAGTAATAGTGGTAACGTTCCTGCCAAATTTCATTATGATATCTTCAACGACTGCCAAATTACAGCTTGCAAAACTTTTAAATTTCCTTCTTGTAAAAGTGGGCGGTGCCACGCCCATTGTCCAAAATCTTACTAATTTTCTATTCTGCGTCATAACGTCAACCCATCTACCAAGTTTCATCGCTTTAACCGCCTTTTGCAATGAATTATCGCATTTTTTCGGTTTTTCGAAATTTTCGATATCGAAAAAGTGGGCGTGGTTATAGTCCGATATCGTTCATTTTAAATAGTGATCTGAGATGAGTACCCAGGAATCTACATACCAAATTTCATCAAGATACCTCAAAATTTACTCAAGTTATCGTGTTAACGGACATACGGACGGACGGACGGATGAACGGACGGACGGACATGGCTCAATCAAATTTTTTTTCGATCCTGATGATTTTGTTATATGGAATTCTATATCTATCTCGATTCCTTTATACCTGTACAACCAACCGTTATCCAATCAAAGTTAATATACTCTGTGAGCTCTGCTCAACTGAGTATAAAAATATATGCCACAAGATATTCGAAAATTGTTTAGTTCGCGGACAAACAAATGCAATCCATCTAACCTCGGTGCTGCTCTTTGCTAAGGTATGTAACCGTACTAACTTTTATTTTACCAATTCTTTTTTTATAACTAAATACATTAATACGTGGATCTTGCGACTTTTATATCCCGAGCTGCTCAACACCTATGCGTTTGTAGCACTTTTGTTTTTGTTTTGCCTTAAAGAATAGGCACTGATACAAATTTGCACTTCAAATGTAAAAAAAATTTTATCGTACCTCCTCATGCCTTCATATCTAATTGCTAAAAAGCTGAAATTTCGCGGTGGCATATTTCCACTTAAGTAGGAATGTTGGTACACTATCCAGCTTGAGTCATAGTTGCTTTATCAAATATCGTGCAAAAAATAGAGCTTAACCTAAACTGGCCTGATAATAAAGACCTCACATAGACTGAATGTGTCCATACTTGTAATGGCTGCTTGGTGAATATAGTATTCGTAGCGAATTAGAAGTCCCTAATCTGATTGCCAGACACTTTCCCTAGTGGGCTTTATAAACTAACAAAAGCAAGTTCTATTTCTTTGCCCATTTTCGCACAATATCTGAAAAATCATATATGACTCAAGCTTGATGGTACACCAGAACTCCGTCTTTATTTGGAAGTATGGGCTGACGAAATTTGGGCTTTTCTAAACGACGAAGGACTGGCAGTCACGGGCTCTATAATTTTACCATGAATTTGAAAGTTTCTGATTTGCATATGAACCTACGGCACTTGACTATGATAAGTAAATTTACACTGACAATTTGGCAACTCAAAGATTATTCAAACATTTATTTGGCACCGATAAACATTTTTTGTTCAAAATTAACTCATAAAGAAAATTAAAAAAAGATGTTGGGGGATTCATTCCGTAACTCCATTCGAAAGAAACGAACACAATTAGATCTTTAGGGCGCTATTTAAATTTTCTATTATATATGATAATAATTTTATTTTTCATTGGGGGTTATAATGGATTCCAAACTTAGTTTCAACCTTCGTATTAATGCTACAGTCAATAAAGCCTTGGAAGTTTTTGAATTTGTTAAACGGTGGTTAAAAGGATTTAACGATTCTTTCATAACTAAAGTTAATTAAGCCAATAAAACCAGACAGGTGAAGTCGGTGGTATAACAACAAAAATTTGACAGTCCTCATAATAGGATACTAAAGAGTGAAAGAGAAAGTAATAGTAGGGGTAATGGCAAGATTAAGAATAAGGATAAGATTAAGTGATGTATATTGGAACGATTTTCCGTCATCCCTTGTCAAATTTGATTTTGAGACAAACCGGTTTCGGCGTTGTGCCAACGTCAGTGTCGATTTTCGTTCTGATCTGTTGTTGTTGTTTGTTCTGTATTTATAGTTCGTAGGTATATGAGCAGGTATTGTCAAATTGATGCTTGTGTATATTTAGTTATGTGTATGTGCTGTGTGTTCATTCAGAACCGAGGGTGGTTTACTAATCGATTTGTGTGGCTGACTGGGGTAGGTAGAAATCTGTGATTTTAGTCGTTTGACCTTCTTTGTCGGTTTTTTGTTTTGGTGTGTTAGTTGTTTTGTGTTTATTTGTTGTTGTGTGTTTGTCTGTTGTACCTGTGTGATTAAGTTGTTTACTGTAAACAAGTTTTTAAGGCTCGAATATTGTGTCAGAAATTGTGTTTATCTGTTCGTTTATTTTTCTACCGTCGAATGTTTTCTGTTTGTAGATTTCCATGTTTTCGAGTACGTTGAGACGTCGGCCCTTTTCCTGTATGTGAAGAACCCTAACTGTTTTATCGATGTTTGCTGGGGAGCATTCATTCTCGACCATGTGATTCGCGAAGTTAGACTCGGGTATAATGTTTGGATTCCGTATTTTTTTGTTGTAATCTCTACTATGTTCTCTGAACCTCGTTCTTATTTGCCGTCCTGTTTGTCCTATGTAACTATGCTGGCATCCGCAGGTAAGCTTGTATACGCCGTGGCTGCTAAACGGATCCTCTGAGTTAATGTTAGTTCTTAGTTTTCGCCCTAGATTGTTCGATGTTTTGAATGCTGTGTTAATGTTATATTTTTTAAAGAAGTTTGCCAATTTATATGTTGCTTTTCCAGTAAATGTCATAGTCGTCCAGCTATTATTTTCCTTTTCATTATTTCTTTTTGGTTCTCCATTTGTCCTTCTGAGCTTATCTACTAGTGCTTTTTTATATCCGTTGTTTGCAGCGATATTATATATGACCTCAAGTTCTCTCTTATATCCCTCTTGTGTAAGCGGTGTTCTTTCAAGTCTATGTACCAAGTGCCTTAATGCTGCATTTTTATGCTGTTGAGGGTGATTTGAGGTATTGTGTATTATTGTATCGGTGGCCGTTGACTTTCTATATATGTCATAGTTAAATCTTTTGGCTTCTTTATCAATATTTATCGTGAGGTCTAGATAGTTGATTCCTCCGTCTTTTTCGGTTTCCATTGTAAATTTTATATTTCCGTGCTGCTTGTTGAGGTACTCCAGTACAAGCTCTTCTTTATTAGTAGTCAAAACACATATTATGTCATCCACGTATCTAGCATAAAATGACACACCTAATTTGGACTTCAGCTCCTGTATGTACTTTTCTTCCAGATTTTGCATGAACACTTCCATAAGAATTGCTGATGTGGGGCTCCAAGCTGGCAGGACGACGAAAGGGTAACCAAAACCAAAACACTCACCAGTTTCATAACAAGTTCGTTAACCTCACAACAGTGGCCATTACCACGGAAGAGGCACAACTTCTCGGAAAAGGCCTGAAGCACAATATCATGGACCAGAATACAGTAAGAAAAACGGAGCAAGCGATTGTAGATGCGGAGATCGCAATATCATTGATACCACAGGAAGAACAGGAGCACGCAAGACACATGTGCAGGGAAATCATAAAAAAGGAGGTGAAAGCACAGGAAGGACAAAAATCGAATACAGAGGAGAAAACAATAAAGAATCTACGGCATAAACTAAGGAAAAACACGATTGTCACAACGAAAGCGGACAAAGGAAACACCACTGTGCTAATCGAAAAAGAGCAATACATATCCAAAACCGAGGATCTCATAGAGGAAATGAAATATCGTAGAATGAGAGAGGATCCCACAGATTAATACCAAAAACAAATCAAAGTTGCTATAAAGAATGCAACCAATATAGTAGATTCTAACATGGCACATAGATTGGTCCAAATGAACCCTTCGGCTCCTCCACTGGTTGCGCTACCAAAAATCCACAAGCCGGACACGCCAATGAGGCCCATCATTAATTTTAAATCGGCACCATGTTACAAACTGTCCAAATATTTAAAAACGATATTGATAGATGCTCTGGAGCTAAGGAACGAATATGCAATAGCTAACACAACAGAACTAATAGAGAGACTCCAGACCGTAGAGCTAACAAGAAACAGCAAATTGGTATCTTTTGACATAAAAGATTTATACCCATCTATACCACTATCGGAGACTTTGGACATAGTTAGCTCAACAATAGTTCATAACACAAAAAACAAAGTGAAAAGTATGCAAATCACAAATACGCTAAGAACCACTTTACGTCAAAACTATTTTCAATTCAACAATAAAATATATAGACAAACAAACGGTCTTGGAATGGTAAGCCCCACATCAGCAATTCTTATGGAAGTGTTCATACAAAATCTGGAAGAAAAGTACATACAGGAGCTGAAGTCCAAATTAAGCGTGTCATTTTATGCTAGATACGTGGATGACATAATATGCGTTTTAACTACTAATAACGAAGAGCTTGTACTGGAGTACCTCAACAAGCAGCACGGAAATATAAAATTTACAATGGAAACCGAAAAAGACGGAGGAATCAACTATCTAGACCTCACTATAAATATTGATATAGAAGCCAAAAGATTTAACTATGACATATATAGAAAGTCAACGGCCACCGATACAATAATACACAATACCTCAAATCACCCTCAACAGCATAAAAATGCAGCATAAAGGCACTTGGTACATAGACTTGAAAGAACACCGCTTACACAAGAGGCATATAAGAGAGAACTTGAGGTCATATATAATATCGCTGCAAACAACGGATATAAAAAAGTACTAGTAGATAAGCTCAGAAGGACAAATGGAGAACCAAAAAGAAATAATGAAAAGGAAAATAATAGCTGGACGACTATGACATATACTGGAGAAGCAACATATAAATTGGCAAACTTCTTTAAAAAATATAACATTAACACAGCATTCAAAACATCGAACAATCTAGGGCGAAAACTAAGAACTAACATTAACTCAGAGGATCCGTTTAGCAGCCACGGCGTATGCAAGCTTACCTGCGGATGCCAGCATAGTTACATAGGACAAACAGGACGGCAAATAAGAACGAGGTTCAGAGAACATATTAGAGATTACAACAAAAAAATACGGAATCCAAACATTATACCCGAGTCTAACTTCGCGAATCACATGGTCGAGAATGAATGCTCCCCAGCAAACATCAATAAAACAGTTAGGGTTCTTCACATACAGGAAAAGGGCCGACGTCTCAACGTACTCGAAAACATGGAAATCTACAAACAGAAAACATTCGACGGTAGAATAATACACGAACAAATAAACACAATTTCTGACACAATATTCGAGCCTTTAAAACTTGTTTACAGGAAACAACTTAATAACTCAGGTACAACAGACAAACACACAACAACAAATAAACACAAAACCATTAACACACCAAACCGAAAACCGACAAAGAAGGTCAAACGACTAAAATCACAGATTGCTACCTACCCCAGTCAGCCACACAAATCGATTAGTAAACCACCCTCGGTTCTGAATGAACACACAGCACATACACATAACTAAATATACACAAGCATCAATTTGACAATACCTGCTCATATACCTACGAACTATAAATACAGGACAAACGACAACAACAGATCAGAACGAAAATCGACACTGACGATGGCACAACGCCGAAACCGGTTTGTCTCAAAACCAAATTTGACAAGGGATGACGGAAAATCGTTCCAATATACATCATTTATCCATCCTGTCGGAAAATCAACCAAACAAGATAAATAAGATTAAGAGTAATCTTGAGAGTTAGACTTGAATTAGAGCAAGAGCGCGAAGAGTAAGATGCGGGAAGATTTTCGGAAAAATTATTAATGTAAACTAGAAAATGCACAGGGGAGAGGAAGTAAAAAAGTAATAGGTTTAGACAGGGGAGAGGCTGTTGTTAGATAGAGAAAGTCAGAACAATGCCTATCGGCTTTCATCATAAGGCTAGGAGTATTTCATGTTTGTATAAAGGTTCCCAGGGTAAGTAAAGGCTGTTTAAATTAAAGCCAAAGTTTTTCTCACCATCAGGTAAACCTTTAAGCACTCATGTGTTGAAGCATCGTTACTGTAATACCTCTGCTGCTATATTGTTCCGAATTGTTAGTCATCTCATTGACGTCAGCAGTTTGTTTCCATATTCCTTTGTTGTGTAGACAATGTGATTCTCAGAAGACCCAGCCATTCAGTTCCGTTGACTAGAATTTTTCCATTAATAAATTCTCCCACAAAAGGAAATACACACCAAAGACGTTATTTTTCTTCACGTTACTCATATTTCATTAGGGCATAATTGTAGTATTTTTTTATGATACTGAAACAAAACAATGCTGAAGTTAAGTCAAGAAGCAATAATTCAATTTACGAGGGCACGTATTGTCAAATGCGAATTCATTTCGTAATATTGACTTCACCTGTATGGTTTATTGCACCATGAGATAGTTCAATATTCGAAGAGGCCTCAGTAATCTGGAACATGCGTTATCATGTCCATGCAGACAGGCTCGAAGCAATACAAAGACACCTTTTACTATTTGCCTTAATAAATAGTAAAAATTTTCCATACTAATCGATTTTAACTTGTCAATCTTCCAATTTCCACCTAGTCGAAGAGAAATGCCAGCTTTAATATTTATGACAAAACAACTAAATGGATCAGTTTCAAGCCCATTCTTTCTGAAGGAAGTGAACTTTTGTGTTCGCTCTCGAGCTACGAGATACTTCAAACTCCTTCTCCTAAAACAATGTAGAGCTTATTTCGAACCAAACGAATCTTTTCGGTGTTTGTGCCAAGGTTATAACCGCCACTCAATCACATTTTTTAAGTTCGTGGTCTGCTGCAAAAAGTAGGTTAATTTACTTTCTAGACTTAATTTTAACATCAGTTGTTTAAATTCTGAAATAGATATACATATTATTTCAGTTTGGATAGTAAATTACTATTGTATGTAATTTTTGTTCGCGGTTTTGTACGAAATTATTGAACTTTAGGAGAGGCGTAGGTATTTATTCATCATGTATTTTTCTGATGGCTGAGCTCGACTTGTCTAAAGAAATCCTTTCGCAATTTCGGCATGATAATAATTTAAATAAATTAAAACAAAAACATATTGAATAAAAAGAAAAAAATTAAAATTGAGCAATAAATTAGTTGTGCTTTCGATGAGTGTGACAAAACTATTCTTTTTTAAAAAGGCTAGATTTTGTGAAAGGTTTTTTCATGGTATGAAGAAATATGCTTGGCTTATGCTGAGATGATATTTTCTGATGTGGTATTCACCTGGGGTATGGGTTCATTTAGCTTTTCAGACAAATACTGGCCCAGTCTCGCAATTGGGCCAGTTTCGGGTATTAAACTCTGCAAACGGGGTTCGCCGGGCATTTATCAGCATAAGACTTTGCCTACTCTTTTTAAATTAGGCTAAGGGCCGCCATGTGCTCATATGGCTCAAGCAAGTGAATTCATGTGAGCCAGATCTGTTTGTAGTACTTACGAAGATGTCCCCTAATATACCTGGGAGGCGAGAGCTCATCAATAAGTTTGTGAGGATGCCCAGAATCATGAGCACTTAGCAAGAGTTGTTTGTTCAGCTTTTCCTTTACAACTTTTCCGATTTTCTGACTTAATAAAGAGACATCCTGTGGCAGTTCTGAACGCGTTTGTGTTGTGCTTACCGCACGTGCTGCCAACAAGGAACCTAAAAATTTTGTTATAACTATGAACTTTAGGTGAAATTCCTTTGCATTCCGGAAATAATAGGGGGATAGTTGTTTATTTTATAGCAAAGCTCATTTATGGAAAGGCCAGAACCTGTTGCCAAAACAAAGTGGGGATTACTACTTCTTTCTGGCTTGTATGTTGCTTTTCTAAACTGGACCGATGCCTGGCGAACATTTGAATAGCCACCGTTTGATAAAATTAATTAGAAGCATTTACATTATCACAATCAAGGGATGTGGAATCTCTTTCAACTAGGAGGTGACGCACTCAAAAGCTTTTGGTAGGTCTGGCGCGATCAGTACTGCTCTATGGTGAGATTATTGGTTAAAAACGAAATTTATTTGGATATTAATGCCTACAGGTTTGCGGAGAAATGTGGAATCAGGATGAATTTGCTGTTTTTTCAGTCTGCGCAACAAAGACATAAAACTGCCAACACAATTTTTATACTCAGTTGAGCAGAGCTCACAGAGTATATTAACTTTTATTGGATAACGGTTGGTTATACAGGTATAAAGGAATCGAGATAGATATAGACTTCCATATATCAAAATCATCAGTATCGAAAAAAAATTTGATTAAGCGATGTCCGCCCGTCCGTCCGTTAACACGATAACTTGAGTAAATTTTGAGGTATCTTGACGAAATTTGGTATGTAGGTTCCTGGGCACTCATCTCAGATCGCTATTTAAAATGAACGATATCGGACTATAACCACGCCCACTTTTTCGATATCGAAAATTTCGAAAAATTTAAAAAGTGCGATAATTCATTACCAAAGGCGGATAAAGCGATGAAACTTGGTACGTGGGTTGAACTTATGACGCAGAATAGAAAATAAGTAACATTTTGGTCAATGGGCGTGGCACCGCCCACTTTTAAAAGAAGGTAATTTAGAAGTTTTGCAAGCTGTAATTTGGCAGTCGTTAAAGATATCATGATGAAATTTGGTAGGAACGTTACTTGTATTACTATATGTATGCTTAATAAAAATTTGCAAAATCGGAGAACGATCACGCCCACTTTAAAAAAAAAATTTTTAAAGTGAAATTTTTAAAAAAAACTTAATATCTTTACAGTATATAAGTAAATTATGTCAACATTCAACTCCAGTAATGATATGGTGCAAGAAAATACAAAAACAAAAGAAAATTTCAAAATGGGCGTGGCTCCGCCCTTTTTCATTTGATTTGTCTAGGATACATTTAATGCCATAAGTCGAACAAATATTTACCAACCCTTGAAATTTGGTAGGCGCTTAGATTCTAGGACGATAACAGTTTTCTGTGAAAATGGGCGAAATCGGTTGAAGCCACGCCCAGTTTTTATACACAGTCATCCGTCTGTCCTTCCGCATGGCCGTTAACACGATAACTTGAGCAAAAATCGACATATCTTTACTGAACTTAGTTCACGTACTTACCTGAACTCACTTTATCTTGGTATAAAAAATAAACGAAATCCGACTATGATCACGCCCACTTTTTCGATATCGAAAATTACGAAAAATGAAAAAAATGCCATAATTCTATACCAAATACGAAAAAAGGGATGAAACATGGTAATTGGATTGGTTTATTGACGCGAAATATAACTTTAGAAAAAACTTTGTAAAATGGGTGTGACAACTACCATATTAAGTAGCAGAAAATGAAAAAGTTCTGCAGGGCGAAATAAAAAACCCTTGAAATCTTGGCAGGTATTACATATATAAATAAATTAGCGGTATCTAACAGATGATGTTCTGGGTCACCCTTGTCCACATTTTGGTCGATATCGGGAAAACGCCTTCACAAATACAACTACCATCACTCCCTTTTAAAACTCTCATTAATACCTTTAATTTGATACCCATATTGTACAGACGTATTCTAGAGTCACCCCTGGTCCACCTTTATGGCGATATCTCGAAAAGGGGACCACCTATACAACT
This sequence comes from Eurosta solidaginis, assembly GCF_040869045.1. Classification (NCBI taxonomy): domain Eukaryota; kingdom Metazoa; phylum Arthropoda; class Insecta; order Diptera; family Tephritidae; genus Eurosta; species Eurosta solidaginis. The sequence continues at coordinate 71,371,088 of NC_090323.1, read as the reverse complement.
ACCACCACTCCCTTTTAAAACCCTCATTAATAACTTTAATTTGATACCCATATCGTACAAACACATTCTAGAGTCACCACTGGCGTCCACCTATATGGCGATATTTCGAAACGGCGACCACCTTTAGAACTAAGACCCACTCCGTTTTAAAATACTAAATGCCTCTCTTTAATGCCTTTAGTTTGATACACATGTCATACAAACACATTCCAGGGTTTCCCTCGGTTCATTTTCCTACATGGTTATTTTCCCTTATGTTGTCACCATAGCTCTCAACTGAGTATGTAATGTTCGGTTACACCCGAATTTAACCTTCCTTACTTGTTTTAATTCCAATTTTTCTATATGGAAAGGTTAGTCGTAATGTATACAAACAATTTCTGTTTCCGTCAAAAATGTCCAAATGAATTAACCTTGAAATTTCTATACCATGCGTTAACTGTTGTTTGCATTTCATTTCATTTATACCAGAATTAATACAATTAAGGGGTTAACAATGTAGATGTAACTTTTCTCAAGATGATTAAATTATTAAAAGTGTTTTCTCCATATTTATCGCAAAATTTTAGTTTGTTGGGACAACGCAATTAAAATTTTCTCACTTCAAATATATGAGTATTTCGGCTACTTTCTAGAAAAATATCTCCCAATTTTCTCTTACAATAAAACTTGGTAAGTGAAATATTATTTATACAAAACTAATGTTCGCTAAGATATAGCTTATTATTCTAGTATACGACCCTTTTAAACATCTTTTATATAAAAGTGGGCGTGGTTCTTAACCAATCCCGTATATTTTTACTAGAAATATTTCCTGCTATAAAGAAAGTATGTGTTCCAAATTTTTGTCAAAATAGGGGCAGAGCTATGCCCATTTTCAAACATTTGAATATTTTCCAAATTCTTGCCATAAGTTTATTCGTCTGCGACCCCATTAAAAATCTTTTATATAAAAGTGGGTGTGGTCCTTAACCGATTTCGTTAGTTTTTCTTCGAAGCAATCCTTATAGTAAAGGCAGCCTCTGCCGAATTTAATTATGAAAGGTTTAAATGTTTTTGATTTATGATTAATAATATTTTTGAAATTGATTTTATTACAAGTGGGCGGTACCACGCCCATTTTCAAGCATGTTTTCAAGTTCTTATCAAGAGTCTCAATATCAGTCCAGAATTTCAACATTTTAGGTTTATTATTTAACAAGTAATAATTTTTTTTTGTATTTTCCGAAATGTTATATATATGAATAATGGTCGTGGTTATCATACGCTCATTCTAGTGATGGGAAATTAGAAAATATATCTGAATATTTGCTCAACTTATCGTGATCACAGACAGACGGACGACGAACATAACTCATACTGAGCATTTTGATATATGGAAGTTTATATTTATCTCGAGTCGCGTGTGCCGTTACGATCAACTAAAGTTAATATTATCTGTGTGCAAAGTAGGCTGAGTATAATAAAATCTCAAAAAATCAAAACTTCATTATATCTGTTCACAACAAAATGTGTGATGTATAGTCAAGTCGTTCAAATTCTTGCCTACTAGTATTTGCATGCAAATGCGTGGATCTATGCTCCCAGCAGAAGATTCCTATCTGTTATAACCCTCTGCGACGGCTTTTCTTTTTTTGTTACCTCTTGAGACCAGGCTTGAGTAGAGGAGTTAGATGTATTTTTAAATGATTTTATTTAGGTTGACTTGACAGGCTGGCTGGTTGGATGGCTGGCACGAATTTTGTAATTGAAATTTAAATAACTTCCCGATAAGCTACAAGCTTAAAATTTAGAATATAGTTCAGAACCAGATGACAATGCAACAATAAGAAAAAAATGCCGCTAGGTGGCGCAAGGATCGAGATCTTCACAAATATCGTATTTGTGGTCCGATTTGGCTCATATTTGGAACACATAATACATTCAAGAACAGAAAGCGACTTATGAAAAAATCGCCGCTAAGTGGCACAAGGATCGAGATATTCACAAAAATCGTATGTGTGGTCCGATTTGGCTCATATTTGGAACACATAATACCTACAAGAATAGAAAGTGACCTATGGAAAAAATCGCCGATAGTTGGTGCAAGGATCGAGATATTCACAAAAATCGTATTTGTAGTCCGATTTGGCTCATATTTGGAACACATAATACATTCAAGAACAGAAAGCGACCTATGAAAAAAATCGCCGCTAGGTGGCGCAAAGATTGAGATATTCAAAAAAGTCGTATTTGTGGTCCGATTTGGTGCATTTTTGGAACACATAATAATTACGTGAATAGAAAGCGACCTATGATGTCCGATTTTGCTCATATTTGGAATAAATATTACATATAGTCCGGTAGAAATGACATCAAAATATCTTGGAGTGGGAGAAGGGACAAGCATACGTGGCGCAGAGTCGAGTAAAGTATTTGGAAGGATTGAGGAATTAGATTGTAACAAATTGTCAGGAAAGTACTTGCAGTAATGAGTCACTAAATGAACTAAATAGATTGAGAAATAATAGGCAATTAAGTAAAGACTGAAAACTTGAAAATAAAATAACTAAAAAAAATTTAAGTTAAACGGTTTTACTGAAAACAATACTTACATGAAGTAATTATAATACTAAAATCTAGAAAATAATTAGGTAGGTCCTAGGTACTAGTCATCACTCTCCTCATCAATCTGGGGTGTTGATCAGACAACTAAATAAAAACGTTTGACGCATAAATTTCTATTGATAGTTATATATAAGACCAACTGAACACTAATCACATTTTTAGAAATTTTATGCGTCCAACGCTTTTATTTAATTGTGTGATCAATGCCCCAGATTTATGCGGAGTGTGATGACTATTACCTAGGACCTACCTAATTATTTTCTAGCTTTTAGTATTATTATTACTTCATGTAAGTATTGTTTTCCATAAAACCGTTTAACTTAAAAATTTTTTAAAAATTATTTTATTACTTAAAAAAACTTCACGCTGTACAAAATCTTGTGTTTTTTTTTTTGTTGTATATTTCGCCAGCTGTACTTACTGTTATTTTGCTATTTTTAAAGTTCTATATTTCCATGCTTCTCCTGTTCTTATTATTTTATTTTGTGGTTGCTTTTTCTTGTTTAACTACATTTTTACTTTTGTTGTTTTTTTGACAAGCTGGTTTTTTATTTTCCATCTTTGGATTTTATGTCTTTTTCGTGTTACTCTTACTGCCAGTTTACGAGCTGGTTCCGGTCGTCCTAGTTACAAAAATCAGTAAATACATTTCAGCTAAAGAAAATTATGGTGATATGGACATAATTACATATCCATGTGTGTATACTTCGTTTGTTTTTTTTTTTTTTTTGTTCAACGATTTCCTTTTCAAACTGCTGCAAAAGAGCACTTTTAAATTATTTTATGTGCTCCGACATCATTGTATGTGCGACAGCTTATTTTTGGTACATATATGTATATACGTCGTAGCACAGTAATGAGTAGATACCCAAAAGCTTCACTGTCCACATCAACCTTACTGTAGCGGTTGTTTTCTTTGTAGGAAAATAATTAAAATGTCTTTAGGTTAAAAGAATGAACCACTTAGAAAACGAAGTAAAGTAGTACATTTTCAATATTCTGCGATTTCTAACAGGGCTGCAAATCGCCTCGAAAATCGAAGCGGTTCGGTTCAGTGGTTTGAACCACTCAGGCAAAACTTGAACCGATTCGTGAACCGGTGCGCGCCTACCTCTCAACCGCCGAACCGCTTCGGTTCAAGTGGTTCAAACACTAAGTTTTGATAGTATACAAAATTTGAAATTCGTCCCTTGGGATATGTGTGCAACCAACCACCGATATGTACCTATTAAGCATACAAATAAAATACAGTTATTGAGATCAAATCTATGTATGTATTTATTTATAAAACTTATCCAAACGGTTTGTTGATTATTATAAAATGTAAGTAACGAAAATTGTACCTATAGAGAGTATTTACAACGCATATATACTGCACATAAGAAAGTAGTCGTATTTTTAAGAGAAGAAAAACTATTCACTTAGCTGCTTTCAATATACATATAAAACATACCTACTAAATTTTAGATGCGAGATTACTACACAATCTAAAAGATATTCATGAAAATGTAAATTTATTCCTTGCTTTGCTTAGGCATTAAGCTTATAAATGTTGATATACGGTTATGTGAAAAATAATAAGGTATAACTTTAAAATGGTATTGTTCCCAAATTATGTTTATTTATTAGTTTTTAATAATTCCAATTTAAAATATCGCTCTAACTATATCACAAACTATAAATATATACATTTCAAAGCTTACACAAAGCTCGCAACAATTATTGAAATTTTCATCAGTTTTCCAGACTTATTAAAACTTTCAAAAAATGTATGAGTGTGCAGTTTTGTAGCTCATCTAACTGTAGTGTAATAGTGTGCAAGTTTCGAGAGGCTGTTAACATTTTTTTCTATATACCGCATGAACAAAATTTGTTTTGATATGGAAGATATGGCAACACCCTCGGGGAAAAAAAAATTTAAAAAATTAACGGTAATTCTCATCTACCTGAAAATTGCACATATTACACTACAACTGAATGAGCTTTAAGACTGCCCATTCAGAAATTTTCTAAAAACTGTTAATAAAAAGTTTCTAAAATTGATAAAAATTTTATTAATTTACCTTTAAAATTTTTATAATTATACATTTGTACGTGGTTTGTGTTATAGTTCGGACTATGTTATAAATAAACAAGTAAAGGTGTCTAAGTTCGGGTGTAACCGAACATTATATACTCAGCGTGAGTTTCAATTGTACATTTCATTTTAGATAAATTACTTTTCTATATAACACGTGGCACCGCACGTTCAAAAAAAAACTTTCTCCCCATTTCCACTTATAATAAAACTTGATAAGTGAAATATCATTGATTCAAAACTATTTTTTGCTGAGTTGTAGCTTATTATTTTAGTTTACGACCCTTTTAAATTTGTTTTATATCTAAGTTGCCGTGGTCTTTAAACGATCCCTTCCATTTTTCCTAGAATATTTCCTGCTATAGGGCAAATCTGTGTACCCAATTTTATTACGATACGTTAATTTTTCTTCGACTTATGGCTCCCGAAACATAGAAATTGCTTTGTCATAAAAGGGGCGGTGCCACGCACATTTATTTAATATTTTAAGTTTTTCCTATTTATTGTTATAAATGCATTTGGGAAATGAAATTTCATTGATATTACTCTTTTTTTGCAAAGATAAAGCTAATTTTGTTCGTCCGCGACCCTTTTAACAATCTTTTATATAAAAGTGGGCGTGGTCCTTAACCGATTTTGTTAATTTTTCTTCAAAGCATTCCCTATAGTAAAGGCAAACGCTCTGCCGAATTTTTTTACGATAGGTTTAACGATTTTTGATTTATCATTAATAATATTTCTAAAATTGAATTTATCGCTAGTGGGCGGTGCCACGCCCATTGTAAAAAAAATTTTCCAAGCTTTTATCAAGAGTCTTAATATCGGTTCACATGTCAAATTTCAACGTTCTAGGAATATTATTTACTAAATCATCAGGTTTCTTGTGTTTTCCTAAATTTTATATATATAAAAACTGTGTGTGGTTATCATCCGATTTCGCTCATTTTCAATACCAATCTATTCTGGGTCCAGATAAGCTCGTGTACCAAATTTGGTGAAGATATCTCAATATTTACTCAAGCTATCGTGTTAACGGACAGACGGACGGACGGACAGGCGTACATGTCTCAGTCAAATTTTTTTTCGATACTGATGATTTTGATATATGGAAGTCTATATCTATCTCGATTCCTTTATACCTGTACAACCAACCGTTATCCAATCAAAGTTAATATACTCTGTGTGTAAAGCACGCTGAGTATAAAAAATGTTATAAATGAAAAATTAAAAAGGTATTTCTTATACAAAGTTCTTATGCACGGAGTTTAAACTAATTTTGTAAATTTGTTTATTTTTTCACAAGCTTTTGATCACAGGTGCAAACAGTAGACGCTATTACATTACTATCAAAAGTGACAGCTCACGGCGTTGCCATCGAGAAAAAATTTATGCAATTTTATCTTAGAGTTGTATTTTCAAGCAAAGTGGTGAATGAAATAAGTTAAGTGATTTTTGTTGAAACTTTATTTTGAACCGAACCGAACCTGTTTTTTGGGTGGTTTTCGGTTCGGTTTTTGGAGTTAAGAGAGAAAAACGGTTCGGTTCAAAGTTCTAAAATAGCGGGTGGTTCGGTTCATGACCCGGTTCGGTTCGAACCGGTTTGCGGCCCAGATTTCTAAGCTCTCGATCGCATACGAAAAAATGCATGCGGTTTGAAGTTTTCGGAAAATGGAAAGAAGCCTTCATGAGCTTTTTAAAAAGAACCGAAATTGACTTAGTAACTCAGTTTGGAAATTATTTATTCGATAACTAAAAGTAAGCAATCCACATTTTCCGTAAAGCTTTAATAAATTTTTCGCATAATTAGACGAAATTACAAAAGAACGTCAAGTAAAACATACATATGGCAATAAAATATAAACATCATTCACAGTATCAGTAAAGGCAGTGGTCCTCAATATGTTCCATTCTCAAACATTAGCAATGAGGAACTCACCCGATTTCAGATAAGAAAAACTAGTCAAAATATCAGTGTCATATTTTCGTTGTAGCAGCGCTTCCCCCATCCAATAGGTGCGATCATTCACTAATTTTCATTGACGTCTTCTAACGATGAAGCTTGCAATTTCAATAGAGTTGGACGAGAGATATAAATTACAAGCGGGACATACATTGGGTTGTCGGGGTTGATTATGGACAAGCAGGAAGTTAACCTATTACAGTATCCAAATAAAAGTTGCGCTAGGGTGACGCGCATCTTCCTGGAGAGGTTGCTTTCCTCAGCTGCAAGTTTATTGTATGTGTCCTTAAAAACGCTTTTTTATGGATACTCCTGAGGACCTGGTCATTTTCTTCTTTCTCTGATCTCTCAAGGACCGTATTTATTCATAGTGCTTACAGGCATAGTTCCTGTGACGCGGGGCCTCTTCGATCAGATGAGATTATTTCATTTGTCTCCCTTATTTAGGGTCTCACTCTGAATGTGATATTCTGGGCACATAAGAAGCCATCCCGCGGGAGTTCTGAGCGCGGTGTTTTCACAGACTTGCTTTTTCCTCCAGTTTGTTTCTTTTAGGCTCGGCGAATATGTCGCGGCGCGTGGCACACAAGCACTGCTACCTTCTATTCTAATGGAACCACCGGTGTATACGTGTTTAGCCTCGTCCACCAACTTCCCACCTCTATCTTGACTATTGGATCACCAGCGAAGCGCATTCACGGTATCAAGTAATATGTTCGACCAATGCTTGACAGCGCTGTAATATTATGACCCTATGGTCCCAAAATGCCAAGTTGCGCCGAGGCATTGATTATCGTTGCATTTGCTAAAACTCCTAATGTTCTTTGCCACCAGGACTACAGGTGGGAAATGTAATCTTCCTGTATGTACTTAAATGAAACTAAGACATGTCCTAATAGCCCATTTAGGCCAAGTCTTGCAGCGCAGGTTTAAATTTCAGTATAAACCGTGCCACTTAAGCTGAGATGAGCAGCAAAATTAGAAAATCGAAGTGTCAGAGTAAAACTCTAGTAAATTTTAACTGTCGTTTGAACTCGCACTGAAAATCCTAGATTGAGAAACTTTTTTTAAATCCCGGGCGATGGCATCTTATAAGAGATTCAATCAAAAGGTATGTACCGTAGTAACACTGATCATCTGAGTGCAACATTTGTCATGAGATATCTCGCTTGTAATTGAAAACTTAGTATACAAGGGTTGAGCCAGTATAACCGAACTGGTCCGACGGTTCAGAGGTCTCAGAAACCGGTTCATGACTATAACAATAAAACTGTGTATCCTTAAAATTTTACCTACTTATATAAAGGCAAGTTCACTTTTTAACTCAGAGCTAACATAACATGAGGGGTTAAACTCATACATTTTTGACAATATTTTTTTATAGAATTCTGAGCTAAAGAGTAACATACCACTCTGCAGCCGGGCGTTATTCATAAAAATAAAAAATGTCTAATAAGCCCTTATAAATAAAAATTTTTATAAAAATATCATTTTTCAAGGCTCTATAATCTTTTTTATATTCTAGATGAATAAGGAGTCAAAATATATTTGTAGTCATAAGTATTGCATGGACGCCGGTGCGTATGAGTAATATTAAATGTATTTTCGAATTCACTTCAAATTAGTAAATGAAGGCGTTGAATCACGAAAGATTCGCAACTCAGTGAGTTAATATTAAAAATACAGATTCAACTGTGACTGAATAATTAAATAAATAGACATAGCAGAGGGCCTAGTATGAGAGTTGACTTCTGCTCTATATGAACCGATTCTTGGGTAGCCATACTTTAAAAAGGCGGTGCCGTCAATTAAATCCTAACTTAAGCAAGAAATACTGTATAGTTCAATAGCTGGGTCTTATAAGCTGTTGAGTTGTATGTTAAGATTTTCTGTTGCTCTGTGTCGTTCTCTCATTCATTCGGCGCCATACTCCAAAAGAAAAATATCGGTTTGCCTAAAACATCAACAATAAATTATATGCTGATAACACCCTTACAAAACTAGAGAAATATAGCAGATGAAACCTTCTGAAATATTTCTTCAGTTGCAATAACTTGGAGGAAGAACATACAGGGTTGTTATTGTTGTTGTAGTAGTGCTTCGCCCCATCCAATAGGCGCGACCGATCACAAATTGGCATCAATATTCTCTAACGGGAATCCAAAGAAACTTGCAGTTTCAACTGGGGTGGACCATAGTGAGACAGGTGTTAAGGGCGTTGCAATTGTAGAGATGGTTGGTGTCATGTGGGAACACATTGTAAGCAGGACATACATTTTGTATGTCGGCGTTGATTCTAGACAGGTAAGAGTTTAACCTGTTACAGTCCCCAGATCGAAGTTGAGCTAGAGTGACACGCGTTTCCATAGGGAGAGCGTGAGTTCTGGGTATTTTTCTTTAAAAACTGGATTCGCCGGGAAATTCCTGTTATAGAGGTCGGACGCCTGTTTTTGGATATCACTGAAGATTTGCTTATGCTTTTTTGCTTCATACGGCTGTATTCTCAGGTGTCGTATTCCCTTATTACGCAGATGACCTCTTAAGCCCTGGGAGGTATGGCCTCATCAATCAGATGTCTGTTGGGAAGCCCAGGTTTTTGGGTATTCAACAGAAACTGTTTGTTCAACATCTCATTTCTCTCCCTAATGGGGAGTACTCTCATCTCATTGTGTAGGTGGTGTTCTGGTAACATAAGAAAGAAGACAACCGTAGCGGTTCTAAGGGCTGTGTTTTGGCAGCCCCCTGTTTTCTTCCAGTGAGTGACTTTTAGACTTTGCGACCATATCGGGAACGCGTAGTATGCAATCCTTCCTTGTAAGAACTTTTGTTTTTCTCCCCATATTCTGTAATTTCCTGTGAAAAAAGCGAGTCTGAAACGCTCCTTTCTCGCTTTTACCTATTGAAAACATGGCACAGCATTACTAAGCTACGAGCAACATTGAGCACTCTTACATACGTATCTAGAAATGTATGCCATCTATGGTCGAAAATATAATAAAATAACAAAATTAATAATTATAGTCAACATGGTTTGTAAATGTCGGCTAACAAGAAAATTCTTTCTGAAGCCTTGTTTTTCATTGATAGAATTTATTTAGTTTAGGAAGGTTAAGTTAGACTGAGTGAGTCCACAACCCTACAAAAATTTGCTCAACGAATTAAGTGAAAACTCTCATCACAAAATAATACTATAATATACATAACTTCGTCATCTTAGAAAATGCTAGTAGTTTACTAGGATCTATGCCACTTTTTGCTTCTAGATCTGATAGCTGTGCCCTTTTCTGGCGCGAACACAAACCAATTCGATCGTTTCCTCCTCAAACACGCACTTTCTATACCTGCTGTCACTGACGAGACTTAATTTAGAAGCTTTCGAAGTCAGAAGGCATTGACCAGTCAAAATATCCATCACGAGCATACAGTCTTTGTTGGCGGCCGCCGTGGTATTATCCTGTTCCGCATATCACACCGAAGATTCTGGGTTCAATTCCCAAGCAAAGCAACATCCAAAGTTTAAAGACAAGTTTTTTCAATATTTCTGCCAATAAAAGCTCCTCAGTGGAAACACATCTGCCTCAAAAGTGCCGTTATGAGCAGACGTAAAGCAGGTAGCTACCGTTGCGCCAATTCGTAGGAAAAAGTATAAGAAGCACGCCGCAATTTTGAAGAGAATATTGACCTAAAATCTATTGGTATAAGGTTGTAAAATCTGCACATTTTATTCACATTTTGTAGCTCCACGCTTTATTTCACGCTTTTCCTGCTTCGTCGATCAGGTGCATAAAAAACAAATAAGGAAGGTTAAGTTCGGGTGTAACTGAACATTACATACTCAGTTGAGAGCTATGGTGACAACATAAGGGAAAATAACCATGTAGGAAAATGAACCGAGGGAAACCCTGGAATGTGTTTGTATGACATGTGTATCAAATGAAAGGCATTAAAAGAGTATTTTATGAGGGAGTGGGCCATAGTTCTATAGGTAGCCGCCATTTAGGAATATCGCCATAAAGGTGGATCAGGGTTAACTCTAGAATTTTTTTGCACGATATGGGTATCAAATTAAAAGTATTAATGAGGGTTTTAAAAGGGAGTGGTGGTAGTTGTATAGGTGGTCGCCTTTTCGAGATATCGCCATAAGGGTGGACCAGGGGTGACTCTAGAATGCGTTTGTACAATATGGGTATCAAAAGAAAGGTGTTAATGAGTATTTTAAAAGGGGGTGGGCCTTAGTTCTATAGGTGGACGCCTTTTCGAGGTATCGCAACTTAGACTTTGTTTGTACGATATGGGTATCAAACGAAAGGTGTTAATGAGTATTTTTAAAACGGAGTGTGTCTTCGTTCTGTAGGTGGTCGCTTTTTCGAGATATCCCCATAAAGGTGGACCAGGGGTGACTCTAGAATATGTTTGTACGATATGGGTATCAAATGAAAGGTGTTAATGAGTATTTTAAAAGCGCGTGGGGCTTAGTTCTATAGGTGGACGCCTTTTCGAGATATCGCCATAAAGGTGGACCAGGGGTGACTCTAGAATGTGTTTGTACAATATGGGTATCAAAAGAAAGGTGTTACTGAGTATTTTAAAGGGAGTGGGCTTTAGTTCTAGATGTGGAAGCCGTTGCGAAATATCGCCATAAAGGTCGACCAGGGGTGACTCTAGGATGTGTTTGTACGATATGGGTATAAAATTAAAGGTATTAATGAGGGTTTTAAAAGGGAGTGGTGGTAGTTGTATAGGTGGTCGCCTTTTCGAGATATCGCCATAAAGGTGGCCCAGGGGTGACTCTAGAATGCGTTTGTACAATATGGGTATCAAACGAAAGGTGTTAATGAGTATTTTAAAAGGGAGTGGGCCTTAGTTCTATAGGAGGAAGCCGTCGCGAAATATCGCCATAAAGGTGGACCAGGGGTGACCCTAGAATTTGTTTGTACGATATGGGTATCACATTAAAGGTATTAATGAGGGTTTTAAAAGGAAGTGGTGGTAGTTGTATAGGTGGTCGCCTTTTCGAGATACCGCCATAAAGGTGGACCAGGGGTGACTCTAGAATGCGTCTGTACAATATGGGTATCAAACGAAAGGTGCTAATGAGTATTTTAAAAGGGAGTGGGCCTTAGTTCTAAAGGTGGTTTTCGTTTCGAAATATCGCCATATAGGTGGACCAGTGGTGACTCTAGAATGTGTTTGTACGATATGGGTATCACATTAAAGGTATTAATGAGGGTTTTAAAAGGGAGTGGTGGTAGTTGTATAGGTGGTCGCCTTTTCGAGATATCGCCATAAAGGTGGACCAGGGGTGACTCTAGAATACGTTTGTACAATATTTGTGTCAAACTAAAGGTACTAATAAGAATTTTAAAAAGGGGTTGTGGTAGTTGTATATGTGAAGGCGTTTTCGAGATTTCGACCAAAATGTGGACCAGCGTGACCCAGAACATCATCTGTCGGGTACCGCTAATTTATTAATATATGTAATAACACGAACAGTATTCCTGCCATGATTCCAAGGGCTTTCGATTTCGCCCTGCAGAACTTTTTCATTTTCTTCTACTTAATATGGTAGTAGTCACACCCATTTTAAAAGTTTTTTCTAAAGTTTTATTTTGCGTCAATAAACCAATGCAATTGCCATGTTTCATCCCTTTTTTCGTATTTGGTATAGAATTATAGCATTTGTTTCATTTTTCGTAATTTTCGAAATCGAAAAAGTGGGCGTGGTCATAGTCGGATTTCGGTAATTTTTTACACGAATACAAAGTGTGTTCAGATAATTATGTGAACTGAGTTTAGTAAAGATATATCGATTTTTGCTCAAGTTTTCGTGTTAACGGCCGAGCGGAAGGACAGACGACCTACTGTGTATAAAAACTGGGCGTGACTTCAACCGATTTCGCCCTTTTTCACAGAAAACAGTTACTGTCCTAGAATCTAAGGGCCTACAAAATTTCACAAGGATTGGTAAATATTTGTTCGACTTATGGCATTAAATGTATCCTAGACAAATCAAATGAAAAAGGGCGGAGCCACGCCCATTTTGAAATTTTCTTTTCTTTTTGTATTTCGTTGCACCATATCATTACTGGAGTTGAATGTTGACATAATTTACTTATATACTGTAAAGATATTAAAGTTTTTGTAAAAATTTCACTTAAAAAAAATTTTTTTTTAAGTGGGCGTGGTCGTTCTCCGATTTTGCTAATTTTTAGTAAGCATACATATAGTAATATGAGTAACGTTCCTGCCAAATTTTATCATGATATCTTCAACGGCTGCCAAATTACAGCTTGCAAAACTTCTAAATTACCTTCTTTTAAAAGTGGGCGGTGCCACGCCCATTGTACAAAATTTTACTTATTTTCAATTCTGCGTCATAATTTCAATCCACCTACCAAGTTTCCTCGCTTTATCCGTCTTTAGTAATGAATTATCGCACTTTTTCGATTTTTCGAAATTTTCGATATCGAAAAGTGGGCGTGGTTATAGTCCTATATCGTTCATTTTAAATAGCGATCTGAGATGAGTACCCAGGAACCTACATACCAAATTTCATCAAGATACCTCAAAGTTACTCAAGCTATCGTGTTAACGGACGGACGGACGGACATGGCTCAATCAAATTTTTTTTCGATACTGATGATTTTGATATATGGAAGTCTATATCTATCTCGATTCCTTTATACCTGTACAACCAACCGTTATCCAATCAAAGTTAATATACTCTGTGAGCTCTGCTCAACTGAGTATAAAAGTAAATGTAATGTGCGATAACATCCGAAGAGATTTTAGGCCGAGCTTCTCTTCCAATTTGCGTCGTGCTCCTTTTTAATTTTTCCTACAAATGGGCCGGACGGACCCGAACGGCATTTCCGAGGCAGATGAGTTTTCACTGAGAGCTTTTCATGGCAGAAATACACTCGGAGTGCTTGCCAAACACTGCCGAGGGGCGACCCTGTTTAGAAAAATTTTCTTCTAATTGAAAAACCTTATTTCTAAAATTTTGATGTTGCTTTGCCCTGGGTGTGAACCCAGAGCATTCGGTGTGGTAGGCGGAGCACGCTACCATCAACCCACGGTGGCCGCCCGATCAGGTGCATATCTCGCCTTAATCTCGTCTAATCTCATAGGAATATTTATACATAGGAATATATATCGCACGAATATTTATACAAAGCAGCTCTTCTATGCTTGAAAAGAATTCTAAGCAAAAATATGTAAATACTTGTTTACGGGTAAGTTCTAAACCTGCGTACTCTCACGTCCGAGTGATAAGTATAATATTCACAACTTTTATTCCCGATTCAATCCATTTTTTTCGCAATGGCATTATAAACAAAACTGTTTTGCATATATTTACTTTTTTTGTCAAAAAATTAGATGCAGAACAATTTGTTTCACTTTATTTGTTATAAACAATTTAATATGAAAAACATTTAAATATAAAAACAAATTCGAAAAAATAATAAACTTAAAGAACGATGATTGTTTGCCAATAACCGTTTGCATTTTTAAAATCGAACAAACCTAGCAAAAGTTATACATTTTTACAAAAAAATAAAACAAACACTTTTTTTGTTGATATTAACAACAACAAATTTTTTCCATCGAAATCGCTTGACATATTTGTAAACGGAGTCAAAATCTATCAAAATATTTGCAATTAAAATCGAGACCTAAGAGTTTTATGGTGGCCCACTTGAGAAATTTTCACCCAGCTATGAAAATGTTTTCCATGAAAGTCCATTTTCTTTACAGGTGGCATTCGGAGTCAGAAATAAACTTGTAGGTCCCGGCGCTCCAACTTGGAGGAAAAATTATAAAGGATCACCAACTGCCCACCCAACTATGCCCACTAGTCATATCCTACATGACTCTCGTACCTATATTTGGTTTTCCCTTTATCTTTTCCTCCATGTGAAAACTAATGCATGATTAAATTTCCACTGGGAAATTCAACTGTTTAAGTTTGCGCGCATTTTCGACAGCATCCACAATGCCTTTTTAGCGTTTATAAAATATACATACATACGTAAATGCACATAAATGCTAATAAGGAAAGCACACACGACCGGAGGTGAGCGTTAAAATGATAGCAAACGCAAGTCAAAAGTCGCTTATACAAATTTTACGAGTTTTCATTTTCGTTTTCGTTAAATTTCTTTCTTGATTTGCATCCATTATAGTCAGAGGTGCCACCGGCTGTGTTAGTTGTTTGTTGTGAAATTTGTTGTTGTTAAATGAAATTTTTTTCTGAAGAAAAAATATTTATAACTTACGCAAAGCACACATATGCGTGCATGCCAAAATTATCAATGAAAATATGTACTTAAGTTTAATAACAACGCACTTTTGCATACATACATACATATATATTTACATTAGACTGGGTCCATTTATTAACCGATATCGCGCCTTCGATTTTTCGATAGGATTTGGCCTCAGGAAAAAAATTTCCACTACGCATACCCAAAAAAATTAATTTTCGAGCATGCGAAATTTCATTTTTTTGACTTTTGAATTTTCATTTGATTTTAAAATTTTCATGTATACCCTGCCCGACCCAAAAATGTTCGCTAAAAACGTTGGCGATAACAGTTTTTTGAAGAAAAAAAAAAAAATGTATATATATATATATAAACGTTTTTAACGGACATTTTTGGGTCGGACAGGGAAAATTTTTTTAGTAGGTCATGTAAAAAACCTTAAAAATCAAAGTCGAAAAAAAGTCAAAAAAATTTAATTTCGCAGGCTCGAAAATAATTTTTTTGGGTATGCCTAGTGGAACTTTTTTTCTTGAGCCCAAATCCTATCGAAAAATCGATGGCACGATATCGGTAAACTTTCGTCCATACAAATCGACCCACCCTAATTTACATATATATCTATCCCCGTTATAAGAATATATGCAAATGAATACACATAAATGTAAACCTAGGGGCAAATCCCTTGAAAATGTCGTCTGCGGCAGGAAAACTTACCTGATATGGAGGTTTAGTAGTCCCCCTATAGCTAAGGTGGCTAATCAAACTTATTAGAAAAACAAGTAAATAAGGCTAAGTTCGGGTGTAACCGAACATTAAATACTCAGGTGAGAGCTTTGGAGACAAAATAAGGGAAAATCACCATGTAGGAAAATGAACCTAGGGTAACCCTGGAATGTGTTTGTATGACATGTGTATCAAATGAAAGGTATTAAAGAGTATTTTAAAAGGGAGTGGGCCATAGATCTATCGGTGGACGCCATTTCGGGATATCGCCATAAAGGTGGACCAGGGGTGACTCTAGAATATGTTTTTACGATATGGGAATCAAATTAAAAGTGTTAATGAGTATTTTAAAAGGGAGATATTACCATAAAAGTGGACCAGGGGTGACTCTAGAATGTGTTTGTACGATATTGGTATCAAACGAAAGGTGTTAATGAGCATTTTAAAAGGGAGTGGGCCTTAGTTCTATAGGTGGACGCCTTTTCGAGATATCGCCATAAAGGTGGACCAGGGGTGACTCTAGAATGCGTTTGTACGATATGGGTATCAAATGAAAGGTGTTAATAAGTATTTTAATAGGGAGTGTGCCTTAGTTCTATAGGTGGACGCCTTTTCGAGATATCGCCATAAAGGTGGACCAGGGGTGACTCTAGAATGCGTTTGTACGATATGGGTATCAAATGAAAGGTGTTAATGATTATTAAAAAGGAGTGGGCCTTAGTTCTGTAGGTGGGCGCTTTTCGAGATATCGCCATAAAGGTGGACCAGGGGTCACTCTATAATGTGTTTGTATGATATGTGTATAAAATTAAAGGTATTAATGAAGATTTTGAAAGGGAGTAGCCCTTAGTTGTATATGTGAAGGCGTCAATAAACCAACCCAATCGCCATGTTTCATTCCTTTTTTCGTATTTGGTATAGAATTATGGCATTTTTTCATTTTTCGAAATATTCGATATCGAAAAAGTGGGCGTGGTCATAGTCGGATTTCGGCCATTTTTTATACCAAAATAAAGTGAGTTTAGATAAGTACGTGAACTAAGTTTAGAAAAGATATATCGATTTTTGCCCGAGCGGAAGGACAGGCCGTCGACTGTGTATAAAAACTGAGCGTGGCTTCAACAGATTTCGCCCATTTTCACAGAAAACAGTCATCGTCATAGAATCTATGCCCCTACCAAATTTCACAAGTATTGGTAAATTTTTGTTCGACTTATGACATTAAAAGCATTCTATACAAATTAAATAAAAAAGGGCGGAGCCACGCCCATTTTGAAATTTTCTTTTATTTTTGTATTTTGTTGCACCATATCATTACTGAAATTGAATGTCGACATAATTTACTTACATATATACTGTAAAGATATTAAATTTTTGTTAAAATTTTACTTTTAAAATTTTTTTTTAAAGTGGGCGTGTTCGTCATCCTATTTTGCTAGTTTTGATTTAGCACACATAAAGAAGTAGGAGGAACGTTCCTACCAAATTTCATCATGATATCTTCAACGACTGCAAAATTACAGATTGCAAAACTTTTAAATTACCTTCTTTTAAGAGTGGGCGGTGCCACGCCCGTTGTCCAAAATTTTACAAGTTTTCTATTCTGCTTCATAAGGTCAACCCACCTACCATGCTTCATCGCTTTATCCGTCTTTGGTAATGAATTATAGCACTTTTTCAGGTTTTCGAAATTTTCGATATCGAAAAAGCGGGCGTGGTTATAGTCCGATTTCGTTCATTTTAAATAGAGATCTGATATGAGTGCCCAGGTACCTACATACCGAATTTCATCAATCTAAACTAAGAGGACCTATGAAATCTGTTGTTGTTGTTGTAGCGATAAGGACCTCCCCGAAGGCCTTGGGGAGTGTTATCGATGTTGATGGTCCTTTGTCGGATGCAGATCCAGTACGTTCCGGAACCAAGCCCGACCATCTAGGGAACGATATGTTATGACCACATGCGGCTTTCGAGGCCATCCCCCCTCCCACCCCTTAGATCCATGAGGAGTTCTCCAGATCCGCAGCTGTTAATGAAGCAGGATTCGCCACGGATATGAAAGGTTGACAATGGGTTTTCGAGAAGCTATATATTGCACTGGCAACCTGAAAGGGTTGCGCTACCCAACCACTTTAATCTATTTGGTATTTTAGTCGCCTCTTACGACAGGCATACCTACCGCGGATATATTCTAACACCCTAACCCGCTGGAGTACCTATGAGCTCTCACTGGGTACTATACGGTACACATATATGTAGGCTGTCTTGTTTTGATTTCTAATTCAAAACTCATTTGGAGCATTTTCTACTAGCAATATAGGAGTATTACATATATGACGGGACACTATAGTCCATCATATCAACTTAGTAAGTTAAATCTTCCTTATACAAAAATAGGTTGCTTTTATGAGCTGGAGGTTGAAACGCCGGTTTACATTCAATGTGACTGTGCCACTCTGGTAATGCAGACACTCTCCAATCTACGTGTTGTGACTCTTGGTCCCCTCGTGATATCTAGCAAAAAGGCTGAAGAGGTAAATACTGTGACGAATATTACCATCTCTAAGATTATTAAATAAAGCCACATTAACTATAAAACGAGCTTCCACACTTGTATGTACGTAAACAAATTAATCACCATGTACACACATACATACAAGCAGCAGAGAGATACTCACAAACGCATGTCATCATCAGCTACTACTTCGCTCACATATACACACGCATATGATTACACACTACAAATACCTGCGCGTATGGCTTGTGACCAGGTAGAGGATTCTAGAAGAAGAAACTTCTAGACATTTGGGCAGAGAATAAAAGCAGCAGAAGCTGAGTAGTCCGGAATCAGTTTGATTTAAGCAAGCTATTGGTTGTGAAGTATCAGTGTTATTGTGAAGTACTTTCAAAGTAGTCTAATAAAGGCCATTTTGCATTATTAAATATTAGAGTTATTTATTCAACATTTTAGCGATACGAACGTTTCCAGAAGGTGTAAAATAAGCGGAGTTTCCCTAAATTCGTTACAATACATTAAAAGCCACTACATACAGTAAATAATCTGAAATATTAAGCAGAATTGATCTAATAAAGGTCGCAGCGCCTAATAATAATAATAAATATCTACAGCTAGCGCTTTGTATTACGAATGCGAATGTATATATAATATAGAATTAGATGATGAGTATGTGCGGATGTGGCAAAAATGTACTTTACGAAAAGAGGGGTCAAGATGGCATAGAAGGTTTGACTTGGTTCTGGAAACATATATGGCAAAGAACTATTACTTAGGCAACACTTGCGAAAACCTGCTGGAAGTTTGTTGCTGTTAAAAATAACAGAGGGAAAAAGTTTCCTGAAAGAAAAAGCTGTGATGAAATTTACAAGGTATAATCGAAACAGCTGTCGCCTTGTCCGTCTCGTTTCTTTACGTGACTTAAATTTTCCAAAATTGTTAAATAAATGAAAACAAGCAAATTTAGAGAAATTGTGTTCCTGGCTTGCCATTGTTCTATCAAGTCAAAAAGAAAAATTTGATTGAGATCGGACTAAATTTGCTTGACACAGCTACGCAAATTTATTTCTATCACTTCAAAATAAAGTAACTTAAATTTTTGAATTTTTACGAGCCTATGTAATTCCACTAGTGAAATAGCTTTCGAATATAGAAATAGATAGAAATATAGTTTTGGAATTACAAAAATTTCAAATTCTCTGTCATGAATTTGCCACACGCTTTGGAATGATTATAAGAGACTTTATGGCAGCAACTGTATGCAGAAGTTTAATTTTTTTCTATTAAATTTAACGTGTAAGCATTAAAACTTTCGACGAAAGTTTTATGGAGATAAAAATGCTGGCGCACAAAGTCTTGAAAAAATAAACTTTAAAGTTTCGAATGAATTTTAAATTCAAGAAAAAATTACTTGTCCTTGATGTTAGTGCTTCAATATATACGTACTAACATACTGGAATATGCGTTTTCATGTTTTCAATTGGATACTTATATTTATTTTGAGCCCCGCATATACGCTTGGCTACTCATCTTAATAATGTTTGCACTGTCGTTTTTTTTTTTTTTTGATGGTGTGCGAAGTGGTGTACTTTAACTGTTATTGGTTCGCTAATCTATGCTTCCGCCCTCTCGTTCGCTATTAAATATTTACGCACACGATTTTATGATTTGCACTTTCTTTTTCAAGACCATATTCATTTATTATAAAGTTAAATGTACTTTTTCGAAGTTTTCAAGACACCTTTTAGCGGCCGTCAAAAATATGTTTGCAAAACTGTGAAGAATAAAATGCAGCAAATTGACAGTATTTGTATACAAATATACTTTACGTATATTTAAGTAAAAATCTTTTTGCATGCATAGATATACACGTATTTATCAATTCATTCATTAAGCGGAGAAAGCATCAAAAATTTAAAGTTTGTGCTGGTCTCTGACCGAAGTTAACATAAATATTAGATTGGAAAGGCGTTTCCAACCTACTTTTGTGTAGCGTAGCGTAAGGTCTCTATACTGCACACTGACTGCTTAGCTTATACGTTTTATTCATTAATAAGTTAATACTTAAATATTGCTTTATCTGATGATTATTCTACCAAACGAAGACAATGGCGTTAACAATTGCAACTAGGCTCAATGAGCACAGATCATACGGTAGTAGTATGGGGTTATCGAAGGGGCTCTTAGAACCACAATAGAGGTGGATGGTTGGCGCAAGGATGTCCATATGACAGAGGAGGCGATACGCATGTACACCGGTGGTTTCAAAAGAATGGGATCCTTAAATAAACAGATCCTACAAGCTGCCAGATCCTGTAATATTTTTCAGGCGGAAATAGTAATCGCGATAGAAATACTGGAGGAAAATAGCTTCAACTGCAGCCGCGTCACTTTTTACATTGACAGCTAAGCAGCAATTAGAGCAATAATCTCTCATAGTACAACATCTAAAAGTGGGAACCGGAATAGAAAAGGTACACATCTATGCATATAGGAATATAAGGAAACGAGAAAGCGGACGGGGCAGCTTGTACCGTAGTGGGACGTCTAAAGAAAATCTGTTGGCTACTAGATAATTAGGTAGTCTAGTATAATTTTAATCATAGCTAAACATAGAACTTAGATTGGCTTATGTTGTTGTTATTGTTGCTTATCTTGAACATTCTTCGAAGCTGTTTGTATGAAAAATGACCTGACACTATTGTCCGTCACTGCAAGCTAGAATACGGGTATGCGAAAAGTGCCGCAAATCCTATAAAAATCTACAACACTGCACTTGAATTTTCTAAAGAATAAAATAATTATCTATGCAAATTAAAACACAAAAAAAAAAAAAACAAATTTAATTCTTAATTTCAAATAAGATGTAATATACACACAACACTTTTGGTGGCGAAAAAAACTCATCAAAAAGAATTGACAAGTAAAAGTTCTATTTGTATTACATATTTGCATTCAATTTACTTATAACTGTTGCGGAACATCTTTTTGTTCCACTTAAAATTGAAAGACCAAGATAAAGATAGAAACATCCACTTTGCCAAATAGAGGGACAAAAATTAAACACAGCATGACTCACACCTGGCTCGTTAATGCGTTGCTCGGTAGTTGGTAGTACTTTGATTTGACGCCATCTTTACTATTGATAAGCGTGAATCTATAACGTAAGCATAAGGCAAGTGAAGGCATAGGTATATATTAAGTGTAAGGTGAGGGAAGCGCTATACGCTCTGGGGACTAAGAATGACAGTGTAGGATAAGCGTAAACGTAATGTGTGGGAGTGGTATGCGTTATGAAGTTTTGACATCACTTTATTTATATTTTAAAATCCTCGAAACTATTTCGGTATTATTTTAGAAGTCTTTTCGGGAGTACTTCTGGATGGTTATTAAAATAATATCGAGAACATCTTCGGACTAGTCTGAGATTTCTTTCGGAACAATTGCGGCGCAAGTTTTGCCGCTATAAATTCGGGATTTTTTCGGGTTTCTCACGATTGACTTAAGCCTGAATTTTTTCATCTTCACACGGTTGCCATTTCGACAACGACCTATTTCATAAAAAAAACATGTGTTATGCCGACTCCTAGTGGCATCTGAAAGGCAGATGTATTTACGCTGAGAAGCTTTTCATGGCTGAAGTACATTCGGAGTGTTTGCCAGATCACCGCTTGGGTGTAGTAGATGGAGCCCGCTACCACCACACTACGGCCAAATTTCAAAATTGGTTTCAAAAAGCCCTGTTTGAGCCACAATTCAATAAATTTTTACATTACACACAAAAATCTTAGTGTCCTGCTAACATTTTTCGGAGTAATATCAAGACTTATTTTTGAGTCACCTCTAGTAATCGTTGTATTGCATAATGGCGGATGTGAGCAGGAAGCCGCAGTGGCGTGGTGGTACCGTCATCCGCCTAAATTTTTTTTTTTATTATTGTACTAATTTAATTTCTATTTTAAGAATAGCTTTTCTAAGATCTTCTTGGGGATGAAATTCAAACTATTTGGATCTTTATATAGAACAACACCACAAAGTGCGATTTTAACGCCAAAATTTGTTTGTGTGTAGCAAAGGCGTTTATGAAATATATTCTGAAATAGAGCGTTCTTCAACCGAATTCTAAATTTTGACTTTTTTGAAACAAATTCTGAAATAGGATGTCTTTAAACTGGTAGCTGAGATAAGGTAATGTACTACGTCGAAATATGACTGACAAATTTTATGTATTAAAACACCCAATAGACCCAATATGCTTATTAAAAATAAGTTACTAAATTTGGTGGAGCCGTGTGTAGACGTCCACGAAAGTGGGGAAAGCTTCTGACCGCCATTCACCTGGGAATGGCCAGAGCGGTTCTTTGCATGCGTTTCAAGCAGCTCACTACTGCCGGTCACTTGTGGCCAAGTATCCTCTGGATAGCGGCTAAACATCCGTTTAGCGGTGAGCTAATGTGAGAAGGCGACAACCTGGCTAGGCCACTCTGATATTATCGGTTTAAGGGCTAGCCGGGGGAGATCTCATCGGCAGCGTCTGTACACCTCTAGGTGCGGCTGCAAGCGGGCGTCTGTCTTGGAGCAAGCGGCTCGCTATATAAACGTGCAAGTAATATTTTCACCCCCGCTGAGCGGGTTGTGCGCTGGGCTTGGAACCCGCCACGTAAAACCATACTCCAATGAAATATAACAAAAAGCTTCGGATAAATACACTCTCTATTGATGACGACCATGGCAAACGTTTGAAGGACAATGAATTGAGGGCATGCACCTGGAACGTCCGCTCCCTGAATGGGATTGGTGCAGATGCCCGGCTGGTTGATGTCCTCGTCAAAGCAAAATCTGACATCACCGCCATCCAAGAAATGCGTTGGACGAAGCAAGGAAGAAAGAAGATCAAAAATTGTGACATCTATTGGAGTGGCCATACGAATAAGCGCAGTTTCGGCGTCGGATTCGTGGTGGGAGAGAGAATTTATCGCCAAGTGCTGGCGTTCACGCCTGTGGACGAGCGTTTCGCCGCTATCCGAATAAAAGCAAAATTTTTTAATATATCATTCATCTGCGCCCATGCGCCGACAGAGGAGAAAGACGATGAGTTAAAAGACACTTTTTATGAACAATTAGAACGCACATACGAGCACTGCCCCCGTCATGATATAAAAGTCGTGCTTGGCGACTTTAACGCCAGGGTGGGCAAAGAAGGTGTTTTTGGCCCTACTGTCGCAAAGATCAGCCTACACAATGAAACTTCTCCTGACGGACTGAGGCTCATTGACTTTGCCGGTGCTCGAAACATGGTCATATCCAGCACGAGGTTCATGCATAAAAAGATACATCAAGTTACATGGCTGTCTCCTGATCGAAATACTCGCAATCAGATCGATCACGTTGTGATAGACGGACGGCATGCCTCCAGTGTTTTAGATGTGCGCACAATCCGAGGACCTAACATCGACTCGGACCATTATCTCGTTGCAGCCAAAAAACGCACCCGCCTCAACGCGGCTAAAACCAAGGAACAAAATACACAAGGAAAGCTAGACGTCGAAAAGCTTCAATCACAACAGACTGCCAATGATTTCGCAACTCGACTCTCACATCTGCTCTCTGAGAGCACAACTCATCCTGAAGGAATACAGGAGCAGTGGGAACATATCTCCAAAGCACTTCGTACTGCCGCCGGGGACAAAATTGGTTACCAGTGGCCACGAAAGAACAACTGGTACGATGAAGAATGCCGCATTGCAACCGAAAGAAAAGACGCTGCCTACAGGGCTACGTTAAAAGCGAGCGCGACAAGAGGAGTGTGTAAACGCTATCGTCAGTTGAATAGGGAAGCGAGACGCCTTTTCAGGAAGAAAAAAGCAGGAGCAGAAAGGCGTGAGTACGAGGAGCTTTAACTGTTAGCCACCAGGAATAACGCCCGAAAATTCTACCAGAAAATACGGTGACAGACGGAAGGTTTTAAGACCGGGGCAAACTCCTGTAGGAATGAAAACGGCGACCTTGTAACTGATGTCCAGAGAGTGCTTAGATTATGGAGTACTTCTCTGCTCTCCTAAATGGACGCAGCAATTCACCGCGCAGAGATGAAGAACCCGATCCCGCAATCGATGATGATGGAATATATGTCCCCCCGCAGGATTATGACGAAGATAGAATAGCAATAACCAGATTGAAAAACAACAAGGCCGTGGGCGCTGATGGATTGCCTACGGAGCTATTCAAGTACGGCGGCGAGAAGTTGGTAAGGCGCATGTAGCAGCTTCTTAGCAAAATATGGGCGGACGAGTGCATTCCCGACGATTGGAATCTAAGTCTTCTTTGCCCAGCCCACAAAAATGGGGATACTGCAAAATGCACCAACTATCGTGGAATCAGCCTTCTTAATATCGCATATAAGGTCCATTCAAGTGTATTGTGTGAAACATTTAAGCCCACCGTGAACCGGCTGATTGGACCTTATCAGTGCGGTTTCAGACCTGGTAATACTACCATCAACCAGATTATCACAATGCGCCAAATCTTGGAAAAACCCACGAAAAGAGTATCGACACACATCACCTCTTCGTCGACTTTAAAGCCGCCTTCGACAGCACGAAAAGGAGCTGCCTATATGCCGCTATGACTGAATTTGGTTTCCCCGCAAAACTTATACGGCTGTGCAAAATGACGTTGAGCAACACCATCAGATCAGTCAGAATTGGGAAGGACCTCTCCGAACCGTTCGAAACTAAACGAGGTTTCAGACAGGGTGACCTCCTATCGTATGATTTCTTTAATTTGATGCTGGAGAAAATTATACTAGCTGAAGAACTTAACCGCACTGGAACAATATACTATAAAAGCGTGCAATTACTGGCATATGCTGATGACATTGATATCATCGGCCTAAACACCCGCGCTGTTAGTTCTGCTTACTCCAAACTGGAAAAAGAAGCGGTAAAAATAGGTTTGATGGTGAATGAGGACAAAAGGAGGTTCCTGCTGTCATCCAGCAAAGAGTCAGCGCATACGCGCCTTGGCAAACACGCTACTGTTGGCATCCATAATTTCGAAATAGTAAAAGACTTCGTTTATTTGGGAACCAGCATCAACACTAGCAACAACATCAGCACTGAAATCCAGCGAAGAATCAATCTTGCCAATAAATGCTACTTTGGGCTAGGTAGGCAATTGAAAAGTAAAGTCCTCTCTCGGCGAACAAAAATCATACTCTACAAATCACTTATCGTACCCGTCCTGCTATATGGGGCAGAATCGTGGACCATGACAACAGCAGATGAAGCGGCTTTGGGAGTGTTCGAGAGAAAAGTTCTTCGAAAGATTTATGGACATCTACGCGTGGGCGATGGCGAGTACCGAAGAAGATTTGATGATGAGCTGTACGAGCTATACGCAGACATCAACATAGTCCGGCGAATTAAAACGCAGCGGCTGCGCTGGCTAGGCCATGTTGTGGGAATGAAAGATGATGCTCCGGCCAAAAAAGTGTTTCTATCGGAACCTGCCTATGGAAGCAGAGGTAGAGGGCGGCCCCCACTCCATTGGAAGGACCAGGTGGAAAACGATTTAAACTCCCTTGGTGTGACCAATTGGTGCCGGTTGGCGGAGCGAAGGAGCGACTGGCGCGCCTTGTTGGACGGCCATAACCGTTTAGACGGTTAAGCGACAATTAAGTAAGTAAGTATTAAATTTACACTTATGGATGTTTATTCAACGGTAGCTTTTTAGAGTTTAAAATAAATAAGAAATATTTTGAAAAAACGTCCTTGAGAACATCATTTTCAGCAACAACAGAACAAACATTTTAAAAGAGGGAGAACATGTTAATACTCACTTGAGACCTAAACTAAAAAGTTTCGGTCCTGCTTGAGTTTGGTTTTGAAATTGAGAGCCAAAATTATATGCCTTTGGTTTAAAGAACTTTTAGGTCGGTTTCGTTGCAGGCTGGAATGGAACTCAGTCAAACCAAAGTGGGCGAGGTAATTTTCCCTGAATACAAGCTACTGTGTGGGTGGTATCAAGTGAAATCGGTGCACAAGTGGCGAAAAACGGTTCACGGACACCTTGTTGGTAATGACAAATAGGTGGGATCGATTCTCAATCATCTGGTGCTTGATGGAGTCGAAATCCGGCGAGTCGCAGATGTCATATCGGTGGAGGCCGATGACGTCGAATCGGTAGATCGATGGAGATATACTCAAGTAATGAATCTGGTAGTCTGGCACCGTGTGTAGGGCGGTCACTTACCAATCAAGAGTTGGGGCTTTGCAACGTAAGGTATATTTATAATTTATAATAGATACTTACTATCAAACACGTTACTTGAGAGCATATGAATCTGACTGAATTGATTGTCTTGCATTCATTCATTCACAATTTTATATTTGAACATAAAACTTAATACTCGTAAAATTAAATATTCTAATCGCTAAGTGTGACTTATGCAAAATAGAGCATTCAAATCAATACAACACTGAATTAATTCATGCAGAGCTCTACACAGTTAATCAATTTATTTATTTATTCCATTGTCATCTATTATGTGTGTTCTCCAAGCTCTTATGGGCTCCGACAGACATGAAATTTCAACATTCTAGGTGTATTATTTACTAAATAATCAGGTTTTTTGTGTTTTCCAAAATGTTATATATATAAAGAGTAGGCGTGGTTATCATACGATTTCGCTCCATTTCAATAGCAATTTATTCTGGGTCAAGATCAGCTCGTGCAACAAATTTAGTGAAGATATCTCAATATTTATTGAAGTTATCGTGTTAACGGGCAGACGGACAGACGGACGGACGGACATGGCTCAATCAAATTTTTTTCGATACTGATGATTTTGATATATGGAAGTCTATATCTATCTCGATTCCTTTATACCTGTACAACCAACCGTTATAAAATCTAAGTTATAATACGCTGTGTACAAGTACAGCTGGGTATAAAAATAATAATAAACCCACCAAAGCCCGCCCAGACGACACGAGGGGCGCATCTGCATGCCGTACGGATCTTGTTTTTTGTTTTTGCCAAGTCGTAGAAAGGCGGAGGTTTGTTACGGGTCAAGATCTAAATAAATAAAAAAAAAGGGTCAAGATCTATTATTATTATTATTGGTATATTGTTAAAAAAGGGCTTGTTATCAACCCATGCAGTAGTTTAGCCATAAATATTATGCCAAATATTTCTCTACGACTAACAAGTGATGGAAGATTGAAAAGTTTCAACCGCGTCACACACAGAAATCCCTTCAAATACAAATGTAGAAATTGCTTTCATGTTGACACTAGTCCATCTGCATAGACTTGATATAGCAAAATCTAGTATAAAAAAAAAATAAATGTAAGGCGCGATAACCTCCGAAGAGATCTAAGGCCGAGCTTCTCTTCCAATTTGCGTCGTGCTCCTCTTGATTTTCCCTACAAATTGGCCGGACGGGACCTACATGTTTTATGCCGACTCCGAACGACATCTGCAAAGCAGATGAGTTTTCACTGAGAGCTTTTCATGGCAGAAATAAACCCGGAGTGCTTGCCAAACACTGCCGACGGACGACCCCGCTTAGAAAAATTTTCTTCTAATTGAAAAATCTTATTTCTAAAATTTTGATGTTGCTTTGCCCGGGAGTTGAACCCAGGGCGTACGGTGTGACAGGCGGAGCACGCTACCATCACACCACGGCAAATTCTAGTATATTGGTCCGTATTCTAGAATCGGACTAACTAATGTGGTAAAAGGCCATTCGTTACATAAGGTAGTACCACTTTCTTTGGGTCATCGCTTGACGAATGATAGAACTCTAATGCAAATCCATATTGTTGGTTTGTTCATTGTATGAAAGATTTTTCTATTTTACTGATTAAATTGTTATTTTGAATCAATTAGATATATATGTATTAGTTATAAAGTAACTGTGCTTGATAGCGCGTACGGCCATTTCTTGACAAGCAAAAAAAAATAATTAAACAAAAACTTGAGAACGCCACACATGCCAACCTGACTAACAGAACATATTTCTATTACCGTTATGACTTAAAATATATTAATACCCATATGTTTTTATGTGCACATTCAAATTCATATCTACAAATTAATTTTTTGCAGCACTAATTTATTTACTTTAAAATGGGTCAACATAATAAAAAAAAAAACATGACAATAATAAACCATACAAAGGATTAAAAATAAATAAGTATGAAATGTAATTTTTGTAAACTACTAATTTTTTGGATTTGGGGCTTTCGTTGTGCGCACTACATCTTTATATTATTATTTTTTGTTTTAATTATTGGCGAGCAATTTACAGTCGGTGATATTTCATTTTTGTTATCTGATTATATTATAAAATCTGTATAGCACACACCTTTTTGATCAGGCTAAAATTAGTTAGTAAGTCCACCATAAACGAAACCAAGTAGTACTGAGAGTTTTAAGCATTTGGGTGTTTCCGTAACAGTGTCAACAAAGAGTATTATGACTAATAACAAGTAAGGGTGTCTAAGTTCGTGTGTAACCGAACATTATATACTCAGAGGGAGTCTCAATTGTACAGCTAATTTAAGATAAATTATTTTTTCGAATTTTGTTACAAGGGATACTTTTTTTTGAGGCTCTAGAAATTTCGTGTAATGCTTAATCGGAATAGGGGCATGGCACCGCCCATTAAAAAATAAAATGTCTTCCAATTTGCGCACCCAGTCTTATTACAATCAGTTATTATACCCAGCTGTACTTGTACAAAGGGTATTATAACTTTGATTGGATAACGGTTGGTTGTACAGTTATAAAGGAATCGAGATAGATATAGACTTCCATATATAAAAAC
Organism: Eurosta solidaginis; assembly: GCF_040869045.1. Lineage (NCBI taxonomy): Eukaryota > Metazoa > Arthropoda > Insecta > Diptera > Tephritidae > Eurosta > Eurosta solidaginis. The sequence goes on along the minus strand of NC_090323.1, from coordinate 71,342,105 downwards.
CATCAGTATCGAAAAAAAATTTGATTGAGCCATGTACGTTCGTCCGTTCGTTCGTCTGTCCATTAATACGAGCTTATCTGGAACCAGAATAGTTTGGTATTGAAAATGAGCGAAATCGTGTGATAACCACGCCCACTTTTTATATATATAACATTTTGGGAAACACAAAAAACCTGATTATTTAGTAATTAATACACCTAGAATCTTGAAATTTGATGCGTGGACTGATATTAAGACTCTCGATGAAAATAAAAAAAAAATTTTTTAAATGGCCGCGGCACCGCCCACTTGTGATAAAATCAATTTTACAAATATTGTTAATCAAAAATCAAAAATCGTTAAACCTATCGTAACAAAATTCGGCAGAGAGGTTGCCTTTACTATAAGGAATGCTTTGAAGAAAAATTTACGAAATCGGTTAAGGAACACGCCCACTTTTATATAAAAGATTTTTAAAAGGGTTGTGGACGAATAAAATAAGCTATATCCTTGCAAGAAAGACCTTTATATCAATGGTATTTCATTTCCCATGTGGATTTATAACAATAAATAGGATAAACTTCAAATTTTTAAAAATGGGCGTGGTATCGCCCCTTTTCTGACTAAGAATATTTCTATGTTTCGGGAGCCATAACTCGAAGAAAAATGAGTTATGTATATGTATTATTGCGCAGCCTTGTAACGGTATTAAGCACACAAAACAAACAACAACAGCATTTCAAATGTACAATTGGGTATATAATGTTCGGTTTCACCTGAACTTAGACTTCCTTATTAAGGCAATAATCTCGCGTAGCACAGCATCTAAATGCATGTTAGAGTGTAAGCAGTCTCTGGAGAGAATCGGGACAGAGAGAAGCATACATCTATATTGGGTCCCATGGCATATTGGAATAGATGGGAATGAAAAAGCGGACGAACTAGCTAAAAAGGGCGCATCCCATAAAGCTTGCTCCGTAGATGTCCCAATTAGATTGGGCGAGATTAAGCGAAGGCGAGAGGTGCACATGATCGACCAAGCGGGAAAGGCGTGGGTTCAAGCGCGGGGCTGTAAAGTGTCGAAGATTATGTGTAGGTCTCACAACCTTAGACTAACACAGTTGCTCCTATCATTAAAAAGAGAGGACTGTAGACTCATGACGGGTATTCTGACTGGACGCTGACTTCTGGCGTCACATGCCTTTAAACTAGGCTTGGTCAGTGATAGCAGATATAGGAAGTGCGGGTTGGAGGAGGAAACGATCGAGCACGTTCTGTGCTCGTGCCCTGTACTTGCCAGGCTAAGACTCCAGCTATTAGGAGTGATACAGCTGTCAGATCTAGAAGCAGCAAGTGGCTTAAGTCCTAGGAAGCTTCTAGTATTTGCCAAGAGGACGGAGTTATTTTATAACATAGGTCCTGGTTTTTGATAGGGTTTTTCAGTTTGGTCGTTAAAACAAACTTCTGGTAACACTACGGACTCAATCAGTCTATGTGAGGTCCTCATGGACCGTCCAGTTCAACCTACCTACCTAGACTTCCTTATTTGTTTTAGTTTTCTTCGAATTATGGCTCCCGAAACATAGAACATGTGCTTGATGAAAACAGGGGCAGTGTCACGCCCTTTTCTAAAAATTAGTTTTTTCGCTTTTTCTTGTTATAATTCCACTTGGGAAGTGAAACGCTATTGATATGAAGCTCTTCTTTACAAAGACATAGCTGATTTTATTCATCCCCGACCCTTTTAAAAATCTTTTATAAAAAAGTGGGCGTGGTTCTGAACTTATTTCGTTAATTTTTGTTCTAAACATTTTTATAGTACGCTACCTCTGTCAAATTTTTTTATAATAGGTTTAATGGATTTTAATTTTGATTAATAATATTTGTAAAATTGGTTTTATCACAAGTGGGCGGTGCCACGACCATTTTCATGAAGTTTTTCAAATTTTTATTAAGAGTCTCAATGTCAGTCCAATCATCAAAGTTAAACATTCTACGTGTTTTTTACTTAATAATCAGGATTTTTGGTGTTTACCAAAGTGTTATATATGTAAAAAGTGGGCGTGGTTATCATCCGATTTCCAAATATACCAAATTTCAATAAGATATCTCAGTATTAAGCCAAGTTATCGTGTGCAGAGACAGACGGACGGACACACGGAAGGACGGACATGGCTAAATCAATTTATTTTTTTATCCTGAGCATTTTGATATATGGAAGTCTATATATATCTCGATTTGTTTATGCCGATACGACCAACCGTTATGTTACGAAAGTTACTATACTCTGTGTGCAAAGCGCGCTGTTCTTAGCTCAACCATACCACTACTGAAGTAGAATATCAGTCAAATGTAGTTATCTTAATATATAAAAACATGTGTCACGAGTTTGAGGTCAATGGACTCCTATTACTGAACCGATTTTGAATTTGTTTTGCACCCCGTGTGTAGTTTGGTATAACTTGAAATATAGGATAGGATATATCTCAGTTTATAATCGCAATATTATTTTATTGCAATTTTTTTTATTTGTTATACGTAATATTAAAATGTTACGTATACGCAGTGGCACTCATATTTTCAGGTGGTGTGGATATACTTCCGTGTAATTACTTGGTGTTTAATTAAACAACCTGCTTATCAATAAAAAATATTATAGCGAATGATATCAAGTATAGCACATCAACAGGCCTGCCTAGAGGGGGCGTTTCTGAGGGGGCCCGCGATTTAGAGGTACTATGACATTTTTTTTAATACAGGAGAGTCTTTAGGTGTTCCATGTGCAATTTTTAAGCCGAATTTCAAAAGCAACGAAAATCTGCATTTCGTTTTAATATTATAGTGAAGCGTGAAAAATAAAAATCTATATACACCTATCCCCCGATTTACACGGTATTTGTTTTACACGATTTCGCTTTTACATGGTTCATAAATCAGCAAAATTTGAAAAATTCCGAAGATTCACAAATCATTAAAAACCTTTTTGAGTCCCCTTAGAAACACTGATTGCAATATTGAGGGATTCCCCTTATTGTGAATATGTATGTACATAACCAAACGCAGAGTACATACATATGTAGTTCATGTGGAAGGAAAATCGTTTTATGAAAATTTGAACAAAAAGCCATAATTCTTACTATTATTGCGAGTTTTTTTGCTTTGAACTGGCAAGTTATCGATTGAATTATCTTTTCGTGAACCTTCATTAAGATGTTTTAGTTTTGTTTTATTTAAATAATTGACTGAATTGGGTAATTTTTTCGCTTTACACGGTTTTTGTATAGGAAAGTGAAGATTTCACTTTATACGGTTTTGTCTGGAACCGATTTTCCGTGTAAATCGGGGGATAGGTGTATATATGTAAAGAAAGGCTAAAATGTGTGTGTAAAGGGTATCGAGGTATAGACCAAAACGTGGGTCAGTGAATGCCTAGACAATTATGTAATATGGGTATCAAATGAAAGCTGTTGATGAGTGCTTTTGTACAGAGTAATATATTATCCAGTGACGGACTGGGACTGGGATTAGGACTAGGACTGGGACTGCAATAATATACATACCACCTTCTGAGACAGGCAGTAAGGGATGCAGAAGAATTAGAAAGAATTGAGAGAAGAGAAAAGAGAGAAGGAGATTGAGAAATAGATAGAATGAGACGAAGATGGAGATCGATGAAGCGAAAAAGTGAAGAGGGGGAGAGCAGGGTCAGACGGAAAAAGCTTATTAAAATGTATGCAGATAGGCCAAATTTAGGGCAGGACAACGTCTGCCGGGTCTTCTACTATACCATAGAATCTGGCATAGAGTTAGTGCAAACTTTAAGAAAAGTGGAAATTAGCCAAGAAAGCAAATACAACACAATAGCCCAATGGTTAGTCTATTGTGATTTCAGCAGCTTGACCGCGGTTCGGTTTCCGGTGAAACCTGTTGAAATAAATAAAAACATTACGAAATTGCCTGACGATGATGACGTGGCAGTTTTCGATTTGGTACCATCGCAACATGCCAGTAAATGTTTCCTTCTCTTCAGTTTTTCCCAATAAAACCAAAATAATAATTGAATAACAATTATTATTTACCGGGGCTAAACTAATTAGTTCTTAAAAAATCGTAAGTAAAATTAAACACACCGTTAAACATGCAAACAACAAGTAAGGAAGTCTAAGTTCGGGTGAAACCGAACATTACATACCCAGCTGTACACTTGAAATGCTGTTGTTGTTTGTTTTGTGTGCTTAATAGTGTTACAAGGCTGCGTAATAATACATATACATATGGTTCTATTCTGAACTAATTTTTCTTCGAGTTATGGCTCCCGAAACATTGAAAATTGCTGAGTCATAAAAGGGGCCGTGCCACACCCATTTTTTTAAATTTGAAGTTTTCACTATTTATTGTTAGAAGTCCACTTGGGAAATGAAATACCATTGATATAAAGCTCTTTTTTGCAAAGATGTAACTTATTTTATTCGTCCACGACCCTTTTAAAAATCTTTTATATAAAAGTGGGTGTGGTCCCTAACCGATTTCGTAAATTTTTCTTCAAAGCATTCCTTATAGTAAAGGCAACCTCTCTGCCGAATTTTGTTACGATAGGTTTAACGATTTTTGATTTTTGATTAACAATATTTGTAAAATTGATTTTATCACAAGTGGGCGGTGCCGCGGCCATTTAAAAAAATGTTTTCAAATTTTTAACAAGATTCTCAATATCAGTCCACTCATCAAATTTCAATAATCTAGGTTTAATATATATATAAAAATGAAATGATGTTCGTTCCTGTCCATCTTATGGGGCCGATACGAAACCAATTTATTCGTTCTTTTTTCATATTATAGGGATCAAATAGGGGAAGGTTTTCAGCAAACAAAATTTTTTTTTAAATTTCTAGGGTCTTGAGACATAGGTCAAAACTTGGACCCGGATAACCCTGCGATGTCGTTGTATAATATGGGTATCAAATGGAAGCTTCTGATGAGTACTTTAATATGGGGTACTTTTCGTACCCCTATGGGACTATGGTCTCGAGATATAGGCCAAAGTGTGGACCAGGGTACCCCAAGAATTTGTTTATACAATATGGCTATCAAATGAAAGGTGGCTCGGGTCTCGAGATATAGGCCAAAACGTCGACCAAGATACCCCTAGAATGTGCTTACACAATATGGATATCAAATGAAAGCTGTTGATGAGTTCTTTAACAGATGGTAATTTTCATACATCTGGGTGACTTGTGTCTCGAGATATTGCCCAAAACGTGTATCAGAATAACCTTAGATGTGTTTTTACATTATGGGTATCAATATCCACAAATTATAACAATAATATCAAAAATGTGATTTTTTTGTTTAATTCGGACGAAGAAACGAATAAAATGGTTAGCGCTATGAGTTATTATTCATATCGATTAATGATTCGTGAAAAGAAGGAATCTCACATTCTGAAATGGATAAGATTGTTCCACCAATTTGTCGTGGATATGTATGCAAAAATTGAGACCGAGCGCTTAAACTATATCAAATTCAACCGTATTTTCAAACTAAAACTACAATCACTTATAGACTTTATTGTCGAACATAGAGTGTTTGGAGAGGTGCGTTGTTATATATATTCCGTTGAATGGCAAAAGCGGAGATTACCGCACACAAACATTTTGATTTGGTTGGTTGATAAAACTACACCGGATCAAACTTATAGTGTGATATCAGCTAAAATACCCGATCAAACGATTGATCCAGATTTGTTCGAAGTCGTCACAAAAAATATGATACATGGACCTTGCGGTGCATTGAATGTGAAATCTCCGTGCATGATTGATGGAAAATGTTCGAAGCGATACCCACGAGCATTAATTTCGGATACGGTCACAGGTGACGATGGATATCCGGCATATCGTCGTCGATCCACTGATGAAAATGGTAAATCAACGATAATTAAGATGGGAAATCAAAATGTTGAAGTTGACAATCCTGGATTGTTCTATATTCTCCATTGTTGTCCAAAACGTTCAAAGCGCATATAAACGTGGAATACTGTAATTCCGTTAAATCAATTAAATACATTTGCAAATATGTAAATAAAAGAAGCGATATGGCTGTATTCGGTGCAGTCCAAAATGACAACGACGAGATTAAAAAATATCAAATGGGGCGTTATATAAGCAGTAACGAAGCGATATGGTGAATTTTTTCATTCCCAATGCACGAAAGACATCCAAAAATCGTTCATATAGCGGTTCACCTTGAAAATGGCTAACGGGTTTATTTTACTCCTGAAAATGCAGCGCTTAGAGCAACAAGTCCACCGTCTACAACTTTGACTGTCTTTTTTCATTTATGTCAATCGGACGATTTTGCAAGAACATTGCTATATGCAGAAGTGCCACAGTATTTCACATGGGATAAATCCAGGAAAACATTTCAAAGGTGGAAGCAAGGAAAATCAGTTCAAGATAATCCTAGTGCGTTCTCAACAGATGCATTAGGACGCATTTATGCAGTTCATCAAAATAATGCTGAGTGTTTTTACTTGCGATTGTTGTTAATTAGTGTTCGTGGCACAACATCATTCCAAGCTTTAAGAACAATTAATGGCAAATTGTGCGCTACATATCGTGAAGCATGTATATAATTAAATTTGTTGAAGGATGATAAGCATTGGTAAGATACGCTTGCCGTTTCAGCTGTAATAGCCAGCCCACATCAAATACGAACATCATTTTCGATAATAATTGCAATGTGCTCCCCATCTAATCCATTGGAATTATGGAATAATTTCAAAGATTATATGGTAGATGATAGTTTAAACCAAATGCGTCGAAATACTGCAAAGTTGTGAGTTGGAATTCACATTGGAAATTTACAATGAAGCATCGGTAAAGATTGACGACATTTTTTTTTCGATGTCAAACAAATCGTTAGTACAATTGGGCATGCCAGCAGCAAATCGTCCAATGCATGATATGTACAATCGAGAACTGGAGCCTGAATACCATTATGATTGTAATGAACTAAACACATTTGCAACATAAAATTTAATGAAATTGAATGACCAACAGCAACATGTTTATGATACAATCATGAGTAATGTTAGCCATGGAACTGGTGGATTGTTTTTCTTGGATGCTCCTGGGGGAACAGGCAAGACCTTTTTGATTTCATTGATATTAGCAAATCCTCGATCAGATAATAACGTTGTATTGGTACTCGCTTCTTCCAGAATTTCGGCTACATTACTGGAAGGCGGTCGCACAGCACATTCTGCATTAAAGTTGCCTTTGAATATGCAGGTGAATGAAACCCCAACATGTAATATTTCGAAAACATCTGGAATGGCAAAAGTTCTTAAAGTATGTAAGCTCATCGTATGGGACGAGTGTACTATGGCACACAATAAATCATTGGAAGCACTTGATAGAACTTTGAAAGATCTACGAGGAAGCCAAACAGTCTTTGGAGGTGCCATGATTTCACTGGCTTGAGATTTCAGGCAAACATTACCTGTGATCACAAAATCCACGGCTGCAGATGAAATCAATGCATGTTTAAAATCATCGTATTTATGGAGACATGTAAACACGCTTACACTTACTACAAACGTATGTGTTCAACTACAAAACGATCCTTCAGCAGCTGAATTTTCACAGCAATTACTCAAAATCGGATATGGCCAAATGTCTGTCGATCCAACAGGAATGATTTCATTGCCTAACAATTTGTGCACTTTTTCAGTGTAAAGAGGCATTGATTGAGAGTGTATATCCAAACATAGTTCAACATTACAAAAACTATGATTGGCTCAGCGAAAGAGCAATTTTAGCTGGGAAAAGAAAGGACGTCAATGATATAAATTCCGCTATTCTGGATCAAATAATTGGTGACATAGTTGCATATAAGTCAATGGACACTAGTACTGATCAAGATGATGTCGTAAATTATCCAATTGAATTCTAAAACTCACTCGATTTGCCAAGCCTACCACCTCATAATTTACGATTAAAAATGGAGCACCGATTATTATGCTGCGCAACATTAATGTGCCACGACTTTGCAACGGTACCAGACTCACTGTGAAGAAGCTAATCGGTAACGTTATCGGAGCAACAATTTTGAAAGGGAAGTACAAAGGAGATGACGTTTTGATACCGAGAATTCCACTGAGTCCGACGGATTTACCATTCGATTTCAAACTTTTGCAGTTCCCTATTCGGCTTGCCTTCCCTTTGACAATTAATAAGGCGCAAGGACAGTCCCTACAAATGTGTAGTATTAATTTAGAATACCCAATTTTTTCTCATGGACAATTTTAGGTAGCTTGCTCACGAGTAAGCAAACCATCGTCATTATTCATTTACGCGAAAGATGGAAAAACCAAAAACGTTGTCTACCAAAAAGTGTTACAATAAATTTCGAATGGAATTGTATCAATTTTATTCTCTTTCGTATTAACTTTATTCTCTTTCAGCAAATCATTGAATTTAGCGCCAAGCGAAGCAGGCGAGGGTACGCTGGTTATTTACTAAATAATCAGTTTTTTTTTGTGTTTTCCTAAAAATTATATATATAAAAAATGGGCATGATTATCATCCCATTTCGCTCATTTTCAATACCAATATATTCTGTGTCCAGATAAGCTCGTGTACCAAATTTTGTGAAGATATCTCAATATTTACTCAAGCTATCGTGTTAACGGACAGACGGACGGATGAATGGACGGACATGGCTCAATCAAATTTTTTTTCGATACTGATGATTTTGATATAGGGAAGCTATAGCTATCTCGATTCCTTTATACCTGTTCAACCAACCGTTATCCAATCAAAGTTATAATACACTGTGTACAAGTACAGATGTATATAAAACAAGTAAGGAAGGTTAAGTTCGGGTGTAACCGAACATTACATACTCAGTTGAGAGCTATGGTGACAACATAAGGGAAAATAACCATGTAGGAAAATGAACCGAGGGAAACCCTGGAATGTGTTTGTATGACATGTGTATCAAATGAAAGGCATTAAAGATTATTTTATGAGGGAGTGGGCCATAGTTCTATAGGTGGACGCCATTTAGGGATATAGCCATAAAGGTGGATCAGGGTTGACTCTAGACTTTGTTAGTACGTTATGGCTATCAAATGAAAGGTGCTAATGTGTATTTTTAAAAGGGAGTGGGCCTTCGTTCTATAGGTGTTCGCCTTTTCGAGATATCGCCATAACGGTGGACCAGGGGTGACTTTAGAATATGTTTGTACGATATGGGTACCAAATTAAAGGTGTTAATGAGTATTTTAAAAGGGCGTGGGGCTTAGTTCTATAGGTGGACGCCTTTTCGAGATATCGCCATAAAGGTGGACCAGGGGTGACTCTAGAATGAGTTTGTACGATATGGGTATCAAATTAAAGGTATTAATGAGAGTTTTAAAAGGGAGTGGTGGTAGTTGTGTATGTGAAGGCGTTTTCCAGATATCGACCAAAATATGGACCAGGGTGACCCAGAACATCATCTGTTGGATACCGCTGATTTATTTATATATGTAATACCTGCCAAGATTTTAAAGGTTTTTTATTTCGCCCTACAGACCTTTTTCATTTTCTTCTACTTAATATGGTAGGTGTCACAACCATTTTATAAAGTTTTTTCTAAAGTTATATTTCGCGTCAATAAAACAATCCAATTACCTTACCATGTTTCATCCCTTTTTTCGTATTTGGTATAGAATTATGGCATTTTTTTCATTTTTCGTAATTTTCGATATCGGAAAAGTGGGCGTGGTCATAGTCGGATTTCTTTCATTTTTCATACCAAGATAAAGTGAGTTCAAGTAAGCACGTGAACTAAGTTCATTAAAGATATGTCGATTTTTGCTCAAGTTATCGTGTTAACGGCCATGTGGAAGGACAGACGGACGACTGTGTATAAAAACTGGGCGTGGCATCAACCGATTTCGCCCATTTTCACAGAAAAGAGTTAACGTCATAAAATCTATGCCACTACCAAATTTCAAAAGGATTGGTTAATTTTTGTTCGACTTATGGCGTTAAAAGTATCCTAGACAAATTAAATGAAAAAGGGCGGAGCCACGCCCATTTTGAAATTTTCTTTTATTTTTGTACTTTGTTGTACCATATCATTGCTGGAGTTGAATGTTGACATAATTTACTTATATAATGTAAAGATATTAAATTTTTTGTTAAAATTTTACTTTAAAAAAAATTTTTTTTTAAAGTCGGCGTGGTCCTTCTCCGATTTTGCTAATTTTTATTAAGCGTACATATAGTAATAGGAGTAACGTTCCTGCCAAATTTCATCATGATATCTTCAACGACTGCCAAATTACAGCTTGCAAAATTTTAAATTACCTTCTTTTAAAAGTGGGCGGTGCCACGCCCAATGTCCAAAATTTTACTAATTTTCTATTCTGTGTCATAAGTTCAACTTATCTACCAAGTTTTGTCGCTTTATCTGCCTTTTGTAATGAATTATCGCACTTTTTCGGTTTTTCGAAATTTTCGATAACGAAAAAATGGGCGTGGTTTTAGTCCGATATCGTTCATTTTAAACAGCGATCTGAGATGAGTGCTCAGGAACCTACATACCATATTTCATCAAGATACCTCAAAATTTACTCAAGTTATCGTGTTAACGGACGGACGGACGTGCGGACATGGCTCAATCAAATTTTTTTTCGATCCTGATTATTTTGATATATGGAAGTCTATATCTATCTCGATTCCTTTATATATGTACAACCAACCGTTATCCAATCAAACTTAATATACTCTGTGAGCTCTGCTCAACTGAGTATAAAAATTACATAATTATTGCTTATACAGCGGCTAAATTGAATGTACAAGTATTTCGAGATACGTGAATCCCGCGGGAAGCCGAGTTCTCGAGCCATGAAAATCTCGCTTCTGCTCGAGAAAAAATTGTAAGCTCTAATTAAAATCACAAATTTCACAAAACGGCCACCTGGGTGTCGTTGTAGCGTGCTCCGATTTGGCAAACACTTGTGCCATGAAAAGCTTCTCAATGAATGCTTATCTGCCTTCGCGGCTTAGAAGAGAAGCTCGGCCTAAATATCCCCGGAGTAAGGCTAAGTAACACAGCACTGTGCTGTGTTATTGTGTTAACACTCAGTAATGTGCGGCACGCACACGCACACTTATCGATTAATTTATAACACAGTGGCACACTCGATGGCACAAAGCTGACTGTGCAATGCCGCTCAAACTGGTAAATGCTCATAACACAGTAACACGCTCTATAGCACAGAGAATGACACTCAGATCGTAAGTGCACATACATACATAGTCCATTGTGCTTGTGGGTTGATTGTATTGCTTTCCAATGACACTTCACTCAAAACATATTTATACACATGATACAAATATTACAAGATAAAACCGGTGAGAGGATAATGAAATTTAAAAACATTTTAAAATTCTCACTGCGCTCTCATAATTTTTATTTTATTTTGATTTTTTCATAAAAAATGGTGTCCACAGGGGCACTTACTATCCTCTTGATCAGATGATATGACGTTGAAAAATTGGAGTATGAAAGAAGATAAATGTTGCCATGATTTACTCTTCTAAATGGCGTCAAACGTGGCGTTAGAGGTAAGTAACACAGTACTGTGCTCTGATATTTTGCCTACACTCATATTGACTTTCGATAATCAGTTATAACAAAATTGTGTCAACACAATGTGTTAACACTGCAAAGTGTGCCTGTGCTACTGTGTTAACACTCAAAAAATAGTGTCGTTACCCACCACTACCCCGGAGAAAAATTGAGACAAATATTTTATTTTAATTTTTTTACATAGAAACAATGGTTTCACCAGAATTTTTTGTTGTATTTAACTTGCATTTTGTTGTTGTTGTGGCGACAAAGACACTCTTCGGAGGATTTGAGGAGTGTTATAGATGATGGGTGGTCCTTTGCCGGATATAGATCCGGTACGTTTCGGTAACAGGCACCATTAGTACATGCCCGACCATCTCGGGAACGATTTAATATGACCACATTGAACCGTCTAGGTCATTCCGCCCTCACCCGCTAGTTCCACAGGCTCGGCTGCTAAAGAAACAGGATGCGCTACGGGTAGGTTGCTTGACAATTGGGTTGGAGAAGCTATATATTGCGTTGGCAACCCTTTGAGAGGGTTGCGCTACACAACACCTTGAATCATTTGCGTATTTTAATTGCCCTTTACGGCAGGCATACCTGCCGCAAATATCTTCTAAGCCCTTTAAAACGCTGGACCTTTCATTTTGCATTTTTAATACGTTCGCATTCGTTGAAAAAAATTAAAACCGCTAATCCGTTTGCATAAAAAAATTTCCATAAATTTGCTTTTTTTTCGAAACAAAAATTTTGAACAATTTATACAAATAAATGTGTTGTGTTTAAACCTTTTCAGATAGTAATTGAAAGGTATTTTTTGGAATTTACGGAAGACAAGAATTACAGACTTCAGCCCTTATTGCAATAAATCACATATACATTTATAAATCTGTTGGTACTGCCGAACAAACACACGTACATATGTACATATGTACCTTATTCTCATATATTTTCTAGAACTGAAGTAAACATTTGTTATCTTTTTATAGTATGGGTGGTTTCATTATTATTATTTTCTAGATTTCTTTATTTCTCCACCCAACATCGAGGTATTTCCACTTCTATCTAAGGTGCAAGTTTACAAGTGTGCATATATTTGGGTATCTATCATCACACACACGCTTTTACCTAAAGATATGCTCACAGATATACACATACATATATACATATGTATATATATATGTAAATATTCAAATTACATAGCATATGCTACTCTCATAATTCTCAACTGCTTTTTTTCTACATTTACAGTTTTTCTCAGGTAATCACTCTTTTTGCCCACGTTCTACTCTACGCTAGCAATGTTATAAATATTCGTAACTGTGGCAAAATAAATTTCACTTTTAAATTTATTCGCTTCACATGCACACAAATACAGAAAAAGCTTACTTGCAATTCAAATTGGAACATAAAGTACTTACAATTGCAAGTCACCGTAAGCCAGATGCCATACGCTCCCACTTACGTACATATATTCATTTGCGTACAAACCCAAACTCGGTTACCTGTATTTATATTCATTACGTCCAACACATGTAACTGCCAACCGGAACAATATTAAATATCACAGCATATCGTTGTTTTTTTTTTTGCAAAATTGAAAAACAAAATAATAATAATAAGAATAATTTAGTACGAGTATCCGCATATCTTTGTGTGTACACGTGCCGCGGTTTTTTTGTTAACCTGTAGTCAAACGAGTTTTGAATTAGTTCCAGCCTCACACTAGTTCAAAGCTGACTTTAACAATTCTAGTACCTCAAGGCAAGTAATATAAGGCTCTTTAACGAATTTCGTCCATTTTTATACTCAGTTGAGCAGAGCTCACAGAGTATATTAACTTTGATTGGATAACGGTTGGTTGTACCAAGATCATCAGTATCGAAAACAAATTTGATTGAGCCATGTCCGTCCGTCCGTCTGTCCGTTAACACGATAACTTGAGTAAATTTTAAGATATTTTGAAGAAATTGGTATGTAGGTTCCTGGGCACTCATCTCAGATCGCTATTTAAAATGAACGATATCGGACTATAACCACGCCCACTTTTTCGATATCGAAAATTTCGAAAAAACGAAAAAGTGCGATAATTCATTACCAAATACGGATTAAGCGATGAAACTTGGTAGGTGAGTTGAACTTATGACGCAGAATAGAAAAATAGTAAAATTTTGGACAATGGGCGTGGCACCACCCATTTCTAAAAGAAGGTAATTTAGAAGTTTTGCAAGCTGTAATTTGGCAGTCGTTGAAGATATCATGACGCAATTTGGCAGAAACGTTACCCATATTTCTATATGTATGCTTGATAAAAATTAGCAAAATCGGAGAACGACCACGCCCACTTTTAAAAAAAAAATTTTTTTAAAGTCAAAGTTTAAAAGAAAAGTTAATATCTTTACAGTATATAAGTAAATTATGTCAACATTTAACTCCAGTAATGATATGGTGCAACAAAATACAAAAATAGACGAAAATTTCAAAATGGGCGTGGCTCCGCCCTTTTTCATTTAATTTGTCAAGGATACTTTTAATGCCATAAGTCGCACAAAAATTTACCAATCCTTGTGAAATGGTAGGGGCTTGGTAGGGGCTTAGATTCTAGGACCATAACTGTTTTCTGTGAAAAAGAGCGAAATCGGTTAAAGCCACGCCCAGTTTTTATACACAGTCGACCGTCTATTCTTCCGCTCGGCCGTTAACACGATAACTGGAGCAAAAATCGATATATCTTTACTAAATTCAGTTCACGGACTTATCTGAACTCACTTTGTATTGGTGTAAAAAATGGCCGAAATCCGACTATGACCACGCCCACTTTTTCGATATCGAAAATTACGAAAAATGAAAAAAATACCATAATTATATACCAAATACGAAAAAAGGGATGAAACATGGTAATTGGATTGGTCTATTGACGCAAAATATAACTTTATAAAAAAACTTTGTAAAATGGGTGTGACACCTACCATATTAAGTAGAAGAAAATGAAAAAAGTTTTGCAGGGCGAAATCAAAAGCCCTTGGAATCTTGGAAGGAATTGGTATTACATATATAAATAAATTAGCGGTACCCGACAGATGATGTTCTGGATCACCCTGGTCCACATTTTGGTCGATATCTCGAAAACGCCTTCACATATACAACTAAGGGCCACTCCCTTTTAAAGCCTTCATTAATACTTTTAATTTGATACCCATATCGTACAAACACATTCTAGAGTCACCCCTGGTCCACGTTTATGGCGGTATCCCGAAAAGGCGTCCACTCATTGAACTATGGCCCACTCCCTTTTAAAATACTTATTAACACCTTTCATTTGATACCCATATCGTACAAACAAATTCTAGAGTCCCCCTGGTCCACCTTTATGGCTATACCTCGAAAAGGCGTCCACCTATAGAACTAAGGGCCACACCCTTTTAAAGTACTCATTAACACCTTTCATTTGATACCCATATCGTACAAACAAATTCTAGAGTCACCCCTGGTCCACCTTTATGGCGATATCTCGAAAAGGTGTGCACCTATAGAACTAAGGCCCACACCCTTTTAAAATACCCATTAACACCTTTCATTTGATACCCATATCGTACAAACTAATTCTAGAGTCAGCCCTGGTCCACCTTTATAGCGATATCCCTAAATGGCGTCCATCTATAGAACTATGGCCCACTCCCTCTTAAAATACTCTTTAATACCTTGCATTTGATACACATGTCATACAAAACACATTCCAGGGTTACCCTAGGTTCTTTTTACTACATGGTGATTTTCCCAGGGCTGACTCTAGAATTAGTTTGTACGATATGGGTATCAAATGAAAGGTGTTAATGGGTATTTTAAAAGGGCGTGGGCCTTAGTTCTATAGGTGCACGCCTTTTCGAGATATCGCCATAAAGGTGGACCAGGGGTGACTCTAGAATTTGTTTGTACGATATGGGTATCAAATGAAAGGTGTTAATGAGTACTTTAAAAGCTCTCAACTGAGTATGTATTGTTCGGTTACACCCGAACTTAGCCTTCCTTACTTGTTACACATATATTTTCGCACCCTGCTACGAATCGCACTAGTTTCGAGCTAGCGCAAAACTATCGTATTAAGGGATGGCACAAGTTCTTATTACGTCGCCTCGTACTGCTGATGCTTTAAACACCGCAATGTCCTATGAAATGGAAATTGAATCCTTTGCAAACCTGTTAACCGCATTCAAAACTTGTTGAGTCGTAAGTAGTTCTCAAATTGTACCTGCCTTTGATTAAAAAATAAAAAATATATATGTAGCTCAGACATAAGTGTGGCTATCATTTGTCCCGCTATGCATCCGATGAGAATTAGCTCGGTTGTAGGCTATCTCCTATATGTAGTGACTGTGTGCCACTTTATCTGCAGTGCAAAGCACGTTTATCTAATTTTATCGTGATAGGCCAAATCCTATTCGAGCTGTGGCTCCCGAATGGCCAAAGAATGCTTTTTCAAAAAAAAGCGACCGTGCCACGCCCATTTCAAAATATGTTTGACTATTCCTATTTTCTGTTTCAATAGCACTTTGGAAGCAAAAAAGCATTGATATACTTATATATCATTCACAAAAAATATTTTATATGAAAGTGGCCGTGTTGCTCAATCGATTTTGCTGATTTTCAGTGCCATTATCAATGATACGCATAATATATTATTTGATGAGTTTTGCGTTGATTGCTTTAACGGATCTATGACCATTGATTTATGGAGTTGCCATGCCCCTATTAAAAAATTTACAACATTTGATTGTTTTTGTTGCATCATGTAGATAAGAATTATTGATTGAGGTACCTCAAGATTTACTCGTTATATTCTTATCGTTATTATTGCAGGTACGATACGAGTATACCTCAACTGAACCTCATACCTATGAAAAAAAAGGTTATCCAATTTAAAGTACTCCATGGAACATCTAAGGGTGAGAACTTCCCAAACAGTCCCCAAATGTTATTAATAATCAACTCATAAGCAAATCTGGAGCCCGGTCTTGAAATGTTTTGCAAGCACCATTGAATGCCTTATATGTGAACATCTGTTAAAATTTCAAGCTTCTAGCTTATAATATGTGGAAGACATGACTTGTGCGGACTATCAGTTGCATGCCGGTTCCGACGAATAATCAATCGGGTATCCAACTATAACCGAACTAAATCAAGATATCTCAGAAATGGAAGGGTTATTTTGTGTTCAGACAGATAGACATACAGACGGACATGACTAAATCAACTCAGCTCGTCATCCTGATAATTTCAGTACACTTATTGGTGGGTCTTTCTCTTCTCCTTTAAGGACTTAAAAATTTCAAGATTTGAGCCAAACTGTATAAATATTTAAGATAAATTGCAAACTCGTAGGGGTACAAAGAGATCCGGTTCGACAGTACCACTAAGGAATAAAGAAGATGATCTGTTCGACAATACCCTTAAGGGTTCGAAAAGAAGCATAGATGGGACCTGCCACACAGTATTCGTTCAGCATAAACAGGTACAATTTGTCTCCTAATCTCTCTCCTCAAACTGGCAATTGTCACTGGATTCTTTGCAACTTAGCCTGGATTCATCTTTAGCCAATCGCATTTTTTGCAGAGTTCTTTAAACTAGTGCGGTAGCATTCAAAATATCTAGTTTCAAACTCCATACTACATTTTCTGGCGATGTTGGTGTTTCACTGCGAGCTATATTTGTATTCGCATATAAAATATATAAAAAATTACCTATATTAATATTTTATGAGTAGAGTTGTATGAACTGACCTATATTCACAGGAGTTTGTTGTGTATTCAATCACACGAAATTGGTGTGTTGCCTTTATTTGTGGGTGTGCTTGAGCGCTACATTGTGAGGGCATGTTGAACAATATTTGCAGTTGTAATAAAAATTGTGGCAAGCGCAATTTTTCATAGAAGTCAATAATCGTTTGAGTGGAAATTAAAATTGAAAAGCTGTAAAATGGGATCGTAAATTTTTTTAAATTAAATGCAAGAAATAATATAGTAAATCTACATGCAGTGCTCGATGTCCATTGTTTGTGCACATGAATTTGGCACAATGTAATGCCAAATAGTTGCAATATTATAAAAGTGTAGTAAGAAAGCTCATTTTGGAAAACTTTAAATATTTTCAAACTGTACGCAAAGTTGGTCAATGACTTTATTCAAAATAAAATAAATAGTAATTTATTCCCCTTAATAATTAATATTTTTCGTTCAATAAAAGTATTTTTGAGACTACCAAAATTCATGTGTTCCCCAATTTGTTTAACTTCTAACCGCGGCGGAGAGCAATATCGTCTCATCTTGTCTATCTTTTCAAAAAGCCGCTACTTCCAAAATATTTTCTAAAACTGTCTATCTCAGAATATGTTACGGAACCGCTCTATACCAGAATTTGACTGCTGAATGCCTGGCAGGTGTGATAGGAAGGTAATAGATACCACCGGACTAAGTTTGTGCCTTTCGTGTCGTTGTTGTTGTTGTAACGATGTCTTTATCGTTGCTGGTTCTTTGGCGGATATAAATCCTTTACGTTATGGTAACAAGTACCAGGTACTAGACAAACCATCTCGATAATGATTTGTTATGACCACATTGAACCTCTAGGTCATCTCTTCCCCCCACCCCATCATTTCTTGGGGACCTTGGGGTCGCCAGAGCCCCACTTGTAAATTAAGTGTATGATACGTTAGTATTTGAAACAAGATTTGCCTTGTGTAGGTGGGGTTGACAATTCGGTTGCGGTATAAGGTATAAAGGTGACCCTTCAATCGTTCCAACCCCATGGAATTTGGTTAAGAGCGCAAACTCCTTTGAAAATGTTATACAACCACAAAGAACTCAGCTCAATTGTTTTTTGGAGTTGTACCGGAGGCAACACATACGGCCCTGGTGCTTTGAAGGGCTTGAACAACGCTAAAGCCCATTTAATTTTACCCATAGTAATGAACTTCCCTCATACGGCTCGTCAGTATGAGTCTCCCTCCAGTTCATTACTTCATCACTAGCGCCCGGAAAGTGCAGGCAAAGGGTGCTCTCTGCCGAATCCATCCATGTCCCATCAGATCCTTGCAGGCATCCCGGGACACATTTTTATCCCTCAGACACCATCTCCATTTCGCTACAAAACTTCCGCCATGAGGTCCTCTTCGACGACCTTCTCAGTTTCTTATAATACCCTAGAATCATCTTGTATGCATTCCATTTTTCAGCCTCCCTGGAGGCTTTAGCAAGATTGAATGCTTTCCGACATGCCTTGCTTATATTATCTATGTCCCTGTTCCACCATGGTGGTTTGGTCTTACCCCTAGATTTCTTCCTAGGACAAACCTTATCAAGAGCCTCCCAGCATGCCTTCGTGAACGAGTGTACCATATTATCCAACTCTGCAAAGTTCTGGGGTATATGAAAACTAAATCCTGTGAGCCTATTTTGAAGCTCCTCACTGTAGATAAGCCAGTTGGCGTTTTTAAGGTTCCTATGCCAGACCTCCGCCGAGGTCAAAGCGGAGAAATCTATGATCCGAAAAAGAGTGGTCATCAAGCACCGTCCAATTTTTATCTTAGACTCCTCGCTTCGGGACGACCAGAGCCTCCTGTCTGCTCTTAGTAACAAACGTGGGTACCAAACCCCTATTACAAATCTTAAAGTTATGATAAATAAAAAAATCAAAGAATGACTCACCCGTCTCGTTAGTGTCTCCACTGCCCACGCCTCGTGCTGCGCATTGGCAGCTCCCGTTAGTAGAAGTGGCCCCTTTGCATCCCGAGCTATCTTACAGACTAGCTCCGTCGGAGCTAACTCCTCATGAGGAAAGTAAAAGGACGTCATTGTAATATCAGTACCACCGACCCTCAACGTCATAGTTGTAGCATCCTCGTTGCTAAACTGGGGGAGAAAAAGAAAATTTAGTTCAGATCTCACCAAGATGCAAGCTCTCGGTTTCCCATGTGTGGCACCACTCACCAACGTCAATCCTGCCGCTTTCAGCCCGAATATTTTATGCCCTACTCCCCAAGACTCTAGGAAAAGGGCTATATTAGCTGCCCCAATGGAAAACTGGAGCAGCAGCGTAGCAGAAGCTGCTTTACAATGGTGGAGGTTGATTTGTAGGACCCGCACTAGGCTGAGCACCGACCACCTCCACCACTGTCAAGTCGCCGTCTTCATCAGACATTGGCTCCTCTCCTGTGTAACCACTAAGCCTGTCCAGCGTTGGCGAGGAGGTTGAAGACGCGTCCCCGCCCAACGTGTTATCCATCGGAATGACCGTGTTTGGTTCCGCGTCCTCCTCCTCCTCGCTCTAAGACTTCTCTGGCTCTATTTCCAGCGCCGGATCATAGGTCGCCTTCAGGTCGTTCGAGTAAACCTTACCGGTGTCGAACCCGAATTTAATAGCGCCATCCGCGCGCTCCAAAAAAGGCAGTGACTCCTTGTGGAGCAACAGTATCGCCTGACGCGTTGCCCTGGTGCTATGCTCCAGCTTCAGGACTCTCAAACTAGCGCAAGGTAGCTATTGGTTGAAGGTCTTTATGACCTCAAGGACTCCCTCTGAATCATCCGGCTTGGATGGAATCCAGACTCTAGCTCTCGGCGCAGATGGGATTTCCTTGAAGGCGACAGCCCAGAGCATCGCACCAGGGTAGAACTCACCCAACCTAGTCACCGTCTTTTTGTAGAAGTCGGCTGACCTGTGGTCGTCGCAGGCCACCAACTTGACTTGCCCCTAATACCAATCCACCTTTTTGCAAGCATGTGGAGGTCCAGGGTTCTCCCTTACCAAAGCGACTGAAAAACTGGCCATTTCGGTCCTTATCCAGTCCCATTTTTCCTTGAATATCTGCCCCTTTCAAGGATTAGATTCAAAGACCCCCACAAGGATGCTACTTTTAGCAACTTCTGCGAAGGAGGGGCCTTTGTCTCTAAACCTCTCAGCAGCATTCTGTACAACTTCCATCGAACGGTTGCGTTTACCGGAGGCCTGTTCCTTCACCGGAGCAGACCTCTTAAAACCAGGGACGATGGTTTTCGCCCACTCACCTTCAGCCCCTAATTCCTCAGCGTCAGCAGGCAACGCCATGGAGAGCAAGTTAGGGACGTTCGCCAACCTTTTCAGGATGCGCATAGCCACTTGCCTTCTCCTACTGCGCATCTGTGAGGGAGGTCTATCCTTCCTTTGGGTGAACGCCATAGGCGTAGCCGAAGGTAAGCGGGCGGGCTGCTCCCCCATGCTATCAGCTTCCCGGGTAAAAACTGCCTACCGAGAAGGTTACTAACAGAGGCAACAGGTCCAGTCGCCGCCCCCAAAGCTCCCTTAGAGGAAGTTGTGGGCGATGAGCAAGGCTTCGGCGCCGCCTGAAGGCTTTGCGCACCACCCGTAATAGCCGCGTTGTGGGTTGTAGAGGGGCCCTACATCGCACCAGCTCCTAGATTGATGGGTATTACCCCTTCCGGGATTTTACGAATTCCGGCCTCGTTACAATTATTTTTCTTTTTAGTTTTAGAAACATCCATTATTTTAACCCACGATTTGCGGAGAACGGGGGGGGGGGGGGGGGGGGGGGGGTAAGGCCAAGATTACAACTGGGTGTGACCTGGTTCCCAGAGGGCTCCGTTAGTGACTGGGCTATTTGAGGAGCCCCCAGCTTCCCAAGGCAGTCGGTTCTATGTACCGGAGCGACTCGGGATTTTTCCCGACCAAGGACTGTCATTTCAATGTGACCCCATTTAATTTGTTTCGTCCCTCCCACAAATTGTCATCCTCCCAGCAGCTCCTTGCAGCAGGACTGCTACATATTCTCTTACTCCGGGAAGGTATCGAACCCAATCCGGGTCCGTCTCCTGACCCCGGTCCTGAGAAATGGTTTTGCTGCATTTGCCAGAAAAGAATATTTTTAGGATGGTCATACTCTGTTCAGTGTGTCTCGTGCAAGGGATGGTTGCATCGGACAGGTTGTTCTGGGCTTGATCCCAATACCCGACGTCCACGTAACTTTTATAAATCTTTTGTGGCTCCTTGCTGCTCACGCCCAAGGGCGTCCCGTAGTCTACGCCTAAGCGTATCCCCACTACCTTCCAGCAGCTTCGCTGCTCAGCAAGCCAAAACAAGTACCCGCTGCTGCTCGCGCCCCACGGCGCAAACAACTCAAACAGCTGATACCACTCATAACTACTACCTTCGTAGTAGAGCTGGTAGCAATGCTGAGCATCAGCCCCTGCCCCCGTCTTCTTCTCTCCCCCTCTTTTCTGGCAGCAATCGTGCAGGTCAGGGAAACAGACTCTTAGTCCCTGCCTCCGTTTGCACCGTCTGCCAGCACAGAATATATAGGCTTGCGACATCCGCTCAATGCAGCTCCTGCCTTGGGTGGTGCCACTTTCCTAGATGTTCTGGTCTCCGCGAAGGCAACCCCTCGACGGGTTTCATCGCGCCATGTTGCCAGGTCGCAAACCCAAATCATCCGGGTACCCCAATGCTTGCCCAAGGGCGCCCAGTCCCAAGGCCACAACAGCAATTGCGTCCTGGCCTTCCACAACCTAGGCGTAGTCACCCCTCACTTACCCCTAGAGTGGCGGCGTCACCCCTCATGCACTTCAGAATTCTGCAGTTCAACTGTAATGGACTAACTGGGAAGATTACGGAGATAGTTGATTTCATGAAGCGGCACAACATCCGCATTGCTGCGATTCAAGAGACTAAACTCACAGCAAGATCTGCATTGCAGACCTGCTCTGGGTATAATGTCCACAGGAAAGACCGCGAGAGCGGAAATGGAGGCGGCCTCGCGTTTATTATACACCACTCTGTGCAATATCATATATTTGATCCTGGCATCGACCGCAGTGACAATGTCTTAGAACGTCAAGGCCTATCTGTCCGGTCAGGCGATGCAAATCTAGAAATCATCAACATCTACATCCCTCCTTTCACCTGTTGCCCCAGTGGATACCGCACTAATATCGAGGCCTTACTCACTGGCAACAATCGCATTATCTTAAGCGATTTCAATGCCCATCACGACCTATGGCATTCAAACTTGCGGGCGGACAGTAGGGGTGAGATGTTGGCGGATCAAATAGACGAAACGACGTTCTGCACAATAAACGGAGACGCCCCCACACGTATGGAAGGAAGCTGTCATAGCTCGCCAGATATCTCAATCGTGAGCGCAGAACTCGTAAACTGCGTCAACTGGCAGCCGATGGTAACATTGGCATCCGACCACCTGCCCATACTTATTTCGTTCGAGCGTACCGCCGACTTCATCGTCACCGAAAAACGCACTTTCATAAACTTCAAAAAAGGAAAGTGGGAAGAATATAAATCTGCAACAGACAGCTTTGCTGCCCTCCCTATCCCGACTGATGCCCGCGGGGAGCGTGCCTTCCGTAAGGTCATTGAATCCGCCTCGGCACATTTCATTCCCGCCGGGAGAATTCCCGTAATCCGGCCCACTTCCCGGCGGAGGCCGCGAGCTTAGCGAGGGAACGCGACCTTATAAGACAGCTTGATCCAGGCGACCCCCAAATAAGGGATATAAACCAACGCATCAGATTGCTTGTGGACGAACACAAGCGGGCGAAATGGGAAGAGCACCTAAGAGGTTGTAACCTCTCTACCGGTGTAGGTAAACTTTGGTCCACCGTAAAGTCCCTATCGAATCCGACTAAGCACAAAGACAAAGTTTCCATCGCCTTTGGCGATAAGGTGCTGTCGGATGCGAAAAAATGCGCGAGCGCTTTCTGCCGACAATATATAATGCATCCTACGGTCGACAAAGACAGACGGAGAGCCAATAGACACGCACATAAACACAAACTCAGCGCGTCACCAATTACCATCACCGCTAGAGAGGTTGAGGACGCCATTGGTCGCGCTAAACCATCTAAAGCAGTGGGCCCAGACGGCATAGCCATGCCGATGCTTAAAAACCTAGGGAAATAGGGTTTCAAATATTTAGCGCATGTCTTCAACTTGTCTCTTTCCACCTTTGTCATACCCGAGAAATGGAAAATGGCCAAGGTGGTCCCGCTACTAAAGCCTGGGAAACCAGCTAACGTAGGTGAGTCATATCGTCCGATATCTCTCCTATCGCCAGTGGCAAAGACGCTTGAAGCCATTTTGCTCCCTTATTTCCAAGCAAATTTGCAGCTAGCCCCTCAACAGCATGGCTTCAGAAAACTCCATAGCACTACCTCCGCGCTAAATGTCATTAGCACCCAGATAAATTGCGGTTTGAATCAATATCCCCACCATAGAACAGTACTCGTAGCGTTAGACCTATCAAAAGCTTTTGATACGGTCAACCGTGGCTCGTTACTGCAAGACCTGGAAGGGTCTACCCTTCCCCCATGTCTTAAAAGGTGGACCGCAAATTATCTGGGTGGTCGGCAGGCATCGGTGCAATTCAGAAACGAAACATCAAAACAAAGGAGAATTAAACAAGGGATGCCACAGGGTGGTGTCCTATCCCCACTTTTGCTTAATTTCTACATATCTAAGCTACCTTCACCACCGGAAGGAGTCACAATCGTTTCCTACGCCGATGACTGCACAATAATGGCCACAGGCCCAGGCCCAGAGATCGATGAGCTATGCAATAAAATAAACGGCTATCTTCCTGATCTCTCCAGTTGTTTCGCCTCGCGAAACCTGGAATTGTCACCGACTAAGTTTTCCGCGACCTTATTTACAACATGGACGCCCCAAATGTCGACCATATTGAATATCCACGTCGATGGCACTACGCTACCGACTGTCCTACACCCCAAAATCTTGGGTGTGACGTTTGATCAGGATCTACATTTTGGTGCGCACGCAACCGCAATTGTTCCAAGAATTCAGAGCCGTAATAAAATCCTCAAATCCCTTGCTGGCAGTACCTGGGGAAAAGATAGAGAAACGCTCTTGACCACATACAAAGCAATTAGCCAGCCGATTACGTGCTACGCGTCACCCATATGGTCGCCAAGCCTAAAAACCACCCACTGGAAGAAGCTACAGGCCTGCCAAAATACTGCTCTCAGAATCGCCACGGGCTGTCTTCTTATGTCCCCAGAACACCATCTGCATAATGAAGCGAGAATACTCCCCATCAGGGAGAGAAATGAGATGCTGACCAAACAGTTTCTGTTGAATACCCAGAAACCTGGGCATCCCAACAGACATCTGATTGACGAGGAGAATTAAACAAGGGATGCCACAGGGTGGTGTCCTATCCCCACTTTTGCTTAATTTCTACATATCTAAGCTACCTTCACCACCGGAAGGAGTCACAATCGTTTCCTACGCCGATGACTGCACAATAATGGCCACAGGCCCAGGCCCAGAGATCGATGAGCTATGCAATAAAATAAACGGCTATCTTCCTGATCTCTCCAGTTGTTTCGCCTCGCGAAACCTGGCATTGTCACCGACTAAGTTTTCCGCGACCTTATTTACAACATGGACGCCCCAAATGTCGACCATATTGAATATCCACGTCGATGGCACTACGCTACCGACTGTCCTACACCCCAAAATCTTGGGTGTGACGTTTGATCAGGATCTACATTTTGGTGCGCACGCAACCGCAATTGTTCCAAGAATTCAGAGCCGTAATAAAATCCTCAAATCCCTTGCTGGCAGTACCTGGGGAAAAGATAGAGAAACGCTCTTGACCACATACAAAGCAATTAGCCAGCCGATTACGTGCTACGCGTCACCCATATGGTCGCCAAGCCTAAAAACCACCCACTGGAAGAAGCTACAGGCCTGCCAAAATACTGCTCTCAGAATCGCCACGGGCTGTCTTCTTATGTCCCCAGAACACCATCTGCATAATGAAGCGAGAATACTCCCCATCAGGGAGAGAAATGAGATGCTGACCAAACAGTTTCTGTTGAATACCCAGAAACCTGGGCATCCCAACAGACATCTGATTGACGAACCAGCACCGCCTAGGGGCCTAAGGAGTCATCTCCGTAAGCATTTTGAGGAAATACGGCACCTGAGAACCCAGCCGTATGAAGCGGAAAAACACAAGCAGGTCCTTGGTGAACTCCATAGACAGGCGTCGGACCTTTATGTCAGGAATTGCCCGGTGAATCCAGTACTTGAAGAAAAATATCCAGAACTCGCAGAAGAGGAACGCATACTCCCCAGGGAAACGCGTGTCACTCTTGCTCAACTTCGTTCTGGATACTGTAACAGGTTAAACTCTTACCTATCCAGAATCAACCCCGACATACAAAATGTATGCCCTGCTTGCAATGTGTCCCCACATGACACCAACCATCTCTTTAATTGTAATGTGGAACCAACGCCTATAACACCCCTTTCCTTATGGTCCACCCCTGTTGAAACGGCAAGTTTCCTTGGACTCCCGTTAGAGGATATTGATGACAATTTGTGATCGGTCGCGGCTATTAGGTGGGGCAAGCATTGCTACAACAACAACAAGAGGAGCCCCCAGCCAGGCTGACCACCGGCACGGCAACGCAAACCACCAGTGTTGCGGCCCCCACCTTAAGACCACGTTCAAGAGCCACTTCCATATGCCAGAGCTATTAAGGCGCTAAGGCACTAATGGCACTGATTCCTGAACTTAGCTAGCACTCCCCTAGCGGGGTTTCTGTAGTGATTATTACCAGCCGGCACCCTCTAAGAGGGTTCACCGAAGGATTTTCGCCAGCCAATTAAGTAAGTAACTTAAACCATGTATATATTAGCATCACTATGCTATTGGTAAATAATCACAAAAACAAAGCAAGCCACACTTATGTACATGTACACGTAGAAGGGGACGAAAAATATCTCACATACATATGTAGTCATCAGCTAAGAGCAGAAGCTGATACTCACATATGTTTATGGACACATGCAAATAGCAAGTAGAAAATCATAAACTATAAATAGACATGTAGGTATATAGTTGGTAACCAAGCATGAGATACAATTGTTCTCGAACACATTTTCGCGAAATGACTAGACCTTAGAGAAATGGGTGAACGAGAAAACCGAGAGTATAAAAGCAGCCCAAGATTAAGAATCAATAATCTGTTTGATTTAAATACGCTTTTGTGAAGTACGTGATATTTAATTATAAATGTACTACTCCCAAAGTAGTCTAATAAAGACAGTTTTGCAGTACAATGTTGGAGTTATTTATCCGACAGCTCAGCGATTCGAACATTGACAGAAGGTGTATAAATTTCAAGAAATTTCCAGAATTCGTTACAATATAATTAAACTTTTTGTAAACATTTCATACCATTGCTGATGTACTACTATGTCTTATTGTCCTAGTTCTTGCTTATATTTGTATGTTTTAATACAAAATACCTTTACATTGGCAAAATAAAAGCTTGAGTTCTCAGCTTCTTATATTATATTCCGAGACTTGACCCTTTTTATTCTAGTATGACTGAAGAATATGGGAAATCAACTGTACATACATTATAAGAATTGCTAAATTTGTATGCATATATTTGTAACAAGATAAATTATTTGAAGAAAATAGTTAGTACCAAGCAACAGACATTTATGTCTCCAACTAGCATTAATGACAGCTCGAACTTTTAAACCAAGTAACCGAGAAAAAAAGTGGAGCAAAAATTAGCATCTATGCAACGTTTCTAATTTAGAGAAGAGTCTGTGTACAAACATGCACAGATTGTGTAAGAGTCTTTTTGAAACACTAAAAGGCACTTACTCAAATGCAGATTATCCTTTTCATTCCCAATGGATGGCCACATCTACCGCCATTGGTAGTGCTTTTCGGCTTAACTTTTTTGTGGATGTTGCTTTTGTTCATATCGCTGTAACATGCGCACATCAGAATCCATCTAGGCAAAATATTATAAAGCTTGCAATCGATTTGCTATAGTTTGCAAGTGAAGTACAAATGTAGACATATGTTTTATTTATATGCATTCCCACCAACTGTCCACTCATGTATCTCTGTATCCATATAGTATTTTTATACCTTTTTATACTCAGCGTGCTTTGCACACAGAGTATATTAATATTGATTGGATAACGGTTGGTTGTACAGGTATAAAGGAATCAAGATAGATTAAGACTTCCATATCAAAGGCCTGCCCGTCCGCTAACATGATAACTTGAGGAAATATTGAGATATGTTCATCAAATTCGGTAAACGTGCTTATCTGGACAGAAAATAGATTGGTATTGAAAATTAGCGAAATTGGACGATAACCACGCTCAATTTTTACATATGTGACCTGGAATCATGAAACGACCCTATTGTGCGAAAATAGTGTTGCTTACTTTTTAAGTGATTCTTATGAGAAATTTAACGCTTTTTCCAATGGAGCCAAAGGGCGCATCCCTCGAAGCTTGCTCCGTCGATGTCCCAATTAGATTGAGCGAGATTAAACGAATGCGAGTGGTGCACATGATCAGCGGGAAAGGTGTGGGTTCAAGCGCGGGGCTGTAAAGTGTCGAAGATTATGTGTAGGTCTTACAACCTTAGACTAACACAGTTGCTTCTATCATTAAAAAGAGAGGACTGTAGACTCATGACGGGTATTCTGACTGGACACTGCTTCTGGCGTCACATGCCTTTAAATTAGGCGCATCCCTCGAAGCTTGCTCCGTCGATGTCCCAATTAGATTGGGCGAGATTAAACGAATGCAGTGGTGCACATGATCAGCGGGAAAGGTGTGGGTTCAAGCGCGGGGCTGTAAAGTGTCGAAGATTATGTGTAGGTCTTACAACCTTAGACTAACACAGTTGCTTCTATCATTAAAAAGAGAGGACTGTAGACTCATGACGGGTATTCTGACTGGACACTGCTTCTGGCGTCACATGCCTTTAAATTAGGCTTGGTCAGTGATAGCAGATGTAGGAAGTGCGGGTTGGAGGAGGAAACGATCGAGCACGTTCTGTGCTCGTGCCCTGCACTTGCCAGGCTAAGACTCCAGCTATTATGAGTGACACAGCTGTCAGATCTATAGGCAGCAAGTGGCTTAAGTCCTAGGAATTTTCTAGTATTTGCCAAGAGGACGGAGTTGTTTTATAACATTGGTCCTGGTTTTTGATAGGGTTTTTCAGTTTGGTCGTTAAAACAAACTTCTGGTAACACTACGGACGCAGTCGGTCTATGTGAGGTCCTCATGGACCGGCCAGTTCAACCTACCTACCTTTCAATGGAAAAGCCCGCAGTTTTCTGCCTTTCTTAGTTCTTTCACAAATCGAATTTAAAGTCATATCGGACCACAAATACGATTTTTCGAAATATTTCGATCCATGCGCCACCTATCGGAGATTTTTCCTATTGTTGCATTGCCATCGGCTTCTGAACTATATTCAATTTTCAAGCTTGTAGCTTATCGGGAAGTTAGTTAAATTTTAATTACAAAATTCGTTCAAAACGGCTGGCCGTTACACAGAGTCAAGCAAAACAAAAACTTTAAATGCGTTTTTCTCGAAAACTTGTTTTCGCACAATAGGGTCGTTTTATGATTCCAGGTCACATATATGTATAACATTTTGGAAAACACAAAAAACCAGATTATGAAATAAATAATAGACCTAGAATGTTGAATATTAATGTTTAGACTGATATTGAGGCTCTTGATAAACATTTGAACAACTTTTTGAAAATGGGCGTAGCACCGCCTACTTGATATAAAATCAATGTTACAAATATTATTAATCATAAATCAAAAACCGTTAAATCTATCATAACAAAATTCGACAGAGCGGTTGCCTTTACTACAAAGATTGTTTCGAAGAAAAATTGACGAAATTGGCTAAGAGCACGCCCACATTTATACAAAATATTTTCAAAAGGGTCGTGGATAAATAAAAGTATAAAGCTATATCTTTGCAAAAATGGAGCTTTATACAATTTGTTTCATTTCCCAAGTGGTATTATAACAAGAAAAAGTATAAGGATGTTTAGAAGGGTCGTAGGCTAGAATAATAAACCACGTTTAGCTTAGCGACAAATAGTTTTGTATCAATAATAAATCACTTACCAAGTTTTATTGTAAGAAGAAATTGGGAGACATTTTTTTAATGGGCGGTGCCATGCCCCTATTTCCCACAAGCACTACACAACATTTCTAGAGCCTCAAAACAAGCCTTGTAACAAAATTCGAAAAAGTAATTTATCTGAAATTAAATGTACAATTAAAACTCACGCTGAGTATGTAATGTTTGGTTACATCTGAACTGAGACATCCTTATCTGTTTTTTTTTAATTATTTAGGAACATATATGTAACGAAATATAATTTTGTCCGCACACTGTAACAACAGCATTGTAACTTATCTAATTGATCATTGTTTAATATGAGTGATAAATTGTTGTAAAGGTATTTTCTCTCAGGCCACAACTCGGCCGAAGAAGTCATTTAAACCAAAATGTATTTTTATTTTAAGACGAAAATATGGATTTCTAGAAGTTAGGGAGATAAGTTGTAACAAGGACGTGAGCTGTATTGGCTTAACGCGGATATCTGTGGACATTTGGCACGAATAGGACAATTTTTCAAGAGTTCTATCATGTATATGAACTGCCAAGGAACGTCTTTCTGTTTTATAGGGCGATCAACCAACTTTTTTCCAACTTTTAAAAATGCGTGTGAACAATAGCTTATCTTGAATCTAATATCAATAGGAATGCAGATACGGAAAAAAAACTTAAAATATCCGAAAAATACTTAAGCGATGCAGATATAACCAAGAAAATTATAAGCTCGTAAATGACCTCGATGTATAGGAAGGCAGCCAGGCAAACCCTTTGTGTTCAAGGGACCCCTCTATTTACTTTACAATCGAATGTAGAGCCGTTTCCGTCGATCTGCCCTTACCATAGGAATGCTGTGAAGCCGACAATAACCTCCGAGGAATCCTTTTCCGTAGGTACAGGTCCATCATTCTCTACAACGTCTTAAGAAAGAACAACAAGAAACTTATTCGCCTGAAATCCTTAGGTGAAACATGAGAGCTTCTGCCTACCTTCGGAATAAAGATGACCCTAACCGTGTGCCAAGACTTCGGGATATAAATAAGCCTGAGGCAGTTAGTGTAGATGATGGCCAACCAGCGGCATGAAATCTCCAAAAACTTTTGAAGTTGTGCAGGAATGATGCCATCTGGGCCGGGAGACTTACAGGGCTCGAACGAACTTATAGCCCAGGTTATTTGACTTTACCGTAGTGGAATGGCAAGCATTCTTGCATGGCACTGGGCGTAGGCACCGCAGTCAATAGCTCCCCCAGCTTCCTATAATACAAGTCTAAGTTAGTACATTTAGGGTTCCTAAACGATATTTTACCTGAACGTTCTTTGTTCAACGAGAACTCAATATAACGGTGATCAGAGAAGGAGTGCTCGTTGAGAACCCTCCAGCCAGATATTCGATTTTCCAGTTTTCTAATAACCAGGGTGAGGTCCAGGACCTCCTCCTTTACCACAGTAATAAAAGTTGGGTCATTCCACCAATAACATATACAAAGTCCCTCATCTAGAATAAAAGTGAATAAAGACTCACCTCTAGTGTTGGTATCCGAGCTTCCCCTGATGCTACGATGGGCATTATCATCGGCATCTTTGATTTCGCTAACACCTCTCCGCCTTGCTTCAGCAGTGATTTCGCCCAGTAGGTATAGCAGGTGGTGGTCCCGCTACGTCCCCATGGGGCATGTACCCACATTTTATTACTGCCTCGCTCAAGGCAGACCGTGGTTACATCAGCATTGATGAAATTAAAAGCTGTAATCTCTTTTTTAACAAGCACACAGGATCTAGGCCTACCTGCCTCCCATGCACCAAGGTGTTGAATTTTCCCGTCCTTAATCCAGAAATATTTCTGCCGTTACTACCCAATCACGGCTCCGGGACAAGGACTATATCCACTCCGCCTTTTTCAAGGCAGAGAAACAAATTTGCGGAAGCCGCCTTAGAGTGCTGAAGATTTGACGGATTTTCATCCACACCACTCTTCTTCCGCACCCCATCCTTGGCGGATTCGCCCTCGGAAGCTAGGAGATCCTCCTCCCCACCAAAAAGACGATTTACACTGATAACGGATCCCGGCATCGATGATTCACCCTCGGAGGCTGGAAGCTCCTCCTAACACAGCAGCCTATAGTGGTATTTCTTATTTAAATGATGGGCTTTTTTGACAAAAATTCTTGCTCAGTGCAAGTTGGTGTTTGAATTTTCTTTATTGGTATGCCTGTGAATACATATGCATGTATACATACAAATAATGTGACATCTTTTATTTTAGTGGCTAGATTTAATGACTCTCCAGCGTTGCTTAGTTTCTTAGTACTCAGGTTAACTACGCTCCTTTCAGCTAAGTGCGTACACAAGTAGATATATAAGTGTATGCATAACTACACATCTACTTATGCAAATACATACATTTGTTTCCATGTTTTTGGTTGCAAGTGCGTGTGGTGACACATTTAAAGAGATATGATGAGAGATGGGAAAGATGTACACTGATGCATATAAACTTCATTTTTTTCGGTTATGTTGCGTCATATGCATTTATTTTGGGCCCACAATTGATAAGTACCCCAGGGGATTGGTACACAATTTACCAAGTATAACTAAAAACAAGTAAGGACGGGACTGTCTTCGGCTGTGCCGAAGACTTCATACCTTTCATGAATGGGGCTGAACAATAATTTTATCCCGTTCGTAATCTCCAAATAATCGAATGTATAAGATAAGAAATATATAGTGAACAGATGTACATA
The DNA here is from genome assembly GCF_040869045.1 of Eurosta solidaginis. Taxonomy (NCBI): domain Eukaryota; kingdom Metazoa; phylum Arthropoda; class Insecta; order Diptera; family Tephritidae; genus Eurosta; species Eurosta solidaginis. Next base: position 71,309,757 of record NC_090323.1, on the reverse strand, counting down.
CCTAAACGATTTTTAAGATAAATATAAAATAAAAAATGGAAAAAACCCCTTTATCTGAAAGATCGGTTGTACGGGATATATACTATATATAGCTCCGATCAAAGTGATTTTTTCAAAAAATCATCTATGATATATTAAAATATATATCACCGAGTTTCACGTTTATAGTTTCTAAATTAAGGGAGAAATGGCCAAAAATCTTTCTATCTGAACGATCGATTGTGTGGAATATAACTATATATAGCTCCGATCAAAGTGATTTTTTCAGGATATCTTCTATGATATATTAGAATATATATCACCGAGTTTTACGTTTATACTTTCTAAATTGCGGCAGGAATGACCAAAATCGTCTTATCTGAACGATCGGTTGTATGGGAGATATATGTTATAGTGTTCCGATCCTACCGGTTCCGACAAATGTCTAATATAATACAAAAATACATTCTTGTGGCAAATTTAATTGAGGTATCTCAAAATTTGAGGGACTAGTTTGCGTTCTAACAGACAGACGGACGGACGGACAGACGGACATGGCTATATCAATTCAGTTCGTCGCCCTGGTCAATTCGGTATACTTAATGGTGAGTCTATCTTCTATATTTCTCAACGTTACAAACATCGGACCAAAGTTAATATAGCATTTCATGTTCATGAAAGGTATAAATATATTAGTTTGAGACAGTGAAAGTGTTGCATTGACCTTTATTTCCCTTATTTGAACTTAAGATCGTATAACGGTTGTGATCTTAAAACAAATATAAATTGCATGTCAATAAAGATTCTTTATATTGAAATTTTCAAGGTTGAATATTGCCTTGTTTAAAGTTCAAAGGCTTCAAATAAACGTATTATAAATATTGAAACAAGACCGCATACTGAAAATAATTAAAATTACTTTATGGAACATAAATCTCGTCCTCAACACGATGTCGCTTCGTAAGATAACGCCCACTGATCATGTTCACTAAGAAACACACAGATGTTTGAATGCTTCACGGCAAGGGGGTGGGAGATAATCGTTTGTGTGGTATAAATATTGAGTATAGATCGATGGAAAATGTTTCGAAATGGCGCACGAACACTTGGTGGTCAAAGTTACTAATTTTCTACAATATAGGTACCTACACAGTGTGATATTCACCCCTATTATGGTTGTCAATAGTTAGAAAATTAGTGTCGCCGCTCATGAATTGGTGGGTATCGGTGTTGTCAATGTCGATAACTATTGCCGGGGGTTGATGCTTTTTTGTTATCGGCTAAAACAATATTGAAGTTGTGTTGACGTGACGACAAGTGCTGCAATACGAAATTCGGCTATTAAAAATTGGTAAAATAAGCCTTATTTATTCTTATAAATACACGTTAATTATTTATTTTTAATAAAATTTCAGAAAATGGTAAAAATAACCAACAACAAACAATTCACGAAGCTTGTTGCAGAAGTTCCAACAAATTTTAAGTCCCAATGACAAGGTATTGCAACCAAATTGGAGTGCTCTCGGACCACCACTCAAGAATGCAAAGGTATATAGTTTAACTTTTTACGAAATTCAAGGTTTGCAGAGATCTTAAATACAATTCAATAGAAACTTGTCCATAATAAACAAGAGTGCCGTGCCACGGGAGGGGGAGAATACAGGCAATTGGTGTTAAGCCCAGTGGAGGAGCATGCATTTAATACATTGTTAAAAAAAAAAACGGTTTAAATCACAAATTTTACACTAAACATCAAATAAAAACTGAAAAAAATTTAAATAAACAATTGTCAAAAGTATAGGGATCACATTTTTTCTATAAAATTATCGATAAGACGGCAACGCCAATACATTGTTTAAGTAAATACCCATTCTGCATTGACGTGACGTCGATGTCGATACGACGTGATGTCGATGACGATACGAAGTGATGGTTGACATTGACAAACATAATAGGGGTGATTGACTGTCATTGATATGGCAAATATCTTTTATTTGAAATGTGCAAAATGAACAAGGCCCAAGCCCATCTTAATATATACATATACACTAGGGTGGGTCGATTTGTATGGACGAAAGTTAACCGATATCGCGCCATCGATTTTTCGATAGGATTTGGGCTCAGGAAAAAAGTTCCACTACGCATACCCAAAAAAAATTATTTTCGAGCCTACGGAATTTCATTTTTTTGACTTTTTTTCGACTTGTTTGAGGTTTTTTTCATTACCTACTAAAAAAATATTTTTTTTTTTTCAAAAAATTGTTATCGCCAACGTTTTAAGCGGACATTTATGGGTCGGACAGGGTATACATTAAAATTTTACAATCAAATGTAAAGCTTATGCATTCCGTTTATAAATATGAAGGAACTTCCGACTTGGCAATTGAAGTTTATTTCGCTTTGCCCATTCATATACAAAATTTTGCGAAGCCCTGTTATACACATTCTTCCTATACAACAAAAATACTTGCTAAAAAATTTTGTGTCGTATTCATTTGTTATATTGCAGTTTATAACTAAGAAAAATGTTAGAAAAATTAGCTAAGAATGGTAAAAATAATTTCACTTGAAAAGTGTGCCAACAGCCTTAGCCAAAGCAAATGTCAAATTCTTCTTCTTATGCTTTGCTTGCAATAAAATTTGGAAGTTTGCTACTTTTTCATGTTAGCTGGCGCCAGTATATCTCAATCTACTGTTCTCCAGATTATAAGATTGAGTTGAACGCATCTATATGAAAAACTGCTTATGTGACGGGGCTTTAACAAACATTTTCATGTACATAGTAGGCTTTGTATGTATCTAATAAAATATAAAAACTAGTTCTATTGTTTCTCAGATTATCTGGTGATATAATGTACATTTAAATTTTTACTCATTGATGATTAATCACTGATGATTAAATGCAAATGACCTTGAGGATTATTCGCAAATATACTGAACTAGTGCGCAGAACATTTTTCTACTAATGCTTTTAATAAAGAAGCGCGTTGTCTTGCAAAAAATCTGACTATTTCGTGTAATTTGATATCAAGAAGCAGTTCACGTTTTATATCATCGAACAGTTTATATTTCGAAAATTTTACGAACATATACCCAGGGCCGCAGAGAGACGAGCCGGGCCCCTGGAACAGTTCGCGTTTACGGGCCACCCTAAAAAATATACTCAATCCAGTAAAAAAAGTAACATAACATATGTACATAAATTTTTCAATTCACATTGTCAGTTTTATTTCATATTAAATAAGATTTACTGGAGCACTTACATAAATAAAATGTTAGATTTCATTGTTTAATTTGCTTACATTCACTTTTTCTAAGGAAACACTTCCGTGCTTTTTGGTCTGCGAATATGGAAATTACTGATTCAAAACTAATGCTTCGAGCAAGGCTGGACTCCAACGCCAATGTTCCAAAGCTTGTCAAGCGACTTTGGCTCATAGTAGAACGTAAAAAATTGTTCACGCGAGACAATAGACTAAAAGAACGCTCCCCTTCAGCCACACTGACTGGAAGTGCGCAAAATATTCTTAATGCTATGCAGATGTTAGGAAATAATACTTCCATCTTCAAGTCATGAAATTTGTTCAGAAGTTGAAATGGTGGCAGCGAATCACGTCCCAATTTGCTAAGTGGATGGCTTTGAGATGAATGATTTCATCTATCATATCCGTAGAAATATCGATGCCAAAAATCGTGCAGAATGCCACTGCCTTTTCTCTGAGCTCTTCTTCCGTCAGATCCTGATACTTCCACAAAAAACTTAATTTAATCGCAATGTCATTTACGGCTTCGAAAAGTCTTGTCATGTTACCAATCAAGCAGTCCAAAAGAACATAAAAAACTTGCTGTTTGAGTTGAGTTTGGGAATCACACTCAGGTGATTCCCTAGGTAATTCATCGAACTAACGCTTTCTTATCTTCCCTCTTTTCTCTGCGAAGGTATTCACAACTCCTATACTCACTGCCAGAACCTTACATTCTTAAAGTATGACCGACCATTGATCCCTGAACTTCTTCAACTCATCAATGACCTATGTAAGCTTATCCACGGCATACTCATAAGTTTGCACAAATTTGTGCTTCGCAAAACAAGTTAAGCGTACTAATTTTTTCAAACTAACGCTCTAGTTTATTATCAGCCTGTATTTACAGATGTCGCTGGCTTTTACAAAAATGAAAAAGCGATACGACCAAACCGATAGGGGCATAGTTATAGGCGAAATAAAATATGATTTTAAGTTAGTTGAAGCATTTTTGACACCTAGCGCTTATAAATTGTGTCAAAAACGTTTATCTAACTTAAAATCACATTTTATTTCGACTATGACTATGCCCCATAGTATTTCGTTGGATGCTTATCATTTCAGTTTAGTGATTTTCAATTTTAAAACAATTTTTTGTAGCAACATTTTTTTGTACAAATCCTAGCTGGAATACTGTCAATACTGCTTTGCCTTGCCGGGCCCCAAAAACCTTCCGGGCCCCAAGCAATTGCCCTGGCTGCCCCGCCCCCACTCCCCGGCCCTGCATATACCTACGATACAAAATAAATGAATCAAAATGCCACACAATAACTTTTCCGTATAACCTTCAAAATTTCCAAATTAATGGAACGCGTCTTGAGTTATCTGCTCTTCACAGTTTTTAGCGATCTGGAGTATTAAATACATGCTCGGACACTCTCGAAAAATGGTAAACCAGTCCATCAACATTTTGCTCTAATACAATATCGGTGTTGTGCATCTGCCTTCCAAGTATCATTATCTGGCAATTTAAGCCCAAGATAAACAAGATTTTTCATATATATGAAATAGAATTCCTTTCATATGCCACGCCCCATACAAACCAAAACTACCCTCAAAGCAATAAACAACTCCATTTCCTACAGATTGGTACATATTTCAGCGAAATGGGCCAACCGGTGCGTCTAGAAAAGGAGTTCAAAAAATTGGCTATGGCGTGTTTATATAAGGATTGGTCCGTTCCATGAGAAAGTTAACCGTGGTGCGGAAACAATTAAAATTATTCCTTAAATCAATTTTCCATACCTTTTTTATACACAGCGTGCTTTGCGCACAGAGTATATTAAGTTTGATTGGATCACGGTTGGTTGTACAGGTATAAAGGAATCGAGATAGGTATAGACTTTCATATATCAAAATCATCAGTATCGAAAAAATAGTTGATTGAGCCATGTCCGTCCGTCCGTCCGTCCGTCTGTCCGTTAACACGATAACTTGAGTAAATATTGAGATATCTTCACCAAAATCGTACACGAGCTTATCCTGACCCAGACTAGATTGGTATTGAAAATGAGCGAAATCGGATGATAACCACGCCCACTTTTTATATATATAACATTTTGGAAAACACAAAAAACCTGATTATTTAGGAAATAATACACCTAGAATGTTGAAGTTTGATATGTGGACTGATATTGAGACTCTTGATAAAAATTAAAAAAAAAAATTTAAATGGGCGTGGCACCGCCCACTTGTGATACAATCAATTTTACAAATATTATTAGTCATAAATCAAAAATGGTTAAACCTAGCGTAACAAAATTCGGCAGAGAGGTTTCCTTTACTATAAGGAATGCCATCAAGAAAAAGTTACGAAATCGGTTAAGGACCACGCCCACTTTTATATAAAAGATTTTTAAGAGAGTCATGGATGAATAAAATAAGCTATATCTTTGCAAAAAAGAGCTTTTTATCAATGGTACTTCATTTCCCAACTGAATTTATAACAATAAATAGGAACAAATTCAAATTTAAAACAAGCAAGGACGGGACTGTCTTCGGCTGTGCCGAAGACTTCATACCTTTCATGAATGGGGCTGAACAATAATCTTATCCCGTTCCTAATCTCCAAATAATCGGATGTATAAGATAAAAAATATATACATGTACATACCTAAACGATTTTTAAGATAAATATAAAATAAAAAATGGCAAAAATCCCCCTTATCTGAACGATCGGTTGAATGGGATATATATTACATATATAGCTCCAATCGAAATGATTTTTCATGAAATCGTCTATGATATATAGGAATAAATATCACCAAGTTTAACGTTTTTATATTGGAAATTGAGGGAGAAATTGCCAAAAATCTTATTATTTGAACGATCGGTTGTATGGGATATATACTATATATAGCTCCGATCAAAGTGATTTTTTCAGAAAAAAAACATCGGACCAAAGTTAATATACCATTTAATGTTCATGAAAAGTATAAAAATGGTCGTGGCACCGCCCCTTTTATGACTAAGCAATTTTCTATATTTCGGGAGCCATAACATTAAAATATATATCACCGAGCTTCACGTTTATACTTTCTAAATTCAGGCAGAAATGGCCAAAAATCTTTCTATCTGAACGATCGGTTGTATGGGATATAACTATATATAGTGATTTTTTCAGGATATCTTCTATGATATATTAGAATATATATCACCGAGTTTCACGTTTGTACTTTCTAAATTGCCGCAGGAATGACCAAACTCGTCTTATCTGAACGATCGGTTGTATGGGAGATATATGTTATAGTGGTCCGATCCTACCGGATCCGACAAATGTCTAATATAATACAAAAATACTTCCTTGTGTCAAATTTCATTGAGATATCTCAAAATTTTAGGGAATAGTTTGCGTTCAAACAGACAGACGGACGGACAGACGGGCGGACAGACGGACATGGCTATATCAACTCAGTTCGTCGCCCTGATCAATTCCGTATACTTAATGGTGAGTCTGTCTTTTATATTTCTCAACGTCGTGTCAATGGTCGTGGCACCGCCCCTTTTATGACTAAGCAATTTTCTATATTTCGGGAGCCATAACTCGAAGAAAAATTATAATATCGTAATGAAATTGTGTATACATATTTTTCTTATAGCAGAAAATATTTCTAGTAAAAATGGACGGGTTCGGTTAAAACCACGGCAACTTAGATAGAAAACAAATTTAAAAAGGACGTAGACTAGAACAGTAGCCTATAACTTAGCTAAAAATTGTTTTGAATCGATGATATTTCACTTATCAAGTTTTACTGTAAGAGGATATGGGGAGACATTTTTCTTTTAAACGGGTGTTGCCACGTGTTATGTAGAATAGTAATTTATGTATTTATTACAGCTTAATTAAGCCTAGCTTATATCTATTTACAATGTATGGATATATATTGTAATGAATGTTAGCAGCACTGAGCGATGCTATCGTCTCTAAGCCGATGCTAAGCAGTGACGTGAATGCACATCAATAATTCAATCATTATGTATCTACATAGACGAAACAATAACTGCGTCTACATATAAGTACCATGTACGTATACGAGCAGCGGAGAGTCAATGCACAAACACATGCATATATCTTATCTGAGTTGTCACAAGAGAGAGCAATAATTTGTGCACGTAGTTGTGGCTGGCGATTTTGTAGCCGAAACTAACTAGTAAGTTCTGGAAATCGAAGAGCCTAGAAGTATGCAGCGTAAACTATAAAAGCGGGGCAGGCGAGTAAGAAGTAATTCAGTTTGATTTGAGATTTCGATTAAGCGCTATCTAGCGAGCTATAGCAGAGTTACATTTGAGCTATCAATCAGTTTGGTTATTAAGCTTGCAAAGCGCTGCAAAGTATAAGTGTTATTGTGAAGTACTGTAATAAAGGCCATTTTTCAACTATTCAATATTGGAGTTATTTATTCAACAGTTTGGCGATACGAACTTAGCAGAGGGTTGCAAATAAAAGGATTTGCAAGTCAATTCGTAACAATATAATAATCTTAATTAGACTAACATATAATTCTAACCTAGTTATATCTATGAACTACCGTATGGTGCTGAACTGTGGCAGACCTCCGAATCATGCCAACACTATTTTGATGCCAGTTATCTCTAGTATGAAGGCCGTTTACGAATAAGCACGAAGCGAATTCCGAACAGCGACGCACTGATATGATCTAGTGATGCGTTGCAGTATGTGCTTCGGCGACTTTTACGCGTGTTCGTAAAGCGCGAAGGCAACATCCGAACGGCGATGCACTGATATGATCGATTGATGCGTTGCAGTATGTGCTTCGGCGGCTTTTATTGTATGCGTACGAGAGCTTGGAAGGGAAATTGTTGGAAGACGCTTCATATCAGAATACTTAGCAGGCATACATTTTTATTGATTCAATGAAGCCTATCTATACAGTACTAACTTGGTAGTGTTTTACAATAAATATACAATTTTTTTTATGAATCTATTGGCATACATGATTTGATATCATTAGGTAGCTCGTTATAGCATTTTAATCCCTTATAATACAAGTTACATTTGTCTGCTTCAGTTTTGTAAGCAGGTAGGTTGAAGTTATTTTTGCTTCGAATATTTACAGAATGCATATCTTTTACATATTTGATGTTATTCTTTAAGTACGCAGGCAAATTATCGTCTATTATGTTCTTAATAAATTTCATAGTAAAATAAAAAAGTTGCGGTCTAATGCTTAGCCAATTTAGAACAGAAAGCATGTCTCTGATAGGTGTGTCATAGCGTTTTTTAGAATGGATCTCAGTGCTCGGTTCTGTTGATTTTGTAGCTTGTATATCTGGCTATCTCGCAATATAAAAAATATAGTCGGACAGTAAATAAAATGTTGTTCGATTATTGATCTATAAACCATTACTTTGTATTTCTTATTTAAATATTTGCAGGTTCTCTGTGTAAAATATGTTTTTTTAGCTATTTTTCCCACTGTTTAATCAACGTGCTCATTGAAATTGAGTTTATTGTCTATTTTTATTCCCAAATATTTGATGGTGTTGACTTTTTCTATTAATTCGTGGTTAATATTTAAATTTTGCAGTTCAGTATTCCGGAAATTTTGTCTGGAAATGACCATAAATTTGGTTTTGTTGACATTCAGTTTGAGTCTGTTCAGCGTAACCAATCATAAACACTATTCAGATCTTCTTGCATTTTACTATATATTTCAGTTATATTTTCTCTACTCCATTTATCTGAAATGGAATGTACAATTAAAACTCACGCTGACTATATAATGTTCGGCTACACCCGAACTTAGACACCTTTACTTGTTTATTATTAAAATTAAGTGCTGAATTAACACTTTCAATTATGTTGAAATCGTGATTCAATCACAAGAGCTTTGCTCGGCTGACAAAATTTTTGACAATTGCAGCCATCTTGCTCCCAAATCGAATTATCTTCCATTAACTGTGTTGTTTCCTTTCAAAGTTATAAAATATATTAGTAGTTGAAACAAGTCAATTTGGTAAAAGTCTAGGACAACAGTCACCTGCTAATACGCTTCGAAAAATATCTGGAGGGGTGTCGAACAACACGTATTGACTTCGACAAGGCGACAACTACAAATTTTAACTTTTTCCGAATATATTTTTAGTAGAGTTTGGCAATTTTCATGAGGTTGTTGTAATTTTGCTGTACACAGACCATAAGTTTATTAAATATTCCAGGATTTGCTAGTTTGGCTGACTGAACAAAGGACATTTTATGAGAACTTCCTTAGTATTTTTCTGTTTTTGTGGTAGTATATCCTGGACTAGGGGAGATGAACAAAAGAATTTTTTTGAAAACTATAGAAACGTGCACTTCCGTAAGCCTACGAACATTCGGAAATCGACCTATGAATAAGAAACGGATAAAGATATTTCAGTAACCAATAATCTAAATGAAAGTTGCATTCCGCTATTTAAATAAATAAAAATATAAATTTTCTTAGAACACTCATCCATTACTCGCAGATTTGTACACCTTTGTGGCAGCGCCTTCCATTTTTCGTACGTTCGGGATACTTCATATTGCTTGTAACGTAGCAAATGATACGCCACAATATCTATTTCCTATATACCTTAATCTTGAAATGTAAATTTAAAATGAATTTCGTACTTGCAATGTAAATTTAAACACAAATGAAATGTACACATTATTGTTGAAAAAAAGAGAAGAAAAAAAATCAATCATAATAATAAAAACATCAACGAACACATATACACACATGTCGGCCGCGCCAACGGATTCCACCGATAATAAAACATACCTGGGCTCTGCCCATGGTAGTTCAGGCCTCCGCGCAAAAACCCTAGAATGCCACAAACTTTCGTCCGCCGAAGTAGGAGGGGGACTGTAACGTAGCAAATGCTACGCCACAATATCTATTTCCTATTTAGCGCCCACCCCTAACATCATATTTTCCATTTACTGCCCACCCTAGTAGTGTATGTACCGACATAAATATATACATACATACCGGCCCAGCAACCATCGCGCAAGCACAAAGCAAGCCAGCGATGGTGAACACACAATGCTTGGGAATTTTCATTCGTTGCGCGCTGTGCGCGACAATGCGAGCATAATTCCCAACGTGTTCATAGTTGCCTATGAATAAAATGATTGGCCGGAATACACCAGGCACACTTCGCCGTATGTAAGTGAAGTGCGTGTCGGCCGCCATTGGCGTCGACAAGGGGTGCCCTTTGGGTTAGGAGTGTGCGTTAGACGGTCGGTTCCACCGATGGTACCCCCCCCTGCTTATCAGACACCCCGCAGGTTTACCCACATTTCCGGTGAGTAAGACGGGATTTAAACGCCTTATTACTCACCGGAAAGGTAATGCATGAGCAGCCTTCTCGGGTAGGAAGGAAAACCGTCCCAACGCCAGTGGCGGGGCGGATTTCCCCATTACCCTGGCAGACTGCCGGAGCCAATATAAATACATTGTAGGGGCTCCCTTTGGGTCGACGGGGGGTAAAGTTACAAGGTCGGTTCTGCCGATGGTGCTCCCCCCCCGGCCTATTGGGCAACCCTAATATTTTGTTATCATCTCCTCTGTGTAAGACGGGGCTGACCCCCCCTATTATTCAGAGGAAGGGTAATGCACGGATATACAGCTCGGGTAAGATGGGAACACTTCGCAACGCCTGCGGCGGGACAAACTCCCCTACTACCCTAGCCGAATACCCCAGCCAATATATTGTAGTTAGTTAGACTAGCCTCATACTAATATCGACACTTCGCCGTAGGTACCATCATCATCGCCTTCCCGATCCTCGGGCATCCCATCCCGGAGTCTAGCCACCCGTTGTCATAGCTATTTGGTGAGAGCCACCGTCATCCAATACTCTCTCTTCGGTCGTGATCCTAACTACCGCCGTCATTACTACCGCCGTTATCACTCCTTGGCGAGAGCCACCGTCGTCTTCACCATCTGAGCCACCGCTAGCTAGTACTCTCTCTCTGCGGAGAGCCGTCGTCCTTGGATTACACTATATTGTCAGCGACACTATCTAGTAAACATCTCTCTCTCTCTCTCCTGGATTCAAGGTTGTGGATATTTTAGCCTGAGAGCCGCGCGTGTGTGTGTGTTCGAAATAAAAACACTAATTTAGAGTGTAGTTATTTAGGTGGGGGAAGTGGGACCTCCATCCGACTCTGGATTCACTTGAGCATACCTCAGCCTTTGACCAAACCCACCTCATATGCTTACATTTTGAACCTAGTATAGGCCAAGCAAGTTGCTATTGAATGAAAAAAAAATTTTTTGGTAAAACTAAATAGAAAAAAATATTGAAGTGTGAAACGCGTACGGTTTGCGACTCTGGAAATACCCATATAAGCTCTTATTATGGAGACGATGATAAGTTCTCGGTTTGATAAAGTTCCTTAATCTATAATTAAATATGCTAACTAGCACAAGGAAGCAAAAACAATGCATGCAAATGTATGAGGAGAAAGTGACTTTCAAATTGGAAAAATTCGTTCACCTTTGCAGAAGATAACTTTTTCAGAAAAAATAAAATAAACTTCTACCAAAACAATTTTCTTGAACACTTAATAACAAAAAGGCTCGAATTTCAACTTGATTTAAAACAGTCTATAAAATAGGTTGAAAGGCAATATGGGAAGGCGAATGCAAATGTACATGGAAAGTAAGCAATAGACATAATAACAATCAACGGCCGTTGAAATTAAAGCAACAAAAATTACAGCGACTATAAAATTATGTTATAAACAAAATTGTGTTACAAATTCGATTGAGGTAGAGATACCTATAAACAATAAACAATGCAACTACACAACTAAGTATGTATTGTGTACAAAATGTATATTTATTTATTTATTCCTTCTTACAGCTTATACTAAGCCTAGCTTTTATATATATATATATATATATATATATATATATATATATATGCACCCCATACTGCAGATGGGATGCTTCGCACAGATAATTTTGATAGCTTTTTATACCTTCTAAATAAACACAAACGATTTAAGATTCAATAAATGTGTAACGGTCCATATCTTGACTATTGATTTTGAATGATACTTGTGCATTTTTGACTTATACATTAGAGATTTGAGGCGTTTTATACAACCTGCTTGAAAGTGTTGTAGGAGTAGTGAATAAAGGAACGTAAAAGGACTGCTACGTTTTATACCTACATAGGTTCCTGGTGTTGTTTTTGTTGTAGCGATAAGGACACTCCCCGAAGGCCTTAGGGAGTGTTATCGATGTTGATGGTCCTTTGCCGGATGCAGATCCGGTACGTTCCGTTAACAAGACCCATTAAAGGACTAGCCCGAACATTGCGGGAATGATTAGGTATGACCACATGAAACCTTCCAGGCCATCCCGCACTGTCACCTCCTAGATCCATGAGGAACTTGGGGTCGGCAGAGCCTCGGCTGTTAAAGAACAGAATTCGTCACGTTAAATTTAATTTGGCAAATACGCTTCTCTCTCATCATTTTCGTAATGATCGGAATTATAATAATGTAATTATTTCGGTATTTTTTCATAGGAATCACAAACCTGCCTCTAAAGAACGGAGGTTGGTCGTGGTAGGTGTTTCGAGCCCTCTGTGTCTTTTATTAGAGCTGACTACGATAAGTCCCCCTTAAAGGGGTTTCCTCCAAAACTTCTGGTCCCCAACAGAATTCTTTACGAAATGCGTCTGATATCTCCTCTGATCTGGTCAATCCTAATCCATAATAAAATACACTTAAATGGTTCCAAAGAAAGCCTAAACTCTGACCACCTATTCAAGAAGGGAAATACCTCAATTTCGAGCTTTTAATAAGCTCATAATGAGTGTTAACGCTTCGATTTTTCAACTCCGAATGTTTGCTGGGCACTACTTGACAAAAGAAATTTTTCTTAGGCATTTCCTCAACATTTTTTTATGGCCTTTCCTTTTGTTTTTGATGTGAATACTAAGCTTTATGAACAAAACGTCACCGTGCCGTTCCAATAAACAATGAGGGTATCTGCTTTTTTTTCGGATGTAAGATATTTCAAAGGTGTCACATTTACGTATAAAAATTCAAATTTGAATGTTTTTTTTTTTTTTGTATAAATAGAAAGAGCATATCCGAATTAGTCCAAAATACTTATTCTTAGCAAATAAACGGCAAATGTTGGAAAGTTGCCAACAAGTTGAGTTCAATATGTCAGTTTCAGTAAGAATTTAGATACCCACACTCTTTTTCGGACAACAGTATAGTCCTCAGTTATATCTTGAACAATGTGAAACATGACTTTTGTTTAATGTGAATATGCAAAAAAGTGAAAGGAAAATCGAAACCTTCCTGAAGCATAAGCGTTAAAGCGGATAGATCTGTAGAGCATGAAAAGAAAAAAATGTTATCTTTAAAAATCTCAGAGCCGAATTATTTTCGACCCATAGTGTATTTCGCAAAAGTGCCCATATTGGTACGTAGCGCATTTTCCAAGCATGTTTTTGGAAAAAAATCGACCCGTCCTAAAGATATGCCCACCTACACAAGTACATTATTGTATTTACACACTCTTCGTTAAATATGTATCGAGTCGTAAATGCTGTGAATTACAACGAAACAAGGAACAAGCGAACGATTCAAATCGAATTGACCCAAAATTATGTTAACCATATGTTGCCCTACCGAATGCACGAACCTTCACACATGCTCCCTAAGGTCAGTACACATACTTACAATTTCCTGTTGGCGGCAATAAGAACGACCCAAACCCAAAAAATGCCATATGGAAGAGTTGTGTGTTCCGTCGGCTCTGTCGCCAAAGACTTTGAAGAATTAAAAATTAGTTTCAGTTTCAAATTTTCCTACTTCGATATTAACTATTTCTATGTATGTATTGATGCACTTTTATTGTTTTTAATACATTTTCACAGCTACAACAATATCAACTTATGTAGCCAGAAATGAAAAGAAAATGAGAACCGCGCCCAGAATACATTAAAATAAAAAAAAGGAATTAAACCTTTAAAGTAACAGCTCCAGCATTTGCCTTCACTGAAAATGCTCGTAAAAAAATTAGGATAGTTGTAATAAATTTCAAATTAAAGGTAGGCAGGCGTAGAATACTTAGTTTGTATATTTTTTGTATCCTATTACAGACGCACTAGTGACAGCACATGAATTGGTGTATTTGTTGCTATGCTTCCTAGCGTATTTCTGAACATAGCCCTGTGGCGGTTAACCGATGCTTTTGCGGTTGGATGCATAACTAATGTGGTAAGAATTTTGTTTGTTTCTGTGGTTATAATTATGGGCGTTTGAATGTAGGTATCTAGGAAATTCTTTTATGTTTAAAACAAGGTCATTTGGCTTCTGTGAGAATTTGTAGTAATACATACATACATACAATTTCATCTGCCTTCGTAAAGCCGGAAAAATTAGCGTAGCAAATTATATAAAATGAAATATGAATAATGTATTATGTATGCTGCAATAATTCAAATATCATTTACAAAACTTGCACTGTAGCTAATTTTTCCTAGAAGAATAATGAAATTATATAATAAATGAAATAACATCAGGTGTAATAATTAGGCAATATTCGCTTAGGCAATCGTTTGAGAATTTCTACTCCTGATTTTCCTCCTTGATTCATATAAAGGTATCATTTCAAATAATATATACCCATATAAATATTCATAGTCAATTTATCAAAATATGTGCAGAACATAGTTTACTACAGCCAATAAAAATGCAGTTTGGTATTGAAAATATTACTCATCAAAAGTGTCTTTATGACACTTCCCTTCTTAACAGATTTTCGAAAACGTCCGAGGCAAAAAATTCTTCGCTTGACCTTCTCATTAATAATTCTGCTTTCTTTTCATTTCTCTGGCTTTTTAAAACAAATGACGATATCACTTGGCGAATTTTAAATTATATGTTTTCAGTCACAAAATATTAGTTAAACCACTTCAAATAAATATAATGCTAAATTTGAATCTCACGATTGGTCGGTTCCATAGGCCAAAAATAACAAGTAAGGAAGGATAAGTTCGGTTGTAACCGAACATTACATACTCAGTTGAGAGCTATGGTGGCAACATAAGGGAAAATAACCATGTAGGGAAATGAACCGAGGGTAACCCTGGAATATGTTTGTATGACATGTGTATCAAATGAAAGGTATTAAAGAGTATTTTAAGAGGGAGTGAGCCATAATTCTATAGGTGGACGCCATTTAGGGATATCGCCATAAAGGTGGATAAGGGTTGACACTTGAATTTGTTTGTACGATATGGGTATCAAATGAAAGGGGTTAATGAACATTTTAAAAGGGAGTGGGCCTTAGTTCTATATGTGGACGCCTTTTCGAAATATCGCCATAAAGGTGGACCAGGGGTGACACTAGAATGTGTTTGTACGATATGGGTATCAAACTAATGGTATTAATGAGGGTTTTAAAAGGGAGTGGTGGTAGTTGTATAGGTGGTCGCCTTTTGGAGATATCGGCATAAAGGTGGACCAAGGGTGACTCTAGAATGCGTTTGTACAATATGGGTATCAAACGAAAGGTATTAATGAGTATTTTAAAAGGGAGTGGACCTTAGTTCTATAGGTGGTCGCCTTTTCGAAATATCGACATAAAGGTGGACCAGGGGTGACTCTAGAATATGTTTGTACGATATGGGTATCAAATTAAAGGTGTTAATGAGTATTTTGAAAGGGCGTGGGGCTTAGTTCTATAGGTATGGGTATCAAATTAGAGGTATTAATGAGGCGTTTAAAAGGGAGTGGCGGTAGTTGTATATGTGAAAGCGTTTTCCAGATATCGACCAAAATGTGGACCAGGGTGACCCAGAACATCATATGTTGGATACCGCTAATTTATTTATATATATAATACCACGAACAGTATTCCTGCCAAGATTTCAAGGGTTTTTTATTTCGCCCTGCAGGACTT
Organism: Eurosta solidaginis; assembly: GCF_040869045.1. Taxonomy (NCBI): domain Eukaryota; kingdom Metazoa; phylum Arthropoda; class Insecta; order Diptera; family Tephritidae; genus Eurosta; species Eurosta solidaginis. The sequence goes on along the minus strand of NC_090323.1, from coordinate 71,293,550 downwards.
TTTCATTTCATTCTACTTAATATTGTAGGTGTTACACTCATTTTACAAAGTTTTTTTCTAAAGTTATATTTTGTGTCAATAAACTAATCCAATTACCATGTTTCATCCCTTTTTTCATATTTGGTATAGAATTATGCCATTTCGTTTTTCGTAATTTTCGATATCGAAAAAGTGGGCGTGGTCACAGTCCGATTTCGGCCATTTTTTATACCAATACAAAGTGAGTTCAGATAAGTACGTGAACTGAGTTTAGTAAAGATATATTGATTTTTAATCAAGTTATCCTGTTAACGGCCGAGCGGAAGGACAGACGGACGACTGTGTATAAAAACTGTGGGTGGCTTCAACCGATTTCGCCCTTTTTCACAGAAATAAGTTATCGTCCCAGAGTCTAAGCTCCTATCAAATTTCACAAGGATTGGTAAATTTTTGTTCGACTTATGGCATTAAAAGTATCTCATACAAATTAAATAAAAAAGGGCGGAGCCACGCCCATTTTGAAATTTTCTTTTATTTTTGCATTTTGGTTCACCATATCATTACTGAAGTTGAATGTTGACATAATTTACTTATCTACTGTAAATATATTAAATTTTTTGTTAAAATTTGACTTTAAAAAAATTTTTTTTTTAAAGTGGGCGTGGTCGTTCTCCGATTTTGCTAATTTTTAATAGGCATATATACAGTAATAGGGATAACGTTCCTGCCAAATTTCATCATGATATCTTCAACGATTGCCAAATTACAGCTTGTAAAACTTTTAAATTACCTTCTTTTAAAAGTGAGCGGTGCCACGCCCTTTGTCCAAAATTTTACTAATTTTCTATTCTGCGTCACAAGTTCAACTCACCTACCAAGTTTCATCGCTTTATTCGTCTTTGGTAATGAATTATCGCACTTTTTCGGTTTTTCGAAATTTTCGATATCGAAAAAGTGGGCGTGGTTATAGTCCGATATTGTTCATTTTAAATAGCGATTTTAGATGAGTGTTCAGGAACCTACATACCAAATCTCATCAAGATACCTCAAAATTTACTCAAGTTATCGTGTTAACGGACAGACGGACGGTCGGACGGGCGGACATGGCTCAATCAAATTTTTTTCGATCCTGATGATTTTGATATATGGAAGTCTATATCTATCTCGATTCCTTTATACCTGTACAACCAACCGTTATCCAATCAAAGTTAATATACTCTGTGAGCTCTGCTCAACTGAGTATAAAAAACTCAAATGAAAAGTTTGTCACCAAATGTGTCGTTAGTATCTCTTATTAGAACATTATATTAAAAGGTATAATTGTTTTTTTTTTTTGTATTCGAACTATACTCTTTAAGAATTGCTTCAAAAGTGAGGTTATGGTATTAGTTGGTGTTTGCAGTGTGAGCAAGTTAAAAATAAAGTCCAAGTCCAAGATATTTAAAAATACATAAAATATCATTGTATTGAAATAAATAAAAATTAATATTGAAGTAAAAGCTATTTAATTCATTTGGAAATAAGTATAGTGTCTTTAGCTTGTTGTGTTTTTTTTTTTTTTTTTTGTTATTTAAAATTTCACCTGTGCCTTTATTAGTGTTTATTTGCACAAATATTTCAATTTCAGCTAAAGTTTTAATTGGGTTCCTCACCTACCATCACGTTGGGACTTTTATCTTATTATTAGCCAAAGTTTTAAGATTATGAAGTGTTAATATAAGCTGACACTTTCTGCCACTAACTATGTTTTGCGACAGTTTTCTTATAGCGTCACCCTGATAAATTATTGTCGTATGTTATATGTACTCACATGTAACATACGATATTATTTGATCCCGTCGATGATATACAATTGTAAACTTTTGTGCGTGTTTGTTGTTTTGTTATTGTTATGTATGCAAGATCTTTTAATAACTTTAATTTTTTATTTAATCCTATTAAACATTGTATTTGCGATAGACACATATTACCAATTGTCTTTGTTTTTTGTATGCATGCGGTGTGTGCGTCGGTATGAAGTTATCACCCGCACCAATTTTATGAAAAAATCATTCTCACATATTTGTAAAGCCGTGACCAAAGTTTCACGTAGATATCTCTACGGGAAGTATTTTTGGCCTCCAACTCCATATAAGACCGACCAGTGTGGGTTGAGCCTTTGTTTACAAAATATGTTATTTGAAATGCGTAAATAAGCAACAGTCTTCTCCGATGTTTCTAATCCACGTTTTCAGTGACGACAAACACGTTCAAGAATCGAAATAGCGAGGCAGTCCGGGAGAATCGAATTCGCACAATTAACATTCAAATACAAGGAGGTGCAAAACAATATAATTGAGCTAATGGTTATTGGTTTCGTTCTGACGCAGAGCACTCTAAGCTCTCAGTATTTCACAAGATATGCAACCTTTCAAAGTGCTTGCGGCGTATTTGACTCTTATCGTAAATATGCGGATAACGCAGCCTTTAACCCTGTTCTTGTGCTGAAAGCTCAGCCTAGTATCGCCAAAATCCTCACTGTACACGCTTGGATGCCGAAAGATGAATTGATACTATAATAAAACCTTCGGCTTCAAGAAAGCTTCGTTGTATAATATTCACAGCCCAATTAAAAAGAATTGATCTCGGCCTACGTAACATTTCGATGTATCCAGGAGTTATCACCAGGAGTTTTCGCATCTTGACAGATATTTTTCATTTTCAGTATGACGTTTCTTACTGCAGTTAGATTAGGAAAGGTAAAAATATGCTGCCACTATGAAAGAAATTTTGTTTTATGGTTCGAGAAATCAAAAAAAAAAAACATAAAGATCCACACCAATCCATCATTAAAAAAACAATGCTGCTCCCACATTTCCTTCACTACAAAAGTTCTAGTAACAAAGCAGCAATTTACTTCAAGCATACTTTTGAGGTTTCGTTTCAGTAAAAATATGAATTACTCGAATATTCACTACCTTGTTACAGGAAACCAACACTGTATAACAAAAAAATTTAAAAATATATATACAATAAAAAATATTATACCGGGGAAACCAAGGCCGACCTTTTCTTTTAAATTACGTCGTGTCACTTTTATATTTCTTCTACGAATTGGCGGGACGGGACCTACATGTTCTATGCTATCTCCGAAGGACATCTGCAAAAGCAAGTTAAATTTGGCTGAGACACATTTCATGGAGAAATACACTCGGAATATTCGCCAAACAACTTCAAAAGGACGACATCTTAAAGAAAAAAATGTTTCAAAGTATTGTGAAAAATTCCGAATTAACCGTTTAAACGGTTATGGCCGTCCAACAAGGCGCGCCAGTCGCTTCTTTGTTCTGTTAACTGGTGCCAATTGGTAACATCAAAGTAATTTAAACCACCATGTCCTTCCAGCAGAGTGAGGGCCGCCCTCTTCCTCTACTTTAATAGACGTGTTCCGAGAAAAATACTTTCTTAATCAGAGCATCGTCTTTCATTCGCATAACATAGCCTAGCCAGCTTAGCCGCTGCGCTTTAATTCACGGGACTATATTTATGTCTGGTTTACCCTGGTAAAACTCCCTGTTCTTCCGTACTCGCCATCGCCAACGCGTAGAGGTCCATAAATCTTCATCTGATGTTGTCATGCTCCATGCTTCTTCACCATATAGCAGGACAGGTACGATAAGTGATTTGTAGAGCTTCATTTTCGTTTTCCGAGAGAGGACTTTACTTTTCCTGCCTACCCAGTCCAAAGTGTCATTTGTTGATAAGAGTGATTCTTCGCTGGATTTCAAAGCTGATGTTGTTGTTTCTGTTAATACTGGTTTCCGAATAAACGAAGCATTTTTTATTTCGAAATTATGCCTGCCAACAGTGACAAGATTGCCAGGGAGGAAATGCGCTGCATATTTGGTTGATGTCTGCAGGTACTTTCTTTTTGTCGTCATTCACCAGCAAACCCATATTTTCCGCCTTTTTCCAGTTTTAAGTAAGCAGAGCTTACGGCGCGGGTGTTCAGGATGATGATGTTAATGTCGTAAGAATACGGCAGTAGTTGCTCGTTTTTATTGAACATTGAGCAGTTAGACTCTGCAGCTTACATCTGCAAATCTAGTTGTCCGATAAGTGTCATTTTTTGGTTGTATGTGTGTTCTTCCATAACTACTATAATATCATATGTATCATTTGAAAATATGCCTCCGTTTATGACTGGCCACTTTTCATCATTTATTTTGGAACTTCTTCGTTTTCAGCTTATTCATTTTATGCATCAATTATTACTTTTGCATAAGGTTTTTTAAAATACATTTATCATTCAAAGCCGAGTTGACAACCGTATAATGATTCTTCAGCATTTATGAAGAATTAAATCAATTGCAAGCAATAGAGTTAGCAGTCAATATATGTATGTATGTTAAACCGGTGGAAAATGGGTTTTAGCCTCTAGAGCCAGATTTTAACGGTGTATTTAAAATGCCGAGCATTCAGATTTTGTCTACTTAACAAGACCTACAACTTGAGTAATTTTATGCTGGAAGAATATTTTCACTGTAACACAGTGTTGTTTTGAAATGGGAATCATTTTTCAAAATTAAAACTCATGATGACTTAAGATACGTAGTGTCTATCTATACTCCCCTCCCTTGAATCAATTTGACTGGAGAAGCCTCAAGCAATTAGAAATTTCGAACATACGCTTAATGCGTAAATATGATACTCAACAAAGCTGTCAAATCCAATCATCGATCAATTGTAAAACTCAAAACTCTGTAATAAACAAACAACAGAAAGGGACAAAGTGCAGTATAGATAAAAGGATGCAAGGAAGCCATCGAGAGGCCGAAAAGGCGAAGAAGCAATAAAAATTTCAAAATACAATAGATTTGAAGATTTATACATGCTTACATATGTATAGGTTTGTGTGACTTAGTGCGCATATGTTTTTGTAACTGTCATTCAATATACATACTGCCAACTGACACACGAAACCGAAACTATCAAATTCCAATAGAGCGAAGACAACAAAAGACAGCCAGGAAATTAAAAATAGACTTCCTAGAATTTGGATTCACACGCATAGTATTTTCCTGACGCCTAAATTTATACGTGTATACATGTATGTATGTATGTTTATATTTGAATTTGTATTTGTAGTAGTGCATACGGTCATCGAATTGCATGAAAAGTACGGCTCACAAAACACTTAAACCACTCAAACAAATGTCTATGAAATCACAAAATGTGTTTTCTTTTTGTGATTATTTTTTTCTGTTTTTCTAAAGTGGAAAAAAAAACAGTTGATCAATTGAAATTGACACTTCAAATTCATGTTGTATGATGTACCTTGTTAGTGTACTCATGATTTCAGTTAAGTAACTTCATAAAATACACATGTAACACAAACGAGTGTGTGAAGTGTAACACTCAGACGCAGACCAATATCCGCATACAGTCAGTGTTTATTGCTTTTTATCGCTCCATAATTGTTCTGGCAGCAAGTTCTAAAGTTAAGATAATGAACGCCTTACGTACATGTCTGCAACTGGTTTTCTGGGCGCATCTGTTGTCCTATCAAATGTTGGTGTGATGTGATCAACGCCACTCACGCACTTAGTATAATAAGTGGAACGCATTCAATAGTCTAAAACTTTTATTTATTTTTCATGTCAAACACATGTTCTTTTTAACATATTTTTTAATTATTTAAATATAAATTGTGTTATTCTAAATTGATTTTGTGTTTTACAACCTTTCATTGACTTGCATCAATTATTGTTTTTGTGTGGGTTTTGTATAATGAGTTGGTTGCAAGAACATGAAAAACCTTTCTTCTCAAGTTGAGGTCCGTGGAAAATTTGAAAACATTTTCTTTACAATTGGTTTTATTACCTGTTAATGGTGAATACTTTTTCATAGTTCATGTCGCTAAGTATATACTCCGTCTTTAACATGGTTTTCTATTTGTTATGCCGCAGCTATAAAAAAAACTTTAACTATTTTTAAATGTATTGAAAGTCTTGAAAATCAAACCACTCAAATATTTTCGGAGCGCTTATGATTTAGGAATCCGACATGAGTCCGAAATATGTGAAAAAAGGGGCCTCAATTTGATAAAATTATGAGCAAAGAAAATTATAAAAATTATTCAACTAGTCAGCTTCGGAATTGAACTTCAAATATTTTCATTTCAGACCATGGCGGAACCATACAAGGTGGCAGCATGGTGGCATACCTACAAACATAAATAAAATTTCCATGTACTTTGTTTTTATAAATTCAATGGACTAATGTCAAAATCGTACTGCGCCGGAAGTTGATGTACCAAATCAAATAAAAAAGTGTATATTCAGCTGTCCCTTGCTGCCACCTTATTATAATTAGCTCATTGCTTTTACCCATGAATCATATCTCTAACCATGTACCAAATCATGGCTATTACCGTACTTGCTGTTCCTTTTGTAGTGTCTCTGTATATCCTTGCATTTTACCAGTGTAAGTATTTTGAAAATTTTGTGATTGTTAAAATACCGTAATTTCCAATCTCCAACTAGCGCTGAAAGTAATGACATGGGCATGTCCTTCTTATGGGCAAAGCATCCGTACTGTTTTCTTTTTAAGTTAAGGATTTCCTCTCAGCTCTCATGTATTCAAACGATTTTAAGAATTCTTTTAAATTTCAGTGCCAAAAATGTGCCAATTATGCGCCGAAAACGGATCATGAATAAGACTCATAAATTACTCTGAAAATCATAAAAAAACACTCTTTTTTGAGTCAAATAAGTGGCGAAAATGAGCTATTTGGGACTCCAATTGGTTTCATATATGGCACCTATATACCGAACGACCATCGAAAGAAGGGAAATTCGTTCATTTCGGACTCCAAAATGAGCTCATAAAGAACATAAACGCTCCAATTTAGGACACTTTTCTGACCCTTTTACGACTCCGAATATTTGCTTGGAATCAATGCATTTTTGTGAAAATAGAAAATAAAAACTTACATATATTGAAACCTAATAGCTACCTTTATTAACGTAGAGGTGGAAAGAAGCTGAGATGGCTATAGGAAATGTTGGACAGAAAAGTTATCCGCAGGATTTATAATTCTGTCCTTGATGCCGAAAACGAGTATTGAAATATTGGCGTCAGTTATCGTGAAAAAGTTATATTTGCCAAGTCAAACGAAACATTAAAAAAAAATAATAGTAATATTTGTTTAAAGCAGATTTCTACCACTAGCTCATTTCAATCGAAATTTCACTAGTTTCAAATAAAAGTAAATATTTTCACTTAAAAATACACTGGAAAATTCTGCAGGCCTACCAAAACGCTGCATTCAAAACTGCCACGGGATGTCTTCTTATGACCCCTGAACACCACCTACAGAGTGGGACAAAAGAGGTCAATATTAAAGAGCATAGCGAAACGCTCAAAAGACAGTTTTTGGTTAATTGTCACAAACCCTAGCAAGCAACTGCTTGACCTGGCCCCGACTCCAAGAGGAGTCGATCTCAGCCCTTAAAATTACGCGTAATTCTTAAACTATGAATTTCATTTAGTTAAATTTTTTTGTGCAGTAGAATTTCACCAAATCTTTTATCGATTAAAGCAACTGTTCAATCTGGCAACAATTGCTTCGGTAGAAATTTTATGCACCGGATAATCAGTAAAGTAATTGACGCGTTAATATGAAATACCGAGGCAAAAGAAGATGCATTAAAATATTAAATTCATTGGAGAAGGAAAATGCAAAAGGCAGAGCTTAAATGAAAGAATTAAGTCAGCGGAGAAAAATAAAGAGTGATCTTTCCACATGTATATATTTTCTTATTTTTGCTGTGAGCAAATTGGTTGGTCGACTCAAGGAGCCATCCAGCTAAAGAGCCATGCGAGCAAGCAACCAAACATAATAACGTTTCATACTAAATTATGCACAAAGCCACATACCAGACAGATAACAATAATAACAACGGAACAATAGGTGGCTGAATAACAAAGATTCAAAGCTGGTGGAAGCATATATGTGCAAAATTATATATATTTCGAGTTGACATCCCAGTTAATCAGACCATCTGCATTTGTCCAAATTGAAACTTTTCTGAAAAAAAGTGGAAATATTTTGGTAGAGTGCTCACGTGTCGTTCCTCATGCAACTAGGTGGTGGCGAGCGGTATGGCCTAGAAGATTACATTGTACCGAAGATGTTCGGGATTGTACCGTAATGGGGCTTGTCCCCAGAACCTACCAGATCTATATTCGGCAAAAGATCATCCAAATCGATAACACTTAGCAAAACCTTCAGGTATTGTCTTTATTGCTACAAGAACAGCAACAACAAGAGTGTCGCCACGGGATCATGCTGGAAAAACACATCAGAATGCTATCTGGGTATACACATGTGAATATATAACATTAACTATGTGTTACTTAGACAAGCAATGTAAGCTGACGACGGGATATATTGCATTGTGCGAACGCGTGTAGTTAGTTAATTCACGTGACGTCTGGTGTAGCGAATCTTACACTTGTCTATACGTCTGTGTACTTGGTGTTAAAGCATATTTTAAAAGCTTTAGATAGTGAGCATCCTTGTCGGAAAGTATTTCTTAAATTATTTATAAAAGTGTATAGATCTTACAAAATCTACTAATTGATTAAACCATGTAGGATATACATACATCAGTATTCACGTAACGCTTTTAAAGTGCTTTTATACCTTTCATGATCATGAAATGGTATATTAACTTTGGTCCGATGTTTGTAACGTTGAGAAATATAGAAGATAGACTCACCATTAAATATACCGAATTGATCAGGGCGACGATCTGAGTTGATATAGCCATGTCCGTCTGTCCGTCCGTCCGTCCGTCTGTCTGTTTGAACGCAAACTAGTTCCTAAAATTTTGAGATATCTCAATGAAATTTGGCACAAGGACGTATTTTTGTATTATATTAGATATTCGTCGAATCCGGTAGGATCGGACCACTATACCATATATCTCCCATACAACCGATCGTTCAGATAAGACGATTTTGGTTATTCCTGCCTCAATTTAGAAAGTAGAAACATGAAACTCGGTGTTATATATTCTAATATATCATAGAAGATATCCTGAAAAAATCACTTTGATCGGAGCTATATATAGTTATATCCCATACAACCGATCGTTCAGATAGAAAGATTTTTGGCCATTTCTCCCTTAATTTAGAAATTATAAACGTGAAACTCGGTTATATATATTTTAATATACTATAGAAGATTTTCTGAAAAAATCTCTTTGATAGGAGCTATATATAGTATATATCCCATACAACCAATCGTTCAGATAGAAAGATTTTTGGCAATTTCTCCCTTAATATCCAATATAAAATCGTTAAACTTGGTGATATTTATTCTAATACATCATAGAAGATTTCACGAAAAAATCATTTCGATCGGAGCTATATAATATATATCCCATACAACCGATCGTTAAGATAGAAAGATTTTTAGCCATTTCTCCCTTAATTTCCAATATAAAAACGTTAAACTTGGTCATATTTATTCTAATATATCATAAAAGATTTCCTGAAAAAATCACTTTGATCGGAGCTATATGTATATAGTATATACCCATCCCATACAACCGCTCGTTCAGATAGAAAGATTTTTGGCCATTTCTCCCTTAGTTTCCAATAAAAAAACGTGAAACATGGTGATATTTATTCTAACATATCATAGAAGATTTCCTGTAAAAATCATTTCGATCGGAGCTATATATAATATATATCCCATACAACCGATCTTTCAGATAAGGGGGTTTCTTGCAATTTTTTATTTTATATTTATCTTAAAAATCGTTTAGGTATGTACGTCTGTTCACTATATATTTCTTGTCTTATACATCCGATTATTTGGAGATTACGAACGGGATAAGATTATTGTTCAGCCCCATTCATGAAAGGTATGAAGTCTTCGGCAAAGCCGAAGACAGTCCCGTCCTTACTTCTTTTTTGTTTAATTACGTATAATTATTGCATAGCTTGGAATCATGGGAGATGTCGAAAGGTTATGGGGTGGACATCGAAGTATTCGATAGAAAATTGCTCAAAACGATTTATGGTCTTCCCAGTGAGGTAAATATGTATATGGAAGGAAGGATGTGATGGTAATGATATGAAGGTAATGATGAGTCGTTGTTGCTGTAGCAAGAATGATAGTTATGTAAGTATCAAGGTAAAATAACGAATAAAAGAACAAGGACTTCCATTGACACCCATATTTGGGAGCGGAATAAGAAGACCACCACTGACAGGTGTAGGAAAATTTAATCTCTTTTTCGCGGAGCAGGTACTTGTTACGCTACGGCAACAATAGGAAGTTAAATGCGAATCGATTAGAATGATGCATACCAGCAACCAACTCAAAAGCTCATTCCTTTTTAACCTCACCTATGTAGCTAAAATCTTTTAATCAAATTTAAGATTTCCATTGGTGAACTAACTAGTTTCAGTGCGGAAGATCATGCATGGGGCTATTTTTTTTTTTTTTTTTTTGTTTAAATAGTATGGCGGCCGTTGAGGTAGCCTTCTGGCCTATCACACCTAAGGACCTCGGTTCAAGGCGCAGGAAAATTAACATTTAACGACTTTGGAAAACGTTTTTATAAACGGCGTCACCTCTCGGCATAAGTTTGACAAACCCTCCGACTGTATATCCGCCATGCAAAGCGTCTAACAAAATTTGTTTGCCTTGCCGATGCCATTAGGACTCAGCATTAAACATGTAAGTCCCGTTCGGTCAATTTAAAGGAATAATATCAAAAGTACCACACCATAATTTGACCCACAACTTATGATTTCTATTTTTATTTCTAAACAATTGACGAATTTCCGCTTCTTTAACGCCCGTAATAAACACTCTTGTATATAGGATTAATTTCAGAAATTTGCTTCTGGGGTCAAATTTTACCAGAAATTCCTAAATTACGTTCAGTTTGAAGAATTCATGGAGTCCAAGTCTTTCGAGCCCATTAGGAACAAGGATTTTAAATGGAATCTCTAGGAAATCAGAGACCTATTTTTTTTATTTTTAAGTACTTTTCACTTATTTACAAATTTTTATTCGTAAACTAAGAGCATTGCAAGCCAAAGGCAAAACCATTTGCAACATCCAAAACGATGGTATTAAGAATCATTATGTTTGCAATGCGAAATTCTGAAAGTCAATGCCAAAATGTTGAAAGTCATCGCAGTCAAAGCAAGGATAATAAACCTAAGCATTTGTGTATATATATTTGTGCATTCAAATTTATTTCTCTTCACATTATAGATGTCAACAGCTAAGAATCATTTATGAAATTCAACGACTTAGACTGCATATGCTTGCCACACGACCGCCTCTGAGTTACTGCAAAGCAGTGCCAATACATATGTACATAAATATATACATGAGACGACAGCGAGACAGGAGAGTGGATATATCAGTTTGGGGGTCAGAAAAGGAGTCAGCAAGCGGCATGTTAAACATAATGAAAATTGATACCACAGCAAAGTAAAGCATGGAAAATCGTTTTGCCACAACAAATATTTTTAATGTAACACAATGGGGGCAAGGGAGACTTCGCCGAATTTACAGATAGAAACCGAATGGATGTCTTCAGGCGTTTGTTTAGCTTCGATTATGCTCAAATAAACTTCAATAAGCTGTACTGCTTAAAATGTAGATATTTGTAAGTATTCGTCTTTTGGTATCTCGTTATAAATTCCTGTTTGTAGGTATGAATGTAAGATCGCGATTTAAAACACATCAATTATTCTTGAAATATTATGCCCGAATGCCCTACCGTAGTACAAAGCAGAATGCCAAAGAATTGTCTAACAAAAAATAAAAATAAAAATGATGGAAAAACATTTAAGCGTATTTATATTTCAAACATTAAACATAAGTTTAATGCCACCGTGCCACAACCCCTTTTACTTGCTTTATGAACACATGTATGTATATATAAGTATGCACTTAGTAAATATTGCGTTTCGATTCGAAATTAGTTTCCCTCAATGGGAAAACAGCTGGAAAGTTGCAACATTAGAAGGCACACAGATTTTTCTCTACGAAACTGATTTGTTGCTCCTCACACGCCCTTCTCAAATCTCAATGCAATTTATAACTTTATATACTCCCAGACAAATGTATGGAACTAATGAAGTATGGGCTGTCATGACAAAGACAAAGTGTGAATTATGTGGATTGTCTTACCAATCTTGAACTAAAATTTTGGCACCAAAATATATACGCACATTAGACTGCATATTAATTTTCAAGCTGGTTCTTGTTTGCTTTAATTGAAAGTTTTAAACTAACCAAAACTTAAAAAAAAACGGGCGCACGCGTCTAGATGAAACTATAAACAGTTAATACGAAAATGCTGGAATAAAAGAATAATGCCAATTTTAGTAAATGCAAACCACTTTTGCAGTAAAGAAAATATTTAGAAGCAATGTTATACCGCGTGAATTGCTAAGAATGAAGAAGACATTAGGGTTTTATTCTATGGCTATTTTATGAACAAAGAGATCTTAAAATTGGAATCTTTTCTGAAACTTCTAGGAAAGGCAGCCATTTTATTTCCGTCCTCTTTTAATACATAAGTGCCCTTGAATTGAATACATATATATTTTTTGATGTGAACGTCGTACGTTTAAAAAATTGGACTCATTCGAAAGAAAATACATTTCTCTAAAAGGTGAGCTCTTTTCTTTTTAAAAAATAACAAAAACGAACAGTCTAATGTCTATATATATACATAGATTATAGATATAACGGGACTAAGTCTACCGGAACCGTAATCTGAACTTACAAACTTGCTTTTTCTAAATCGGAATCGGAGGTAGGGTAGAGTAGAAGAAATTGATATCTTGTAAATTGGGATAACGATGCAAATAAGTTTTTAAAAACGCTCGAATACCGCAAAATCTAGAAAAGAGTTCAGTGCGATACCGAAAATTAGTAAAAAAATAATTAAGACGATAAAAATGAATACAAAGCGCGATAAAACCTACTTCCGAAGAGATTTGGGCCGAGCTTTTCTTCCAATTTGCCTCGTTCTCCTTTGAATTCTCCCTACAAATTGGTCAGACGGGATCTATGTACATGTCTTCTGCCAACTCCGAACGACATGTGCAAGGCAGATGAATTCTCACTGAGAGGCAGAAATACACTCGGAGTTTTTGCCAAATCACTGCCGAGGGCTACCCAGCTTGGAAAAACGTCTTTCTAACTAAAAAAAAACTTGTTTCTAAATTTGTGATGTTTCTTTGCCTCGGACTTGCACCTAGGATCTTCGGTGTTGTATGCAGGGTACGCTATCACCACATCACGCTGGCCGCCGTGATTCCTGCGCAATTTTCCCGACTTTTAAAAACAAAATCAAAAAAAAAAAAATTCATCTTAGTTTTCATTAGTTTTTTAGTTTTGCTCAAAATTAAGCATACATATTCTCCTAAAAAATACATAAAGGTCACTTTGTGGGGCATCGCACTACCGTTTCAAAGCCCAAAAATATATAAAACGGTCCGTAATACAAACAAATACTCTTTACACATAAACAAATTTAAATCGGTTATTTTGCATAAAATTTCAAAATCATGGGATTCGATGGGATTCCCTGGACTCGATGCCTTATATTACAACTCAACCTTATGTGTAAACAGGGCCGTAGCTAGACTTAAATTTAAGGTAGGGCAGCGTTGGGTTAAGGTAGGGCGGAAGTAAATGACATCGAGGCATGGCTTCCAAAATCAATCAGCATGTATATCACTTATCTCTAGGTCAGTGACGTACATTTAATACCTATTTGTTGACACATAATTATTGTGACAGTACATATTCATTGAGAATAAGCCAAAAAGATGTTTGAGCTTCCAGATTTAGATGTGGAGATCCACGTCTAAGTTCGAGTGAGTGCTGGGTGGCGATACGAGTAAATAGATACGACCAAAAGTACCATTTCGGTTTATTGTTTCTGCAAACTTATTCTAATAATAAACATAGGTACATAGGTATGCACGCAAATCAAGGTGAGAAAAAAACTCTCTAAAACGATTAAACGGTAACCATAGAAAATTTCTAAATTCTCCATCGAGTAAAATGTTTTAGATTAGCACACAGCCTTAGAAATCAATTCCGCGCTTTTGGTGTTGTTCGCTCACAGTGAGATTAGTTTTTGTCAGAAAAGTGCCGGAATGAACCATTCCTTTAACCAAACTACAAAAATTCGATAGTCAGATTTAATTATATCTGTGATGCAGGGTGGATTCTGTATACCATACATTGCAACCGCAATATTTTTTTATCTCAAACTATGACAAAAAATTTAATTATAATAATTCATCTCACTTGTTGGCATTTTTTAAGGTAGGGCATTCTAATTTTAAGGTAGGGCATTGCCCCACAATGCCCCTCCTAGCTACGGGCCTGTGTGTAAATTTACAGGTGGCTATGAAAAATTACGGATCTCTTTCAATGGATATCCTGTTTTAAAAAGTAAGTGAATACATCTGTCCTCACGGCTTTATAGTAAATGATTCATTAGCTAATGTTAGGATTTATTTAAGCACGTTTAATACAAATCAGTTTTAATTTTTCATTCTTTCAATGGTCACCATCAATTGTATTCCTGTTAAATGCCTAAAACAACAGCATTAGCTAATCTTCTAAGATCAAAGTAGAGTACAAAACCACTTATGAAACATAAATTAACCCCTTCGACAAGCCATGCACAACAAACCCAGCAAAAACTACCATAAGCGTTTGTAGGCAATAAGGAATACTGGTTTCGCTCCTGATACATACACTTTGTAATGCAGTTAATAAACTACATAATATGCCTTTTAATAATGCCTTATTTTAGACTTATTTAAGCTACAGATAAGCCTTATCCATATGAAAAATAAACATATACATATATCCAAGTATACATTCCTTTCTAGTCAGTTCGTTGGAGTGTTCGTGCAGTGTCATCCTCGACTCAACTGCAATTTATCGGGCTTATTTGGTTGAGCTGAAAATTTAAATAGGCCTCAAGGTTGGTTTTGTACATCCTTCTGGCGTTTTGCCGGAGTTGGGAGATGCAATGCTTCCCTGACCTGGAGTCAGGGTGGTGTTTTTGCACTCCTAACAGGAATCAGTGTGACAAATAATTTTGAAATATATATTGTTTATTTTGTACCTGGCGTGGTGCCATTCAAAAACCAAAAAATTAACATTTCGAGAAATAACGGAATTTAAATATTATTGATTAACGGAGCTATTGTGTATAACGGAGGAACATGTGAAATGAAACGACAATCTAGGAAGACCATTTTGATTTTGTACCTGGCGCTATAGTCATAGAACCCCACCATTAATCTCAAATCCCAAAAAAAATGTTTGTGCTTAATAGCCATAAAGATAAAGCAAAAGAGTTGAGAGAGTAAAACAACAATTCGCGAATTGGTATTTCCTCACTGGAGTAGTTTTACTTAAAATTCGCCACTTTTAATGCGATCAAAACTTATATTTTTATGAAGTTCTTAGTCAAAATACATTTATTGGATAGCTCGTAAGGAACAAATGCTAAATTTTGTCTTAACTTAAACAGTATACAAGAGCCAACTTTAGTCGATACATTTTCGTAATATTTTTAGAAAAATATGGGCTATTCAGTTTTTTAAAGGAATATGGAAACGTAATTTTGTTTTTATTTGAAATATGAAAACGACGATAGACCGAGTTTTAATAAATTAAACCTAATTCAAGGCCGATTCACACTTTTCAGGGCTGGCTAAAACCATTGCGCAGGAGTGACCACGTTTAGAAGAATTTTTAAATATTAATTGGCTAAAAATTTTTACTTAAATAAAGTTTTGAAATAGACGTTTATAAAGATGAATAATAATAAGATTAATTATAATTACTTATTTTTTTAATTTTAAGCCCATACAGACTAAATTATAAAATTAACCTAAAATATTAAATACTATCTTTACATACATATGAATCCGACTTCTTTTAAAGCATAATTCCAAATTAGCTCTAGGGAATGACTGTTCTACTTAAAATATGACATATTATTCCTTGTTCTATCTGTTCCATAAATTTTATAATAAAGTAATTGTAAGTGTGGTGGCCGCCGTGGTGTGATGGTAGCGTACTCCGCCTACCACATCGAAGATCCTGGATTCACGACCCAACAAACTAACATTAAACATTTTAGAAACAAGGTTTTTCAATTAGAAGAAAATTTTTCTTAATTTTTAAGCGGGGTCGCCCGTCGGCAGTGTTTGACAAGCACTCCGAGTGTATTTATGCCATGAAAAGCTCTCAGTGAAAACTCATCTGCCTTGCAGATGCCGTTCAGAGTCGGCATAAAACAAGTAGGTCCCGTCCCGGTAATTTGTAAGAAACATTAAAAGGAACATGACGCAAATTGAAAGGGAAGCTCGACTTAAAATGTCTTCGGAGGTTATCGCGCCTTACATTTATTTATTTATTGGACAGTATTGGAAATATATTCTTTCCAACCTCCCAATAAAAGTGCCTTATAACTCTTAGATCCGAGTCATATATGTGTTGATCGGAATCTATTGCATTCCGACAACATAAATAGTTAAACTATATAATCATAAGTCTTGGAGTAGGGCAGGATTGAGAACACCATCTTTCCGACCTCCCAATAAGATGAGTCCAGGACTCGCCCGTTGGGACCGCCATTTCCCGTGCTGATCGGAATCTCATGCATTCCGACAGCCCGAATTTTAGAAATCCTTTTATTATTAAAATGTACTTATAAATTGTAATAATCTAAGTTTTAGGCTTAACGTCGTAATAATAAATAAATAAATATTGTACACAATGTATTGTCTTCTTGTAATGTAAATTGTCTTATAAGCCGTATATAAAAGGTCATAATGCAGCAAGTAGTGTATTATTATAAAGCTTTATTTTAATTGACATATACGCCGTTATATTCTACTGAATGTCTTATAATAATTTCTTAGGTAAAAAAAATAAATATTTTGCGCGATTTACCTTCGAAGAGGGTTTGGCCGAGCTTCTTTTCCAATTTTCGTCGTGCTCCTTTTCCTTTCTTCCACCTACATTTTTTATACAGACTCCGAACGGTATCTGCTCTGAGAAGCTTTTAATGCTAGAAATGCACTCGAATCTTTGCCAAATCACTATCGGACGTCAAATTAATTGTCATATAAGGTCCACATTTTTTGGTAGGTAATTGATCTCGAACCCGCTAAGAATTGGTTTTATTTTGCTATCATATTTTGATTGTTGATATTTTGTTTTTATTGTTAAGGGCTGTGATGTATTCGATAACATTTATAAGCCGCCAAACAGCCAAAGATTATCATATTAAACCCTATACAAAGTTAATCGCCTACAATAATCTATGTGAAGTGCTGGCAGCCAAGCAGGAAAAACATCATTCACATACATCCAGACCAATATTATTCATAGATATACCTACACATAGACATATGTACAGATGCGTATTTTGTTTAATAAAAATCACCGTCTGCAAAAGTGAGACTACTTATCCCAGGGAAAAAAAATTAAATATCGTACCTGAAACTCAGTTGCGTACGAATCCGTACAATTTATTTACTTATACTTATGGCCTGAGGTTACTCGAATACCAAACGGCACACAATTTATGAGAAAATTAAATAAAACGAGTACTTAGAAACCAGTACAATGCTGGGTATATCATAAATGAATACAAGGGAGGGCATGGCCGCAAGGAACCGGTAAATTGCATAAATTAATAAATAAAATACTAGAAAAAAAAAACTAGTTGAGGTTTGGGTGGATATTGAAAATGAAAGCGTTTTGAAGGGGTTTGAGGCAAACACAGCTTTCGGGGTTTTATTCATATAAAACATTAATCGGCATGATGTGATAATGAGCAAGGATGCACAGAACAAAAATGCATATGTATGCTCAACTTTTTCCGCACTGGAAAAGGGGTGGCATAGGGTTGTTGATGCTACTTATGCAAATGGCAACAGCGACAAACAATTCTTTTGTGTAAAATGCATAGCCCTACGGGGCTAGGAAATACATTTTTTTCTGTGTTTTTGCTAAGACGATAACATCGTTTGGAATTTAACTGGTTATAAAATAAAACAGCTTAAGTAGGCATAACCAATATGAGATATTTTTTTTATTTTTTCCAAATCACTCCCGATACGTAGAAATATTTCAACGTATATATTAAACGTATATATTAATAAGTACGTTCAAAAATTCAAAAATATAAATTCTCATTGATGTGGCTTAAAACAGATTTCAAAAATACTCAAATTATACGATTATGATAATGTCGACTTAAGCTCTTATTGCTTATGACGCCTACTAAATGTGTACGTATAGGGTTGATATTCATTATGTACATAACTTTTATACATAATTAAGATGATACTTTGATAAAGGGGATGTACTAAATAAGTGCGCATTTGGTTCTAATTGGCTTAAGTTGACTGAGTGAGTTCGCAAATTTAAGTGTTTTTGGAAAATAAATAGTAGGTATGCAAACATTTTTTCTCGCACTCTTAATAATGCTAGAGCGGAAAAATATGTGTCAATGATCGCCAGGATAACGTACCCTATACTCTCTGTTAGTTATATGTTTATTAATGAAAACAGAATAGCACTTGAAAGGGACCTGAAATTTTGTGAGGTCTCTATGAGCCTCTAAAGTGTATTGACGAGCTTTTAAAATTTACTTGTCGAGGATGTTGACCTTTTGCTTACATATAAAAAATTAATTTTTACATGCGTTAGGTCTAAAATTGCAGAGAGTACCATTTTCTCTAATTTTTAACGTTGGTAGTTTCTTAAAAACTTGTTGATTATCTTATGTGCATGAAAAATTAAGCAAAAAACAATAATGAATAAAGTCATAAATTTGGAAATACGGAAATTTTATTGGCAGAGGAGAGAGCATCAAAACCAAATCGTAATGTCGACTATGAAAAAAAGCCGTTTCAGGAAAACGTAACTGGAACGCCTGTATTAAGGAGCTACACACTCAGACACCGAAATGCTTAGAGAAGACTCTATCACACTTCTTTGAAGTTCGCTGTGAGCCTTACTGCATAGTCCAATATGTTTGTCAGCTGATATGTCGCGTCTGTGGTTATTTTCCGCCAATTTCTTACACATAGATAAGTACAGCACATCAGCTCAAATTCCGTTTTTTATGTATGATCTCTGCAATTGCAGTTTTTCTACAGGAACCTTGCAGCCAGTTCAAGCCTTAGCTATGGTATACCAACCTTTTGCACCCGTAGTGTTTGCGTAAAGAGATCGTATGCCGCTTCGCATATAAATATATCTACATACGTTCGTGAAGATTCATACCAAATCGAATGTTTTAAAATATATATATATATATGTAAGGCGCGATAACCTCCGAAGAGATCTAAGGCCGAGCTTCTCTTCCAATTTGCGTCGTGCTCCTCTTGATTTTCCCTACAAATTGGCCGGACGGGACCTACATGTTTTATGCCGACTCCGAACGGCATCTGCAAGGCAGATGAGTTTTCACTGAGAGCTTTTCATGGCAGAAATACACCCGGAGCGCTTGCCAAACACTGCCGAGGGGCGACCCCGCTTAGAAAAATTTTCTTCTAATTGAAAAACCTTATTTCTAAAATTTTGATGTTGCTTTGCCCGGGAGTTGAACCCAGGGCATACGGTGTGATAGGCGGAGCACGCTACCATCACACCACGGTGGCCGCCATGTGTTAAAAACTCGGATAAATTTTAAAATGGGGAGTATACAATTTTACCCATAGAGTTGAAAATAGAACCATAATGCCACGAACCCCTCACTTATGTAGGTTAAATGCAAAAAAAAATTTATTTTCTACCGTGTGTCTGAAACTTAACGCCATATGCACCAAAACGTTATATTTACTTTTAATGACCGTTTATAAGGGGCACATGTAAGCCCGCCTATATAAGGACTCTTCCGAAAAGTGTAAACTTCACTTAAATTTCTCGAAGTGTATTTGTCAAATCAATATGGGTAAAATACGGTTACCGAGAATTATCTTATTTAGCTTTTCTATTAGCTTATTCCAGTGTCACCGATTTAAATAACAACCAAAAAAAAACTTTGAGGAGCCATAACCTCCGAAGAGGTTTTAGGTCGAGCTCCTTTTAATTTTTCCTACAAATTGGAGGATGGGACGTACATGTTTTATGCCGACTCCGAACATCATAAGCAAGGCAGATGAGTTTTCAGTGAGAAGCTTTTCACGCAGAAATACACTCGGAGTGCCTGCCAAATCACTACCGAGGGGAGACCCCGATAAGAAAAACTTTATTCTAATTGAAAAAATGTGTTTCTCAAATTTGTATGTTGCTTTGCCCGGGACGTGAACCTAGTATCCTCGGTTTGGTAAAAAACTACTTCTATTATAAACAATTTTAACTAACGGCTTCAGGAAAACATGTAATAGTCGTAAAAAGGTGCTATACCCAAGAAATAAAAACGAGGAGGATACCAAATAACGTCTACAACCTTTCTATTGCAGCAAATTGTGACAGCTTTAAATGGACCGAATTCGATCTTAGCCCATATCATCAGATCAGCGGCAGGAGCGTAAAACAAAAATGATTTATTGAAACGGGGGGAGTCCAACAAACTTTCTTAAACTGCGCCAAATGGAAGCAATGAGTTAATGATATGCACAACACGTTCAGGTAAGCTTCGGTGTTAGATACGGTCAAAAAAGTTGAATAAAATATACAAAAAGCACATGGTGCTTTGCTCGTAAAAGGTTTATAAAGTAAATCAAAGCTAGTACAGACAGATAAAAGACCGAACGGCAGATGTAACGCAGATGCATTTTTTGCTGTGCTTTTCCCGGGACTTGAACCCACGACCTTCAGTGTGGTAGGCGGAGCAAGCAACCACCACACCACGGCGGCCTCAAAAACAATACCCTGTAAAAATTAAGATTTTGTTCTCCTCTCTCTCTCTTGTATCCATTAGAAGAAAATTGAAGGCAAAAAGGTGCAAATGACAATCAAAATTAAGTGTGTCATTTCTTTCTGGAAGAGTCCTTAAATCTATCGCATTTGCAGACAAAAAATTTTGAAACATTAATATATGCGACAGAGTATAGATACCAGCAATTGTCAACACAATTATTAAAAGTCCGTTGTTTGTTCAGTTGAATAATGAATAAATATACCTATCATTTCTTTGTTCGGTCGACCACATTTTGGTCCTTTCTAAAGATATCTCTACGAACCGAGTCACATTACCGCTAAAATTTTTCAGTATGTTTCCTTGATTAAAAATGTATAAGTTTCATGCTCACATATTCTTATTTAGTAGGGGTAAATTTAATTATTTTTGTTTGTTTTAAATCAAGTTTCACATTTTCGCTATGCCACATGAGCTGTATCTACATATGTGATATGTCGCTCTCATAGATACATTTTCGTATGTTGGTGACATTTATTAACCGGTATTTTCGCATAACACCGGCAATTCCCAGCGTAAGCTGTGAGGATATGCATGTTGTTCTACCTTTTTAAAAGTAACTGTAAAAGACAAAATTAAGTTTTCATCGGTTTTTCATATCAGCACCTTTTTTTTTTTTATTTTACCTTTTTACGACATGGGCCCATGTTACGCTTTTGTAGTTAGGTAACTATGTTATGCTTTTACACTTCATGATCCGTTCAACGCGCATACCCTGCAGTGAAACACCAAACCAGACAGAAAACTAGCATTTTTTAAACTGGTTCGAAAAGAAGAAGTATGTAATAACTCACCTTTCATGTTAAAACTTAGCTCAAGTGGTATTAATTCTCGCTTTTAAAATTTCTCGATCAGCCAAATTTTTTTTTTTTTTTTAAGCAAAGCTAACATTTTTATAACCAGTTTTACCTAGGCATAGAAAATTATAGCATTAGTCGCATAACGTTGAGGTACACGGGTAAAATAGGGTCGAGATAGACATAAACTTCCACATTTCAATATTATCAGTGTCGAAAAATATTTTGATTGCTCCAGGCCCGCCTGGTCGCCTGTCCGCGGTTAACGTTTACGATAATACCTGCCCTCGATATAAAACTCTAGCTCTTAACCCGTTATTATAAGGCATCATTCTCTACATAAACGCTAAATCCAAAAACGTATATTTTTTTGCTATGTAATAGCCTCTATCAGCAATATTTTTTATAAAAATAATTTCCATTCGAACAGAAAAAAATCTGGTTTTTAAAATAAACTAAGCTGAGTTTAAAAAGAAACTGATTTGAATACAGAACGGGATCTTGTATCATCCATTGGGGTACTTTTTTTGCTCTCCTAAAAAACTGGGTTTTTGCTGTTAGAAGGTATTGAATATTAGCCGACGATGTGGAATTGAATATTGTTATTTTTTTGATACTGATGCACACTCTGATCTAGAGCATCCCCTTGTTAAAAATTCCAGTTTCTTATATGGAAAAAGGCAGTTGGCTGACTAGTACATTGCAGATTCATACTTGTTATGAGGTAATTTACACGCAGCTGGTTTGACTGCAGGGTATAAGTTTTCCCATATATATCTATATAAACATATTCAATCTTACCTAGGTACCTATGCGTATCCCTTCTTTCTCAGGCTAACATTTAATTTGCTGTTGCAATACTCATTCCAAATGTCTATTTAATTTTCTGATAAATTATTACAAAGCAATTTATTTGCATAGAAGTTAATTCGAACAGACGATGATATACCCTTATTAGTTTGCTGCGGGTTGGAAATCAGAAAATAGAGTTTATTGTTGTTGGTAAAATATAACTTGATTAGATGATGGTGTCAGCTGTCGCAAAAGTTGCAACAATTTACCAGTAATTTTTATATATTTACGCACATATGTATAAGCATATCAAAATATGTTTGTACATAATGGTTAATAAAAATAGCCAATTGAAAATATTCACTGAAATTTAATTTAACAGTAACTAGCAGACCCGGCAGACATTGTTCTGCCCTTATTGCCAGTCCATCGAATTTATGAAAAGTTGTATACAAAAATAAGGAACTCCTACTTCCTAAACCGAAATTTTCCTCAACTTAAGAAACATTTTCAGGAAACTTTAGATTTTTGATATAAGGTAGATCCCTTCCCGGATATAAAAGTTTCTCAAATATTATATTTGGAATCCTCACGAGAGACTCCATTCCGGCGGGGACTGTTTATTTTAAAATAAGCTTACGCTGATTAGCTTGAAAACAAAAAAACAAGTACCTATCTTTGTAAAATTAGCGATTTTAGTGCTGATGCCTTTGCACCCGCCACTCTTGAATGTCATAACACGCGCGTCAAGAATATTCTTATAAATTTTCAATCAGTAAAATCGCGTGCAGAATGCGAAAATTTCATTAGGTAAACTTGAAATTTCCGTGCTGAAAGTAATGAGCAATAAGAAATGGGAGGCAAGTCAATGAAAAAAGGGAAACAAACAGCTATGAAGTCAAAGGCGACACATATCTAGCTTTAGGGGGAGGGAAAGAAACAAGGGCAAAGCAAGGATATTGAAAAATGAAAAAAATTCAGTTGCTGCAAAAGTAACAACAAATGCGTTAAAAAAGTCACACAAAACAATAACATCAAAAGAAATAATAAGGAACGAATGAAAGGATGAACAAGTAGACGAATGAATAAGTAAGTATGCATAAGTGACGCATTCAATGACTCGTTTTGAATTCCTAGAAGCACGACTATGAATGCTGAGTAATGTGGGTGGCTTTAACTCAAAATGGCTGTGGGCGTACTTGTGGCTGGGAAAGCGGGTGCGAAATAAAAAATGGTAGAATAACAAGAAAACAAATCACGTTTTAATTTTGTTTAACTAAATGAAGAAAATTGCATGAAATGTGCACAACAGTCAAAAGACTTTTACAAGTAGATACTAGGCATTGTAGCCACAACAGCTGGAAACAAATGCAAGTAGTATTACAAGGGCAAAATGAACTGAGCGCGTGATGATGATGTGCAATTTCTCTGATAGTAGCTAAAGACAGACAGACTGTTATACGGGTAAAAATGAATAATGGAAGAGTAGAATGGGAAGACTATAGAAGGTTGAACAGTTCATTGAAGCGGTGTTGACTGACGAAGCTTTTTTTGCGCTGTCATTGTTGTTAACAATTAAACACAATGTATAAGCAAAAAAATGTGAAATCAGAAAATTTGGTAGGGTACGCAGAGCTAACAAGAAAAAAAATCCTGCAGGAGTAGTAGAAAATATAATACTACCAAAAATTATTCAAAGTGGAATACCATATGGCTGACTCTGACTGCTAAAGGACCAACTAAAGAAATAGGTATATGATATCTTTAATTAATTTTTAAAAATAGCTTAGCAATTCTGGAATAAAACTCTGACAAGTTTAAGAGTGACATTAAATTTCAAACACCGGTTTGCTAGATGTAATCGTTTATATAAATTGTTTTAAATTTCAATTTTATGCCGACTCTGAGCCTCTTTAGGCAAGATAACTATATTTTTTGCTTGAAAGCTCTTCGGTACGAAAGTAAACAGGCTGCGGGCGGGCAGCTGCTATAAGGTATGGTCTAAACCTGACTGATGTCTATCGGTCCTAAAGAGTACTTTTACTTTAGAAATTTTAGGATCCATATCCATCAAACTTTTTGAAGGGGAGGAGAAACAGGTAAAATTTGATCATAAAGCTCAAATTGTTGTTGTTGCAGCAGTGCTTTGCCCCATCCATTGTCATCAATATCCTCTACCGGGGGTCCAAGGAAAGTTGCAGTTTCAGCACGGTTGGATAAAAGAGATATGGGTGTTAGGGGCAGGGAAATTCTTCAATGGGATTTCTTCAGAGTGCTTACGTAGATGACTCGATAAGTCCCTGGGAGGTAGGACCTCTAGAATCAGATGTATGTTGTAATGACCAGGCGGCTGAGACTTCAGCAGAAGCTGTTTGTTCAGCATTTCTTTCCCAACTTTTTGCGTTTCTTCTAAGCCCTGTGACCATATGGCAGACGCGGATGACAATCGGATGGACAATTGATTTACAGGTAGCTGCGATCATTTCTTTGCCTTTCCCCAATGTGCTGCCAGCGAGGGATTTGACAATTTTGTAAAAGCTCTGAGCTTTACGGCTGTGTGCTTGCCAAACGCAGTTCCAGATCGAACTTTACTGCAATATTTTTGGGTTTTATACAGTCCTTAGCGTTATATTCTCGACGTGGGTGTTGAATATTGGTGACAAAGCGCCAGGTATTCGGGTAAAAGCCATGGTTAAGCATCGGTAGGGCAATCCCGATTATAGGGCGTACTTCAAAAAACCTCCCAAGGCTTAGGTTGAATTTCTCGGCCAATAATGACCTCATATAGACTGTATGTTTCTACAGTGCTTCCAGGGGCTGCAAATACCCTAATTAGTACCAGGACTTATGTTATAAAATAACTCCGTCCTCTTAGAAAGAACTAGAAGTAGTTTGGAGCTTTAAACTCATCAGCGCAGGAGACGAAGGAAGAACGTGTTCAAGCGTTTATTCCTGCAAGTCGAACTTCCTGCATCTGAAGTTACTAACTAGGTCTTACTTAATAGCATACGATGCCAGAAGGTAGTGTCCACTACCCATCGTGAGCCAGAAGTCTTGTCCCTTGAGAGATATTAACAACTTTGTGAGTCTTACATAAAAGTCCCAAAGTACTTTAGCAATTTTCTCGGTGTATGCTAAGGCCTTTTATAACAGTGTAGAGTTTACATCAGCACTCGTACTTAGTATTTCAGTCACATTTGTAACATTTTCTAGGCCTACCTAAAATAGTGAGCGTATAAAATAGTAAGTCCTTACAGACTTCGCTTTCTGACAGGGATGGTCCGTTTTTTACGACTAATACTAGCAAGTGTCAGCTATGCATAGTGAATAACATTTAAATTTTTGTAATAATACGTTTTCAATGTAATCATTAAATTTGGCCCAAACTAATTATACGTATCCTGTGTATATGTATGTACGTATACTTTTTGAACGCATACCGTCATTGGTACAGCGCACAGTGTTTCGTGTAGAACAAACTAGCTGGACAAAATTATTTTATGAGATTTTCCGTTTCATATGCAGTCATTTATTACAACTACGTCATTTTTTTCAGCCATATGTTCTTTTTTTTTATTTTTTTTTTTAATTTTACTTCATATGCATACATTTGCTTATTTCATATACAGTAACTCATGTGAATAAGTGACATAAATCCAAAAAAATTTAAAGTACTTAAGAATATTACTTTATTGTGCTTAAATTGAATGGAATACAAATCTCAATACTTTAAAAAATACTAAAAATTCGGGAAAAAAACATAAAATTTTTTATGAAAATTCGTCGAATTTTTTAAATATAATTTAGTTTTTGTTATAGATCGTGACAAATTTTCTTATGGGAAATTAGTTAAAATAAATTTGCGAAAGCGAAAATTGTAAGAATTGTCCAAAAAGGGGTGTCTACTTATTTATGTGAGTTACTGTACATATGTACATACATATTTTGTATTTATTTGAGTATTTATCCTGGCACTACAATTTTTACAGAATTATTTTATAGTACCAGTCAGGAATGTAAAAGTGAATTACAATAATAATAATAACAATGTAAATAATTAAATTAATTATGTCAAAATTTCTTATTACAAAAACTTAAAAGTAAAGTATCATACAAAGTAGAAAAGACAATAGATTTAAATTGGATAAAACCTTATCCAACAAAAAGTTATAGGGTAGGTTATCTTTTATAATTATGTTATTATTCGCTATCATCACTTTCATTGGATGAGTCACTTGTGGAATAGTCATGAACATCAGCAACACTACTGTGAAAGCTTGAAACAACTGGGGTATTTATTTCCTCCTCAACATTATCGGGGGACAGTAAATTTAAGACTTCTGAAGTCAGACTTTTAAAATGTTTCTTAGGTATCTTCCTAAAACTGTTAACTAAAGGATCCGATGTTATAAGCAACATATTCATAAGATCTCTATTCGTGGCTTCACGTGTCTGCTTTTGTGTGTTATAATCCCTGAATCGTCTCAAATCTTTGTTACGGGCTTCCTGTGCTTCCTCGGAAAGTTGACCAATAGGTAAAATTGCTGATTTTATAATTTCAGTACTATGCACTAAGAATTTATGAACTGTAACAGGCATATTAAAGCATGGATAGAGATATATGTATAGTTTTTTAGTCTCGACCGCAAATTTTTCAAATTTTTGGATATTTATATTGTACCCAGATGCTAATGCGCGAAGGAGAGTATCGAATCTTTTGATGAGCGTTACATCCAATCCCGTAATATCAGCACTACCCTTAGAATTTTCGAAAAACCTACGAGCAGTGTTGCCGTCATTGGTATTGCCGAGACCTGGTTTTGGTTTATCTTCATCAATCCATTGTATGTACCTGTTTTTATGCCGTGGTGACTGTTGCGGTAGGTTGTGGCAGGTTGAAGTCAATGATCTTCGCCTTTTTGCTTTTGGTGTGATCTTGTTGACCTTGCGCGTTTATTTTTGTATGTTTTATGGCTACGTGTTTGTTCATTTTCCAGGGAATTGGTTTTGCCTTTTGTAGATCAGCTTTAAAGGTTCAAATATCTCGTCGTAGCTGGTAGGTACATACATCCTATTTGATATGTAGAGATAACTAAATCTATAAAAAAAAAATTAAAAATAGATGTGCAAAGAATTCGCAATGGTTTTTTCTTTCGACTATTAGAGAATACTTGCGA
The DNA here is from genome assembly GCF_040869045.1 of Eurosta solidaginis. Classification (NCBI taxonomy): domain Eukaryota; kingdom Metazoa; phylum Arthropoda; class Insecta; order Diptera; family Tephritidae; genus Eurosta; species Eurosta solidaginis. Next base: position 71,265,797 of record NC_090323.1, on the reverse strand, counting down.
CTATAACATATGTAAAACTAAGCCCGGATGTGCGCGGATGTATGTAACTTTTTTGTCCCTAAAGTTAAAAATATAGGGAAAAAATACCTTTTCTTCTTAATAACGGAATGTTAAATATATTGAAAATACTCTAATTATGAAAGAATGACTATTAGAAAATTTTACTTACTTTCGAGCTTAGAATCCATCAAAAAAATTATGTAAAAGTGTTCACTTAAAAGAAATATGAATCTTAATATTCAACAAGAATTTTGCAAATTAATCAATGCATTTTACGGCCACTCCTTCCTTCTTACTTCAATTACTCAATATATATGAGCAAAAATCTCAAAAAAAAGCAAAAATTCCGTTATTTTGTTTGTTTTCTTTCATTTCTCATTACACTTTTCTTGGAATAAGAACTTTGTTTTTGTCCACCTAGCTTGTTCTACACGAAACACTGTGCAGCGCCAAGCAAATTACCTCGCGTCCTTTCAAGGGCAAAAAGGTAGATAACATAGAATTTGTAAAATGTGAAGGTAAATACATGTGTATATGTATGTATATTCAAATACATGCATTTTTCTTTAACGTAGTTTCATTCTCTTTGCTCTTTAACTAATTTACGATTATGGATATTTCCTACAATATAAGTAGGTGTTGCTGTTACAACTACAAAAAATTTTAATTACAAAGTTACCATATATTTTCATATATAATTTCTCATTCCTTACCTTGTTAAGTTTCACTTCATTTCCTTTTTGGGCATTGTTTTTTTTTTTAATTTGAGAATGTTTTCCTTTAGCCGGTGTCAAAAAAGCGATAAAAATCTATTTAACTGTGATGGTATTGGATAAAGGGCGTAAGCAAGGCCCTGTTTGATAAAGTAGGAAATTATTACAATTGTCTCTTAGCAATATAATACAGAAGTTTTAAAGAAAAATTTCAACATATGGACCTAGTTTTTGTTGCCACATACATATTTCGTGGTAATCGGGCTTTCAGCACGACGGATAAAGAACTTGACCACAGATTTTTAAATATTTTAAGTTTTTTACATCGAATTTCTTCTATATTAGGCACTACAATGGGGTATGTTTTCCAAATTTATAAGCAAGAATGTAAGGAAAATAGTTTAGTGACGTTTAGGACAAAGTTTTGCTCTTAAAATTAACTTCAAAGTTCAATTAGTGAGTCAAACATGTTCTTGAAGCTTAATCTTGAATAAATTTAATGATTTGCCCCCAATGCCACAAACGCATTTCAAGTGAATTTACGTATTTGCTTTTGCCAAAGAAAATAATTCTTCACTTGAGTTTCTGCCGTGACTAGTCTTGCTTCTGGATTTATCTTGATAAATTGCGATACAAATTTATCGCTGAGTAAAGCTCACAGATTATTTCTTCCTGCAGCTGGCACATTCTACATCTGTTGTTACTGATGAGGCCTAACTTATAATCATATGACTCGAGAAGGCAGTTTCCAGTTAATATGTCCACACCTATCCTACTATCTATCATATTCAACTCCTATCTCCTTTTTATATCTCCCAAACGGATTGGGACATCGACCGTCGACTCATCGAAAGCTGCACACTCCTTTGCCTACTCATCGCCCTTTTCGTTACCTCCTATCCCTTTATGGCCGGGAACCCACTATAGCTGTATGGTCCGGCCGGAGAGAAGTCTGTCTAGTGTTTTTTTGCATTCCTGTACACTTCTTGAGGAAGCACTGTGTGAGATTATTGCATTAATCGCCGCCTGACTATCAATATACATATTGACGCGACTGCAGCTTAAGCACGCTTTCTCCAGAATTTCTACTTCACGGCTACAATTTCCGTGTGGAAGGCACTGCAGTGATCTGGCAGCCGCAGGTAGGATCTATTTATTTCTGTCGATTTATTGTGCGATATGCTTGCAGAGGCACCTATTTAGTTAGGCTAATATTTGAAAAACTTTGTTTTGCGAAAAATGGACCAGGGCCGACCTATTCTAAAATATCGGAATTGCAATGAACTTTGCTTGAAGTTTGGTAGAGAGGTACCTCTTTAGTTCGGCTAATACTTGATACACTTTCGGGAAATGAACAGGGATCGACCTTATATAAAAAAACTCATTTACGGTGCAATTCGCTTAAATTTGCGTAGAGGGAAACCTCTTTGACTAGGTTAATATAACAGAGGCCTTTATCTCTTATTCTTTTATTTATTATGCAATTCGTTTAAAATTTTAAATCTTTCGTCCGGAAAGTGGAACAGAAACCGACGTTTTCAAAAATGTTCAGAAAAATCTATTGGTGAGGGAGGGAGAGAGATAGAGGGGGTGGCGAAAGGAGGAAATCATTGGGTGAGAGAGAGGTATAAGAATAAAATTAGGAATAGATATGAAGTGCTTACTTACTTAGTTAATTGGCGCTTAACCGTCTAAACGGTTAGGGCCGTCCAACAAGGCGCGCCAGTCGCTCCTTCGCTCCGCCAACCGGCACCAATTGGTCACACCAAGGGAGTTTAAATCGTTTTCCACCTGGTCCTTCCAACGGAGTGGGGGCCGCCCTCTACCTCTGCTTCCATAGGCGGGTTCCGATAAAAACACTTTCTTGGCCGGAGCATCATCTTTCATTCGCATAACATGGGACATATCATCAAGGCGTCCCGCTTCCCTTTTCAACTCACGATAGCGTTCACACACTCCTCTTGTCGCGCTCGCTTTTAAGGTAGCCCTGTAGGCAGCGTCTTTTCTTTCGGTTGCAACGCGGCATTCTTCATCGTACCAGTTGTTTTTTCGTGGCCGCCGGTAACCAATTTTTTCCTCGGCAGCGGTACGAATTGCTTTGGAGATATACTCCTGTATTCCTTCAGGATGAGTTGTGCTCTCAGAGAGCAAGTGTGAGAGTCGAGTTGCGAAATCATTGGCAGTCTTTTGTGATTGAAGCTTTTCGACGTCTAGCTTTCCTTGTGTTTCTTGTTCCTTGGTTTTAGCCGCGTTGAGGCGGTGCGTATTTTGGCTGCAACGAGATAATGGTCCGAGTCGATGTTAGGTCCTCGGATCGTGCGCACATCTAAAACACTGGAGGCATGTCGTCCGTCTATCACAACGTGATCGATCTGATTGCGAGTATTTCGATTAGGAGACAGCCATTTAGCTTGATGTATCTTTTTATGCATGAACCTCGTCCTGGATATGACCATGTTTCGACCACCGGCAAAGTCAATCAGCCTCAGTCCGTTAGGAGAAGTTTCATTGTGTAGGCTGAACTTTCCGACTGTAGGGCCAAAAACACCTTCTTTGCCCACCCTGGCATTAAAGTCGCCAAGCACGACTTTTATATCATGAGAGGGGCAGCGCTCGTATGTGCGTTCTAATTGTTCATAAAAAGTATCTTTCACCTCATCGTCTTTCTCCTCTGTCGGCGCATGGGCGCAGATGAGTGATATATTAAAAAATTTTGCTTTTATTCGGATAGCGGCGAGACGCTCGTCCACAGGCGTGAACGCCAGCACTTGGCGACAAAGTCTCTCTCCCACAACGAATCCGACGCCGAAACTGCGTTTATTCGTATGGCCGCTCCACTATATGTCAAAATTTTTGATCTTCTTTCTTCCTTGCTTCGTCCAACGCATTTCTTGGATGGCGGTGATGTCAGATTTTGCTTTGACGAGGACATCAACCAGCCGGGCATCTGCAGCAATCCCATTCAGGGAGCGGATGTTCCAGGTGCATGCCCTCAATTCATTGTCCTTCAAACGTTTGCCATGGTCGTCATCAATAGAGAGTGTATTTATCCGAGGCTTGTTGTTATATTTCATTGGAATATGGTTTTTCGTGGCGGGTCCCAAGCCCAGCGCACAACCCGCTCAGCGGGGGTGAAAATATTACTTGGCGCGTTTATATAGCGAGCCGCTTGCTCCAAGACAGACGCCCGCTTGCAGCCGCACCTAGAGGTGTACAGACGCTGCCGATGAGATCTCCCCCGGCTAGCCCTTATACCGATTATATCAGAGTGGCCTAGCCAGGTTGTCGCCTTCTCACATTAGCTCACTGCTAAACGGATGTTTAGCGGCTACCCAGAAGATACTTGGCCGCAAGCGACCGGCAGTAGTGAGCTGCTTGAACCGCGTGCAAAAGAGTCGCTCTGGCCATTCCCAGGTGAATGGCGGTCAGAAGCTTTCCCCACTTTCGTGGACTTCTACACACGGCCCCACCCTACACGAGATGAAGTAGGCGATACATATTTGAAATGTTATAAATCCAAATATTAGATATGTATATGGCGGCCACCGCGGTGTGATGGTAGTGTGCTCCCCCTACCACACGGAAGATCCTGGATTCACACGCATAAAAATTTTAGAAACAAGTTTTTTCAATTAGAAGAAAATTTTTCTAAGCGCGGTCGCCACACGGCAGCACTCCGAGTCTGCCATGAAAAGTTTCTCATTGAAAACTCATCTGCCTTTCGGATTCGGCATAAAACAAGTAGGTCCCGTTCTGCCAACCTGTAAGAAAATTTAAAAAGGAGCACGACGCAAATTGGAAGAGAATAGAAGCTTAAAATCTCCTCGGGGGGTATCCCGCCATACATTTATTTTATTTAAATCCAAATATTTTGCTCTCAAAAACTTTAGGAATACAAGCTGTCGGATCCAGCAAAAACTGGCACAATCTGACAACTTCCAGATTTACCAGTTTTTATAGCGCCTCCTGGTTAAGGGATAACGTAATTAAATTTTAGCTTCGTTTCTTGAGTCTCAGAATCAAAAATTAGCAAAATCGTCTAAAATTTTGATAGATAGTTTGCTGTAGCATTTACGCGGGGGCGATTACTGGAACCCGGCTGTGAATCTCTTTCGACTCAGATAACCAAAATAAGTATTAAAATGGTACTTTGCAGGAACGATTTGGCTGAGTAAACCAAATTTTGGATGCATTTCATGCCTCTGGTTATAATTATGTACATATGTATTAGCTTTTATTATGTATGTGTTAGCTTTTACGTAAAAAGTTACATATGTATTATAAATTCGTTTATAAAATTAACAATAATAGCATAATATTGTTATCTAAAGTTTCTATTTATTGCATTAATATTCAAATTGTGGGTTAAGAAAATCAGGACAATATAATGAATAATATTATATGCAATTCTCCTCAATATCGAATGGTACATAACGCATTGGAATAGTATAAACAAGTACCTCCAAATCCATAAACACATATGCAGATTTTTATCCACGTGAATAAAAACATGCCACAAAAATGTGCATCGCCTGAAGCAACCATACCATCAACGACATACCGCACTCCTTACACATTTCCGCAGACTAGCATGTCGTTTGCCACATTTTCTACGTCATATCTCATATGCATACCAATAGCTGTAGGTGAAAGTAGCGGTATGCTATTTAAGATGTTGTTGCTGTTGTTAGAGAAATCACTGTGATGGCTTCATTGTAAACATATCAATTGTTGTTGTAATTGTACAATATAATTGCTATAGTGTATGACACGTGTACGACCCGAGGAATAAGTGACAATTTCCATTTCAGAGTTAATATGAACGAAGCTGCAGATAGAACTTAAACGCGAGGAAAAAAGTGATAAGCAGAAAATTACTAGCAACAACAGCAAATGAAGCAAATCATCGCAGAATGTGGTATGAATAGTGAGTGAGCAACATTTTAATCAACAGGGATGAGTGAGTTAGTAATTTTCACTGTTGATGGATACAAAATCGAAAATAAGCTGACTGATATTGCGAGTGATGAGATGCAGGATGCAGCTGTGGTTTTGCGCGCACCCCTTCAGGGTAAATAGATGTTGGATATATTGATACATTCATATGTACGTATGTAAATAGTAATGCTAAATGCTAACATTTTTTGAAAATTTCATTCCTCTTGACAGATTGGATGCTGATATTCACATGCCACTTGACATATTTACCCGCGTGGCACACTATGCATCTCACATTAACACATACCTAATCGTGCACATCCTCATTGTATTACTGTTTGTGCTAAATAACACACTGTATTACAAATCTAATTCAAGTGTGAGAATTTTCGTTTGAAATGTGTTTCAATAGTTTGGGTAATAGGTGTAAGCAGAAATCATAGAAAAGTAACTTCATGAAACAAATAACTAAAATTTTATCAACACTAGCACTCCAAGGACTCATTTGCAATAACTTCCTTCCCAGGTACGCATTGGGAACTCCAATCTCGGTATTCTGTACAGTTTTGAAATCCGAAAATCTCGTGTTCACAAGCAAAGTTATCCAAGAGCTTTTTGGATTCGTTAAATAGTACTAACAATATGAATTTTATTCAGAACAAGTAAAGGTGTCTAAGTTCGGGTGTAACCGAACATTATATACTCAGCGTGAGCTTCAATTGCACATTTCATTCCAGATAAATAACTTTTCTACATAACACGTGGGCACCACCCGTTTAAAAAAATGTCTCCCCATTTCCTCTTACAATAAAACTTGATAAGTGAAATATCATTGACTCAAAACTATTTTTTGCTAAGTTATAGCTTATTATTCTAATCTACGACCATTTTAAAATTCTTTTATATCTAAGTTGCCGTGGTCTTTAACCAATCCCCTCCATTTTTACTATAAATATTTCCTGCTATAGGGAAAATCCGTGTACCCAATTTTATTACGAACCGTTAATTTTTCTTCGAGTTATGGCTCCCGAAACATAGAAAATTGCTTAGTCATAAAAGGGGCGGTGCCACACCTATTTTCAAAAATTTTAGTGTTTTCCAATTTAATGTTATAATTCAATTTAAAAAGTAAAATTCTATTTATACAAAGTCCTTTTTCGCTAAGATATAACTTATTATTTTCGTCTACGACCCTTTTAAAAATCTTTTATATAAAAGTGGGCGTGGTCTTCAACCGATCTCGTCCACTTTTTCTAGGAATATTTCGTGCTATAGGGAAAATTCGTGTACCCAATTTTATTACGATCCGTTAATTTTTCTTCGAGTTATGGCTCCCGAAACATAGAAAATTGCTTAGTCTTAAAAGGGGCAGTGCCGCGCCCATTTTTTAAAATTTGAAGTTGCAACTATTTATTGTTATAAATCCACTTGGGAAATACCATTGCTATAAAGCTCTTTTTTGCAAAGATATCGCTTATTTTATTCGTCCACGACCCTTTTAAAAATCATTTATATAAAAGTGGGCGTGGTCCTTAACCGATTTCGTTAATTTTTCTTCAAAGCATTCCCTATAGTAAAGGCCACCTCTGTGCCGAATTTTGTTACGATGGGTTTAACAATTTTTGATTTATGATTAATAATATTTGTAAAATTGATTTTATCACAAGTGGGCGGTGGTGCCACGCCCATTTTTAAAATTTTTTTTAAATTTTTATCAAGAGTTTCAATATTATTCCACACGTCAAATTTCATTCTAGGTGTATTATTTACTAAATAATCAGGTTTTTTATGTTTTCCAAAATGTTATATATATAAAAAGTGGGCGTGGTTACCATCCGATTTCGCTCATTTTCAATACCAATCTATTCTGAGTCCATATAAGCTCGTGTACCAAATTTGGTGAAGATATCTCAATATTTACTCAAGTTATCGTGTTAACGGACAGACGGACGGACATGGCTCAATCAATTTTTTTTTCAACACTGATGATTTTGGTATATGGAAGTCTATATCTATCTCGATTCCTTTATACCTGTACAACCGTTATCCAATCAAAGTTAATATCTCTGTGTGCAAAGCACGCTGGGTATAAGAATTGATTTCAAAGCAGTGGTGCGCTCTCGAGAGCTTCGGAAAACCACTCGGCGTTCACCTAAATGTCGTGTAAACGCAGAGACAGAGATTCAGTAAAGCAAGCAGTCAATTAGTTTTAGCTGGTACTTCAAGCAGTAAACATTTAATGCGTGGATTCTATGCTCGACTATTCTCTATTTAAACTCATACTACTACACGAAAATTGCGTTTGTATTTGAAGTTCTGCCGGCGTTGAGCACAGTGTTGTCACTCTACCACTATAGTGGTAGATCTACCACTATTTAGGCTAAAATCCGGATCTACCACTCCTACCACTTTTTTTTAAATCTACCACTTTTTTATTTGCTTGCATTTGACTATGTTCTTTAAGTTGCTCACAATGACCTAATATTAAGGTTTTTAAGTATGTTGAACATTAAACGTAAAGCGCACTCTGTATAAGTTTTTCAAATTTTCAATAAAGAAATGTGTGATTTTTATATTGCTTACGTACCTTCGAAAGAACTTATACAATTTTATGTAAAATTTAACTTTATTGATGGAAAATTCGTGCCAAAAACTTTGTAATAATCTGATATTTCGACTGCTGAGTGGAATATCGCCGTATCTCTGCCTCCGTTTCGAAAACGCCCAGAAATCCTAGAAAATTATGGAATAACGCAGCTTAAATTTAATAAATTTGTGACATAAGCTGGGATGTTTATGAAAAAATTTTGGGGGTTCTTCAATCGAGTTCTGAGATAGGTCGTTTTCAAAAGAAAAACTGAAATATGGTGTTTTTGAAAAAAATTCTCAGATAGGGCGTTCTCGAACTGACAGCCGAGATACGAGCAATATTCCACTCAGCCGTCGATTGCAGTATCCAATGGATGCCTTCGATGTCACGGATGTAAGTTGTAAGATTTATAAAATAAATTGTTTTAATGCACAAGTCTATTTCATTAGGTTCGGGCTATTGGTATTCGTTGGATACCATTGAAGTAATTTGTTATTTTAAGGTTTCTTAGTAGTACTATTATATGTTTGAACTATGTGTTATGAAAAATGGAATATTTGGAGACTGTAAATTAACTTTAGTCTTATCCACACATGATTTGTTAAAGTTCTTGGTCGGTAGTTCGCATTTGATTATCAATTTCAGCTGTTAAGGTTTTTGTAGTAAATAAATTTTCAAACTTTTAAGACTAGTTCTTTGATACTTATTAAAATAGTTTATTTAAAAAAAAAACCCTAAAAACTACCGACTACTAACTTCAGAATTAAAAACTAGGTGAGAGTCCCACTATTTAATTATATTTTTTTATTTGATAAGGTCTAAAGCCTATACAGTATACACATACTCTTCATACAGATGTTTATATGTATGTTGTTAATGCACTTGAAGTTGTTATGTTCGTTTTAATGGTTGAATAATAATAATTTGAAAAAAATTGGTTTTAATGTTTTTGAAAATTCGACCACTATTTTTAAGAGATCTACCACCCTTTTTTTTTGAAAATCTACCACTAAATAGATTTTAGAAGTGACAACACTGTGTGAACATCAAAACGATAAACTTAACACATACGAAATAGATGCATGGATTGAATTTCATAAGAAGATACGACAAAAGGTGTACAAAATTCTGCCCATTACAAATTCTGCACATTTTTTGACTAGAAGTGGTCCAAATGGAAGATCCCACCCAAATTTCATTGCATTTGCACTCAGAAAAAACTTGAATGAAATGGCACTTAAGAAATTTCTTCAAAATGAGGAAACATTCCTCAGTTTGAAGAATTTTTCTTCATTTCGAAGAAATTTGGCCATGCGGATGAGGATACATTTTTTTAAGTGTCATTTTATTCCCATTTTTTTCAATCGAGAGAATTTTTTTTCTGATTGTACTATATTTTTAGACACATATATAGAAAGGGAACAAAATAGTCGATGGGAACGTTTGTCAAAATGAAAAATGTTTGCAGAAATATAAGTTTTCGGTTTATTTTAAACTATTTTGCAATTATTTCTGTCAATATAAACCAGGCATGCTTAACGAACGAAACGATATCATTTCGTTACGATAATCAACGCTAATAAACGAAACGAAGTCAGATCGTCAAATTAACGTTAATTTGTCGTTCTTAACGTTAATAAACGAAACGAAATGACTTCGTTTCGTTTATTAACGTTGATTATCGTAACGAAATGATATCGTTTCGTTCGTTAAGCATGCCTGATATAAACAATAATTTTATATCGATAAAAGCATAAAAGTGTATGCAGAATAAACAGATGCTTTTAGAATAAACAGATATAAAGTTATATGTCAATATATGTTTCCGCCTATGAAAAGGGGCTTTTTGCTCCTAACTCCATATTTTGAGAGTTTATTCGAAATTCTACGTATGCACTCTTTTAAGCTCGACTATATCTGTAACTTGCGGCCACCGTGGTGTGATGGTAGCGTGCTCCGCCTATCACACCGTATGCCCTGGGTTCAACTCCCGGGCAAAGCAACATCAAAATTTTAGAAATAAGATTTTTCAATTAGAAGAAAATTTTTCTAAGCGGGGTCGCCCCTCGGCAGTGTCTGGCAAGCGCTCCGATTGTATTTCTGCCATGAAAAGCTCTCAGTGAAAACTCATCTGCCTTGCAGATGCCGTTCGGAGTCGGCATAAAACATGTAGGTCCCGTCCGGCCAATTTGTAGGGAAAAATCAAGAGGAGCACGACGCAAATTGGAAGAGAAGCTCGGCCTTAGATCTCTTCGGAGGTTATCGCGCCTTACATTTATTTTTTTTATTTTATATCTGTAACTTGGGGAATATCTCTCTTAGAATAAAATTTCACTGTCACTGAGTTTTATTTGTTTTCTCTATATAAACCATAGGAGCGGTGACCTTACAGGAGAAACCTTGCACAAAATATCTAGGAATCATCCTAGACAGTAAGCTGTCATGGAAGCTCAACGTGGAGGAGAGGGTCAACAAGGCCTCAACGGCACTCTATGCATGTAAAAGAATGCTGGGGTGTACGTGGGGCCTATCGCCCTCTCTTTCTCATTGGGTTTTTACAGCGATTGTAAGCCCTATTCTATACTATGGAGTTCTTGTTTGGTGGAAACCCACACAAAAAACAACATACCTCAAAAAATTAGAGGGGGTATGCAGACTATCGATGCTTTGCATTACGGGAGCCCTGAAAACAACCCCGACGGCTGCACTGTATGCCATTCTGCACATTCCACCTGTAGACCTGGTAGCAAAGAACAAAGCGTTAACGACCGCAACCAGGCTCGATGCTTCGGGGCAGCTTGAGCGCCGACCATATGGCCATAGTAGTATAGCGTCCTCAGTCACAAGACGAACAGACTACATGATTCCCTACCTGCACTTTGAGGGAGATCTTAAGGCCACAATAGAGGTGGACGGTTGGCGCAAGGGTGCGCAAATGGCGGACGAGGCGATACATGTGTACACCGATGGTTCCAAAATTATGGAAGGAGTAGGGTCTGCGGTATACTGCGCTGATCCGGAATTAAGCAGATCCTACAGGCTGCCGGATTACTGTAGCGTTTTCCAAGCGGAAATATTAGCCGTAACCAAAGCAGTAGAAACCCTGGAAGAGAATAGCTTAAGCTGCAACCGTGTTAACTTTTATATTGACAGTCAAGCAGCAATTAAGGCAATAATCTCGCATAGCACAGCATCTAAATGCGTGTTAGAGTGTAAGCAGCTAAAAAGGGCGCATCCCTTGAAGCTTGCTCCGTAGTTGTCCCAATTAGATTGGGCGAGATTAAGCGAAGGCGAGAGGTGCACATGATCGACCAAGCAGAAAAGGCGTGGGTTCAAGCGCGGGGCTGTAAAGTGTCGAAGATTATGTGTAGGTCTTACAACCTTAGACTAACACAGTTGCTTCTATCATTAAAAAGAGAGGACTGTAGACTCATGACGGGTATTCTGACTGGACACTGCCTTCTGGCGTCACATGCCTTTAAATTAGGCTTGGTCAGTGATAGCAGGTGTAGGAAGTGCGGGTTGGAGGAGGAAACGATCGAGCACGTTCTGTGCTCGTGCCCTGCACTTGCCAGGCTAAGACTCCAGCTATTAGGAGTGATACAGCTGTCAGATCTAGAAGCAGCAAGTGGCTTAAGTCCTAGGAAGCTTCTAGTATTTGCCAAGAGGACGGAGTTATTTTATAACATAGGTCCTGGTTTTTGATATGGTTTTTCAGTTTGGTCGTTAAAACAAACTTCTGGTAACACTACGGACTCAATCAGTCTATGTGAGGTCCTCATGGACCGGCCAGTTCAACCTACCTACCTATATAAACCAGCTTGTAACAGCGTTTCTCATTACAAGTTTAAAAGAAATTTTCGCCTGCCAGTTTAAAAATGGTTAATCTCAGCGAAGTTTTGAAGAAGATAAAGCGTTTCCCAAACAAACTCTAAGTTTGGTGCTGGAGAGTTCTCACACTCGGGCTAGTGTTTAAAAGACAGATTATAACTATGTAAAAGGGCTATCGCTTTAAAATTCTACCTTTCAATTAGGAGGTGCTGCGAAAATATTAATTATATTGGGGCCTACGGAAGTTCGTGGCATCGTTGGAAGCAAGCTTCATCAGCGCGAGCCGCTCGCGTATAATGGGGCCAACCACATAACAGCTTTTTTTATGCAAGCGTTCTTTATTAGTAAGGAATACACTGACCATTAGTGACTTAATCGGATGTTTTTAAACTTATGCAAGGAGTTCTTCCTAGGATGATAATTTCGAAATAACAGAATTTGGTCTGGTAAAACCCAATAGTTCCGATACGGAGAACCGGCAAGAATGCTTTTCAGAGTATTGCCGTTGTACACAGACTTTCCTTATAGCAGTAAATATTTCTAGAAAAAATTTACGAGATCTGTTAAAGACCACACCCACTTTTATATAAAACCTTTTTAAAAGGGCCGTAGACGTAAATAATAAGCTCTATCCTAGCGAAAAAGAGCTTTGTATCAATAGAATTTTACTTTTTAAATTGAGTTATAACATTAAATTGGAAAACACTAAAATTTTTGAAAATGGGTGTGGCACCGCCCTTTTATGACTAAGCAATTTTCTATGTTTCGGGAGCCATAACTCGAAGAAAAATTAACCGATCGTAATAAAATTGGGTACACAAATATTCCCTATAGTAGAAAATATTTATACTAAAAATGGACGGGATCGGTTAAAGACCACGGCAACTTAGATATAAAACAAGTTTAAAAGGGTCGTAGACTAGAATAATAAGCTATAACTTAGCAAAAAATAGTTTTGAATCAATGATATTTCACTTATAAAGTTTTATTGTAAAAGGAAATGGGGAGACATTTTTTTTAAACGGGCGGTGCCACGTCTTATGTAAAACAGTAATTTATCTGAAATGAAATGTGCAATTGAAGCTAACGCTGAGTATATAATGTTCGGTTACACCCAATCTTAGACACCTTTACTTGTTTTCATCTAAAAATCGGAAAAGAGTGCGCTGCCACACCCCCTATTAGGAAAAACTTAAATTCGCTTCATTTTGATAGCTACAAAAGTAAAACTATTTAGGATATTTACAAATAGTGCAGCAATACTTTTCGCAGATATATTTAGTAGATGTGTATATATGTATGTATGTATGTTTGTACATTAATTACATTAGACGGATAGCTCAGACTTTACGCTGTTGGTACAAGTGTGCCTACCAACTGTCGTGCTGTGCATTCGATTAGCATCAGTTTGGAGGTAGACAATAAATCTTTAGTGCGAAACTGTCGCTATGTGTGATGGATCAAGTACAGTAGAAGTGATTTTCATTGAATTTCGCGGGAATATGTGAATGCGTTAGCTTGATTTAGCGGTTTTACATACAGAAATTGCAATGCATACACCCAGAGTTGCTGCAAAACTCATACTTACAGATTACTACTCCTATACACGTGTGCTACATCAACTGCGCTTCAACGAGTTCTCTCGTACGCATATGTGTTTGTAATAGGGTACTTAATTGACTTGAACCAGATTATTTTCAAATGTTTTCCGTTTTAATACTCAGCTGAGTAGAGCTCACAGAGTATATTAATTTTGTTCGCATAACGGTAATCCGTAACGACATAAACTAATCGAGATAGATATAGACTTCTATATATCAAAATCATCTGGGCGAAAAAAGAAATTCGTTTAGCCAAGTCCGTCCGTCCGTCTGTCCGTTAACACGATAACTTGAGTAAATTTTGAGGTATCTTGATGAAACTTGGTATGTAGGTTCCTGGGCACTAATCTCAGACTGCTATTTAAAATGAAATCGGACTACAACCACGCCCACTTTTTCGATATCGAAAATTTCGAAAAACCGAAAAAGTGGGTAATTCATTACCAAAGATGGATAAAGCGATTAAACTTGGTATGTGGGTTGACCGTATGACGCAAAATATAAAATTAGTAAAATTTTGGAGAACGGGCGTGGCACCGCCCACTTTCAAAAGAAGGTAATTTAAAAGTTTTGCAAGCAGTAATTTGGCAATTGTTGAAGATATTATGATGAAATTTGGCAGGCACGTTACTCCTGCTACTATATGTGTGCTAAATAAAATTTAGCAAAATCGGAGGACGCACACTCCCACTTTTAAAAAAAAAAATTTTTAAGTCAAATTTTAACAAAAAACTTAATATCTTTACAATATATAAGTAAACTATGTCAACATTCATCTCCAGTAATGATATCGTGCAACTAAATACAAAAACAAGAGAAAATTTCAAAATGTGCGTGGCTCCGCCCTTTTTCATTTAATTTGTCTAGAATACTTTTAATGCCATTAGTCGAACAAAAATTTACCAATCCTTGTGAAATTTGGTAGTGGCATAGACTCTATGACGGCAAAAGTTTTCTGTGAAAATGGCCGAAATTGGTTGAAGCCACGCCCAGTTTTTATACACAGTCGACCGTCTGTCCTTCCGCTTGGCCGTTAGCACGATAACTTGAGCAAAAATCGATATATATTTACTAAACTTAGTTTACGTACTTATATGAAGTCAATTTATCTTGGTATACAAAATGGCCCAAATCCGACTATGACCACGCCCACTTTTTCGACATCGAAAATTACGAAAAATTAAAAAAAATCCATAATTCTATACCAAATATGAAAAAAGGGATGAAATATGTTAATTGGATTGGTTTATTGACGCACAATATAACTTTAGAAAAAATTTTGTAAAATGGATGTGACACGTACCATATTAAGTAGAAGAAAATGGAAACGTTCTGCAGGGCGAAATCAAAAGCCCTTGGAATATTGGCAGGAATACTGTTCGTGGTATTACATATATAAATAAATAAGGGGTATCCGACAGATGATGTTCTGGGTCACCCTTGTCCACATTTTGGTCAATATCTCAAAAACGCCTTCACATATACAACTAAGGGCTACTAGCTTTTAAAACGCTCATTAATACCTTTAATTTGTTACCCATATCATACAAACACATTATAGAGTCACCTCCGGTCCACCTTTATGGCGATATCTCGAAATGGCGTCCACCTATAGAACTATTGCCCACTCCCTTTTAAAATACTCTTTAATACCTTCCATTTGATACCCATGTCATACACACACATTCCAGGGTTACCCTAGGTTCATTTTCCTACATGGTGGTTTCCCCTTATTTTGTCTCCAAGGCTCTCAGCTGAGAATGTAATGTTCGGTTAGACCCGAACTTAGCCTTCCTTACTTGTTTTTTTAAACATTTATTAATCCAATATGGCAATTGTAAAACAAATATCTTCAATAAATGAACATTTTCTACGTTTCTTTTTCTCGAAAATATTCAAACTTCTCAGTTGTTTTGCAAGTATGGGGAAAAAGTAGATACTAATTAACTGAACTTTAAACAAATTTTATTGATTTATTCTTACACCCGATGAAGAAGTTTAAATTTGAAAGATTATTTACTCTCCAGAAGATATGTGGGAGAGTCGATGGTTTTAGAAAGTATTCAAGTTTGCTGAACTGTCAATCACGATTGTGTTCAGTCTTGCTATTTTGGTTTTTATTGACAGTGAACCTTTTTCGTTCTTATCCGTGTTTTTAATTATATACAAGTTGAGCCGTTTTTAAACAGTTTTATTTAGGTAGACTTGACAGGCTGGTTGGACAGCACTTTTGTGTAATTGAAATTTAAATAACTTCCGATAAGCTGCAATAATAAGAAAAAAACTCCGATAGGTGGCGCATGGATCGAAATATTTCAAAAAATCGTATTTGTGGTCCCATTTGGTTCATATTTGGAACACATAATACATACAAGAATTGAAAGCGATCTATGAAAAAAATCGCCGGTAGGTGGCGCAAAGACCTATATATTCAAAAAAATCGTATTTCGGGTCAATTTGGCTCATATTTGGAACAAATATTACATACAGTGCGGTAGAAGTGACATCAAAATATTTTGGAGTTCGAGGAGGGACAAACATTGCCGCTAGGTGGCGCAAGGATTGAGATATTCAAAAAATCGTATTTGTGGTCCAATTTGACTCATATTTGGAACACATAATACATATATGAATAGAAAGCAACCTATTAAAAAATCGCCGCTAGGTGGCGCAAGGAACGAGATATTCAAAAAAATCTTATTTGTGGTCCAATTTGGTTCATATTTGAAACACATAATACACGCAAGAATAGAAAGCGACCTATGAAAAAAATCGCCGCTAGGTGGCGCAAGGATAGAAATATTTCAAAAAATCGTATTTGTGGTCCCATTTGGTTCATATTTGGAACACATAATACATACAAGAATAGAAAGCGGCCTATGAAAAAAATCGCCGCTAGGTATTTCGGGTCAATTTGGCTCATATTTGGAACAAATATTACATACAGTGCGGTATAAGTGACATCAAAATATTTTGGAGTTCGAGGAGGGACAAACATTGCCGCTAGGTGGCGCAAGGATTGAGATATTCAAAAAATCGTATTTGTGGTCCAATTTGACTCATATTTGGAACACATAATACATACATGAATAGAAAACGGCCTGTGAAAACAATCGCCGCTAGGTGGCGCAGAGATGGAGATATTCAAAATTTTCGTATTTGTGGTCCGATTTGGTGCATATTTGGAACACATAATACATACATGAATAGAAAGCGACGTATGATGTCCCATTTGGCTCATATTTAGAACAAATATTACATACAGTCCGGTAGAAGTGACATCAAAATATTTTGGAGTTGGAGGAGGGACAAGCATACGTGGCGCAGAGTCGAGTAAAGTCTTTGGAAGGATTATGTATTGAGGTTAAACGGTTTTTTTTTAAAACAATACTTACATGAAGTAATAATAATACTAAAATCTTCAAAATAATTAGGTTGGTCGTAGGTACTAGTGATAACACTCCTCATCAATCTAGGGCGTTGATCAGACAATTATATAAAAGCGTTGGACGCGTCAAATTTCTATTGATAGTCATAAGTAAGATCATCTGAACCTTAATCAGGTTATGCGACGCCTCACACTTTTAGGAATTTCACGCGCCCAACGCTTTTATTTAATTATCTGATCAACGCCCTAGATTGATGAGGAGTGTTTGACTAGTGGCGGCCACCGTGGTGTGATGGTAGCGTGCTTCGCCTGCCACACCGTATGCCCTGGGACCTACCTAATTATTATCTAGCTTTTAGTATTACTATTACCTCAATAAAACCGTTTAACTTATTTGTGTTTTAATTATTTTATTTGTTTTATGATTGATACTTAAAATAGCTCTAAACTTGTTTTTGCAAAAAAGTTAGAAGAATCAAACACCTTAGTATATATTTTTAAGCCAAATTAGTATCAGTTTTTCCCTGATTCTGCTCTCTTTTCCCATGAATGAAGTGTCGAAAATCAAATATGGCTTTTTGTAAATTACGTAACACATTCTTCAATGTGCTTACCCCCCAGCACTCGGATTTATTACTCCATTGCAGAGTAACATAGCACTTTGATTCGTAATTCATTACAGTTGCTTATTTCGTGTAATAGTTTTCCGATGGTTATTGCTGTTTTCATTGTTATTGGATATCAAGCGATCTGTACTAGCGCATATTTGCAGTTTAATTGTAATTTTATTTGTAATTACTGTTGTAGTCGTTAATATGGGCGTGCATCATACACACATCTACGTTTAAATACGATGCAGGAAAAGTACATATGTAAAGCTCGCATGTTTTTCACTCTAAATTTCAAGGGATTGCCAGCACAGCTTGAAACTTTTCCAACACAATTGTCAACCTTACGTGGTCACATTAAATCGGTCGGGATATATATCCGACAAAAGACCATGAACATCGATAACACTCCTCAAAACGACTCGGGGAGTATCCTTACAGCTACAACAACAACAACAACAACAATAACTGCAAGTAGGCGTCAGTCTTGGATCAAGCGGCTTGCTAGTTAGAAGTGCAAGTAATGCTTCATCCCCGCTGAGCAGTTTGTTCGCTGGGCTTTGAACACGCCATAAAACACCGCACTCCAATGAAAACAAAAAACAAGGCCTCGGATAAGAAAACCAAACTTTACTGATGATCCCTGTAAACACTTAAAGGACTTTGAATTGGAGGCATGCACTTGAAATTTCCGTTCCCTCAATGGGATTGGTGCAAATGGCCAGCTGGTTGATTCCCCCGTGAAAGCAAAAGACGACATCAACCCCATTCAAGAAATATAATGGACGAAAGAAGGAAAACAGACAACAAAAAATTGTGACATTTGTTAGAGTAGCCATGCTAATAAGTCTAGTTTCGACGTCTCATAGAGAGATATTACCTCGCCAAGTACTGACGTTCACGCCTGTGGACGAACGTCTCGCCGCTAGCCGAATAGAATCACAATTTATTAACGTATCATTCCATGCACCTATAGAGGAGAAGGCGATGAGATTAAAGACGCTTTCTATGAACGCTAGAATGCATATAAGAGCCATGATATAAAAGTCGTGCTTGACGAGTTTAATGCCTGAGTTGGCAAAGAATGTGTTTTTAGCCGCACGATTGGAAAGTTCATCCTACACAATGAAACCCCTGCTAATAGACTGAGGGACCTCGCCGGTGCTCGAAACATGGTAAATGTGGTTGTGATAGATGGATGGCATGCCTTCAGTGTTTTAGATGTGCCCACGATCCGACGACCTAACATCGACTCGGCTCATATCTGTTCCCATCCAAAATACGCGCCCCTCTTGGCGGTCAAGCGCAAGGAATATAAAACACAAGGGAAGCTATAGTCGAAAGGTTGCAATCCAACAGAATGCCAATGATTTGGCAACTCGACTCCCATACCTGTTCTCTAAGAGAAGAAGTCAACCCCACGGAGTGCAGGGGTAGTGAAAACTTATATTTAGAGCACTTCGTAGCACCGCCGAGGAAAAAATTAGTCACCGGCGACCACGGAAAATTAACTGGTATGCTGAAGAACACAGCGTTGCAACCAAAAGAAAAGACGCTGCCTACGCGTCAGAAAAAAAATTGACACACATACCTCTTCGTCGGTTTTAAAGCGGCCTTCAGTAACCAGAAAAGGAGCTGCCTGTAATGCGCTATGTCTGAATTGTTTCACCCAAAAAACTTATACGGCTGCGCAAAATGACGTTGAGCAATACCACCAGTTCAGTTAGAAAGGACCTCTCCTAAACGAGGTTGACCCCTATCAAGCGATTTCTTTAGTTTGATGCTTTAGAAAGTAATAAACTTAACCGTTCTGGAACAATATTCTATAAAAGCGACATTGACATCATCGACCTGAACATATTATTACTTACTACAAAATGGAAAAAGAAGCGGAAAGGAATGGTTTGACGGTGAATGAAGACAAAACGAAGTACCTGCTGTCATCAAGCAAAGATTCAGCGAGGTTACGCCTTGGGAGCCACGCCGCTGTAAATAGTAAAAGGCTTCGTTTATTTGGAAACCAGCATTAACACGAAAAAGAGTATGAGCTCTGAATTTCAGCTAAGAATCACTAATAAATACTACTTTTCACTAGGTGGACAGTTGAAAAGCAAAAGTCCTTTCACGGCAAACGAAAATCATGTTCTACAAGACACTAGACGAGTTATCGATTTGATATGGAAGTGTTATAAATTTGTTATTGGTAACAAAGGTTATCTATGACCTACTTATCTTACTCATCGACGAGTTATCGGGTTGTTTTTAAAAATGTATCATTTTACTTTCGAAAAGTTATAGATTGTTTACCGAAAAAATATCCGTAAAAGTTATCGATTGGTTATGAAAAAGTTAACGATATGTTATCTAAAAACTAACGGCTTATTATCGAAACGTTATCGATTATTTACCGAAAAGTTATCGATTATATATCGTCCTTTTTTTAATTTGTTATTGGCGTATTAGCAATTTGTTATCGACGCCTCGACGGTTTATTATGACGTACATACCGATAATATGTCACTATAAAAGCGTGGACAAATCTCTTACGAAGTTAGAACAATAGTTGCTTGTTACTATCGGCTGTTACAGCTAAGAAGGCGACGAAGCTCTTCACAAAAATTCAGAAGTTAAAGTGGTAAAATTTTCTCTGTTGAGTTTTCACTTCACCTCCTGAGCGAGCTCAAGTTAATTTAAAGACATGACTTTTCTAGACGTACAAATGTAGTTAACACAGCGTACTTCACGAGTACTTTGTACTTACGCCTTTCTTTATTTTACCTAGCGCATAATTAATTTTGCAAATATAATCTTTTTACCATAACTCCCAAATGCACCGAAATTTCTATGCCAATAGAATTTTTTTTACTCATCAAGAAATCAGACAGTGCGGGAGTGTATTATATAAATTTAGTATTGTAACGAATTTCAAGGAAAATCCGCCTATTTTACACCTTCTACTAACGCTCGTATCGCTAAACTGTTGAATAAATAACTCCAATATTCAAAAATGTAAAATGGTATTTCTTACACTACTTCACAATAACACTTATACTTCGCAACCAATAGCGTGCTTAAATCAAACTGATTCGTCGTGCTTCAGCTGGTGGTGCTTTTACCTCTTAGGTTTCCTCCTTGGCATATTTCTAGGCGCTTCTATCTCTAGAATTTACTACTTGTTTACCAGCTATAAATTTATCAGCTATAACTACAGATGCACGATTATAGCTTCTCGCATAGCCATATGCGCGTTTATATGTGAGTGATACTTCCACCGATGATTGACAACTTTTGGGAGTATTTCTCTGCTGCGTGTATGAATGTGTGTACATGATGATTAATTTGTTTACGCACATACAAGTGTGGCAGCTTGCTTTATTGTTTTTGTGGTTTTAATTACTTAGTATCAGAATAGTGATGTTAGTATCACTTAGTGTCACTAATATTCGTCACACTGCCCTCCACCTAAGTCTGATCGTCAGACAAATTTCCCGATCTAAATGCCGCCAGCCTTTCCAGATGAACCACTTTCATTTTGGTTCGTGGTTTGCCAATGGTTTGTATGCGGTAAACTACATCGTTGATCCGTTTTACAACTTTGTAAGGGCCTTCCCAATTACACTGCAATTTCGGGGACAAACTTTTTTTTCGTTGTGGGTTGTATAGCAGCGCCAAAGTTCCTTCCCGAAAACCTTCCGAGTTAATTGCCTTATCGTATTTGGCTTTCATGTTGTCACTCATAATCTTTGTTCGTTGCAAGATCGTGCACATTTCTTGGAACACAGCTGATTCAAAAATTCCTGCCTTGGTCAGAACGTAACTCCAATGGTACACTATATCTTGCAATCCAATCGTTTCTGCTACTGTTTCCGCTTCTTAGTTTGTGATTGGGTATACCTCTGGCCATTTACTGAAATAATCCATAACCACTAGTACATATTTTTCCAGCGGTTGTTAGTAGGAAATGGGCCTGCGACATCCATGGCGAGACTTTCAAATGCTGCACCTGAAATATACTGCTTCATCTGGCCACGACTTCGTGTTTTGGGTCCTTTCACTCTGTTGCAAACCTCGCAGTTGGCAATCCACTCGGTGACCGACTGACGGCAACGAACCCAATAGAATTTCTGCTTAATTTTCTAGAGCGTCTTCGTGATTCCAAGATGACTTCCACTTGGACCGTTATGTAGTTCACTGAGAACGTCGGGAATCCTTTTCCTGGGAACAACTATCAGTTTCCTCTTACTTTGACCATCCTCATTCTCCACTCGATGCAAGCAACCAGATATCAACTTTAAACTGTTCCACTGTGCCCAATATGACTTCGCAATGGGACTCTATGCTGACATCTCCTCTCTATTTGGTCTTTCGTTTCTTTCGAGCACTTGCATAATATGTGACAGATCTCTGTCTTCTAGCTGACACTTTCTTAGTTGTTCCTTGTCCCAGTCATCTGTGCATGTTTTAGGCAATAGCCGGACATCTATATTGTCTTCTTTAGCCTCGGCCCTTGAACAGTGCTTGCATTCCAAACTACATGGTATTCGTGACATTGCATCGGCATTTCCATGGGTACTACCTTTTCGATGCTCAATGGAAAAGTCATAGCTTTGTAGTCGCTCGATCCACCGTGCCAATTGTCCTTCCGGATTACGGAACTGCACAAGGCATTTCAACTCTGCGTGATCTGACGCGGAGTCGCTGGCCGTAGAGGTATTTGTGAAAATGTTTTGTGCACTCTACCAATGCCAACAGCTCTCTCCCTGTAACGCAGTAGTTCATCTCTGGTTTTCCAATTGAACGGCTGTATTATGCAAGTACCTTCTCGTGTCCATCAACCAGTTGTGACAAAACGCCTCCTATAGCATATCCTCTCGCATCTGTATCTAGAATAAACGTTGCTCCTGGAATCGGATATGCCAACATTGGGGCAGTGCACAAACGATATTTCAATGCTTGGAAAGCCACTTCTTGCTCCTTCTTCCATTCAAAAGCTTTATTTTTTCTTGTAAGGTCATGGGGGCTATGGGCTACGCTGGCAAAATTTGGTAAAAATCGCCGGTAATATGTGCACAGCCCAAAGAAACTTGTCAATTCATGCAGATTCTGTCGACTTGGCCAATCCTTTACTGCTTCTATATTTTCATTCGCGGTGCAGATGCCCTCTGTAGTTATTTTATGACCCAAGTAACTAACTTGCTTCTTGAACAGAGAACACTTTTTGCGACTTAGTTTCAGACCAGCACAAGCTATTCTTTGGAAAATCTCCTCCAAGTTCTTCAGATGTTCTTCGAATTTCTTTCCCAATACGATGATGTCGTCTAGGTACACTAAGCATGTTTTCCAATGTAGTCCTTTCAGTACCTGATCCATGAGTCTTTCAAAAGTAGCTGGTGCATTACATAGTCCAAAAGGCATCACTGTAAATTGCCAAAGACCATCACCGGTACTGAAGGCGGTTTTCTTTTTGTCTTCCTCCTTCACTTCCACTTGCCAGTAGCCAGTCCAGTGTGGAAAACCATTTCGTAGCAAATAGCGAGTCCAGAGTGTCGTCAATTCTTGGAAATGGGTAGCTATCCTTTTTCGTAACGTCATTCAATTCCGGCAGTCCACGCAAAACCTAACTTTTCCATCCTTCTTCTTTGCAAGTACTACCGGTGAGCTCCATATACTAGCTGATGGTTCGATGACGCCGCTGCCGCTCATTTCTTGTATGATTTGACTCACAACTTCCCGCTTCGCCGTTGGAACACTACGTGGAGCTTGACGAATCGGCCTCGCATCCCCAGTGTCAATTTGATGTTTCACAACGTTGGTGCGGTCTGATTTGGAGCCATCTTGGTCAAATATGTTCGCGTATTTTAGGAGAAGTTGTTTTGCCTTACTCTGATAGCCTTCCTCTGGCCCCTCCGTCCATGCCGTGATGTCATTTGAAGGATCAGTATTACTAGTTGAAACGTGTTCCTGGAGCTGTTCAAAGTTAATAACTACTTCAGCCTCTTGGCATCTTCCCAATATAGCTGCTTTGGTCAGTTTGAGTGGTGACTTGAACTTATTGAGTACTCTTACAAAAATATGTCCATCTTGTTTTGTCATAGCCAGGGTTTTTCCTACAGGTACGTTCAGTGCTGATTTGTTTGCTGCTTCGACAACCCACAATTTGTTTGTCCCACAATCTCCATCAACCTTTGCCCAGATGCCTGCTTCTGATTTTGGTGGTATTTGCTGACTCTCTTCCACCAGCACTCGTTTACTGCTGTAGTCTCTCTCCTAGCCGAAATTAAATGGGACATCCTTGTTCTTATAGCGCATCGTCTTGCTTTACATGTCGATCTTGATGCCTAGGTCGATTAAGAAGTCCACTCCAATTGTGATTTCATCAACAATCTCTGCCACTATAAAATTGCGTACTGCCGTGATGTTCCCAATTGCGACTTCACATGCTATTTTTCCTAGAACCGTAGTGTCTTCTCCCGAGCCTGTACGCAATCTTGCTCCATGCAATGGTCTTATCTTCTTGTTAACTAAATTCACTCGAATGATGGAATGATATGCATCCGTGTCTACAGTCAGTAAACGTTCCTTTCCATCCACATGTCCTCCGACCATAAGATTGTTTGACCTTCTTCCAGTTTGCTATATAGAGATTATTGGGTATTCAATTGTGGGAGCCAGGTGCCGCCCCTTGCGGCTGACCCGCTTTAGTTTAACAATTGAGAGGACTCGGAGATTTGCTCATCTCCTTCAGCTCTGCGTTTACGTCCACCCACATTGTTGGGACTATTAGGACCGGTGCTGCAATGACGTGCAATGTGGCCTGGGTTGCCGCACTTGAAACATTTCATAACTCCAGAATTTTTCTGTTGTGACCGCTTCAAGTGCTTCCAAAATTGTGTCTACCCAGTCTGGCCTTTCCACTTCCACGCGACGAGCTTTGTAGGCTGGCTTACTCAAAAGTGAGGTTGTTTCTTGAGTCAGTGCATGCGATACCGTTTCAGCAAATGTTAGTTTTGGATTCGCATATGTAGCTCGTTTCGTTTCCACACCTCGTATGCCATTTATGAAGCTCTGGATTTTTACCCTCTCAGTGTATTCCACGGGTGCGTCCGCATTTGCTAGATGGGCCAGCCTTTCGACATCCGACGCAAACTCCTGCAAAGTCTAATTAGGTTTTTGATAGCGGGTTTGCAATTCCATTTGGTAAATCTGTTTCCTGTGTTCGCTTCCGTACCGTCGTTCTACAGCAGCCATCAATGCTTCGTAACTGTTACGTTCGTACTCTGGGATGGTCTGTAAGATCTCAGCAACTGGTCCTTTGAAGTGACGAACAGTGCAGCAACTTTATCTTCGGCATTCCAGCTGTTCGCTGCTGACGTATTCTCAAATTTGAGCTTAAATACCTGGAAAGGAACATAACCATCAAACGTTGGGGATTTTGCCTTAAGAGTCGACGTTGAAGTGTTTGGACGGTTCAATTGTAACTCCTGAATACGATCTTTTAAAGCATCTATCTCGGCCTCCGTTTTATCTTGTCGACCACTGAATCCTTCCAGAAACTGCGTTAGTTTTTCTTCCATACGCGCTTCCAGTTGTGCAGAGATCTGCGATGATACCTGTGCTGAAATTTGTGCCGACATTCTAACGACATTTCTGAAAAACGTTCTTCTTGTCGTGTCTCCTGTGATTCCAGTTGTGTTTCCATCTTCGATGTTATACGTGTCTCCTGTGATTCCAGTTGCGATGACATGTTGGTGGATATTTGTGATAACAGTTCGGACATTTGTGCCGATATTGCAGCCAATATCATGTAAATGTCTGTGTTCGCCATTGCCTGCGGTGTTTCATTTCTCTCCTCCAATTTTGTTTTCTCACCGCCATCAAGATGAAAGACATACTCTTGCACGTTAATTCCTTCTAGTTCCATTGCCTCTCGTATTCGTGCCTGAAGTTCGAGTTTAATGCCGGTTGTATTCAATCCACGGTTCTCCAACTCCTTCTTCAGTTGCGGGATCTTCAAATCACTCCCCTTTGCCATGCCTTTGTTGTACCCAAAATCTTCGAAATTTATTCAACAATTGCTCTTCTGACACCAATTGTAGCGAATTTTGGGAAACTCCGCTTATTTTAAACCTTCTACTAACGTTCGTATCGCTAAACTGTTGGCATATTTCTAGGCGTTTCTATTTCTCGAATTTACCACTTGTTTACCAGCTATACATTTATCAGCTATAACTACAGATGCACGATTATAGCTTCTCGCATAGCCATATGCGCGTGTATATGTAAGTGATACTTCCACCGATGATTGCCTACTTTTGTGAGTATCTCTCTGCTGCGTGTACGTATGTGTGTACATAATGATTAATTTGTTTACGTACGTACAAGTGTGGCAGCTTGCTTTATTGTTGTTGCGGCTTTATTTACTTAGTATCAGATTAGTGATATGAGTATCACTTAGTCTCACTAATATTCGTCACAGTATGTTTGACTATGTAAACAACCACAAATAGTCTTATTACTACTATTTCTGCGGCTACTGCTGCACATATGGTTGCAACATGCAACGATGACATACGCCACATAATTGAGTCCAAAACGTTGTTACCACTGTTGCTCACCCTTGCCGGTAGTTCGCATCACCTTCAGCCTTCCTGTTGACATAAACTAACCCAGCCAGATGCAGCTGCGTTTTTGTAATCGTCGTTATCATTGCCATGAACGCCAACATTCCGATAAGTATTTATATTCTACATACGCATATGTACCTACATACTAACGGCGTGCCTGCTCTGTGATTTCAATTGCAACAGTGTCATGCAGCAACATTATATTGTCGTTTATGTCAAGCAATATCATTTTATCACCTCGTTACGCATTTGTTGCACGTTTCAAACTTGTATGCTAACATCTTTCATCAAATTTACATGCAGGAATACCTATTTATATTTACATTTTGCAGTATGTACTAGGGACGTAACAGAGCTTCAATTCCGATACGTCGGTATTGCTGACTGATTTAGACTTCCAATTCCAATTTCGGTTCCGATTGTCGCATGTATAACGGAAGCCGATTGGTAGAAACGTTAAATGGAAAACCTTATAGACTCTATAATATTGTAACGAATTTAGGGCAATTCCGCTCATTTGCAACCTTCTACTAACGTTCGTATCGCTAAACTGTTGAATAAATAACTCTAATATTCAATAATGCAAAATGGCTTTATTAAAGTACTTCACAATAACAATGATACTTCACCACCAATAGCTTGCTTAAATCAAACTGATTACTGATTACTTAGCTTTAACTCCTTTTATACACTGTGATGTCTCGTTCGCATACTTCTAGGCGTTTCTTCTTCTAGAATTTACTACTTGTTTACCAGCTATAATCTCACCAGCTATAAACTACAGATGCACGTTTATAGCTTCTCATATGCGCGTGTATATGTGAGTGATACTTGCACAAATGATTGCCTACTTTTGGGAGCATCTCAGATATATGCATGTGTATTTGTGAGAAATACTTTGCTGATGATTGCATACTTTTGTGAGCATCTCTCCGCTGCTGGCATGTGCATATGTGTAGACATAATGATTGATTTGTTTATGTAGACACAAGTGACTGCTTATTATCGGCTTAGACATGATAATATCTCTTAGTGTTGCTAATATTCTTCACAATATATATATATATATATAATATAGAGCTAACGCAATCGTGCGTTTGGTGTTTCAAGTAGAATTTTTTTTCAGTTAGCTCAGCAAATTCGGAATGTTTGTGCTTACACATGTGATTTCGGTTCCGATTCCGATTGTGGTTCCGTCAAAGTAAATTTTTATGTTCCGTCTCTGATTATGTAACCTTATTTTATTTGTTACATCCCTCCCACAAATGTCCATCCTCGGAGCAGATCCTAGCAGCCAGATTTTTCCATACTCTATTGCTCCGCGAAAGTTTTGAACTTATTCACGGTCCACGAAGTGGTATTGCTGCGAATTTCAAAATTGTTGAGCACGTTGGGGTGGTAAAGTTACCAGATCTCGAGGCAGCAATAAAGCTATGTCATAGAAAACTTCTTGCATATGCCAAGAGAACGAAATTTTTCTATCACATAAGTCCTGCTGCATAATTGCGGTTTTCTCGTTGGTCGTCCAACTAATTCTGGAACACTATGCGCAAACTCGGTATATGACATTTTTATTGACCGGCCATTTAAACCTAACCTAAGTATAACTGCTAGTTTGGAGGATTACGAATGGTGGCATTTTCAAATCTCAAAATTCAAGTTGATTTTTATAAATTTGTCATTACTTTTCTGAGATTAGCTCATATGTTTTCCACTAAATTAAAAATGGGAAAAATAGGCAAAAAATGCAATTGAATTTTTTTATAATCATTAAAAAAAAAGAATAAATAAGTACTAGCTGCTTATATTGCTGTCCATAGCAAAAACTCACATTTCATATTTCTCTGATTTCACTTTTTACACTTTACTGTCGTTTTGCTATGGACGTTATTATACCTCCTACCTCGTACGTTGATTTTCCTTAACTTGGTTTTTTGTAAATTTTCACCATGGCATTTGCGTCACCAATTTCCTCGTTGAAGTTGTCTGCTCTATTGCAAATCATTAAGAGATTAAGAAATTTTACTATCTAACCTATTGTTCTCGGTGTATATGCATATCCAGTTGCAAAAACCAAAGTGCTCCTTGTGATTATAGACGCAGTGTTTGTGAATGCCTTTTTTCAGGATTTTAGAGAATTGTAAGAGAAAAAATTGATACTGAGTACAGGGAAATCGTTTCCAAACTTTGAAGCGTTGGGACCTACTTTATTTATAAGCAATATTACTGCTAAACAAATTTTGTTAAGCGCTTTTTTCAAAAGGTAATGATTTATAAAAATCCATTAAAGTTGGGTTGAAGTATTCATTTACAATTGAACTGGCACTGAGTGTTTCTGGACACACCTTGTCGTTTTTCATCCAGAATTTGTTCGCAGTAGTAACATAAATGTTTTAATTAGATATATATAATAGAGCTAATTATATTCGGCTATACGGTTACTTATGTATTATCCGGGTCGCCGGGTTATGGGGGTAATTCCTGGGTACCCTAGTGCTCGGTTAATACCCGGGTACTTTTTGCAGTGAATATTGGGAAGTTTATATTGGCAATTTGTAGCCACAACCCGAAAAATCGATAGATTCAACAGAAAACAATTAAGGTAGCATTCAGGCTCGTCCATGTTTGTTCACGAACTTAAGTTCAAAAATGGGGAATCTTGCAATCCTAGAGTACCTTCCCGGAGAGGCGGAGTCTTTAAACTTGGAACACATTTCAGAATTCAATGAAAACTTAACACGAGAGCAAAAAGATTTACGAGGTGGCGCAGGATTCGTTATATACAAAAAAATCATTCCTATTGTGGAACTTTGCTTTCGAGTTTTAAGTAACGTTCCGATAACATAGAGACCTGAAACTTTGAACATAGCTTAGGGCCCTATAAAGTTATAATATTTGTGATAAAAATGCTTTTCTATGGGGAGCAGGTTTCGAGATACATACAGATATTTAGAAAATCCGTTTTGATTATGTGGAATCTAGAGATAGATTTTTAAATAGCTTCTCAATGAGTGAGAAACTTGAAATATTTCACTAAGTTCCGAAGAAAAAATTAAAGAACTAGCGCACGGGTCAACAAAATAAAAAGAAAAATATGAGATTTTAAACCTTTAGAACGAAATGGCTGCAATGGCCATTCAGCTCCTAAGTAGGAGGTCTTAAAGTATGAAAAACTATCAATGATGTTTCTGAGCTATGCGCTGGTATTTTAAGAGAGGATAAAGTGGTGACCCTATTGGCATTCCTGATTTAATTAAAAAAAATTAAAAAGCCACCTGAAAACCTTGTATCACTTAAAAATATTGTAACGAATTTTGTGCACTTCCGCTTATTAGCTACCTTCTACTAACGTTCGTAACGCTAAACTGTTGAATAAATAACTCCAATATTCAATAATGCAAAATGGCCTTTATTAAAGTACTTCACAATAACACTGATAATTCGAAACTGATAGCTTGCTTCAATCAAACTGATTGGTCGTGCCTCAGCTGGTGCTGCTTTTATACTCGTTGGTTTCCTCGTTGGCATATTTCTAGGCGTTTCTGTTTCTAGAATACTTAAACTTATCAGCTACAACTACAGATGCACGATTATAGCTTCTCGCATAGCCATATGCGCGTGTATATGTGAGTGATACTTCCACCGATGATTGCCTACTTTTGGGAGTATCTCAGATATATGCATGTGTTTGTGCGTTTCTCTCCGCTGCTTGTATGGACATATGTGAAAACCTAATGACTGATTTGTTTATGTGCATACAGTCACTGCTTAGTATCTGCTTGTAGATGATAGTATCCCTTAGTGTTGCTAATATCAATTACACTGCCCTCCACCGAAGTCTGATCGTCCCGATCAGACTAATCTCTCGATCGTATTCGTTTGTATGCGGTACACTACATCGTTGATCCATTTCATAACTTTGTATGGGCCTTCCCAATTACACTGCAATTTCAGGGACAAACCTTTTTTTCGTTGTGGGTTGTATAATAGCACCAAATCTCCTTCCTGAAAACCTTCCGAATTAAATACTTTATCGTATCTGGTTTTCATCTTTGCACCCATAATCTTGGTTCGTTGCCTTAGAAGATCGGGTATCTCTCCCAGCTCTTCTTCCAACACACCAGTGGATTTCTTGACATTTCTCTCCGCATCTATCCCAAACTTCAAATCAGCTGGCAGTCGAAGGGCATTGCCAAAAATTACCTTTGCGGAAGTTTGCCCCGTTGTGTCACGCACTGCCGATCGGTAAGCCATCAAGAATAATGATATGTGGGTATTCCACCCTTATCGCACTTGTATACTACTTTCCTTAAATGCTCCTCCAAGGTTCTATTGAAACGTCCCACCATAAAATCGGACTAAGAATGCTATGCAGTTGTCCTTGTTTTTCGAATGCACAAATTCTTACACATTTCTTGGAACACAGCTGATTCAAAATTCCTGCCTTGGTCAGAATGTAACTCCATTGGTACACCATACCTTGCAACCCAATCGTTTGTATCCACTTCTGCTACTGTTTCCGCTTTTTGGTTTGGGATTGGGTATACCTCTGGCCATTTGCTGAAATAATCCATAACTACCAGTACGTATTTGTTTCCGTGGTTGCTAGTAGGAAATGGACCTTCGACATCCATGGCGATCCTTTCAAATGGTGCACCTGAAATATACTGCTTCATCTGGCCATGACTTCGTGTTTTGGGCCCTTTCGATCTGTTGCAAACCTCGCAGTTGGCAATCCACTCGGTGAACGACTGACGGCAACCAACCCAATAGAATCTCAGCTTAATTTGCTCGAGAGTCTTCCTGATTACAATATGACCTCCACTTGTACCGTTATGTAGTTCATTGAGAACGTCGGGTATCCTGTTCCTTGACTTCGCAAAGGGACTCTCTGCTGACATCTCCTCTCTATTTGGCCTTTAGTTCCTTTCGAGCCTTTGCATAACATGTGACAGATCTGTATCTTTTAGCTGACACTTCCTTAGTTGTTCCTTGTCCCATTCATCCGTACACGTTATAGTCATTAGCCCGACATCTATAGCATCTTCTTTAGCCTCGGCCTTTGTACAGTTCTTGCATTACAAACTACATGGTCTTCGTGACATTGCATCAGCATTCCCATGGGTACTACCTTTCCGATGCTCAATGGAAAAGTCATAGCTATGTAGCCGCTCGATCCACCGTGCCAATTGTCCTTCCGGATTACGGAACCGCAGAAGTCATTCCAACGCTGCGTGATCTATATTGACGCGGAATCGCTGGCCGTAGAGGTATGTGTGAAAATGTTTGATGCACTCTACCAATGCCAAAAGCTCTCTCCGTGTAATGCAGTAGTTCCTCTCTGGTTTTCGAATTGAACGGCTGTAATATGCAACTACCTTCTCGTGTCCATCAACCAGTTGTGACAAAACGCCTCCTATAGCATATCCTCTCGCATCTGTATCTAGAATAAACGTTGCTCCTGGAATCGGATATGCCAACATTGGGGCAGTGCGCAAACGCTCCTTCAATATTTGGAAAGCCATTTCTTGCTCGTTATTCTATTCAAAAGCTTTATTTTTTCTTGTAAGCTCATGGAGGCTATGGCCTACGCTGGAAATGTTTGGTACAAATCGGCGGTAATATGTGCACAGCCCAAGGAAATTTCTCAATTCATGTAGGTTCTGTGGTCTTGGCCAATCCTTTACAGCCTCTATATTTTCGTTCGCAATGCAGATGCCCTCTGTCGTTACCGTGTGACCCAAATAATTTACTTCCTTTTTAAACAGCGCACACTTTTTGGGACTTAGTTTCAGACCAGCGCCAGCTATTCTCTGGAAAACTTCCTCCAAGTTCTTAAGCTGTTCATCAAAATTCTTGCCCAATACGATGATGTCGTCCAGGTACACCAAGCATGTTTTCCAATGTAGTCCTTTCAATACCTGATACATGAGTCTCTCGAAAGTAGCTGGTGCATTACATAGTCCAAAGGGCATTACTGTAAATTGCCAAAAACCATCTCCGACGCTGAAGGCTGTTTTTCCTTTGTCTTCCTCCTTCACCTCCACTTGCCAGTAGCCGCTTTTCAAGTCCAGTTTGGAAAACCATTTCGTACCAGAGAGCGAGTCCAGAGTGTCGTCAGTTCTTGGCAATGGGTAGCTATCCTTTTTCGTTACGTCATTCAACTTCCGGTAGTCCACGCAAAACCTCATTTTTCCATCCTTCTTCTTTACAAGTACTACCGGTGAGCTCCAGAGACTAGCTGATGGTTCGATGACGCCGCTGTCGCTCATTTCTTGTATAATTTGACTCACCACTTCCCGCTTGGAACACTACGTGGAGCTTGACGTATCGGCCTCGCGTCTCCAGTGTCAATTTGATGTTTCACAACATTGGTGCGGCCTGGTGTGGAACCATCCTGGTCAAATATGTTTGCGTACTTTAGGAGCAGTTGCTTTGCCTTACTCTGATAGTCTTCCTCTAGCCCCTCCGTCCATTCCGTGATGTCATTTGAAAGATCAGTTTTACTAAATGAAACGTGTTCCTGGAGCTGCTCACAGTTAATAATTACTTCAGCCTCTTGGCATCTTCCCAATATAGCTCCTTTGGTCAGCAGGAGTGGTGACTTGAACTAATTGAGTACTCTTACCAGAATACGTCCATCTTGTTTTGTCATAGCCAGGGTTTTTCCTACAAGTGTGTTTGGTGCTGACTTGTTTGCTGCTTCGACAACCCACAATTTGTTTGTCCCACAATCTCCATCGACCTTTAGCCAGATGACTGCTTCTGATTTTGGTGGTATTTGCTGACCCTCTTGCATCAGAACTCGTTTACTGCTGTAGCATCTCTCGTAGCCTAAATTAAGTGGCACATCCATGTTATTATATCGCAACGTCTTGCTTTGCATGTCGATCTAGATGCCCTGGTCGATTAAGAAGTCCACTCCAATTACGATTTCATTAACAATCTGTGCCACTAAAAAATTGTGTACTACCGTGAGGTTCCCAATTGCGACTTCATATGCTACTTCCCCTAGAACCGTGGTGTCTTCTCCAATGGCTGCGTTTAGGACCAGCCAAGTTGGAACTACCATGGCCGATGCTGCAAGGGCGTGCAATGTGACTTGGGTTACCGCACTTGAAACACTTCATAACTCCGGCATTTTTTGATGTAATCCCTTCAGTGCTTCCAAAATTGTGTCTACCCAATCTGGCCTTTCCACTTCCACGGGATGAGCTTTGTGTGCGGGCTTACCCAAAAGTGACGCAGTTTTCTGAGTTTTTTGGTAACGGTTTTGCAACTCAATTTGGTATATCTGTTTTCTATGCTCGCTTCCATAACGTCTCTCGACAGCGGCCATCAATGCTTCATAACTGTTCCGTTCGTACTCTGGAATAATCTGTAAGATTTCAGCTGCAGGACTTTTCAATGCCACGAACAGTGCGGCAACCTTATCTTCCGCATTCCAGTTGTTCGCTGCTGACGTCTTCTCAAACTGAAGCTTGTATACCCGTCAAATGATGGAGTTTTTACCATCGGATTGCTCGCTGAAACAGCTGGGAGATTTAGTTATAACTGTTGCATAAGACCTTTCAACGCTTCTATCTCGGCATCACTTTTGTTCTCGAGTAGTAAAATTTTTGCATCCTGCTCTTCCAGTTTCGCAAAGAGCTGCGATGTTACCTGTTCCAAAATTTGTGTCGACATTCCAGATATACGTGCCTCTTGCGCTTCCAGTTGAGATGACATATATGTCTTCTGTTCCTCCAATTGAGATGAAATTTGCGACTTCATTTCTGAAATGCGTGCCTCCTATGACTCCAGCTGAGATGCCATTGTCGATGTTTGTGCAGATATTGTGCTCGTCACTGCCTGCTTTGTTTCCTTTTTTTCTTCCATTTTTGTTGTTGTTTTGTCGCTATCAGCATTGATTCCTTCAAATACCATTGCTACACTTAGTCGTCTTTCTAGCTGGGATTTATTGCCAATAGTAGTCAATCCACGGACTTCCAACTCCTCCTTCAATTGCTGGATCGTCAGTTCACTCAACTTTGCCATGCCCAAGTTGTATTCCCAATCTTCGGATTTAACAATTCCTCTTCTGACACCAATTGTAACGAATTTTGTGCAATTCCGCTTCTTTGCTGCCTTCTACTAATGTTCGTATCGCTAAACTGTTGAATAAATAACTCCAATATGCAATAATGTAAAATGGCCTTTATTAAAGTACTTCACAATAACACTGATACTTCGCAACTGATAGGTTGCTTAAATCAAACTGATTGGTCATGCCTCAACTGGTGCTGCTTTTATACTCTTTGGTTTCCTCGCTGCTTAGCAAGAGACAACGAGTACCCGTGTCTGATTGTCAACATGTGCGCCATTTGTACAATGCAGTTCCTGTCTCGGACGATGCCACTTTCCTGACTCAGCAACGATACCTCCCTTAGTGTGCTTTTGTGCAGCTTGCTGCTAAGCCGCGCTCCAACAACATCGCTAGCTCTAGCACTTGCTGAACAGCATCTTTCCCCGAGGCCACAACAGCACGTGTGACCTAGCTTTATTCCACCGAGGCGCTCTCAAGCCTCTCTATTTAACTTAATCTCACTTTTTCTCTGTCGCTCATCAGAATGTTGCAGTTGAACTCTAACGGATTATCTGCGAAGATCATTGATCAAGAGATGATGCTAACTGGACAACCTGATCTATAGACATATCCTGCCTCTAAAATTCCAGCAAAGATCGCGCGCGAGGAACAGGAGGCAGTTTCGCATTCGTAGCCCATCATTCTGTGCAAAACATTCTATTTGATCCTGACATCGGCCACAGGAGCAGTGCTTTAATGCGTGTAGAAATATTTATTTGATCAAGTGATGCAAATCTGGAAATTAAAAATGCCTACATTCTTATTACTTTCTGATCCAGTGGATACGAAGCCTATATAAAGGCTCATCTCACTGGCGAAAAACATCATTTTCGACGACCTCAATGTCCATCACGAGCGGTGATAATATGCTGTTAACATAAGTATCTGCCTTTGGGCTTAACCTTACAGTGTCAAATTACACGGAGATAATTGCATGACCAGTAACCTAACTATCGGCTCCATATTCCCCTCCATATTCAAGGATGTTAACTAGACAAGGAAACCCCACATTGAACTCCATTACCGTTATATCCTTAGCATAAATTATACATTGCATCAGTTTTGACTTTTGGGATACAGCCAGATCCATGATACAATTCCACAATGTTATTACATTTATTAAGGGATATGAACAACCTTTTCTCCCCCCAGCGGGTAAGGGGATAAGAATATACCCGCGGTAGGTATGCCTGTCGTAAGAGGCGACTAAAATACCAGATTCAAGGGGTGTGTAGCGCAACCCTTCAGGTTGCTAGCGCAACATATAGCTTCTCTAAACCTAATTTTCAACCTCACCTATCCGCGGCGAATCCTGTTTCACTAACAGACGGGGCTCTGGCGACCCCAAACTCCTCATGGAACTTGGGGGTGGGGAGGTAGGGGATGGCCTGAAGGTTTCATGTGGCCACATAAATCGTTCCCGAAATGGTCGGGCTAGCACCTTAATGGTGCTGTGGTACCGGAGCGTACCGGATCTGTATCCGGCAAAGGACAATCACATCGATAACACTCCCCAAAGCCTTCGGGGAGCAACCCTTTCGCTACAACAACAACAACAACAACCTTTTCTGAGTACCAGAATAACCTGCATTGTTAAGGAATATTATTACAACCTTCTCATTCGGATTTGGGAATGTCCGTTCGTGTCCACGACTTAAAGCCTAATATAGAAATAACATTCACCTAGATGAATGTCCGTTCAACTCTACGACCAAGGCCTGACCTACTGACCACGTGCAGACCTATACGAATCGGCAGCTTCAATCATTTCTAAAAGGAGAGTGAGCACAAACTCACTCTTACAATTATCAACTGTAATTAACAAACGAACGAACATTCAGTCAATATTACTAATCATTTTACTCAACAGATATACTCCGGGGTCACAATTTAGGAATGTGATCAATGATTCCTTTGACCTTCACCAGCAGAATAATTGAAAAATTTTTGTTTAGGTTAGATTAAGCAAAGAGGCTGCTTTACGCAACATGACACCAACCATCTCTTCAACTGTATTGTGGAACTAACGCCTCTAACACCCCTCTCATTATGGTCCACCCCTGTTGAAACAGGACTACCGTTAGAGGATATTGATGACAATTTGTGATCGGTCGCACTTATTGGATGGGGCGAAGCACTGCTACAACAACAACAACAAGGCTGCTTTACCCTTGTGGGCGAACCAAGGGAAAACTTCACTGCCAAATTTCCAACGAAGAAGACCGCATTACTCCGAAGCGAATGCCTAAATGTCTAATTTGAAAGCTGAAGAGGTAGCATTGCTACGGAGAGAATGCTTTATTGTGAATCTCCCACTAAGAGATACTAGCGAATCAAATAGAAGATGCGACGTTCTGCCCGGCCTCCGCTGGAAAATTTCGGAAATTTTCCGGATTCCTCACAATTATGCAAGGAATTTTTCATAGCTCGTCAGACATTTCCATCGTCAGCGCAGGACTTATTGACTTGCAGGCGATGCTAACCCTCCTCGCGTTGCAACGATCTGCGGATTTTATTCGGCTGAGCGTAGCACTTGATGAACTTCAAAACAAGCAAAGTGGATTGATTATACAGCATACACAGACAGTAATTCTGCTGTTATTCCAATTTCGACTGATTTTCCTCAAGTGGGCGATATTTTGGAGGCCGCAATTTATGAAACGGCGAGAGCGCAGGACTTTGTGAAACAGCAAGATACTAGCGACCCCCAAATTTGGTCGTACACTCGCACATCACAAGTCGGCTAAAAATACTAGCGGGCGAAATGGGAGGCATATCTAAAGAACTGTAGCCTCTCTGCTTTCGTTCGTTAACTATGAAAAACAATATAAATTCTTAGCGCGATTAACTTCAGAAGTAAAAGATCTAGGTCGACCTTCCTTTGGAATTTGCGCCGCGCTCCTTTTCAATTTCTCTAAAAATTGGCGGGATGGGACCTACATGTTTCATCCTGACTCCGAACGACAGTAGCCAATACACCCACCCATCATTTCATTGCAACTTGCCTGTCATAAGCATAGCTTCAGAAAATTACAAAACACAACACACAAATACTCAAAATGCGGACTGAACGAAGAACCCCACCAAAAAACAGTACCCGTAGCGTTAGAGTTATCAAAGTCTTTGATAGAGTCAATCACAGCATCTTACTGCAAAACTCGGTAGGGTCTACCCCTCCTTCTAGTCTCAAAAGGTGGACTGCAAATTATCCGTGTGGTCGGCAGACGTCGGTCCAATGCAGCAATGAAACATCAAATCCCGGAAGAATTAAACAAATGGTGCCGCAGGGTGGTGTCCTATCCCTACTTAATGCAAAATACCCGAAAGTAGCAGTTGTGGATAGGCATCCACCGAAAGCCAACTACCATGTGGATACCGCAATGGGTTAATCTCTTTCTTATCCATAACCAACCCCGAAATATCAAACGTTCATCCCGCCTTTAACATGTCCCCACGTGACACCAAACATCTTTTCAAACGTAATGTGGAACGAACGCCTCTATCACCCATATCTGTTTGGCCCAACACTGTTAAAACCGTATATTTCTTTGGTAGAGGACTGCTACAACACCAAGCACAATCAATGTAATCTAGCAAAGACGTACAAGGTTTTGGGGGAAATCCAAATTCAGACCTAGCAACATATATGCAACTCCTATTCGCACTGTTTTGAAGTCGACAAAAAATTGTGCATCTCTATTTTGTTATAGTGAGCCTTCGCCAGGATTTGACGTATAGTGAAGATCTTCTTGATAAAAGATTTAGCAGGTACGGTCCAATCAGTTTATTGACTTTGGGCCCAAGTACATCGCATAACACGCTATACAGAACTGTATATGAGACATTAAGTAGGTAATTAGCGCTGAATGTCATATTTTGTGGGTTGGTTAGAGCACATTTAATTTTAACCGGGAACCATACGCACGTCTGATTTTACATAAGAGTTCATACAGGTGAAATGGCATAATCAAAAGGTGTAGGAGAAAATTTGGAATAAAAACTTGAGCGAAAAAACAATTTGTGGTAATTTTGTCTAGAAAAATATATATTTTTGCTAAATGGCAGAAATAAACATGAAGGGTCTTCCGAGGTGTCTGTTTGCCGAAAAATCCATCTTAAACTTCCAGAAGTTAATAAATCTCAGTGGATCTCAAATCCAGATATTTGTCCTTTTTTGGGATTATGACATTGCGACTATCTCATGGCGCAGTTGAGGCGAGCTATTTGCCAGCTTTTCGCTTCAGTATTTCTAAAAGCCAGCATCTGAAGCAGTTCTCACTCACGCATTCATTCAGCCTCACGTTTCCTTCTTCTACGTAAGCGTATCTCTTCGCTAGCGCTCCAACACACCCCGCGTTGCTAATGACCTTCGCAGCGTAACTCTATTGCCAGGAATGTTGTTGATGTTATTGTTGCATGTTGATAAAGGCACTCTGCTAAGGGGAGTGTTATCGATGATGATAGTCCTCTGCCTAGTATATCTCCGGGTCGCCATAAGGTAATCGACCGTATTGTATCGTATGGACCTCGTAGAGTACGCATATCCTCTCACACTGGGGTGACATAATGTCAACGTCCGCAAGGCCAATTGAACTTAAAATCACTTTATCATAAGGTCAAACGAATAAGAAACTCCCGTAAGGATTTGGGAAGTGTTATTGGTGTTGATGGTCCTTTATCGAATATTGGTCCATCACGTTCCTGTAACTAACTAGCTTCGATGTTATTCCCAGAGCCCCTACTTCCGTGAGGAACTTGGGGTCCTAAAAATAATATTTATAGGAAAATACTCTCTATTAGCAGCTTTCTATACTGCTTAGTCCCTTCAAAGTAAATTACGGTTTCTATCGATTTTATTGGTGGAAGTAATTGAATCTTTTATGCAGAAGTCTCCACTTTAATTGCACCAACACGGAGTATTTATTTGCTTAACTAGCATATGATAGTTAAATTAAAAATACAATAATATCATAGTTCTGTGCTTATTTACGGATATTTATTTCAATAACAAATAAAACTTCGGTAATTTTAGTAAAATGATTTATGATTGAAATATACCGTTTTGGTGCGGACCCCCACGTAAGCACATTTTTACATCACTGAGTGATTTAGGAATTATTACAAACTACCTAATTGCGTACGAATAATATCAGTGTACTACCCGAAAATTGAGAAAGCACAACATAGAAGCTACCACAAATTTTTAAACCTTTGTAATTTTACACATACGACAATTTTCCGCGAATACTAAAAAACCCTTCCGGCACGCAAAGTTTTAACGATCCATAAAATATATTAATGATTATTTTACGCTGCCAACTTTTGTAGCTTGCAAAAGTCAATAGCCTCAAGATATTGACACAATATTATAATGAATGTATGTACGAATGTTTGTGTGAGTGTTAGTACAACGCGGGGAGCTTCAGCAGTCAGTCGTATAACAAAACAGGTTCGTGCGCCCCAAAGTATGCACGTATGAAGAAACATACACACAAATGTACGTACAATGAAATGGAATCTGCAAAAGTTCGCGCGCTAAATTAGAAAATTTAATTAAAACCCATAAAAAATAATTTCGCGTGACTATGAATTAAATGCAAAGAAAAGTACGAAACAAAAGTGATTAAAATGCGGTGAATTGGAGGGAGCCTGTGAAATTAGTGTAGCTGCAACAGAAAGGATATTTTAAATAATGTATGAAATTTAAATTCAAATAAAAGAACAAAGTATTAAAAATGAATGGGAGAATGTTCGCAAACACGTTTTTATATTACTTACGTTGTTATTAATGAATGTTTACCAAAGAGCAAATGGGACAGACGCACCCATACATACTACATATGTACCGACACATATATTTTCGAAAGGGCTTAGCTTCACTTATACCATTAACAACATATGATATGCTAACAAAAGAAAGAGAATTGCAAAAATATTATAAGATCTAATTCTCCGGAAAGGAAAAAAAGCTACCAAATCCTAATATATGGTTACATGCAAACAGAAATTAATTAGGGCATGTCTCATATGCTGACTTTCGAATAATGTATATATATTGCTATAGTAAATAGATTGAATATATTTTATGTGATTTTCACATATCGACGTGCAATACGAAAAATTGTCACAGCTACCAATTTGGTCCATTTGAACCAAATGTCGTTCTGTCCAAACTGTTCCGTCCGCTGACTCCATTTTATAAATTTTCGTCCTTTTAGGCAAGTAGTCTCTATTTTCTCTATTTTTCTCGGCGCTAAAGATGCAGAACATTGCCAATAAAACTTGCTTGATTGAGCGGGAATCGACTTTCGCTACCCAACTATTTGCTTGAATGAATTTTTTACCACATTTTCTATGCCTGCGACACACGGGTTCAAAAGCTGCAGCCAGATTCCAGTAATTGCCATCGCCTAAGTGTTAAAATATGCTAAAATGCTAAAGCAAGAGAACTCTCACAATTTTAGGAGGAATTGCGACTCAGAAGCACAAGAAGCCTAGCTTTAATTTAATTACGTAATATTTTCGCCAGGTGGGGCCAGCGGACAGTGACAGCTAACAGATAATTTAGGCTTGGAAGCTATAAAGGAATAACATCAGATCTTAGGGAAAGCAGATTTGCATTGATTGTTGATGAAACGATAGACTATTGTTTTGTAAAAAAAGCTACATAAAATGCTTGATATTTCTTTTATTAACTATGTCACTCTGGAAAGTCTGAATGATATTTTCTATTTTCAGTTAGCTGCCTTAGACGAAGCTGAAAAGTGTCCAAGAATATGTGTAAGTCTTGCAACCTTAGACTAACAAAGTTGCTTCTATCATTAAAAAGAGAGGACTGTAGACTCATGACGGGTATTCTGACTGAACACTGCCTTCTGGTGTAACATGTCTTTAAATTGGGCTTGGTCAGTGATAGCAGATGTAGGAAGCGCTGGTTGGAGAAGGAAACGATCGAGCACATTTTTGTTCTCCTTCCCTGAGCTTACTAGGTTAAGACTCCAACTATTAAGAGTGATATAGCTGTCAGATCTAGAAGCAGCAAGTGGCATAGGTCCTGCAAGGCATATAGTATTTGCCAAGATGACGGCGTTTTTTTATAACATAGGTCCTTGTTTTTGATAGGGTTTTTCAGTTTTTTCAGCCAGTTCAACCTAACCTAACCTAGTGATTTTAGAGCTATATAATTGCAAAATCCAGGCAGATGTAGAATTAGATGTTTATATGGCATGAATAAGAAATGGTCTAAACAATAACATAGTTTAATATATAATTTACTGAGTCTCCCACATAGTTTGGGGACAGCAGCCTATTTAAATCCAAACTGCCCTATAAATTGGAGCTTATTTCATTCCTTAAAATAATACCGGTTCAAAACCAGATTTTCAAAGTTTGTTCGGTGAACCCTATAAACCAGTTCAATATGAAACTGATCACGACGTAGTCCCGTAGTATCCAAATGTGATAAAATATAATTTTTTTTGTTTATGCAACTAAAGCAGTGTTTGTTATTTTATTACATAAGCACAATCATTGTTAGTACACCATTAGAAGAGAAAACAAAATTTGGATCTATTTTTTTAAATTCGGTACTGTTTCTCTTCTAGAGATGAAAATTATGGTCAGAGTTGAAACTTTTTCCAGCCCAACAAAACACAACGACAAAGCATTACTGACTCAATTTCGGAGACTGCATACACTCGCACTCGAAATTACACCAGAATTCTTGAGATAGAAATTTACTTTGCATTCTCACCGACTAAGGTAGACGACGACAAAAATTATATCATTGATCTCAGAAAGCTAAAACATCTGAGTCATAAGACTACAAGGCATTGATATGGTGATGTTACAGCACCCTGGACTCGATGAGTTAAGCCATGGGAAACTGACTGTCCTTTCGCTTACGCAATGAGAGTACAATTGTGCTATGGAATGCAGACTCCTGGTTTGAGCTATCCTACAAAGGTATCAATCTGCCGGTCATATCAGACGATGTCGCTGTTAACACGGCGATTAACCTGTCTGTACTCGGATGCCTAAAATTCATAACATCGTTATATGATAAATATAAATAAATGTAAGGCGCGATAACCTTCGAAGCGATTTTAGGCCGAGCTTATCTTCGAAATTGCGTCGTGTTCCTTTTAATTTTTTCTTCAAATTTCCGACTACGAACGGCATTTTCAAGGCAGATGAGTTTTCACTGATGAGTTTTTCATGGCAGAAATACACTCGGAGTGCTTGCCAAACACTGCCGAGGGGCGACCCCGTTCAGAATAATTTTCTTCTAATTAAAAAAACTTGTTCTCTAAAATTTTGATGTTGCTTTGTCCGTGGCGTGAATCGAGGATCTTCGATGTGGTAGGCGGAGCACGCTAC
Source organism: Eurosta solidaginis (assembly GCF_040869045.1). Lineage (NCBI taxonomy): Eukaryota > Metazoa > Arthropoda > Insecta > Diptera > Tephritidae > Eurosta > Eurosta solidaginis. The sequence continues at coordinate 71,223,000 of NC_090323.1, read as the reverse complement.
TATCACACCATGGCGGGCTTTACATGATAAACATAATAATGTATCTGAGATAGGTGACGGAGTTCACAAAATCTGGCTGATTAAGAGATTCTCGTGGCACTTGTCTTATGAAAACTTATTCGATATAGTCATACCTAAATTCTGCAAGGATCTGAAGAAAATAATCTTTACAAGACAGAAAATGTTGACGGCAAATTATTAGAACGGCCTTAGGGTTATGTCCTGTAATATTAGGGTATAACTGGTTGTTTTAATATAGAAATTTCCTCTTCCATCAGCAAGAGTCACCAAAATCACACATCCATTTATTGATGTAAATAAATCGTTAAATATACTTTGCGATTTACTTTTGATGGAAATGTTACGTTTTGGTGTGGACCTCCATAATTGTTGTTCCGCGATATAACGCCATTCGTTTGAAATCATTTCCTTCACTTGCTAAGTGGTAAAAAATGACGCTGGATATTATTGCATAGATAAAAGCTTAAATTTGTGCTCCTATGGCAAATCAATACAAAAGTAGCAAACGTTGCGATAATTTAAAAATGTTAACAACATTGTTTTGAATAAAATAAAAAAGAGAAAACGGCATGAGAATATTTACATATATACAACGTACGTATGTATGCATGTTTGTAAAAACTGCCGGAAAGCCTTTAGCGCGTTACAAGAAATTGCAACATTGCTGCACGTGCATGTGTACGCTCTCTCAAAGATCTTTCTTGATATCCTTTTAAGAACTATTGAATGGCAACTGCGGGATATATTCGACTCCTAGCGGGAGCAGGACGCGCTGCTGTGACATTCTTTTGAACTAAAGCGCGCGCACCTATACATATACATTCATATTAACCAGCACTTAATGTGTGATGTGGCAGAAGCCGAATAAAAGAATGAAAAAAACTGGAAAAAAGTAGAAGTGAAGGAGGAATTTTTAGCGACAGCTTTGTGAGCCAAAACACAACAGGCGCACTGAGTTCGGCAATAAAAGTACTTTGGTGCTACACACATGTACCTATTATATATGTACAAATTTTTATGTGTCGGTATTTTGTAGTGCAACCAAAAACAATTGTTGACAGCTGCAACTGCATGCCTGAAGCTGATCTTTTCTTTTTTTTCGAACTACAGTCGCAGTAGCCGTCGCAAGATGCAACACATGCTGCGCATAGAAGCAATCATGCCAAGCGTGGATTGAATGTCGCTTAAATTCATTGCGATATATACGTCTATTCCGCTAGCATCACGGTTGTGTGACATATTCGCACTGTGTGTCAATTCTGTTTTTTGCCGTTAGTTATTTCTTATGATGGTTTTGTTAGAGCATCTTGGACGTACAGAGGTTCGAGTTACTCAAGATGTGACATCACACCGCAGACCCTTTAGGTGCCTGAGATCCATTGGTATAAAGTCAGTGTGTAGTCAGCAAAATCCCTATTGTGTGCATTATGATTGAAATCATTGCACGAATTTGTAGAATGTGAATGTTGATATATGAAATATGAAAATATTGTTAGTAGCTAGGCTAGTAATTGTACTATGGTAAGTTTATACCTTTATTTTTATTTAAATCAAATGTAAAAGTACTTTGCATTTTGTGAGCTTTATATGAATGCAGTTCTGTAATTAAATACGAATTTTAATATTTTAAATTTCAAAAAGGCTTACTGAGTTTGAAGATTTAATAATAAATATACGCGCACACATTAAGGCTTCTAAATACCTTAATGTAGATAAGTACCTTAACTGGTTTCAATCACCACAACGGTTAGTTTAAGGATTTAGAGGGCTGTATCAATAAAATCAGCTTAAAGTGGCAGGCTTTTAAATCATTGAAATGATAATTCAGTGCCCGTTGTAGCAAGGATAACCGCCTCCTGAACATAATAAATTTGGCATGCTTTCAAAGGTAGCGTTCTACCATACGTAGGAAACTTAATAATTTGAGAAATATCACACCCCTTCACTTGTGCCCTAAATAATACCTTACAAATATTATAGGTAACAATACACTGCTGATAGGACAACTGGAAAACTGCAGAAAGAGCGAAACATAAATCAACTTGTTGCATGTTTTTGTAATTATGCATAAGAAAAGGTGTTGGTTATGCGAGAACAATGGCCTTCACAAAAAAACAAAAACAAAAACTTTTAAGACAATTTTTTTTTGGGAACATTCTAAGAAAAATTCTGTAGGAGAACATTTTTATGTAGCTGTTACTTACTTACTTACTTTGCTTTGCACACAGAGTATATTAAATTTGATTGGAAAACGGTTGGTTGTACAGGCAAAAAGGAATCGAGACAGATATAGACTTCAATATATTAAAACCATCAGTATCGAAAAAAAATTTTATTGACCCATGTCCGTCCGTCCTTCCGTCCGTCTGTCCGTTAACACGATAACTTGAGTAAATTTTGAGGTATCTTGATGAAAATTGGTATGTAGGTTCCTGGACACTCATCTCTGATCGCTATTTAAAATGAACGAAATCGGACTATAACCACGCCCACTTTTGCGATATCGAAAATTTCGAAAAACCGAAAAAGTGCGTTAATTCATTACCAAAGACGGATAAAGCGATAAAGCTATTTTAGGTGGATTGACCTTATGACGCAAAATAGAAAATGAGTAAAATTATGGACAATGGGCCTGGCACCACCCACTTTTAAAAGAAGGCAATTTAAAAGTTTTCCAAGCTGTAATTTGGCAGTCGTTGAAGATATCATGATGACATTTGGCAGTAACGTTACACCTATTACTATATGTGTGCTCAATAAAAATTAGCAAAATCGGACACGAACACACCCACTTAAAAAAAAAAATTTAAGGAAAATTTTAACAAAAAATTTAATATCTTTACAGAATATAAGTAAATTATGTCAACATTCAACTCCAGTAATGATATGGTGCAACAAAAGACAAAAATAAAAGAAAATTTCAAATGCGCGTGGCTCCGCCCTTTTTCATTTAATTTGTCTAGAATACCTTTAATGCCATAAGTCGAACAAAAATTTACCAATCCTGTAAATTTTGGTGGGGGCATAGACTCTACGACGATAACTGTTTTCTGTGAAAATGGGCGAAATCGGTTGAAGCCACGCCCAGTTTTTATACACAGTCGACCGTCTGTCCTTCCGCTCGGCCGATAACACGATAACTTGACCAAAAATCGATATATCTTTACTAAACTTCGTGCACGTACTTATTTGAACTCGCTTTATCTTGGTATAAAAAATGGCCGAAATCCGACTATGACCACTCCCACTTTTTCGATATCGAAAATTACGGAAAAAGAAAAAAATGCCATAATTCTATACAAAATATGAAAAAAGGGATGAAACATGGTAATTGGATTGGTTAATTGACGCAAAATATAACTTTAGAAAAAACTTTGTAAAATGGGTGTGAAACCTACCATATTAAGTAGAGAAAATGAAAAAGTTCTTCAAGGCGAAATCAAAAGCCCTTGGAATCTTGGCAGGAATACTGTTCGTGGTATTACATATATAAATAAATTAGCGGTATCCAACAGATGAGGTTCTAGGTCACCCTGGTCCACATTTTGGTCGATATCTCGAAAACGCCTTCACATATAAACCTAAGAGCGACTCCTTTTAAAGCTCTTATTAGTACATTTAATTTGATACCCATATCGTACAAACACATTCTAGATTTACCCCGGGTCCACCTTTATGGCGATATCTCGAAAAGGCGTCAACCTATAGAACTAAGGCCCAATCCATTTTAAAATACTCATTAACACCTTTCATTTGATACACTTATCGTACAAACACATTCTAGAGTTACACCTCCTTATCTCGAAATGGCGTCCACCTATAAAACTATGGCCCACTCCCTTTTAAAATACTTTTTAATACCTTCCATTTGATACCCTTGTCATACAAACACATTCCAGTGTTACCCTAGGTTCACCATATAGGAAGGTGATTTTCCCCTTTGTGTCTCCAAAGCTCTCAGCTGAGTATGTAATGTTCGGTTACACCCGAACTTAGCCTTCCTTACTTGTTTTATATAATTCATTACCAAAGACGGATAAAGCGACCACTTCATGTTTGTTAGTAGGGGAATGTCCTGTACAAATATCCATTGAGTTTAAATTATAACTGTAGTCTACCGTTTCGGAACACTGTAATCTATTCCATGATCACCACAGCTCGCTCTTCACTTGGTTTTTTTTTCTTTGTCCCTCGAAGCGCCTATACCATTTGCAAGCTATCGAATTTAGCACAGTAAGGATATTTGAAAACTATTTACTTATCGGTTATATTACAATAGATTGTAATCCTATTTCGCATGCTTTGGTTATTTCCGTCTGTTTAACGGCCTTATTTGTAGATATATACGATGCACTATGGCTCCTTTTGAGTTTTTCCTTTGCAAATATCATAACTTTTGAACTATTGAAGATATTTAAATGTCTCGAGCTACACCTGAAGTTTTTTGAATTTTTAACAGTTAAGAAGGGTGCCACAAAAACAGGGTGCCTCATAATAATCCATCAAAATTTTAACATTTTAGATAAATCCAAAAACAATTAAACTTAATCTTTTGCATATGCCAAATTTTACCTTGATGTAGGTTTCTTTTCAGGATACCTAGAAAGATAACGTTATTTTTTTGCCCTAGAAAGAAAACGTACGTCTGAGAGACGTGTTGAAGTTTAAGGACCCTAAAGATATAAAAAAAACTTAAATGATTTGTTTTTTTTTAATCATTTATTTGATATATATTCACTTGTTTTGAATGTTTTTTAATGAAAAATATTATTTTTCAATATACTAAAAATTAAGTTTGTCTTTTCTTGGAATTTTCCTCACAAAAATCAGTCTTTTTCGAAGGACCTCAGTTTATAGCTAAAAAATTTAATGAAAATAAATTTTTTGTTCCTTAATTGAATGAATTAACTGTTTTAAACTATACTTAAAAAAATATTTGCTAAAATTACCATTTTAGCAAAAATTGCATATAAAATTTGTAGTTCCGCAAAAGATAACGATACGTCTCTTAGACGTATTTGTAAAAAACAGTCGTATATATTTCAGCAAACAAAAAAGTTACTACTGAAAACACCCCCACTGACAAGCTGGTAATGGTAGTTGAGAAAACTGAGAATGAGAATGTTCTCTCTTTACGATTGTTGGCGACTGAGAACATAATTAAAACGACGTATGTCTCACAGATGTACGTTATCTCACTATGGTTAAAATATTTAAAATTTCTCGCAACCTTCTCACAATATCTTTATTAACTCCAATTTCATCCTTTGGATTTAGGTATATTTTTTTTCTACTGTTTTTTGTTTTCTTCGATGTTGCGCTGTTTTGAAAACCTCAGGGCCTTTTGTTTGGGAAGTTTTTATTTTATTAAAATTTGTTTCCAAATTTGCTACATGAATGTTAAATGAAATGAAAAAAACCAATCACCACACATAGTTCTCAGTGCTGAAAATTTGTCAACTTAGAGTGGCTTTACCTTTTACCTTTTAAGCTCCAGTTACCTGCTTAATATATAATTATTTTTTTTAATCGTAATCTCTGAAAAGTTCTCTATTAGATATACATGTATTCGTTTTACCAAAAGTTTCATAAAATTTTTTTCGCCAGGCTTTTTCGGCATATGCGCCATAGTGCGACGGTGCAAGTCGTACGACTGCTATTTATAACCTCTTTCCATGCGTTGATTTCTTATATTTTCTTTAACGAAATTGTGTTTACTTTCTTAAAGCCGTTGGCTTCATTTAATTTCAATTTTCACTGAATTAGATTTCAGTTTTGAACTGAGTACCTACCTAACCAACAACTATTTGTTGTATTTGCTGTCATATTGTTCTGGTTGTTGTCTCTCATAGCTATTGTTCTACGGACATTGTGTTCTCAACAACCTTTGCAATTGCTGTTATTCTTCTTTTTATCGTAGCGGAATTTGTGTATAGATGTTTTTATCTGAATTTCGCTAACAATGTCCCATATAATGGCGCAAATTGAATTTGAATTGTTTCTTGACATATTTCTTCTTCTCAAATATTCATTGTAAACCTTCTGTCATTATCTTTTCTACTCGTTTCCAATTATTTGCTATTTTATGAAGGCAAAGAAAATCTGGATAGAAAAAAAGTAGATACTTTGGACACAGCAGTGTCGCCTACCTTATTTAACTTGCCTATTGTATCCCTCCAATCAGCAGTAAACAATGACCACCCTTGATACCCTCCTACGTACATACATACACACATATGTATATACATTGGCTTCAAGTTCGTGCAATTTTCTTTGCTATATCTTTGACTGCACCTTGAATACTTGTAACTGCTGCCGCAATTTAAAAGAGATTGAAAGTCCTTTTCACTGTCAACGTAATTATTGTTGTCGAAATGGCTTGTAAATATTATTCCTTACAGCCTCTCATATAAAAGTACATAAAAAGATTTAAGGAGACATCATGTTGCTTTGATTTTTTCTATTCAGAAGATCAGTTCAAAATCGGCTTTTACAAAAAGGTCAGAGAGTCTTAAAAAATATAAAGAGGTACTACTAATTGAATTACACCTGGTGAACCAGCGCAGAAGTTTGTGAAAAAGGAATTGCGAATTGTCAAAGTAATTGTAGTATTTTAATCCTAAGCCCCCTACTTATCTTATTTTAGGGCTGAGCTAGAAATTTAAAATCTAATAAAAAACAAGAGTCCTCAGAGTTTGCACATAATAAACCGTCATTGTTTGATATGATGTGATTACAATGAAATTTTGCTATGCCGTTGCATGGTGGGAAAGTGCTGGTGTCTTATACCGGAGGTCCCATGTTCAAGCTCTAAATGTTCATAGCGACATTTGTAAATATTTTTGATATCACGTAATTTAAATTTCTTATTAACAGATTTTTTGTTTCAGTCTCAAGTCAAGATGTGATCGTCTGATATTTGATCAGAATTTGTACGCAATTATTAGGGACGTTTAATAGGCCAATGTAAAGTTGTCTTTAAGTGAAAAGTCAAAGGCTGATATGAATTGTAAATGTATAGATATGTAAACTTAATAAACTAGGCAGAATATGTTTTTGTTCTTTGTTTAGTGTTTGCTATTTAGTGTTTTTTTTTCGGCTACTGCAGGAGCATTTCACGATTGTGCGCGACAAATTGTATGCATTTATAGAGTTTTTGTCCTTAACTAAACAAAGTTTTTAGTGCATTGATATTGTTTGGTACATGTACAAATAAAAATAGAAACTTTATGTAAGTAAAAAATCCAAAAAAGAGCTGCGTTTGAATGGGACAGCCAAATTTCCCAGATTTTTTGTTGCAGTGAGTCAGGTGAAAATTTGAGGCTCTCGCAATGAAGATTCTCTTTTAGTTTATTATTATTATTAGGCCTCAATGCACTGCGACCTTTAATTAGCTCTATTGTGCTTAACCTTTCGAATTTACTGTATGTGAAGGCTTTTAAGGCAATTAAATACCATTTCAGGCTTTTAACTCCATTTCTAGAAGGGATTTGGAGTCATGCTATCTAGATGGGATAGTCTCTGCATTGCCAGAGTAACATTTTGGCAGATAATGTGAACCGGAGTTTCATCCTCCAGCTCACGAAAGCGACATGTTTGTGTGACGGATAGATATAACTTCCTAAGGTGATATCGTAGACCCGCATAGTACCCAATGAGAGTTCGTAGGTGCTTCTATGTCGAGAAGAATGACAAGCGATGTTTTGAAGGTAAGTCCCTCCTCTATCATTGAGGTGAGCATGTAGAACCACCTCTACGGACTTGCCTTTAGAATAAGCATGTCGGCTGTTGGAGATTAGTACTGGATTTGCAGATCGCCTGACGTAGCCATCTAGCAGTCTCTCTAGAAGTTTTAGGAGCAAAGAGGTCAGACTTATTGGTCTGAGATCTTTTGGGTTGTTGCAGGATGTTTGGGTATGAAGACTACCTTAGTTTAGCTTCATTACGTGGGGATATAGGCCAGGTTGAGGCATGCTTTGTAGATATGAGCTATAAAAATAACAAAACAAAGTTTTTAAATACTCTCTTCTAGATATTTGTACATGGAAATTTATGTCTGTATGTATATATATGGATCACTAATAGTACAAAGTACCTCAATTTGAATTACCCTCCAAAATAATGTTTCTCCCCCTTTGAAGAAATCCCGGCGACGTCAATTTTACACCGACACACATTTCTTCAAACACCTTCTTTGAAATTTTGAGGAATGGTGTGATTAGCAAAATGTGAAAGACAGGAAAAATGCTAAAAGGTTAATCGTTCACAGGAACTCATTAATCAATTTGAGGTCAACAAAATAAGCGAAGCATGTAAATAGGGAAATAAGCAAGCAGAGAGTCGACAAAAAATTACTAAAAAGGAGGGAAATAAGGAAGTAAATATGCAAAACAGCCATGAACATCAATAAAATATAAGTATTGTTAGTGAATATAATGAAATAAGTAAAAGACGGAAGTAAAAGCTTAGTCTAGCGTGGGTGAAAAAGTACCACAAAACCAAATTCTGAGATAAAAAGCAAGGTAGTCTTATCTCTGCTGAAACTGAACACTATATACCCAGCTATGTGCTCTGATATTTATTATACATTTAAAGAGAAATTTAAAAGACCTGAAATATTCTACTTACATACATACGAACAGCCAGCAATAAAAATTGAGAATAAATAAATAAATGTAAGATGCGATAACCACCGAAAAGATTTTAAGCAGAGCTTCTCTTCCTATTTGAGTCGTGCTCCTTTTAATTTTTCCTACAAACTGGCGGGACGGGACCTACTTTCTATATGTAAACTCCGAACGGCATCTGCAAGGCGAATCACGCTACCATCACACCACGGCGGTCGCCGTATTAAGATATACGTAAAAACGAAATATAAAAAAAAAAAAATCAGTTAAAATGGAACAACTTTTAGAAAAAACTTTTAGAAAACATATTTGAATTTAATCAAGGAGGTATTGTTAAATATCTTGTTATTTCGATTGCATAATCGATGCTAAAAAGATTTTTGTAAAACATAACCAATGTGTTATTCTTGGGGAAGGTATAGGCCATCAATATTTTTTCGCGAATTTGGAAATAGAAGCTCTAATAAAAATTTAAAACCTTATGCTTAAATTATAGGGCTCCACAATTTGAAAACGGAATTGGTTAAAACATTTTTCCGCGTTCAGATATTATGACCAATAGAAAAAATAATAATTCCACCTTAAATTCACAAATTTTTCCAAGTTACGAAATTTTTTTAAAAACAAAGTTCAATATTTTTCCAATATTTGACTCTCTGTCAAACAAGGTAACTTTTTAGTTATCCAAGGAAAAAGTTGCTTTATCTGGCCCGTTTTTAATATTTTGTCCCTTACTCATTCTATGACAAATGTTTTATTTGGCGTCTGTGGCTCCTAGCACACTGCTATATCATCACTGCATTATCATCATGAACTCGCCACTAAACTGTGTATGATATATCTTTAGAAATTAAGAATATTCTGTTTAGTACCACACCAAGTGAGGTATGCTTTAATTCAGGACTACTGACAAATTTCAATATGATATTTTTAACAGATTTTGATTTGTGGCTTGCAATTTTTTTGAATTTTTTTCTTTTAAATGTGGGTGGTCCCAAGCTCATTTCCCGTCATCATCCTCACAAAGAGCCGGACTCCTACTATAAAGATTATGACAGTTGGGGACCAGCCAATAGAAATACGCACTACAACGAAATACTTAGGGGTGAAGGTAAACAGTAAGTTCGCCTTCTCGGAGCACATTTACGTTTCTCGAAATTTTCGATTTCGGTTATAGTTTGAATTCACCTATTTTAAACGCTAATCTATTATGGGCCCAGTTAAGCCTCTTAATCAAATTTCGTACAGATATGTCAATTTTTACTGAAGTTATCGTGTTCATTGACGAATGAATGGACGTAATCAATCAACATCTTTTTCGAAACTATTAATTTTGATTGTAGGAAGCTATATCTATCTCGATTCTTTTATGCCATTACATACAACCGTAATTCAATAAAATGTATAACACCCTTTTGTACAAGTACACGCTGGGTATAATAAGGACTGATTAAATTTATAAAGGGAAATTTTTTCTCTTTGTTGTGTTAAGGTATGTAAGTAGAGTTCACGACAGATGATGGTAAAAGCGTATGAAAAGGCTTAACCAATTTTTTTTCTATAATTTTTAAGCAATGTCTAAAACAGGGTGATAAGGAGATTTATTATAAAATTCATGCAGCTCAAACGGATTGGCTAAAAGGTTTGGGCAATCCAACATTCCAATCAGAAATTTTGATAATTCCAATCCACAAAGTTAAAAAACAACGTTTTAAATTTCAGCTTTTTCAACGATCAATCTTTCAACCTTCTCAATTAGAGTTTGTGGTCATTTCCAGGTAGATCATAATCATATTTTGATTTAAGCGGAGGCGAAATAAAACAAGAAGAGATCTTTTGGGGACAAGGATATAAAATAGTTATGATGAAGTTCCATCCGCCAAACCAACTTATGGACGAGGACAAAATAAGAAACATTGTTGATGTTCTTTTTTTGCACCCAGGGAGGATGGGCACGTTACCCATGAAAACCGCAACGTGGACAAATTCCGGGAAGAAAATATTAAAACCGGCCTGCGCAGTATGAGACCTAGAAAAGCCCCAGGGAGGCAATTAGGCCTGCTTAAAGTAATTTCCCAGAACTTATATTGCACATGTACAACAAATGGCTTGAAAACATATACAACAAATATGGAAGACAGCAAGTCTAGTTCTCACTTCAAAAGGAACAGGAGACCCCAACTCTCCATCGTCCTATAGCTCACAGCGGATGTTGCACACTGCAGAAAGTCATAATTGAAAAGTGGAAAGTGCCTTCCAACGATTAGCTCTTTGATGGATAGGGCGTTTCGGGATATTAAAAACTGGGCATCTAATGTCGGGTTGACAGCCAACGCAGAGAAGACGGATATGGTTTTGTTTACTAAGAGGCACAATATCCCAAATTGGACCAGGCCTAAGGTAGGTTGGGTGATCCTTCAGGAGAAACCTTGCACAAAATATCTAGGAATCAGCTTAGACAGTAAGCTATCGTGGAAGCTCAAAGTGCAGGAGAGGGTGAAGAAGGGCTCGACGGGATTTTATGCACGTACTAGAATGCTGGGGTGTACGTGTGGTTTATCGCCCCCCCCCCCCCTCCCCCTTTCTCGTTGGGTATTTACAGCGATTGTAAACCCTATCGTATACAATGCAGTTCTTGTTTGGTGAAAAGCCACACAAAAAGAACCTATCTCGAAAAATTAAAGGGGATAAGCAGGCTATCAATGCTTAGCATTACGGAAGCCCTCAAGACAACCCCGATGGCAGATTCCACCTGTATACCTTGTGGTACATAACATAGCGTTAACAACTGCAACGAGGCTCAGTGCATCAATTACAGGACGAACAGACTACTTGATTCCCTATCTGCGCTTCGACAGAGAAAGATGGTTGGCGCATGGGTGCTCAAATGGCGGGGGAGGCGATACATGTGTACAGAGATGGTCCCAAAGTAGTGGAAGGAGTAGGATCTGCGGTATACTGTGCTGATTCGTAAATAAACAGATCCTACATGCTGCTAGGTCACTGTACCGTTTTATAACCGGAAGTATTGGCCGTAACCAAAGCCAAGCAGCAATTTAGGCAATATTCTTTTGCAGCACAGAATCTAAAAGTGTGTTAGAGCGTAAGCAACCCCTGGAAATAATGGGGTCGCGGAAAAGCATACATCTATACTGGGTCCCAGGACATATGGAAATAGATGAGAATGAAAAAAGGAAGAACTGGCTAAAAAGAGCGCATCGTAGACGTCCCAATAAGATTGGGTGATATTAAGAGAAGGGTAGAGGTGCACATGAGCGACCAAGCGGGAAACTAACAAAGTTGCTTCTGTGATTAAAAAGATAGGACTGTAGACTTATGAGTAGGTTATATTCATGCATCGCCCTAGCAGTCAGAGAATTAGAAGCAAACATTTTTCTAACACTGTCTTGTTATAAAAATGGGAGAGTCCGATATGATATATTGAAACGTATGCGTTCCAAAGTGAAGTGCGAGTCAACAGTCCTATTAATAATATCAAATAAAAACTATGCAATAGGATACTATTTAAGGGAATCCAGTTAATTAGTAGTCAAATTGAACTTGGGCAGCATATCAATATATATTGATACCACAGGATGAAACATTTTTTTATTGTAGTATCCATGATTGGGTAAGATTTAGCCATATAATTCCCTCCTTGACCACATCTCTTTATTTCCCAAATGTTTTAAACAAAGTTATACTCCCAATTCAATCAAGATGTGTGTAACCAACCCCTGTACTATTCGCTCCATACTCGGAGTGTAACTATTTTCTCGCAGCTATTTCGAATGAAATGTGTTGATTTTACTTTTGTGGACCCAGAACGACCCGCTTTCAGTAACTTTTGCTAATTTAAAATTTCCTTAACTGCCTTGAAAGAAATTCAGCTCCAAGGCTATTCTATTCCATTTAATCTTCTTAGAGTGCAATCTCTTTTATACGAGTACGTACTTATTACAATAACGCGTTAAGACTTGTAAGATATTTTCATCGTTGCACCCTGTATACTATGACTTGTATGCGTAAGACAACTAGTAGAATAAAATAACCATATTTAATATAATGCAAGGATGGTAACAAAAAATTATAAAAATGATGATGAGCCCAATGACAATTATACGGTTAAAAAGAGCATAAACAACGCAAAAAATATCTCAAAATTGAATCTCTAGACAAACACCCCGAAGCAAATGATATGCGTTTGGTATGACATGAATAGACAGAAAAAGGTCAAAACTGTTTTTATAATTTTACAAAAGATAAAATAAATAAAACCACAAAAATTATAATGAACAAGATGGGACAGCTTAAATGACTAGAATGATGTTTTTGGTTCTTATTCGCGCCCACAAATATACATCAAAACCGCAAAGCGAAAAAAAAAGTCTAACAGTTCAGTTATGTCAAAGAGAAAAGGAGTAGATTGTACTGTTTATTTTTGGCGACAAAGTGTTTTTAATTATGTGTCTAAACGTTCACAGTTAATGCGTGTGTTTTTATAACTCCCAGCTCGACAGACAATACTATTATTTTTGAAATAACCTTAGGTGCCCCCTTTCACTAAGTTTGTTTGCCCTTCTTGGCCAGTTGCACTAATATTAGTATTTAAAGAAGGATATACCCATCAAATAAAATTCCGAAAGGCTCAGAATGACGAGCAAAATCGATTTAATCATGTCTCGTTGAACGCAAAGTTGTCTCTGAAATTATATCTAAAAGAAATTTGGTACCCTGCTGGAATGTCTTATTCTTCCAGTAATTTGAATGAATGGATCTAAAAATGTTATAGGCGCCAGTTCTCTTTACACCAGTTTTTCCCAAGTTACCGTTCAAATCTCTGTCGCCCCATGAAATTTTTCAGGTTCCATCAGTTTTGGGCATTGACATACATGCGTGTTCAAACATGTAATGCGTTTTCTGGTTTGGGGCATCTTCAGAAGAAATGTTCAAAAATGTCCGTCTCTTTCTCGTCCTTACAGCTTCAACAGAAATCATTCCTTGGTTGTTGTTGTTGTTTTTGTAGCGATAAAAGCACTCCCTGCATGTTTTGGGGAGAGTTATCGATGTTGATGATCCTTTGCCGGACATACATAGATCCAGTACGTTCTGGGAACAAGCACCGCTGGTGAACCGCTTCATGAACCGGTTATTTCGTACCTCTGATGCGACGAACCAGTTTGGTTCAAGTGATAAATTACCAATGAGATGTCTAATGGTGAATGTACGTACAGCCTTAGCAAGATGGATCGGATGCATATTAAATTGTAGAAAGATTACACTTTACAATTATCGATCTGTAGAAATGCAACGAAACTCAAAGCCTGGAGGACAAGTTTACGGCCGTAGAAGTATAGCGCCATCAAACGTTCGACGAACAGATTATTGAATCCCATTCCTGCGTTTCGATGAGGATCTAAGAGCCAAGATAGAAGTGGAAAGTTAGCGCCAGGGGCCGTAAATAATAAAAGAGGTTATACACGCACGCTTTGGTAGTTCCAAACTAATGGTTATGGTAGTGTTTGCGGTTGTAGTGTCTTTCAGGCAGAAGTAGTAGCACAGATCGAAAGCAGTACAAACAAAGAAAATGGCATCCCTTGAAGCTTGTGCCGCATACGTCCCAATCAGAATTGGCGGGATGAAAAGGCGAAAAGAGGCGCACATGATCAACCAAGCGGGAAATGCATTGAACCGATCTTAAGCTGCAAAGAGTCGAATTATCATGCAGATACAGGTCTCAGAACCTTAGACCAACAAGTTGCTCGTATCACTAAAAATAGGGGACTGTAGGCTCATAATGTGAAGACTGGATACTGCTTACTTGTGTCACATGCTTTTAGGCGTCGTTATTAATTGTTGTAGCAATAAGGACACTCCCCGAAGGTTTTGGTAAGTGTTATTGATGTTGATGGTTCTTTACAAACCATAATTAATATGACCACATTGAACCTTCTTTCTCACCCTGTTTCCCATCCCTAGTTGCATGAGAAACTTGAGGTCGCCAGAGCCACGGCTGTTAAAGAAACAGGATTCATCACAGGTAGGTGAGGTTGATTATTGGGTTGGAGAAGCTTTGAAATGCGCTGGCTACCCCTTAAAAGGGTTTTATTCTAAACCCCTAACCCGCTGTAATTAATTTAATAGCAGTGTACTCGTGTCCGCGCTAGTCAGAATAAGACTTCAACTTTTAGATTTAGATTTAGAAGCAACAAGTAGTTTCGGTCTAATTTGGTCTTCAAACAAACTTCTAAAAACACTTTGCACACATTCTGTATATGTGTGGTGCTCAAGGATCTGCCGGTTCAACCTTACCTACGATGAAAAGTTACATGTAATTTTATTTTTTAACAAGTTAATATTATAAGGAAATATCTCATCATAGTGCCAGAGGCACTTCATTATATCAAAAATTAACAAAAATTTGAGCACTTTATACAAAAAAAAAAAACCGAAATTTAAATTTTTCTTTGGAAGTTATGACCGAACCCAAACGAAAAATTAAGGTATACAATGTATTATACCTGAATTTATATGAGCTGTGTACTTTAGGAAGTTTTAATTTTAAGTGGGGAATTAATTTATCTTTGAATTGTTTTGGTAAAACTTGTTTCGACCATTTTTTGGGTGGTTTTTGGTTCTGTTTTTAAAATAAATCCGGTTCGGTTGAAATCTCCAAAGCATCGGGTGGTTCCGTTTGTGAGCCGGTTCGGTTCGACCTGGTTTGCAGCCATGATTTTAACCCTCATGCAGATTCTATCAGCATTTAGTATGATGGCACTAATATGGAATGATTTAAATAAGACCGCAAACTGCTCGATAGTTAAGCTGTACCTTACCTCGATGAAGAAGGAACAATAAGAAAATTAAGTGACATCAGTCTGTGTCGGCGCTAAGAATTTTGAATTTTGTATGAAATTTTAAGCTTGCGTTTTATTGTGTTATTCTTCTATTATTTCACACTGGCATATTATTATAATTTCGCGCTTGTTTCTTATTTTCGTTTTAGGCCTTTTGAACTTACAAAAAGGTTTCATTTTCTGTAAGGATGTTGATATCCTTTATAAACTTTTGCGTGTGGTTGCGTGCGGTTATTTCTTTTTCTGTTCCGTTTATTTGTAATTTGCAATTTTTTTTGGTGTCCTTAAAATTATTTACTTCAACCCAATAAATTTTGCACCTTATATTTGTGCTTCTGTTAGATAGGTAAGCCGTATTATATTTTTAACTCAACCCTATTTTTCAAGATTTTTTAAGAGATTGAGTTAAGTGCTTTCTAAAATGTCGTTCATTAGATTAAATTCTTACTGAAGTTTTTTCTTTCATTTTGTTAAAAAAAAAAAACATATAATATTTCAATTTGTAAGTATGTATGTTTGTTAAGAGAAGCCAAAAAGGCAAGCGGCTTTCTAATTAAAAATGTAATTTGAGGTGAATGGGATCTAAAATAAGTGCCTTATAATGTGTTAAAGGTTATCTAAGTATATTAAATTCAATGATTTAATTAGGTTGTAAGGTTTATTTTACTTTGCAAAAACTCACACATGAATTCTTAACCAATAAATACAACAAAGGCGAATTGTCAGCTTATTTTTTTGTGCCATAGGTGTTTTGGTATCCACTTACACGACGTCTACCGGAAATATAAGGCGCACTTCCGATTGCAAATATGTCCTTCTTAGACTGCAGAATCTTTTATTTGCCGAGTTATTTCAAGGGAATGTTTGCTAATTTTGCATGCATTTATGGGTATATAGATACAAATACTGCTTATGCGATGACAAGATATAAATACTGTTTCAAAGAATTGGATAAAATTTACTTTAATTTGATCAGGTGCACGTTGACCTAGGATTGCGAGCTAAGCTCTAAAAGCAAGGGAGATGGAGCCCCACTATGAAGAAGACATAAGTTTATTTCACTTCCCCAACGAAAATACTGCAAAACTGTTAACTTAACAATAATTTACTGGAAAACTTCAATAACTTTTGGTTTGCGGGCAGTCCCTCGCCCATTTTCCAAAATTTTACCACATTTTTATATCTCTCGTCATAAATTCAACCAATTTACCAAATTTCATCACTTGATTGGTCCTTGTTAATGAATTGTCACATTTTTCCCATTTTTAGAAATTCCCATAAAGATTTTTACTAAAGTGTGTGTGTTGCTAACAGATTTAGTTTATTTTCACAAAGTGAACACAATAGTAAGGACAAACTCATTTCCAAATTTCAATATGATACCTTCAACACCCTTTGATTTACTACTTAAAAAGCCCTCAAATTTTCGTCTTCCAAATGTGGGCGATGCCCCGCTCAATTTATAAAATTTAATCAAGTTTTATGTTTTCGGTCATAAAGTTAACCTATGTATATATCAAATTTCATCACTTTCTCGGTCTTTGGTAATGCAAAATGGCACTTGTTTTCATTTTGCAAAATTTTGATATAGCATATTGGCATAAAACAAGTAGGTCCCGTCCCGCCAATTTGCAGGAAAAATTAAAAAAGGAGCAGACGCAAATTGGAAGAAAAGCTCGGCCTAAAATCTCTTCGGAGGTTATCGCGCCTTACATATATTTATTTATTTATCTTCCTAGGGTTTAGATTTGCAGATCGAAATACCATTCAAATTATTTTCTTCTAAATGAAGGCAGTGCCACACTCATTTTAAGTCAACTCACATATCAAGTTTCGATACTTTGCGCGTCTTTGGTAAAGAATAATCGCATTTATTCCTTTTTTCGATAGCGAAAAGGTGGGCGTTGTTATTGTTCAATTTCGCCCATTTTCAATACCAATATATTCTAAATCCAAATAAGTCAGCATACAAAATTTCGTAAAGATATCAATATTTATTCCAGTTATCGTGATAATGGACGGACTGGCGGACATAGCTCAAAATTTGTTTCAAACTTGATAATGTTGATATATGGATTTCGATTCTTTAAGCAATAACGTTCCGTTATCCAATCAGTCTACTTCTCTGTGTTTAAATTTCATCCGGTTAAAATTTTAAAATTAATTGAAAAATAAGTCGAAAATCTCAAAATTATTTTGAAGCAAACCCCAAAAGGTTTAAAAAATCTAAAAATAGAAATCTTCAAACACTTCTGTGTTTAAACAAAACCAAAAGTTTGAAGTTGTTTCTGAAAATTAAAAAATAAAAACTTAACACTATACTTTAGTATTAAGAGAAAAAATTGTAGTTATGGCATTAACACGCTCAAAATTTAAATCCCAAGTGGATCTAAAATACTCAACGGTGTGTTCAGAAAGATACCACTCATTGATTTATCAACAGTTGTGTTTTCTGCAGGCGCCCAATAGTAAACTTAAAGCAGTTTACGGAAGCAATATCTTTTAAACTAAACCGATTGAGGAAAACTGGAAAGACTCAGAAGGGATTGGGAAAAAGAGAGAGGACGCAAAAGGCGAGAAAAACACAGCGGAATAATCAAATTAATCCAAATTCTGGGGTTTAGACTCCATTTTTATCAAAAATGAGATATCGCGGAAAATTTATGACCACAGATTTGTATTCAGCGTATAAGGTCCCAAAGAACACATCTGGTATTTCTTTATTTACAAGGCAAAACCACCTTTTCTTGAGAAGATTTTTGGGGAAATTAGTCTTTTCACCGTGTATGAGAATGGTTAAAATGAGATATTTCGTGAAAAAGAGCATTCCCGATTGTACTTGAAACGGATTTCGAAGCTTTACATTTGCACGAATCGTATGGCAGTATCTGGCGTCTTTTTATACTCAGTTGAGCAGAGCTCACAGAGTATATTAACTTTGATTGCATAACGGTTGGTTGTACAGGTATAAACGAATCGAGATAGATATAGACTTCCATATATCAAAATCATCAGTATCGAAAAAAAAATTCGATTGAGCCATGTCCGTCCGTCCGTCCGTCCGTTAACACGATAGCTTGAGTAAATTTTGAGGTATCTTGATGAAATTTGGTACGTAGGTTCCTGGGCACTCATCTCAGATCGCTATTTAAAATGAACGATATCGGACAATAACCACGCCCACTTTTTCAATATCGAAAATTTCGAAAAATCGAAAAAATGCGATAATTCAAATATGCATTAAGCGATGAAACTTGGTAGGTGAGTTGAGCTTATGACGCAGAATAGAAAACTAGTAAAATTTTGGACAATGGGCGTGGCACCGCCCACTTTTAAATGAAGGTAATTTAGAAGTTTTGCAAGCTGAAATTTGGCAGTCGTTGAAGATATCATGATGAAATTTGGCAGGAACGTTACTCTTATTACTTTATGTCTGCTTAATAAAAATTAGCAAAATCGGAGAACGACCACGCCCACTTTTTAAAAAAATTTTTTTTTAAATTCAAATTTTAAAAGAAAAGTTAATATCTTTACAGTATATAAGTAAATTATGTCATCATACAACTCCAGTAATGATATGTTGCAACAAAATACAAAAATAAAAGAAAATTTCAAAATGGCCGTGGCTCCGCCCTTTTTCATTTAATTTGTCTAGGATACTTTAAACGCCATAAGTCGAACAAAAATTTACCAATCCTTGTGAAATTTGGTAGAGGCTTAGATTCTAGGACGATAGCTGTTTTCTGTGAAAAAGGGCGAAATCGGTTGAAGCCACGCCCAGTTTTTATACACTGTCGACCGTCTGTCCTTCCGCTCGGCCGTTAACACGATAACTTGAGCAAAAATCGACGTATCTTTACTAAACTCAGTTCACATACTTATCTGAACTCACTTTGTATTGGTGTAAAAAATGGCCGAAATCCGACTATGACCACGCCCATTTTTTCGATATCGAAAATTACGAAAAATGAAAAAAATGCCATAATTATATACCAAATACGAAAAAATGGATGAAACATGGTAATTGTATTGGTGTATTGACGCAAAATATAACTTTAGAAAAAAACTTGGTAAAATTGGTGTGACACCTACCATAATAAGTAGAAGAAAATGAAAAAGTTTTGCAGGGCGAAATCAAAAGCCCTTGGAATTTTGGAAGGAATACTGTACGTGGTATTACATATATAAATAAATTAGCGGTACCCGACAGATGATGTTCTGGATCACCCTGGTCCACGTTTTGGTAGATATCTCGAAAACGCCTTCACATATACAACTAAGGGCCACTCCCTTTTAAAACCCTCATTAATACCTTTAATTTGATACCCATATCGTACAAACACATTCTACAGTCACCCCTGGTCCACCTTTATTTCGATATCTCGAAAAGGCGTTCACCTATGGAACTAAGGCCCACACCCTTTTAAAATACTCATTAACACCTTTCATTTGATACCCATATCCTACACAAAAGTTCTAGAGTCACCCCTGGCCCACCTTTACGGCGATATCTCGAAAAGGCATCCACCTGTAGAACTAAGGCCCATTCCCTTTTAAAATACTCATTAACACCTTTCATTTGATACCCATATCGTACAAACAAATTCTAGAGTCACCCCTGGTCTACCTTTATGGAGATATCTCGAAAAGGCGTCCACCTATAGAACTAAGACCCACGCCCTTTTAAAATACTCATTAACACCTTTCATATGATACCCATATCGTACAAACAAATTCTAGAGTCACCCCTGGTCTACCTTTATGGAGATATCTCGAAAAGGCGTCCACCTATAGAACTAAGACCCACGCCGTTTTAAAATACTCATTAACACCTTTCATATGATACCCATATCGTACAAACAAATTCTAGAGTCACCCCTGGTCCACCTTAATGTCGATATCTCGAAAAGGCATCCACCTATAGAACTAAGGCCCACGCCTTTTTAAAATACTCATTAACACCTTTCATTTGATACCCATATTGTACAAACAAATTCTAGAGTCACCCCTGGTCTACCTTTATGGAGATATCTCGAAAAGGCGTCCACCTATAGAACTAAGACCCACGCCCTTTTTAAATACTCATTAACACCTTTCATTTGATACCCATATTGTACAAACAAATTCTAGAGTCACCCCTGGTCTACCTTTATGGAGATATCTCGAAAAGGCGTCCACCTATAGAACTAAGACCCACGCCCTTTTTAAATACTCATTAACACCTTTCATTTGATACCCATATTGTACAAACAAATTCTAGAGTCACCCCTGGTCCACCTTAATGTCGATATCTCGAAAAGGCATCCACCTATAGAACTAAGGCCCACGCCTTTTTAAAATACTCATTAATACCTTTAATTTGATACCCATATCGTACAAACAAATTCTAGTGTCACCCCTGGTCCACCTTTATGGCGATATCTCGAAAAGGGGTCCACCTTTAGAACTAAGGCCCACACCCTTTTAAAATACTCATTAGCACCTTTCATTTGATACCCATATTGTACAAACGCATTCTAGAGTCACCCCTGATCCACGTTTATGGCGATATCCGGAAAAGTTGCCCACCCATAGAACAAAAGCCCACTCCCTTTTAAAACACTTATTACACTTTTCGTTTGACACCCATATTGTACAAACACATTCTAGAGTCAACCCAGGTCCACTTTTATAACGATATTCCGAAATGCGTCCACCTATAGAACTTAGGCCCACTACCTTTTAAAATACTCATTAACACCTTTCATTTGATACCCATATCGTACAAACAAATTCTAGAGTCACCCCTGGTCCACGTTTATGGCGATATCTCTAATGTTCGGTTACACCCGAACTTAGCCTTCCTTACTTGTTATTTTTAAATCTGCACTCTGAAAAAAACACCAACCCCATATAAGAAACCCTCGACTGTAAAATTAAGCACATTGACTAAAAATCCACTGCCGTGACAGTTACATAGTTAAATTGTTTTAATTTTTGATGCTTGAACATCTTTGCTCACAGCATGGGAGAATGAACGCGTCAAATTTCTATTGATTGTCATAAGTAAGACCAACTGAACCCTAGGACCTACCTAATTATTTTCTAGCTTTTAGTATTATTATTACTTCATGCAAGTATTGTTTTCAATAAAACTGTTTAACTTAAAAATTTTTTTTTAATTATTTTATATATGGATATGGATTCGTCAACTTTGCCAGGATTTTAAGGTATACTTTTAAGCGTAGTCTTTGTTAGTGGTATGCTTTGAAGTGGGTGCATGAAAAATGCAAGTGCAGTCGTAGTGTAGTATTGGTATGCAGTATGGAGTAATAGGGAAGGTAAATGGAAGAGTAGTCTCTACACTGTAGCGGAATGTGCGAAGAATGTACATGGTAGAGTTTATATGAGCGAAATCACACAGAAACTCAAGGCAAAAACGTCACCTATAAATTAAAGTCTCACGAAGAGATGTATACACTCTGTCGTTTCAATGGAAATAAAGAACCAAAGATATAACAGCAAACAAGAGCTAATGAGTGTTTTTTAATTACGGATTAAGTGTTTACAAAAGAAAAGCATCTGGTTGTGTATTGAGGTAAAAGCTGGAGTTTTTTTTTTTTTTTTTATTTTTATACTCAGTTGAGCAGAGCTCACAGAGTATATTAAGTTTGATTGGATAACGGTTGGTTGTACATATATAAAGGATATCGAAAATTTCGAAAAACCGAAAAATTGCGATAATTCATTACAAAAGACAGCTAAAGCGCCGAAACTTGGTAGATGAGTTGAACTTATGACACGGAATAGAAAATTAGTAAAATTTTGGACAACGGGCGTGGCACCGCCCACTTTTAAAAGAAGGTAATTTAAAATTTTGCAAGCTGTAATTTGGCAGTCGTTGAAGATATCATGATGAAATTTGGCAGGAACGTTACTCCTATTACTATATGTACGCTTAATAAAAATTAGCAAAATTGGAGAAGGACCACGCCCACTTAAAAAAAAATTTTTTTTAAAGTAAAATTTTAACAAAAAATTTAATATCTTTACAGTATATAAGTAAATTATGTCAACATTCAACTCCAGCAATAATATGGTGCAACAAAATACAAAAATAAAAGAAAATTTCAAAATGGGCGTGGCTCCGCCCTTTTTCATTTAATTTGTCTTGGATACTTTTAACGCCATAAGTCGAACAAAAATTAACCAATCCTTTTGAAATTCGGTAGGGGCACAGATTTTATGACATTAACTGTTTTCTGTGAAAATGGGCGAAATCGGTTGATGCCACGCCCAGTTTTTATACACAGTCGTCCGTCTGTCCTTCCGCATGGCCGTTAACACGATAACTTGAGCAAAAATCGACATATCTTTAATGAACTTAGTTCACGTGCTTACTTGAACTCACTTTATCTTGGTATGAAAAATGAACGAAATCCGACCATGACCACGCCCACTTTTTCGATATCGAAAATTAGTTAAAATGAAAAAATGCCATAATTCTATACCAAATACGCAAAAAGGGATGAAACATGGTAAGGTAATTGGATTGTTTTATTGACGCGAAATATAACTTTAGAAAAAACTTTATAAAATGGTTGTGACACCTACCATATTAAGTAGAAGAAAATGAAAAAGTTCTGCAGGGCGAAATAAAAAACCCTTAAAATCTTGGCAGGTATTACATATATAAATAAATTAGCGGTATCCAACAGATGATGTTCTGGGTCACCCTGGTCCACATTTTGGTCGATATCTGGAAAACGCCTTCACACCACTCCCTTTTAAAACTCTCATTAATACCTTTAATTTGATACCCATATCGTACAAACTCATTCTAGAGTCACCCCTGGTCGACCTTTATGGCGATATCTCGAAAGTCCACCTGTAGAACTAAGCCCCACTCCCTTTTAAAATGCTCATTAACCCCTTTCATTTGATACCCATATAGTGCAAACAAATTCTAGGGTCACCCCTGCTCCACCTTTATGGCGATATCTCGAAACCGCGTCCACCTATGGAACTAAGGATTACTCCCTTTTAAAATACTCATTAACACCTTTCTTTTGATACCCATATTGTACAAACAAATTCGCTATCTCGAAACGGCGTCCACCTATGGAACTAAGGATTACTCCCTTTAAAAATACTCATTAACACCTTTCATTTGATACCCATATCGTACAAACGCATTCTAGAGTCACCCCTGATCCACCTTTATGGCGATATCTCGAAAAGGCGACCACCTATACAACAACCACCACTCCCTTTTAAAATCCTCATTAATACCTTTAATTTGATACCCATAGCGTACAAAACATTCTAGAGTCACCCCTGGTCCACCTTTATGGCGATATTTCGAAACGGCATCCACCTATAGAACTAAGGCCCACTCCCTTTTAAAATACTCATTGGCACAATTCGTTTGATGCCCATATTTTACAAACAAATTCTAGGGTCACCCCTGGTCCACCTTTGTGGCGATATCTTGAAACGGCGTCCACCTATGGAACTAAGGATTACTCACTTTTCAAATACTCATTAACACCATTCGTCTGATGCTCATATCGTACAAACGCATTCTAGAGTCAACCCTGATCCACCTTTATGGCTATATCCCTAAATGGCGTCCACCTATAGAACTATGGCCCACTCCCTCATAAAATACTCTTTAATGCCTTTCATTTGATACACATTCCAGGGTTTCCTCGGTTCATTTTCCTACATGGTTATTTTCCCTTACGTTGTCACCATAGCTCTCAACTGAGTATGTAATGTTCGGTTACACCCGAACTTAACCTTCCTTACTTGTTAATAGCTATTTCCCTCGTTTATTTAAATCCCGTATTATTCATCATTTTTGGGGATCATTTCACGTGGATTTGCTCTTTATAGCTCTTAAATATTTTTTATGAAGAAGCTAGTTGAAGTCAATTTTGTGACTTTATTTTCGTTTCGTACATTTTTTTGAATTGGATTTTTTTTAAAGTAATATGCGAGTTTTCTGGCATTATCATCCGTGACTATGAAACTCAGATTTTTGTGAACATTTTCATCCACCAGCACTCTTCAACTCTCGTGGTGCGACACTCACATATTGATCCATATTTCAGAATGCCAATAAAAAGCCCTATCTCTCTCATCCAATGAATACAGCCGCTTAATCTTCGGTATCAAAGTAGACATCATCAATGAATACAGGTATTTCTTGACGATGAATTCACGTCTCACCGTACCTTCCGATTTCCCATAGTAAAAGCCAAATCTGCGGGTTTGAGCCCAGAAACCTTCTCTACAGATGAGATCTATTGTCCGTGGACGAACGAAATCACGAACCCGCAGAATTTAAAAGCCAATACCTGGATAGATGAGGTCAAGTCATAGACAAAACTGCCTTTAACTACTGCTACAATAAATTCACAAGTTGTTGTATTACAATTTACTCCATTATCAGTTAAAATACATACATTAGTGAAACGTTACTCGAATGCTTACGTAAGAAGTATTGCCTTTATAATAGTTACTACAATTTGTTTATCTTGATGATGACAATGAAGCAATAGACAACAGTGTACCATCAGTAACAGTTGTTGTTGTTTACGTTATTAGTTGTAATATTGCTGGAAACATACTAGGGAAATATCAACGAATAAACAAAGCAAAATATAGCAAATGCAAGTAAAACCAAAGCAAACAAACAAACAAAGAGTCGCAACAAACAACATCAGAAATTAGTGGATAACTAAGTTGCAGTGGTTGGTGCGAGTAGCGGCATTACTTAAAAAGAAATGTGCATTGCACCCGGAAAAAGGATGCACTTCAGTGGCGCATCAACAACAGAAAGCACTACTTACGTAGCCAATAACAATCGTAATGTAAAGCAACAAACGCATACTGACTTATAGAGTGTGTATACGTCACATACACCTATATACATATATATATATATATATATATATATATAAATATATATACTTACACGAAATAAACAAACAGATGCACATAAAGCAAAAAGGACACTTTCATTTGTTTGTCTTGCTGTGCACTTAGTTGCTTCGTTGCATTTGTATGGACAGTTATTTTTCTGAGCAGAAAGTGAACATGCGAGTGAACGGCGAAAGTAAACAAAAAAGTGCCGGCTTGACTTGTCCTAAATGCAATATTATTAAATAAACTACAAATCTACATACATAACTAACTATGTAGGTATATACTAAGCCACATTCATGTTGTTATTGCCAGTTGATGGCGGTCAGAGACGAGTGCTAAATCAACATTCAAATCCACTCTCGTCCATTTCAACTTCGCACGAAATGAATGTCATATTTTTGACATTCGCAAATTTAATTTTGAAGAAGACAATTTTACAAAACTTTGCAATGTGGTAATGATAAAATTTTTGTGGATTGGATCACTTCGGAGTATTTAAGTGCAATCACGTTTTGCTTACAACCGTTGATTGTTCTACCACTAATTGTGTAAAAATAAAAACCTTCAATCATTTGCATGTGAATTATTGCAATTACATTCTTTACAATCATTTGAATACATGTGATTGCAGTCGCTTTTCTTTACAATCATTGATTGCAAGCATATGTATATCGGCAACAATCATTGATTGTATAAAAAGTCTGAAGAAACAAAAGTATTTTAATTTTTTTTTTAATGAATACGGTACCACAATGGCAATTAGCTCACCTTGTCGCTGGGGTACTGTGAAATACACACTTTCTTCTAAAGAGCTATTGGCCTTCAGTAGTAACAACTTTCCCAAAATTACTACCAGATAGCCAACTACGTCGTGAAGAATTTATAAAATTATCAAACTAAAACAGATGATCTACAACAGTAGAAGACAGTAATGGGCGAGTCTTTCCATACTATTTTTCTGGCAGCGTAAAGCTAGAGTCTCTGTGATAATCATCAGAAGAAAATTGTATTTCTTTGTCCGGCATTATGATAGTACAATTAAATTAATGTGTGTTCAATTAAGGATAAGACATATGGCATATCCTACGCATAGTCGTCAAATAATAAATAGAACTGATCACCTGATTTTCAAAAATATTATCGTAGTCTCAATCTGCGTCTCTTTCTATCACTCACATCCTATCAAAACGATGCCAAAACCCTTAAAAGTAGCCTTTTTGAACAAAATGTCACGTTCCTCATATAACTAGTGGGAGGCTCAGCGGCTAGTTGGCCCAGAAGGTTCAATTTGGTCATATTAAATCGTTCCTAAAATTAATGAGCTTCTGCCTTAATGATGCTCTGAATACAAATTGCGGTTTGTACACTCAAAAAAAGTTTGCTCAGAACATGGAAAATGTGCTGAGTTCTTCGCCGTAGTGATTGCTTTCTCTATACAAATGATAAAGAAAATGTCCGTGCCTTGTTTTAAGAAAATCTTCACTGTTTTGAGGGAGAAATTTCTATGGCGAAAAATTATTCCAATTTTGGAATTTTTCTTGGAGTGTACTATTATGACAAACTGTGGGTATTAGTATACTTGCGAGTATTATACCAGCAACACAATTTTGATGAGGCCATGTCATAATCTATCATACAATTTAGTTTGTTGGAAAAAATATTTTCGAAAGATAGGTGTTTTGATTAATGGCAACTTGATATTAACTGAAAGTTGTTAATTATTAGGTACAGTATAGTGTTATACGATCCGTGGTTTGGGTTGCCAACTCTACAGCTCTGAGTTTGAGGGTCCTTCTCCAGTCTCCGGGTTTCAGACGAAACGTGATCGTTCAAAAATAAATACAAGCACGTTCTATTAATGAGTCTTACTTAAGTTAAATTTGCGAATCTAAAAACCTTGATATTAAACGCAATTCCTTTTAAATAGCATCATTCAAACGCTCATTGCTGCTATTTTATATACTAAATATGATTTTCGGTAGTTCCCATTTTGCCGTATTTCAATGGAACTTGAATACCCTATTGAAATGATTCTCAGCTCATACTAAAGCTGAAGATATACGTGTGCGAAGGGTTTAAAAAATCGTTTGGTCTTTTGCCGACCAATTTCTTAAAGTTTTCAGCCCTTTTCGCAGTCGAAAGCCATTTTATAAGCCACAATTGCTCTTAATTTCTTTATAAATATGAGAATTTCTAATAAAAGGAGCAAAGCCTTTTAATAAACACTCACACTGAAACTAAATGACAATAGATATTCTCATTTGACGTATTTCCGAACTTGAACACCAATACCTCTTTCTGACTAGTTTTGTGTTTCATAGCAGGGTGTGTACTTTGGGGAATGGTTTGCATTCTCAAGTGTCACAATATCCCTCACTTTAAAATCGCGTCGGTAAACCATCACAATATCATTCCTCTTTTTATACGAAAACTTCTTTTTATAATAAATCTGGAAACATTTAGTTTTAAAATCCCAATCAAATTTCATCTTCCATACACTTGACTAGTATTTATAATTAGTAAAAAAACAGGTGAGATTCGTCGTGATAAATTGAAGTAACCTACAAATAGGAGGGGATGTCTCATAAATACTTATGAAAATAGAATATGCTTTCAAATAAACAAACAAGTTCAAAAAGTAAATATTATTTTTAGTACTCATTCATTTTTTAAGTGGATATAACATTGACATTGTTAAATATATCACTACTAAACCATTAAATATTCTTCTAGTTGTCATTGAATGGATGAGGAGCATTTGGCCAGTAGCGAGACTACTTACTCAAATAACGATCACATATGTACACGACATATCATACAAACTTACATATGGCAAACAACGGTCGAAACAAGACTAATTCACCAGGGAAACATCGTAATTAGACATGAGTACCATACGCATTCAGCATCTCAATTTAATAAAATCAAACAACAACAAAATTTATTTGAAGCATTTGGAATGAATCAATCAATGTGACTCAAATTGGGGCGATGAACCCGCTTTTACTTATGCGCTGCAGGAAGTGCAACTGTATGTAACTGGAGCACCGCTTGTAAAATTCATTTTCTATTCAAGTATTTTAAATATGTAATACACCATAAAGCAGCTAATAAAGTTATTTAGAACTTTATAGGAATTCACAGCATGTCAATAAAAATTTACTTAGAGAAGATGTGAAAAAGTCGAAAAGTAAAAATTGATTGTAGGCAAAGGTGTAAAGGGTAAAAAGTGTGTGCGCGAGATTTTTCAAGACTACAGAAATTGTTGTGAACATAATTTGAAATACCTTAAATAATAGTAAATAGGGAGCAATAGAGGATATTAGAGGAATGAAAATTAAATACCCCATGGGGCATTTTGTCTTTTATAAAAAGTGCTCATAAACCGGAGCACAAGCAACAGGGACACTAGGGCTCACATAATGAGAATAGAGGGAATATGTTGAAATTATAAGTCACAGATATGCAACGTACTTTATTTAACAAATGATAAAGGATGGGATCAATATTTATTTTTACCGTTTATGATAACTTCTAAAAACAAATTTGTGCAAACCTTCAAAAGAAAAATAAATTGTTATAAGGACTAATTCGAAAAGAAAGTTCACACTTTTAATTAGTTACGTACTATGGACACATTCAGACTATGTGTTGTCTTTATTGACCGGCCAGCTCAACCTAACATAAATAAAAAAAATAAATAAATGTAAGGCGCGATAACCTCCGAAGAGATCTAAGGCCGAGCTTCTCTTCCAATTTGCGTCGTGCTCCTCTTGATTTTTCCCTACAAATTGGCCGGACGGGACCTACATGTTTTATGCCGACTCCGAACGGCATCTGCAAGGCAGATGAGTTTTCACTGAGAGCTTTTCATGGCAGAAATACAATCGGTGCGCTTGCCAGACACTGCCGAGGGGCGACCCCGCTTAGAAAAATTTTCTTCTAATTGAAAAATCTTATTTCTAAAATTTTGATGTTGCTATGCCCGGGAGTTGAACCCAGGGCATACGGTGTGATAGGCGGAGCACGCTACCGTCACACCACGGTGACCTAACATACATATATTATTTATTGTTCAGATAAGTGATTCAGGGTCATAGCTATCTCATGCAGAAAATAAAAAACGTGAAACTTTATGTGCGCTTTACCGATCTATTTGTATACCTCTCATGAAAATGAATCGGTATTTTAAGTTTGTCACGAATCTCAAAATTGTAAGTCCTTAAATGAGAAGAAATAGTGCCAACAATAAGTATTCCAAAATTATCAATGTGGCAAGCTGAGTTGATTTAGCCATGTCCGTCTGTCCGTCCGTCCGTCCGTCTGTCTCTCTGTTTGAACGCAAACTAGTCCCTAAATTTTTGAGATATATTGATGAAATCTGGTTAGCTGGTATAGCTGTGTGTCCGATTCGTCATTTGTCGAAACGACTGCATCAGACCACTATAGCATATATACAACCGATTTTCCGAAAAAGAGTTTTTTTTCATTTATTCCTCATTTTGACAGCTAGAAGACTGAAATTTCACAGGATGAATACATATAAGCCGTACATTGTTGTCTGGAAAAATTATCGAAATTGTCGTTTATATATGTTTCTTCTCTATACACATCCTAACCAGGTGCTTGTTGGGACATAGGATAATAGCGGAAGACAGGCTCATCCTAACTAGTTTTATTAAAATTTTTCGCTGATATTTTCTAGGAAGTAAGCTTTGGCATGGGATATTTTTTGAATCCGCAAACTCTGCAGATATATTTGAGGAGAGTTCCATGATAATGATTACATGGTATAACCGCTCTCTCTTCAGGTCAGCGATGATTAATTCTTTAAGGTTTTTTTGCAGTTAAATACTTAAAAGCAAATTAAATAAGTAAAAAGTAAACAAATTTAAATATTCAAATTTGTTTTTGTTTGAGAAAAAAGAAAAATATGTATGTGTGCAATTGAGAGATTTGAAAATTTTTTTATTGCGGAAATCGTCAATAATGTCAGAAACGGTTATACCTTGTAAATGTTTTTATTATGGTAAGTTTTCATTTCTACAAAATATTCTAACAGTTACACGAAGATATCCTGCAGCGAAAAAAGGAGAAAGTCGCGCTAAGCTGCAGTTCAGCAATGTATGTTTTAGGACTACTACTGATGCAGGGCGGGACATTTCACAGCCACACTTGTACCACATGCTTAAATCTGAACTATATGTATTTATAATAGTCAAATAAGGGCTAGGACTATCTCAGAGGAGTTCAAATGCGTTAAAAATGTTTCCAGAAGGGGTAGTTGCCATTTTGTGGGCCATCTCAATGTTAAATACGCAGATGAAGGCACAGCCAGGGGAAAAAATTAGAACTAGCACCATCCCATAACGCGATAGTTCTGCGTCAGTTCAAAGAATATATATAACCCAATTAACCCATACAATTTCTAACCAAAATTTTTATGGAGTCTCATTATGGTCCCCAAAATAATATTTGAATTCGGTCCCGACGTAAAACACCACACACAAAGACCCAGAGGGTTGGCGTAAGGGTGCAGAAATGGCAGAACATACTAAATACGTGTATAACGATGATTCCAAACTAACGGAAGGAGTCGGATCTGCTGAGTACTATGTCGATACAGCAGAGGAAAAAGCTTTGGACGTGAAGGAAGCAGCAGAAATTGAGGAAGCGTGCTTAAGCTGCAGTCGCGTAACCATACGTATTGCCAGTGAGGCGGCTACCGAGGTAATAATCTCACACAGTACTTCATAAAAAAGTGTGTTGGAATGCAAAGAAGTATTAGAGAGACTTCGCCCATGATGGACCATACACTTATACTAGGTTCCTGGGCATAAAGAGACAGGAGGTAACGAAAAGGCCGATGAGTTGGCAAAAGAGGATGTAGCGCTTGATGAATCGGCGGTAGACGTTCCAATTCGTTTGGGAGAAATTAAGGAGGCAAATGTTGCATATGATAGATTAAGCAAGAAAGACGTGAACAGTAGCACGTGGCTCCAACATTTCCAAGATCATGCAGAAATCCTGCGACGCTAGACTCACAAATATTCTTACGGTATGCATACTAACTGGATACTGCTTTCTGGCGTCACATGCTTATAATTAAAGCCTTTTTAGTAACAGCAGACGTAAGAATTTTTTAAGCTTCATTCTTAATTGACAGCTGACAAAGTATTTACACAAATGCTGATTTCAATTTATCAATGAATTTGTTGAGCTCCCCTGAGGCTGTAAGTCAAGCGATGAAATGAATACTTCTGTGGCTATGTATGTGTCCTAGAAGTTTTAAATAGCTACGTTGCTTGAACTTGACTTGTTAGCAAAATGTATTGCATTACCACAAAATACGACTCTAGTTTTAGATTTGAATTCGCGAAGACTAATTTTAACAAACTAAACCAAATTGAATCTACAGTAGTTTGGCCCAAATAATGTTTCTGACCTCAATAGCAATCTTCAAGCTATTCGTAAAAGACACGTGCCTAAGCGTAAATGTGTTTCCACTGAACTAGTCCAAATATGTTCACAAAAGAGCTAAAATCTTTAAAATATAAAAAACTGCCCTCCTTCAAGATGACAGATTCACACTCTGACTACTTGAAATACTCATTATTGCGTCATAAATATTTTTTTAATTAAGTAAAAGTGTTACAGTACTTATCTATACGATGAAAAAGAAAATAACTTGCAATCAGAAAGCTTTCTATGATTTCGTAAACTTGAAACTCGGGGCAAATTTTTTCCTTCAGGTATGAAATTCCGTGATGATTTCTCCAGCGACCATCAAGATATTGCTAACTCCTTTGCACAATTTTTCAAATCTAACTATTCCGCTGAACTTAACTCTTTGTCTAATGAATATCCGTTTGAACTTAACTTACTTAACGCAATTAGTATTCCAGCAATATCTCCAGATGAAGTTCTTTCATATTTAACGTCTTTAAAGGAGTCTGGCGGCCACCGTGGTGTGATGGTAGCGTGCTCCGCCTATCACACCGTATGCCCTGAGTTCAACTCCCGGGCAAAGCAACATCAAAATTTTAGAAATAAGATTTTTCAATTAGAAGAAAATTTTTCTAAGCGGGGTCGCCCCTCGGCAGTGTCTGGCAAGCGCTCCGATTGTATTTCTGCCATGAAAAGCTCTCAGTGAAAACTCATCTGACTCGCAGATACCGTTCGGAGTCGGCATAAAACATGTAGGTCCCGTCCGCCAATTTGTAGGGAAAAATCAAGAGGAGCACGACGCAAATTGGAAGAGAAGCTCGGCCTTAGATCTCTTCGGAGGTTATCGCGCCTTACATTTATTTTTTTTTTTTTTTTAAAGGAGTCTTGACCTAATTCCCACATGTTTTCTTAAAAAATGCGCTGAACACATTTATCAGCCTCTAACTGATTTATTCAATATGTCACTAAAATATTGTGTTTTCCCTGCTGCTTTGAAGGAATCTCCCACTCCTTTACTTGGCTTTCAACCTAGTCTCACCAAGTGGATCTCCTCGTATCTCTGCGGTTGAACGCAAAAACTAATTTTAAACAAGTAAGGAGGGCTAAGTTCGGGTGTAACCGAACATTACATACTCAGTTGAGAGCTATGGAGACAAAATAAGGAAAATCACCATGTAGGAAAATGAACCTAGGGTAAGCCTGGAATGTGTTATTTGTACGATATGGGTATCAAATGAAAGGTGTTAATGAGTATTTTCAAATGGAGTGATCCTTAGTTCCATAGGTGGACGCCGTTTCGAGATATCGCCATAAAGGTGGACCAGGGGTGACTCTAGAATGTGTTTGTACGATATGGGTATCAAACGAAAGGTGTTACTGAGCATTTTAAAAGAGAGTGGACATTAGGTCTATAGGTGGACGCCTTTTCGAAATGTCGCCATTAGGGTGGGCCAGGCGTGACTCTAGAATGTTTGTACGATATGGGTATCAAACGAAAGGTGTTACTGAGCATTTTAAAAGAGAGTGGACATTGGGTCTATAGGTGGACGCCTTTTCGAAATATCGCCATTAGGGTGGGCCACGGGTGACTCTAGAATGTGTTTTTACGATATGGGTATCAAATGAAAGGTGGTAATGAGTATTTTAAAAGGGAGTAATCCTTAGTTCTATAGGTGGAAGCCTTTTCGAGATATCGCCATAAAGGTGGACCAAGGGTGACTCTAGAATGTTTGTACTATATGGGTATCAAACGAAAGGTGTTACTGAGCATTTGAAGAGGGAGTGGGCATTAGGTCTATAGGACGCCTTTTCGAGATATCGCCATTAGGGTGGGCCAGGGGTGACTCTAGAAAGTTTGTACGATATGGGTATCAAACGAAAGGTGTTAACTGATCATTTTAAGAGGGAGTGGGCATTAGGTCTATAGGTGGACGCCTTTTCGAGATATCGCCATTAGGGTGGGTAAGGGTGACTCTAGAATGTGCTTGTACGATATGGGTATCAAATGAATGGTGGTAATGAGTATTTTAAAAGGGAGTAATCCTTAGTTCTATAGGTGGACGCCTTTTCGAGATATCGCCATAAAGGTGGACCAAGGGTGACTCTAGAATGTTTGTACGATATGGGTATCAAACGAAAGGTGTTACTGAGCATTTTCAGAAGGAGTGGGCATTAGGTCTATAGGTGGACGCCTTTTCGAGATATCGCCATTAGGGTGGGCCAGGGGTGACTCTAGAATGTTTGTACGATATGGGTATCAAACGAAAGGTGTTACTGAGCATTTTAGGAGGGAGTGGGCATTAGGCCTATAGGTGGACGCCTTTTCGAGATATCGCCATTAGGGTGGGCCAGGGGTGACTCTAGAATGTTTGTACGATATGGGTATCAAACGAAAGGTGTTAACTGAGCATTTTAAGAGGGAGTGGGCATTAGGTCTATAGGTGGACGCCTTTTCGAGATATCGCCATTAGGGTGGGTAAGGGTGACTCTAGAATGTGCTTGTACGATATGGGTATCAAATGAATGGTGGTAATGAGTATTTTAAAAGGGAGTAATCCTTAGTTCTATAGGTGGACGCCTTTTCGAGATATCGCCATAAAGGTGGACCAAGGGTGACTCTAGAAAGTTTGTACGATATGGGTATCAAACGAAAGGTGTTACTGAGCATTTTCAGAGGGAGTGGGCATTAGGTCTATAGGTGGACGCCTTTTCGAGATATCGCCATTAGGGTGGGCCAGGGGTGACTCTAGAATGTTTGTACGATATGGGTATCAAACGAAAGGTGTTACTGAGCATTTTCAGAGGGAGTGGGCATTAGGTCTATAGGTGGACGCCTTTTCGAGATATCGCCATTAGGGTGGGCCAGGGGTGACTCTAGAATGTTTGTACGATATGGGTATCAAACGAAAGGTGTTAACTGAGCATTTTAAGAGGGAGTGGGCATTAGGTCTATAGGTGGACGCCTTTTCGAGATATCGCCATTAGGGTGGGCCAGGGGTGACTCTAGAATGTTTGTACGATATGGGTATCAAACGAAAGGTGTTAACTGAGCATTTTCAGAGGGAGTGGGCATTAGGTCTATAGGTGGACGCCTTTTCGAGATATCGCCATTAGGGTGGGCCAGGGGTGACTCTAGAATGTTTGTACGATATGGGTATCAAACGAAAGGTGTTACTGAGCATTTTCAGAGGGAGTGGGCATTAGGTCTATAGGTGGACGCCTTTTCGAGATATCGCCATTAGGGTGGGCCAGGGGTGACTCTAGAATGTTTGTACGATATGGGTATCAAACGAAAGGTGTTACTGAGCATTTTCAGAGGGAGTGGGCATTAGGTCTATAGGTGGACGCCTTTTCGAGATATCGCCATAAAGGTGGACCAAGGGTGACTCTAGAATGTTTGTACGATATGGGTATCAAACGAAAGGTGTTACTGAGCATTTTAAGAGGGAGTGGGCATTAGGTCTATAGGTGGACACCTTTTCGAGATATCGCCATTTGGGTGGGCCAGGGGTGACTCTAGAATGTTTGTACGATATGGGTATCAAACGAAAGGTGTTACTGAGCATTTTAGGAGGGAGTGGGCATTAGGTCTATAGGTGGACGCCTTTTCAAGATATCGCCATTAGGGTGGGCCAGGGGTGACTCTAGAATGTTTGTACGATATGGGTATCAAACGAAAGGTGTTGCTGAGCATTTTAAGAAGGAGTGGGCATTAGGTCTATAGGTGGACGCCTTTTTGAGATATAGCCATTAGGGTGGGCCAGGGGTGACTCTAGAATGTTTGTACGATATGGGTAAATAACGAAAGGTGTTACTGAGCATTTTAAGAGGGAGTGGGCATCAGGTCTATAGGTGGACACCTTTTCGAGATATCGCCATTAGGGTGGGCCAGGGGTGACTCTAGAATGTGTTTTTACGGTATGGATATCAAATTAAAGGTATTAATTAGGGTTTTAAAAGCGAGTGGCCCTTAGATGTATATGTGAAGGCGTTTTCGCGATATCGACCAAAATGTGGACCAGGTGATCCAGAAAATCATCTGTCGGGTACTGCTAATTTATTTATATATGCAATACCACTAACAGTATTCCTGCCAAGATTCCAAACGCTGTTGATTTCGCCTTGTAGAACTTTTTCATTTTCTTCTACTTAATATGGTAGGTTTCACACCCATTTTACAAAGTTTTTTCCAAAGTTATATTTTGCGTAAATAAACCAATCCAATTACCATGTTTCATCCCTTTTTTCGTATTTGGTACAGAATTATGGCATTTTTTTTCATTTTTCGTAATTTTCGATATCGATAAAGTGGGCGTGGTTATAGTCGGATTTCGGCCATTTTTTATACCAAGATAAAGTGAGTTCAGATAAGTACGTGGACTAAGTTTAGTAAAGATATATCGGTTTTTGCTCAAGTTCTTGTGTTAACGGCCGAGCGGAAGGCCAGACGGTGGAATGTGTATAAAAACTGGGCGTGGCTTCCACCGATTTCGCCCATTTTCACAGAAAACAGTTACCGTCATAGAGTCTATACCCCTACCAAATTTAAGAAGGAATGGTAAATTTTTGCTCGACTTATGGCATTAAAAGTATTCTAGAAAAACTAAATTAAAATGGGCGGAGCCACGCCCATTTTGAAATTTTCTTTTATTTTTGTATTTTGTTGCATCATATCATTACTGGAGTTGAATGTTGACTTAATTTACTTATATACAGTAAAGATATTAAATTTTTTGTTAAAATTTGAATTTAAAAAAAAAAAATTAAAAAGTGGGCGTGTTCTTCATCCAGTTTTGCTAATTTTTATTTGGCACATATATAGTACTAGTAGTAACGTTCCTGCCAAATTTCATCATGATATCTTCAACGGCTGCCAAATTACTGCTTGCAAAACTTTTAAATTACCTTCTTGCAAAAGTGGGCGGTGCCACGCCCGTTGTCCAAAATTTTACTAGTTTTCTATTCTGCGTCATAACTTCAACCCATCTACCAAGTTTCATCGCTTTATCCGCCTTTGGCAATGAATTATCGCATTTTTTCAGTTTTTCGAAATTTTCGATATCGAAAAAATGGGCGTGGTTATAGTCCGATATCGTTCATTTTAAATAGCGATCTGAGATGAGTACCCGGGAATCTACATGCCAAATTTCATCAAGATACCTCAAAATTTACTCAAGTTATCGTGTTAACGGACGGACGGACGGACATGGCTCAATCAAATTTTTTTTTGATACTGATGATTTTGATATATGGAAGTCTATATCTATCTCGATTCCTTTATACCTGTACAACCAACCGTTATCCAATCAATGTTAATATACTCTGTGAGCTCTGCTCAACTGAGTATAAAAATACTCTTTCGAATGTCATTGCTGTTCTCCCTGGCGTCCGAGAGGGCAGTCATCTCGGTCCAACTCTCTTCTTGCTATACATTAATGATGATGAGTTTTTATGAAAAAATGTATCATTACAATAAAAAGATAAAGTAATTATTGTTAGGCCTTTAGCTCGATTCGAACCAGCGATCTTACAAGTCAGTAGGCCGATATAACAACAAAAAATTGTTAGTACATCCCAGAGCACGGGGAAAGAGTGCCAGACTCATTGACACTATGGCATCATTGCTATAAAACAAGTCCAATTTTCATATCGTTTCTGCAACAGATATCACAGCGCTGTAGTAATCAGTTGGCAAGAAAACAGGATAGAAGTAGAAATAATGAAGACAAACAAACAACCCCTGTGATTGCTGAATTGTTATAGCAGCGGCGCCTAAACGTTGCCGATTAAGGAATTTCGTAGTTCCCGAAATGGATCTATACAACGAGCTTTGGCAGTTGTCTTAATTTTTTCTTTCTTCTATTATAATTTAATCAATTTTTTCATTTAAGAAAAAAGTATCATAACAATAATAAGATAAAATAATTATTTTCGGGCTTTGAGCTCGATTCCAACCCGCGATCTTAAAATGAAATATATATAAAATAATTTAAAAAAAAATGTTACTTAAACTGTTTATTGAAAACAATACTTACTAGGTCGGATCGATTTGTGGGGAGGCAAAAAAATCGCCCATTGCTCTATGAGAATCATATTCTAGGGATCAAAATAAGAAACTTTGCCGAAGGAATCATACCTCTAAAACGAATTCTGATGTATCCCCTTTGGGTCGTAGGGGCAAATTTTGAAAAATCCCACTTTGAAATGCCTATGTTTTTTCTTTTTGGAGTTTATTTTTCTCTTTAGAAATTTATTTAGTCAGAAAATATGTAAATGAAAAAATGAATTTAGCTTAGTAATAGAATAGAAATTAAAAACAATTGTTAGAAATTAGCGTTTTTACAACCCCCTTTTAAAACCGAGGCATCACTGTGATGCATTTGCATGTCGTAAACGTAGTTGTGTGGGTTTTTTATTCAACTGTTTTAAAAAATGAAGGTATCACTGTGACACAATTGCAGATCGTAAAATTGCTTGTGTTGTTTTTTTTAAGCCACCGGAAGACACAGCAGGTAGAATTGAATTGCCCCTACCCAAAAGTTCGACCCAAAGGGGGGACATCAGAATTCGTTTTAGAGGCATGGTTCCTTCGGCAAAGATTCTTATTTTGATCCCTAGAATACGATTTTCGTAGAGCGATGTGCGATTTTTAAATCGACCCGCCCTAATACTTACATTAAGTAATAATAATACGAAAAGCTAGAAAATGATTAGGTAGGTCCTAGGTACTAATCATCACACTCCTCATCAATCTAGGGCGTTGATCGGACAATTAAATAAAAGCGTTGGGGGCGTGAAATTTCTAAAAAGGTGGGGCGTAGCATAACCTTTTTAAGGCTCAGTTGATCTTATATATGACTATCAATAGAAACTTCACGCGTCCGATTCTTTTATTTAATTGTCTTATCAATGCCCTAGATTGATGAGGAGTGTGATGACTAGTACCTAGGACCTACCTAATTATTTTCTAGCTTTTAGTATTATTATTACTTAATATTAGTATTGTTTTCAATAAAACGGTTTAACTACAATTTTTTTTAATTATTATTATTTTTTTTTTCAAGTTTTTAGTCTCTATTTAAGTGCCTATTATTTCTCATTCTATTTAGTTCATTTAGTTACTCTGACCCACGTATGCTTGCCCCTCCTCGAACTCCAACGTATTTTGATGTCACTATTACATACAATTTGTTCCAAATATGAGCCAAATCAGACCACATATACGAGTATTTTTAATAGCTCAATCCTTCCGCCACATGGCGGCGATTTTTTTTTTCATATGTCGCTTTCTATTCATGTATGTAATATGTGTTCCAAATATGAGCCTATCGGGCATAAATAGCGGCAATTTTTTTCATATGTCGCTTTCTATTCTTGTATATATTATGTGTTCCAAATATGAACTAAATCGGACCAAAAATAAGATATTTTGAAATATTTCGATCCATGCGCCACCTATCTGAGTTTTTTTCTTATTATTGCATTGTCATCGGGTTCTGAACTATACTCTAAGTTTCAAGCTTGTAGCTTATCGGGAAGTTACTTAAATTTCAATTACAAAAGTCGTGCCAGCCAGCCAACCAGCCTTTCAAGTCTAGCTAAATAAAACCGTTTAATAAAAAAATGTTTACGTACTAAAAGTGTTCAGTTGTTTACACTTATTTAACAGTCTAGTACACTAAGAGAAAAAATCGTTATAAAACGAACGAGACAAGTTTAAAGTTAAGAACATGCGTTGACCAAAGTCTGTTAAGTACGTGTGGCCGATGGGTTTGTTTGAAGATTATTATTTCCAAGCATACCGTTCGTATTTTAAGACCAGTTTGGGTTTGATGTGTGTACCTTAAATGTATGAACTATAAGATTTTTTTGTATGCATTAAGTGGGGACTGCCCTTATTGCTTTAAATGTATGAAAATATTTATTTCAAGCAATTTTTAATTTATAATTTTAGTTAATAATTTGGGAGAAATTTAAAGGACATGACATTTGGACGGAAAAGGCGACAGCTGTTTCGATTATACCTTGTAAATCTCTTCAACGCCTTTTCTCCCGGAACGATATGTGCTTGATCATTGGTAGGAGTGGGAAAGTACTTTTTTAATAGGTGCCCATTTTTTTATTTATAATAATTTTTTTGTCATTAATAAAAAATATTATTAACAAAAAAATATTACTAAATTCCGAAAGTTTAAGAAAATACGCATAATATGTATATTTTCATATATTTCTTTAATTGAGAAATTTTTCTTATTTGATGATGTACTCTGCATATATACGAAAAATAAGAGTTAAAAAAAAGTAACAAACATTTCGGAGTTTGAGGGTGATCGAACTCGCGCCTCGCGATCGCACCCACAACATAACCGCTGGGCCACTACAACTGCTTGATAGCTTTCGCATTGTATTTAATATTGTAGTGCACACGAATTGACCGTTTCTTTTGTTTTAACCACAAATCTCTTTATTTATAAGAAATAAAAAATTTTATAAGGCATTTTAAAATGGCATTTTCATACGAGTTTCCAATTATAAGAGCTTAATAAATCTTTTTTTTATGAATAAAGGGAGGAAGCTTGTCTTACTGTAGTAGAAGGTGGAACTATCAAACATATTTATTTTCTCTTATACATATGTTTTGTCGCCCTGTCTCCTAATACGGTTTCAGTACTGGTGTAAGTGTGTAAACTATATTTCAAAAAGCTATCGAAATGCAAGAAAAATACATAGTTCATTAAAAAAAAGAGCCAGTTTTTGAAAATTTTGTCCATAAAAACACAACTAAAATCAACTCTCTTGTGAAAAAAGTGAACCATTAGAGACCGAAATAATTTTCCCGTGTTATCTGCGTTGTTTTTATTGTTTAAAATGTTAATGAAAAAAATAAAATTTAAAATATAAACAAAAACAAAACATGTCAAACTCACAAATTTTGGGGGAATTGTGGTCTCGCTTTCTCATGGTAGAAATTGTTTTTGTATTTTGAAGTTCCGATTAAGTTTCGCCAGTTTTTCTAAATTTACAGATCTTTTCGTACCACTCCTTAAACTCTGTACGCTTATTATTTGTATGAAGAGGATTATTTTTAACAAAAAAGGGAAAAATCGATTATTAAACACGCTTACTGTTGATAGTACTTAATGTCCAAAAAACAGAAGCTAAATGAACTTAATGATAGAAGCTGAGCTGAGTATTCAGTGTGTGGCACCCAAACTTAGACACACTTATTTGTTTGGTTTCAAATTAATAAAATTTTCTAGTTTTCAGCCGAATTTGGTTTGGTCATATGTATTAATCTAAACAAGTTTTAAATAAAAGCTAAAATTTTTAATCGTATAGAATAAAGCATCTTAAATAACTCTAACATTTTGTGTCATCTTAGAAGTTGATCCCAATAACCAACGAATTTGACGCTACATATCCGTACACCCTGCAAAGATGTGTGCCATACATAAAATTTATTAAAAGCGTTACTTACATACATACTAGAGATATACGCCGCCGTTAAACGCTCTTTTTGCGATTTTCTAGGGGAAGGGATTAAAAATACAAACCTTGTTTTTCGCTCCATACAACGAAGGGCCACCCTAACGTACACATTTTCGTACACTCCAAAATATTTTACGCTAATTTTTATGCTAATTTGTAAATTTTAAGTATCTAAATTCGTCGGACTCCAACCAGTCGATTTTGTTAAAGCTTTCAACATAACTGCCCAGATGACCCGAGCTAAATTTTTTAAGAAGTGAACCAGGAGAAACACAAATAATTCTGTTAAATTCTCTCAACATCACGGTAACGAACAAAAAAAAAACCATTAAACATTTTGGGCGCCCTAGTACGAGTAAAGATATACTCTTACAAATAGCGCATTGTCCTTAATTTCGTTTAACGTTGTTGCTGGTCTTATTCTTGTGGAGTCCTTTGCAGTAAACTTCTTCTTTTACAGTCATTGATTT
Source organism: Eurosta solidaginis (assembly GCF_040869045.1). Classification (NCBI taxonomy): domain Eukaryota; kingdom Metazoa; phylum Arthropoda; class Insecta; order Diptera; family Tephritidae; genus Eurosta; species Eurosta solidaginis. The sequence goes on along the minus strand of NC_090323.1, from coordinate 71,181,177 downwards.
CTTCCAAGAAACTTGTTCCCGTTAATTTCGGCTTATTAATCAAAATGCCAAAGTAACGTTTACTTCTTTATTAACAGAAGATGTAAATGTGTATTCTTGTGGCAATGCGGTACAACAAAAAAACTATAATGTGCGTAGGTATGAACTATACATACACACATTAATATGTATAAACACAGTAATTGTGTAAAGTTTAGTCAAATTGTGCGTGGATGTTTCCTGCTTTATTATTGGACTTACATAGGTCGGTTCCGGAAAAACAGATAAATTTATCCACTACATTAATTTAAATATCTCTGCTATAAAATCCAATTAGTTGGAGAAATGGATAAAAATATGTTGAAACAGATCACATACAAGCATTTTCCCACTCCCAAGTAATATTGTACGTCATAGTTTTAATGCGTCCAGCTTTTACCTAAGTGTCTCCTAATTCAACTGGCGCAAAAACGAATTACTTATGTATTATAACTTAATTTCTACATATAGCAGTAAAGATATTTAATAAAAAAATTCCAAGAGGGGTCCATATTGGATTCCAGGAATCCAAATCAACTTTTGTCTGTCTGTATGTTTGTACTCGGATCAGTCAGAAACCTCTGCACATAATTGAGTGCAACTTTAACTGTTGCAACAGACGCGTTTTAACTCAAAGTTTAGGATGCATTATGGCATTAGAGCTCATACGGTCTTGAAACCCAAAACATGGAAGAGGGTATTTTTCCGCCTAACACATCGAATATCCATGGTTCCATTTGCGGGCAAAGCAACATCAAAAAATTAAAAACATTTTTTTTTAATTAGAAAAAAGTTTTCCTAAGCGGGGTCGACCCTCGAAAGTGATTTTGCAATTACTGCGAGTCTATTTCTGCCATGAAAAACTTCTTAGTGAAAACTTATCTGTCTTGCACATGCCGCTCGGAGTCGGCGGAAAATATGTAGGTCCCATCCCGCCAATTTGTAGGAAAAATTCAAAGAAGCACGACACGAGTTCGGAAGTTATAGCAACTTGCATTTTTTTTTTTTTTTTGACTGTGTAAAATGGACATCAAATGAAAAAACTGCGGGTGAGATCTTTAATACTAAGGTAATCTTTTTGTGATATCTCAAAACATTTATGTATATATATGAAATAGAAAATTTCTGAAAATAAGTACCAAAATCCTATGATTTTTTTATACTCAGCTGAGCAGATCTCACAGAGTATATTAACTTTGTTCGCGTAACGGCAATACGTAACGGCATAACCTAATCGAGATTAAAATTGATTTAGCCATTTCCGTCCGTCCGTCCGTCCGTTAACACGATAACTTGAGAAAATTTTCAGGTATCTAGATGAAATTTGTTATGTAGATCATCTCAGATCGCTATTTAAAATGAACGAAATCGGACTATTACCACGCCCACTTTTTCGATATCGAAAATTTCGAAAAATCCAAAAAGTGCGATAATTCATTACGAAAGACGGATAAAGCGATGAAACTTGGTAGGTTGGTTGAACTTATGACGCAGAATAGAAAATTAGTAAAGTTTTGGACAATGGGCGTGGCACCGCCCACCTTTGAAAGAAGGTAATTTAAAAGTTTTGCAAGCCGTAATTTGACAGTCGTTGCAGATAATATTTGGCAGGAACTTTACTACTATTACTATATATGCGGTAAATAGAAATTAGCTAAATCGGACGAAGAACACGCCCACTTTTTAAAAAAAAATTTAAAAGTCAAATTTTAACAAAAAATTGATTATTTTTACAGTATATGAGTAAATTATGTGAACATTCAACTCCAGTAATTATATGGTGCAACAAAATACAAAAGTAAAAGAAAATTTCAAAATGGGCGTGGCTCCGCCCTTTTTCATTTAATTTTTCTAGAATACGTTTAATGCCATAAGTCGAACAAAAAACAACCAATCCTTGTGAAATTTGGTAGGAGCATAGATTCCATGACGATAATTGTTTCCTGTGAAAATGGGCGAAATCTGTTCGTGGTATTACATAAATAAATTAGCGGTACCCGACAGATGATGTTCTGGGTCACCCTGGTCCACATTTTGGTCGATATCTCGAAAACTCCTTCACGTGTACAACTAAAGATCACTCCCTTTTAAAACCCTCATTAATACCTTTAATTTGATGCCCATATAGTACAAACATATTCTAGAGTCGCCTCTGGCCCACCTTTATGGCGATATCTCGAAAAGGCGTCCACCTATAGAACTAAGGCCCACTACGTTTTAAATAATCATTAACACCTTTCATTTGATACGCATATCGTACAAACACATTCTAGAGTCACCTCTGGTCCACCTTTATGCCGATATCTCGAAAAGGCGTCCACCTATAAAACTAAGGCCCACTACGTTTTAAATAATCGTTAAGACCTTTCATTTGATACCCAAATCGTACAAACACATTCTAGAGTCACCCCTGGTCCACCTTTATGGCGATATTTCGAAAAGGTGTCCACCTATAGAACTATAGCCCACTCCCTCTTAAAATACTCTTTAATATCTGCCATTTGATACGCATGTCATACAAACACATTTCAGTGTTACCCTAGGTTCATTTTCCTATATGGTGATTTCCCTTATTTTGTATCCAAAGCTCTCAGCTGAGTATGTAATGTTCGGCTACACCCGAACTTAGCCTTCCTTACTTGTCTTAAAACAAAAATTCCTGCTGTATCCACAACAATATTGATATACCAAAAACATACTATACCTTTTCGAATACTTTCCAATTTCCCGTCGGCTACAGTCGAGATTATTGAGAGAAACTAAATTGGAACGAGAAGAGCACGTACCATCCAATCGTTTCAGAGGTGCCGCGTTTCAGTCTGGAGTAACTTTGGTTGATGCATCACAGTTAGAATGTATAGAAAGTAACTGGTTAAATATAAAATCGTATTTACAATGAAGTTCTTCAAGCAATTTTAACGAACAAATACCAGTATTTTTAGGTAACGACTATAACACGTTACGTTTCATTATGCCCAATTGCATTCGTTCGTTTTTACTACCAAGAAACTCAACTAAAACATTTTGGAATAATTACCGAAATTCCTCAAAATTCGTCCTTTGAGACTTTTGTGCTTATGCGCATTTAGAAAAGTGGGAAAGCCTCGAAAAATCGCAAAAATAGTGGCGACTAGAAAAATTTGCAACTTCAATAAAAATAATTTGTACAGTTTTTTTTGCTCTACAGCAACGTAAATATACTTTTGGGCACAATTTAGAGTAATTTTCCTTATCGCTTTGAATGTTTTTCTTTTTTGTCAGTTGCCGATTCCGGCAGGCAAGTTGTAAAAGGGAGAAGACAGCAATTGACTTGCAAGTGTGTATGTGTGTAAATTTAAAAGTGCAAACTGTTTGATGTTGCTTAGTGATACCCAAAGGAAGTGGAGTTGCCAAAGGCATTTGAAGTCAGAAAAAATGCAACAAATGCGATGGAATATTGGATGTAAACAAATACACATAGCAAAGAGTGCTTTCACAAATGTGATGAGTCGGTGCAATTGAGATAGAGAGGTATACATACATCCATCCATGCTTCCGTTGTATATGCAAATATGAAGTTTTCATAAAACCGGCTATGATGAAGTGGGTGCAGCATAATGATGTGTGAAGTTCTAAAAGTATCCGTGCCATTTGCCGTGGTGTTAATGTGTTTGCATTTCAATGTAGAAAATTGCTGCGACATTTGTGCAAATGCCTCCCATCCAATCAAATCTTGGCCGTTTTTGGCATTCGAATATCATTATAACTTAAGATTTTCGTTTTTTTTTTTTTAACTTGATTGTGCCACTGAATGACGAAAAAATTTTAAAGCTGCCAAGAAATGGAAGTGAAATAAAATAAAAAGGAATCAAACTGAAAAAGGCCTTATGATGTGGCTAATAAGCTTACAAATAAATTGTCGATGTTATAAGAGTATATAATTTCTGATAAGCACGCAAGTGCTAATCAAATCTATGTCCATTTACACAAAAATCTAAATAGAAATTTATAACCGATACCAAGCAGATTGATTCCTCCTCCTTTATTTTATTATTTATGAATTGGGCAGAAAAAACTCATAAGCTCGCACGCATATATTAAAAACACTACGAGGCATGATACAAAAAGTCAAGGTTATTATTTGACATAAACTGTATTAAGGCCCAAACAAATTCTACTTTTGCATCGTTTCGGCGCTTACTTTGCGTCAACAGCTGACTTAGAACACAAATGTTGTAGTTCCATGTTCTCAATCTATAGGCAACGCAACGGCAACGTCAAAGCGACACAAACAGAATGCTGTCATTGACAATTCGTCCTTGAATCATCCTGTGTTTCCTAAAAAATCTTCGATTTTTTATTGGCATTCAATTCTATGCAAAACAAAATAAGGGAGTTAGGTTTTGGTCTAGCACCATCGTATTGCAAACTTTCGTAGCAAATTTTTTACAGTCACAAACGAAATACACGACTATGCCTTTGCTATGTAATGGCAAAAACGCGACATCAAAACCTTAGTTTATTTTTTCAAGAAAACAAAAAGTTCAAAGAAAAAGTTTAAACAGTTGCTGAATCCGTAGCTTACATTTGCTATAGCAACGTTTCCAATTTCAAACACACAAAATTCTGAACTCCCTTAATGCACCCCAGCGGGTTAGGGGGTCAGAATATACCCGCGGTAGGTATGCCTGTCGTAAGAGGCGACTAAAATACCAGATTCAAGGGGCTGTGTAGCGCAACCCTTCAGGTTGCCAGCGCAATATATAGCGCCTCCAAACCCAATTGTCAACCTCACCTATCCGCGGCGAATCCTGTTTCACTAACAGACGAGGCTCTGGCGACCCCAAACTCCTCATGGAACTTGAGGGTGGGGAGGGAGGGATAGCCTGAAGGTTTAATGTAGCCATATAAATCGTTCCCGAGATGGTCGGGATAACACCTTAATTGTGCTGTGTTACCGGAGCGTACCGGATCTGTATCCGGCAAAGGACCATAACATCGATAACACTCCCCAAAGCCTTCGGGGAGTAACGTTATCGCTACAACAACAACAACTCCCTTAATGTTGTATTCAAGGTTTAAAATTGATATTTTTATTTTTTAATCATGAAAACAATCTAAATTTGATATATTTTTTCGTTCGTTTTGGAGTTATTTCAAAGTGACACCAACGCCAAATTGACGCAAAAGTCGATTGTGTTTGGGCCTTTAGTGGCCAATGATACAATTTGTCAAATACTTAAATTATATTGCCACCTCAACAAAATCGATGTTTTTATTCAACTATAAATATTACTTACTTTCATACTTTATTTGCGCTCAACCGAATAATTATTTTATTATATTTGGCTTCTTCGTTGTGCTAGCTGTCGCCAATTGGTAATTCCAAGGGAAATTAAGTCGTTTACAACTGTTGCAACCAGCAGAGTGGCGACCGACCCCTTCCTCCACTTCCGAAAGCCGATAAGAATACCTTCTTGGCCAGAGCGTGACATTTCATTCGCATAGCTTGGTCTAGCCAGCATAGCCCCTGTGCTTCATTTAACAATAAAAAGAAAATACAAAAATTTTAAGCATTTCCTTTATATACATGTGGGAATGGCAACCAGGAGTGGACGACAGTACTAACTAAATGCAACCTTGTAGGCTTGACCTAAACGAACTAGACGAAGCAAAGTAAAGTAAATACATACATTTCTCAACGGACGATATTTTAAAGTTAGTTGATAACCGAAGGCCATACAGAACGCGCACTAAACTTAACTCGTGCATAAACTTTGTGTGTGAATCACCATATTTAATTCATAAACTATAATTAAAACATAAGCTAAGCAACTATACATGTAAATCCATGTAACTAAACAATTGAATTCTTAAATAAAACATGAACTGAATTACAATAAAGTGGTATAATTTGTTCGGCATCCTACATACATACGCCGTCGCCCTTTCATTCTAAAATATCGTTTTGATTTAACGAAGACCATTCAAATCAATGACGTCTGCAATTGGTCTACATTTTAAAAAATTTATCCAGGGTCCTTGTACAATTTTAATTATGTAGATGCGCCGAGGATTATACGTTTTTCACCCATTCCGCGATGACATCCACTTAGACGAGGGCAGCATCCTTGGCCGTATAGTCACTCCGTTTCAACACGTTTCAAGGTGTTTCTCTGGTGTAGTTCAGCAGCATAGCGCGACAAAAGCATCCGTTGGAAAGTCTTCGGAGTTTCACCTAGAGCTTCTAGGAAAGTGACGTCGACGAAGGTATGAGTTCGAAGTCGCAGTCCTATAGCTTCTGTGCTGGCATATGATGTGAAAGTCAGGAGGCGCGGTAGTGACTGGTGCTCGGGATTGCTACCGTTCGCACATCGGGAATTGTAACTCTTAAAAACAGCCGAAAATACTGGAGGCGCCCTGTGCCACGAGAGGCATGAGTATTAATAGACCACTAATAGCAACCGTATGTCGCCTTTGTGCGTGACCGCCAAGGAGTCACACATGATTTAAAGAAATTGTGTTCGCGACGATTATTAGGAGTTAACCCTAGGTGAAACTATGTTTTGCACGGGATATGCAGACAAAAGTGTGGCTATTTTTTGTATCTCTATTTCTTTTCCCCGGCGGCCACCGTGGTGTGATGGTAGCGTGCTCCGCCTATCACACCGTATGCCCTGGATTCAACTCCCGGGCAAAGCAACATCAAAAAAATTTTAGAAATAAGATTTTTCAATTAGAAGAAAATTTTTCTAAGCGGGGTCGCCCCTCGGCAGTGTCTGGCAAGCGCTCCGATTGTATTTCTGCCATGAAAAGCTCTCAGTGAAAACTCATCTGCCTTGCAGATGCCGTTCGGAGTCGGCATAAAACATGTAGGTCCCGTCCGGCCAATTTGTAGGGAAAAATCAAGAGGAGCACGATTTTATTTTTTTTATTTTTTTTTTTTATTTCTTTTCCCCAGAAGCAGCAGTACCAATTCCATAGACCGGGGTTAGGTTCGAAGCCTCTCTGGAGTAAGTGAACGAGGGACAATCCCTCCGCAAGGAGATACTCCTGAAAATTTTTGAACGGTCTGCGAGGTCTTGAGGCAAAAACCTCGGATCATTTCCTTAAATACATACAAACAAAACCTTTCCTAAATACTATTTTTTTAAATAGAAAAATCGAGCTTTTTGAAGTTAGAACACCGACGTCTGCCGGCGCGCCGCCCATGCCGCCGCCGCCGGTATATAATAGAGCCTACGCCGCCGCCGCCGATAAAGTGATCGGCGCGTAAAACTCTAGTGCGTAGATATCTAGACAAGCTATTTTTAATAAAACTCCGAGATTCCTCGGGTCTAACGAATGGTTGCGTTTCTAATGTCCCCTAGTTGCTTGCAATAGTTATCAGGGATGCGTCCTTCGGCGGAACCTCAATATGCTCTTTATAGGTTGAATATCTGACTTCAAGAGCGACCTTGAAGAAAAGTCACTAACTAGGGATACAAATTTCTGTTTCGAAACTAGACCTAAAGTGACAAATAAGTACTAGTTCGCTAGTAACTAGATCTTCAAGAGTTATACAATCAATTCAAGTCTCTAGGTAACCGGGAAGTTAGTTAAAAATGGATTGAAATATTTCCAAATTAAAATTTGTTTTCTTACTATCTCGACTCGCGTGCCACCTAGCGAATTTTTTCGATCAAATGTTGCATTGTCACCCGGTTCTGACCCACGGCCCAAGCTTCAAGTTTCTAGCTCACCGGCAAGTTACTCAAAAACCGATCGCAAAATTCCCTCGTTTTTCAGGTATATGTAGTTATCTCAATGAGCACGCCACCTAGCGGAACTTTGTTTTCTATAAAATGTATTGTTACCGGGTCTCGACTATGTGCTAAGTTACAAGTTTCTATATAACCAGGAAGTTAGTTAAAAATGGATGGAAAGGTTCCCAAATTAAAATTTATTTTCCTAATATCTCGATCTATGCCCCACCTAGCGGAATTTTTTCATAAAATATTGCATTGTCATCGGGTTCTGACTTACGGTCCAAGTTTCATGTCTCTAGCTCATCGGGAAGTTACTCGAAAATCGATCGTAAAATCCCCCCCCCCCTTTTAAAGGATTTATAGTTATCCCACTTAGCGCGCCACCCAGCGGAATTCTGTTTTCTGTAAATTGTATTGTCATTAAGCCTCGAAGTGTGTGCCAAGTTTAAAGTCTCTAGGTCACAGGGAAGTTAGTTAAAAATAGATTGAAAATTTCCAAATCAAAATTAATTCTCTCAATATCTCTATCCATGCGCCACCTAGTGAAATTTTTTTGATCAAATATTGCGTTGTCACCGGGTTCTGACTCACGGCCTATGTCTCAAGCCTCTAGCTCACCGGGAAGTTACTTAAACATCGATCGCAAAATTCCCTGCGATTTTTCAGAGATTTTCGTTTATCTCGATTCGTCTGCCACCTGGCGGTAGTGCCATCGACTCGCAAACTACGTGCTAAGTCTCAAGTCTCTGGATCAGTTAGTTAAAAGTCGATCACAAAATTTCAATTTTAAAATTAATTTTGTGTATATCTCGATCCGTGCGCCACGTAGCGGATCTTTTTTTTCACTTGCATTGTAATGTACCCCAGATCTGAACTATGTTCTAAGTATCAAGTCTCTAGCTCAACGGGAAGTTACCGAAAAAGACTATTCCGTGGTTAAAAAATTCGTATGGAAATGAGTGGCCAAACATGAAAGGGACTTAATATAAAGGTAGTAAAATAGAAAATTAGTAAAATTTTGGACAATGGGCGTGGTACCGCCCACTTTTAAATGAAGGTAATTTAGAAATTTTGCAAGCTGTAATTTCGCAGTCGTTGAAGATATCTTTATGAAATTTGGCAGGAACGTTGCTCATATTGCTATATGTATGCCCAATAAAAATAATTAAAATCGGAGAACGACCACGCCCGCATTTTAAAAATTTTTTTTTAAATTCAATTTTTAAAAGAAAAGTTAATATCTTTACAGTATATAAGTAAATTATGTCATCATTCAACTATAGTAATGATATGTTGCAACAAAATACAAAAATAAAAGAAAATTTCAAAATGGGCGTGGCTCCGCCCTTTTTCATTTAATTTTTCTAGGATACTTTTAATGCCATAAGTCGAACAAAAATTTACCAATCCTTGGTAAATTTGGTAGAGGCTTAGATTCTAGGACGATAGCTGTTTTCTGTGAAAAAGGGCGAAATCGGTTGAAGCCACGCCAAGTTTTTATACACAGTCGACCGTCCATCCTTCCGCTCGGCCGTTAACACGATAACTTGACCAAAAATCGATATATCTTTACTAAACTTAGTTTACGTACTTATCTGAACTCACTTTATCTTGGTATAAAAAATGGCCGAAATCCGACTATGACCACGCCCACCTTTTCAATATCGAAAATTACGAAAAATGAAAAAAATGCCATAATTCTATAATAAATAGGAAAAAAGGATGAAACATGGAAATTGGATTGGTTTATTGACGCAAAATATAACGTTAGAAAAAAACTTTGTAAAATGGGTGTGACACCTACCATATTAAGTAGATGAAAATGAAAAAGTTCTACAGGGCAAAATCAAAAGCCCTTGGAATCTTGGCAGGATTACTGTTCGTGGTATTACATATATAAATAAATTAGCGGTAACCGACAGATGATTTTCTGGGTCACCCTGGTCCACATTTTGGTTGATATCTCGAAAACGCCTTCACATATACAACTACCACCACTCCTTTTTAAAACCCTCATTAATACCTTTAATTTCATGCCCATATCGTACAAACACATTATAGAGCCACCCCTATAGAACTAAGTCCACCTTTATTGCGATATCTCGAAAAGGCGCCCACCTATAGAACTCAGGCCCATTCCTTTTTAAAATACTCATTTCACCTTTCGTTTGATACCCGTACTGTACAAACGCATTCTAGAGTCAACCCTGGTCCGCCTTTATAACGATATTTCGAAAAGGCGTCCACATATAGAACTAAGGCCCACTCCCTTTTAAAATACTCATTAACACCTTTCATTCGATACCCGTATCATACAAACAAATTCTAGAGCCACCCCTGGTCCACCCTTATGGCGATATCTCAAAAAGGCGTCCATCCATAGAACTAAGGCCCACTCCATTTTAAAATGCTCATTAACACCTTTCATTTGATACCCATATCGTACAAACAAATTCTCGAGTCACCCCTGATCCACCTTCATGGCTATATCACGAAAAGGTGTCCACCCATAGAACTAAGGCGCACTCTCTTTTAAAATACTAATTAACACCTTTCGTTTGATACCCATATTCTACGAACGCATTCTAGAGTCACCACTGGTCCACCTGTATAACGATATATCGAAAAGGCGTCCACCTATAGAACTAAGGCCCACTCCCTTTTAAAATACTCACTAACACCTGTCATTTGATACCCATATCGTACAAACAAATTCTAGAGTCACCCCTAGTCCCCCTTTATGGTGATATCTCGAAAAGGCGTCCACCTATAGAACTAATCCCACGCCCTTTTAAAATACTCATTAACACCTTTCATTTGATACCCATATCGTACAAACAAATTCTAGAGCCACCCCTGGTCCACCTTTATGGCGATATCTCGAAAAGGCGTCCACCTATAGAACTAAGGCCCACTCCATTTTAAAATGCTCATTAACACCTTTCGTTTGATACCCATATCGTACAAACCAATTCTAGAGTCACCCCTGGTCCACCTTCATGACGATATCTCGAAAAGGTGTCCACCCATAGAAATAAGGTCCACTCCCTTTTAAAATACTAATTAACAACTTTCGTTTGATACCCATATGGTACAAACGCATTGTAGAGTCACCCCTGGTCCACCTTTATAACGATATCTCGAAAAGGTGTCCCCCTATAGAACTAAGCCCACGCCCTTTTAAAATACTCATTAACACCTTTCATTTGATACCCATATCGTACAAACAAATTCTGGAGTCAGCCCTGGTCCACCTTTATGGCGATATGCCTAAATGGCGTCCACCTATAGAACTATAGCCCACTTCCTCTTAAAATACTCTTTAATACCTTCCATTTGATACACATGTCATACAAACACATTCCAGGGTTACAGTGGGTTCATTTTCCTATATGGTGATTTTCCCTTGTTTTGTCTCCATAGCTCTCAGCTGAGTATGTAATGTTCAGTTACACCCGAACTTAGCCTTCCTTACTTGTTTTTTTTTCTATTTTTAATGCATTGTCTCAGTGTCTTAACCTATCTGTGAAGTGTATCGTTTGTAGCTCAATGAGAAGTTACTTAAAACCCGATCTCAAAACTCCAAATTTTTCAAATTCCTATCTAATTATTTCGAACCGTGCGCCACCTAACGGAATTTTTTTTTCTATTTTTAATGGATTGTTTCGGTGCATTAACCTATCTGTCAGGTTTCACGCTTGTAGGTTAATGAGATGTTACTTAAAAATCGATCGCAAAATTTGTATTAAAAATACCGACCTAATATAAAGGAAATAAAAATATGTTGAAATATTAAAAAAAAAAAATTAAGTATCAATGCTAGCATTGCCAAATATTCCGTATTGGCCGGGACAACCCGTATTTTTCACAAATTTTAAAGTGTACCGCCGGGAAATGCTATGTCCCGGCATTTTCACAATATCAAAATTAATAAATTATAATCTGCTACGAAACATGACCATCATTGTTTAGTATATAGTTTGGCAGCTTAAATTGAGGTTATGTTGCGAATAGAGTGGAAGGCAGTGAAATAGGCAGTCGAATGACATATAATGAAGGAATGGTGTTCGGAGTTTTTTCAAGGTTAAAAAAGGTGATAAAAGATTTAATATAAATAAGAATATTGTTTTAGTAACAAAAAAAAAACGCCTTATATATTCTATATAAATAAATTCGTAAAGATTATCTCACTTTAAAATTTGAGCTAAATAATCTAAATTTTTTTTTCAAACTGAGTCGAGAACTGTGCGTGTGAAAGTGCGAATTTTCACCGATCAGCTGTTAGTTGCGCTACTAGGTAAGATTTACAATGATGGTCATATTTGCGCCCTCGATTGTATTCAGCTCATTAGCATATTGCATGCAACTCTGTGAAGAAGAAAAATTCATCCCTACCCTGCGAAAATTGTGTGACCAAAAACGCGCACGGCACGATCATATTAATATGAACGAAACAGAAAAGTTGGTGAAAAATCTACTCTCGCCCATGCAAATGTGGCTATGAATATGACTACTACAATGACCGTAAATTACTAGTGAGTTGACATGGGTTTTTGCAGGGTACTGTTGTTCTGAATATTGTCAATGTTTGACATTTCGCACATTTAAATATTCATTTTGCAAGGCAAGTGTTGCGTTTTAAAATAACGTTTGGAAAATGAATCCATAGAATATTGAATTCACATTAAACACAGTAAACGTATTAATTGTTAGCCTGTTTCATAAAAATATTTCTTATAAATAAATAAGTTTAAAAAGTTTAATTCTATCTAGAAATTATTTCGCCGAATGAGAAACCCATACAAATATATAGGTGTTTCTCATTTTTCAAGTGTCCCGGAAAATCCCGGGAATTTGGCTCAAATTTGAGGTTTGTCCCGGGAACCAGAAATAAAAATCTGGCAACCCTAATCAATGCACAAATAGTTGTAATAATTGTTTACCTACTTGATTCCACAGAGTTTAAACAATTGCTCTGTGTTTCGATTTTCTATGCGTACTTACCTACTTTCTTAGTTGGCGTTTAACCGTTTAAACGGGGAACGCCCTCTGCTTCTATGAGCGGGTTACAATAAAAATACTTTCATAGCCGGAGCATCATCTTTCATTCGGATAATATAGCCAAGCTGCGTAGCCACTGCGTTTTAATTCTCTGTACCATGTTAAAAAATAAATGTACCATGTTAATTAGAGGTTTATCGGCGGCGGCGGCATACGCCGGTGGTCTTACTTTAAAAACCTTGCTGTTTCTATTTAAAAAAATTATATTTAGGAAAGGTTTTGATTGTATGTATTTAAGGAAATCAACGATTTGGTAATTTCGGAAAGATCCGGGGTTTTTACCTAAAAATCTCGCAGATCGTTCAACAATTTTCAGAAGTAGCTCCTTGCGGAGGGTTTCTCCCTTACTCCAGAGAGGCTTCGAACCTAACACCGGACTTTGGAATTGGTACTGCTGCGTCTGCTGAAAAGAACTAGAATAAATAACATGGTCACACTTTTGCCTGTATATCTCGTGCAAAGCGTAGTTCCAGCTGAGGTTAAATCCTAATAATCGTCGCGAATGAAATTCCGTTAAATTATTTTTGGCTCCTTGGTGGTAACGCACAAAGGCGACTTACGGTTGCTACTAATACTCTATAAATACTCTGAACACTCGTGGCACAGGGCGACTCCAGATTTTTCGGCTGCTTTTAAGAGCTACAATTCCCGATGTGCGCACAGTAGCAATCCCGACCACAAGTCGCTACCACGCCTCCTGACCCTCACACCATATACCAGCACAGAAGCTATAGGACTGCGACTTCGAACTCATACCTTTGTCAGGTGCAGTTGGGAAGGCTAATACAAAGTTGTGAAGAGGATCAGTGATAACATATACCGCATTCAAACCATTTGGAAACCACGAAATAGAAGAGTGGTGGAATGGTCGAATAAATCGTATTTTATTTGCACTTGACCCTAACAGATCAGTAAAGCTGAAAAACTACATATAAGAGTGGTTCATTTGGAGAGGGTAGCGGCGTTTAGACCAGGAAATTTGTCTTAGGTGGAGGGCAGTGTGATGAATATTGGCAACACTAAGGCATACTATCATCTCTAAGCCGATACCAAGCAGTGACTTGTATGCACATCAACAAATCAATCATTATGTCTACCCATATGTCCATACAAGCAGCGGAGAGAAATCCACAAACACATGCATATATCTGAAATATTCCCAAAAGTAGGCCATCATTGGTGGAACATTCATTATGTCTATACATATGTGTGTACACGCAGCTGAGAGAAATGCAAAAATACATGCATATATCTTATCTTAGATGCTCACAAAAGTAGGCAATCATTTGTGCAAGTATAATTCACATATACACGCGCATATGGGAAGCTACAAACGTGCATCTGTAGTTATAGCTGATAATTTTATAGCTGGTAACTAAGTAGTAAATTCTAGAAACGCCTAGAGGTATGCGAACGAGGAAATCGAAGAGTATAAAAGAGCACAAGCTGAGCAATGAGTAATCAGTTTGATTTAAGCACGCCATCAGTTGCGAAGTAAAAGTGATATTGTGAAGTATTTTCAGAGTAGTGTAATAAAGACCATTTTTCATTATTGAACATTGGAGTTATTTATTCAACAGTTTAGTGATACGAGCGTTAGTAGAATATTTGGAATAAGCGGAATTTCACAAAATTTGTTAAAATATTTTAAAAAGCATACACTTTAACTGTCGCCGCTTGACGCTCAAACGCGTGGACGGATTTTAACCAAACTTACACACAGGTCAGTTATATGGCCCCGCATGGTTCTTATGTAATTTTTTTTTTTTAAATCGGAAAAGGGGGCGTGGCACCTCTCATACAAATGGGATCTTTCAAAGACAATATCTTTGGAAGTATTAATGCTAGACTACTGAAATTTGGTAAGGCGTTATGTAGGGTAAGTATCTATCCTTATTTTTATCCCCGTTTGATATTTCATACTGAACATCTATGCAACTATTAATGCTAGCCTACTGAAATTTGGTAAGGCGTTATATAAGGTAAGTATCTATCCTTATTTGTATCCCTTTTCGAAATCGGAAAAGGGGGCGTCGCACCTCCCATACAAATGTGATATTTCATACTCAATATCTATGGAAGTATTAATGTTAGACTACTGAAAATTGGTAAGGCGTTATATAAGTTAGGTCCCTATCCCTATCCCTGTCCCTATCCCTATCCATTTCCCTATTGAACAAACATATTTTTTGCCTTTTCCGCACTTTTTTTTAGACCGTATACTTAATTTACAATAAGAAATTTCCTACAAATCACTTATGTTCTACCTGTTCAGCAGGTAGCCACCTGCGATTTCAAGTTAATAAAACTCATTCAAAGACATATATACATACATATTTACATAGAAACATTTAAAATTACAAATTTTTAATTGCGCTTTACTTTTTGCAATAGTAAATAAAATTTATTTCACGGTCACTCCTAAAGTTTTCCTGCTTCTACAAACGTGTTTATTTTAGTGAAAAGTGGTGTGATAAAAAATAGAATTTATTTACGGCGTCACGCTTAAAGTTTAAGAGTTTCTTTTAGTTAAAAGTGCTGTGATAAAAAAGAGCATTTATTCGACCAAACTTTTTTTAAAGTTTTGGTCTGTTAGTTTTCGAGAAAAGTGGAGTTAATTACAAATGCGTTCCACACGACGTCGGTCGCGGAGAACACAAAATATATCCAACGAAAGAGAACGTCGGTCAGGCGAACAACGGGTACATCACAATGCCATTGACAGGGAACGATATGCCAGGTCACGTCCAGGTCGGCGCAACATTAACATTCCTTTGCGTGGTGCCGCATTTCAATATAACAACGATATCGATTATAGTTTGCATAAATTTGTGGTAATTGGCATTAGGAACAATGTATGTCCATTTTGCTGTGCATAAAAATTTAAAAGCGAAACGCCTGGAATGTGTTGTGCCTCAGGAAAAGTTCGGCTAGAGGAATTGCAATGCCCACCAAAACCATAGGAACACTAATTTCTGGTTCAACGGAATCAAGATATTTTCTTGCCAATATACAAATGTACAATTCAAGTTTCCGAATGACTTCGTTTGAAGCTACCAATATAATAAGAGCCAACTATATGCCAATGTTCAAGGTAATTTCAGTGTACATAAAACATTTAAGATGAAACTTTTCACAGGATATCGAAAACGTTTCTTTCCACTTATTTGCATTACCTTTACCTTTGACAAAGACAAAACTTTCACACTAAAAGTGTTGCTCTAAGTGCTAAGTGGAGACATAAGAAAATAACCTCTAACTTTATTCAGCGTAAGAATTTTTTACATATACATTACATAAAATATTTCAAATTAATAAAATTTTTCAAATTAGGAAAACTTAAAAATATAGTTTTTTCATGAAATATTTTTCAATAATATTTTTTTGTCAAACAACACCTGCCAATATTAAATATTTCCTTAAGTTTTTACACAAATAAATATCAATAACTGCTTAAAGTGCTTTTTTCATATAAAAGATTGATAAATGTATTACGCTGAGTTAAGCTAAGTATATGGCGTTATGATGTAAGTGGAGATGTAAGAAAACTAACCTAAACTTAACTTGCCGTAAAAAATTTTCTAAAATCATCGTAGTTATCGACTGCGTAGAAAATTTTAAATTTCGAAAGTTATTTTTCCTTTGAATTTTGTTTTAAGTTTTCTGTCTTGCCTGCTTGGTTAAAATTTGATATAATATTATACTTCAAGTATTTCGAAGAGCAAAATTTTGTCTGTCAGTTTAATTTTTATATTTTCTGTTCTACCTGTTTGGCCGATAGCCGCCTGCGATTTCAAAATAAGAAAAACTATCTCAAAAATGTAATTGGCCCAATGCTTTACAATTTTTGGGAGTTTTATTCACATGAAGTGCAACAATATTTTTCAATAATATTTTTTAGTTTAGTCACACCGCTCTCAATTTAATTAAAACAAAGACCTGGGAATATGTAATTTACAGGTACCTAAGTTTTTCACATAAATGTTTTTAATGACTGCTTACACAGTTATTCATATACCACGTTCATAGAAAAATATGTTAAGTTATGAACATAGTAAGCTTTAGTACTATTTTTATACTCAGTTGAGCAGAGCTCACAGAGTATATTAAGTTTGATTGGATAACGGTTGGTTGTACATATAAAAGGAATCCAGATAGATATAGACTTCCATATATCAAAATAATCAGGATCGAAAAAAAATTTGATTGAGCCATGTCCGTCCGTCCGTCCGTTCGTCCGTTAACACGATAACTTGAGTAAATTTTGAGGTATCTTGATGAAATTTGGTATGTAGGTTCCTGAGCACTCATCTCAGATCGCTATTTAAAATGAACGATATCGGACTATAACAACGCCCACTTTTTCGATATCGACAATTTCGAAAAACCGAAAAAGTGCGATAATTCATTACAAAAGACAGATAAAGCGACGAAACTTGGTAGATGAGTTGAACTTATGACGCAGAATAGAAAATTAGTAAAATTTTTGACAATGGGCGTGGCACCGCCCACTTTTAAAAGAAGGTAATTTAAAATTTTGCAAGCTGTAATTTGGCAGTCGTTGAAGATATCATGATGAAATTTGGCAGAAACGTTACTCCTATTATATATGTACGCGTAATAAAAATTAGCAAAATCGGAGAAGGACCACGCCCACTTGTAAAACAAAAAATTTTTTTAAAGTAAAATTTTAACAAAAAATTTAATATCTTTACAGTATATAAGTAAATTATGTCAACATTCAACTCCAGTAATGATGTGGTGCAACAAAATACAAAAATAAAAGAAAATTTCAAAATGGGCGTGGCTCCGCCCTTTTTCATTTAATTTGTCTAGGATACTTTTAACGCCATAAGTCGAACAAAAATTAACCAATCCCTTTGAAATTTGGTACGGGCATAGATTTTATGGCGTTAACTGTTTTCTGTGAAAATGGGCGAAATCGGTTGATGCCACGCCCAGTTTTTATACACAGTCATCCGTCTGTCCTCCCGCATGGCCGTTAACACGATAACTTGAGCAAAAATCGATATATCTTTAATGAACTTAGTTCACGTGCTTACTTGAACTCACTTTATCTGGGTATGAAAAACGAACGAAATCCGACTATGACCACGCCCACTTTTTCGATATCGAAAATTACGAAAAATGAAAAAAATGCCATAATTCTATACCAAATACGAAAAAAGTGATGAAACATGGTAAGGTAATTGGATTGTTTTATTGACGCGAAATATAACTTTAGAAAAAACTTTATAAAATGGTTGTGACACCTACCATATTATGTAGAAGAAAATGAAAAAGTTCTGCAGGGCGAAATAAAAAACCCTTAAAATCTTGGCAGGTGTTACATATATAAATAAATTAGCGGTATCCAACAGATAATGTTCTGGGTCACCCTGGTCCACATTTTGGTCGATATCTGGAAAACGCCTTCACATATACAACTACCACCACTCCCTTTTAAAACTCTCATTAATGCCTTTAATTTGATACCCATATCGTACAAACTCATTCTAGAGTCACCCCTGGTCCACCTTTATGGCGATATCTTGAAAAGGCGTCCACCTATAGAACTAAGCCCCACGCCCTTTTAAAATACTCATTAACACCTTTCATTTGATACCCATATCGTACAAACATATTCTAAAGTCACCCCTGGTCCACCTTTATGGCGATATCTCGAAAAGGCGAACACCTATAGGACGAAGGTCCACTCCCTTTTAAAAATACTCATTAACGCCTTTCATTTGATACCCATATCGCACAAACAAAGTCTAGAGTCACTCCTGGTCCACCTTTATTGCGATACCTCGAAAAGGCGTCCACCTATAGAACCAAGGCCCACTCCCTTTTAATATACTCATTAACTCCTTTCGTTTGATACCCATATTGCACAAACGAATTCTAGAGTCACCCCTGGCCCACCTTTATGGCGATATCTCGAAACGGTGTCCACCTATGCAACTAATGATTACTCCCTTTTAAAAAACTCATTAACACCTTTCTTTTGATTCCCATATTGTACAAACAAATTCTAGGGTCACCCCTGCTCCACCTTTCTGGCGATATCTCGAAACGGCGTCCACCTATGGAACTAAGGATTACTACCTTTTAAAATACTCATTAACACCTTTCTTTTGATACCCATATTGTAAAAACAAATTCTAGGGTCACCCCTGGTCCACCTTTATGGCGATATCTCGAAAATGCGACCACAAATACAACAACCACCACTCCCTTTTAAAACCCTCATTAATACCTTTAATTTGATACCCATATCGTACAAACACATTCTAGAGTCACCCCTGGTCCACGTTTGTGGCGATATTTCGAAACGGCGTCCACCTATAGAACTAAGGCCCACTCCCTTTTAAAATACTCATTAACACCTTTCGTTTGATGCCCATATTGTACAAACATATTCTAGGGTCACCCCTGGTCCGCCTTTATGGCGATATCTCGAAACGGCGTCCACCTATGGAACTAAGGATTACTCCCTTTTAAAATACTCATTAACACCTTTCATTTGATACCCATATCGTACAAACGCATTCTAGAGTCAACCCTGATCCACCTTTATGGCTATATCCCTAAATGGCGTCCACCTATACAACAACCACCACTCGCTTTTAAAACCCTCATTAATACCTTTAATTTGATACCCATATCGTACAAACACATTCTAGAGTCACCCCTGGTCCACGTTTGTGGCGATATTTCGAAACGGCGTCCACCTATAGAACTAAGGCCCACTCCCTTTTAAAATACTCATTAACACCTTTCGTTTGATGCCCATATTGTACAAACATATTCTATGGTCACCCCTGGTCCGCCTTTATGGCGATATCTCGAAACGGCGTCCACCTATGGAACTAAGGATTACTCCCTTTTAAAATACTCATTAACACCTTTCATTTGATACCCATATCGTACAAACGCATTCTAGAGTCAACCCTGATCCACCTTTATGGCTATATCCCTAAATGGCGTCCACCTATACAACAACCACCACTCGCTTTTAAAACCCTCATTAATACCTTTAATTTGATACCCATATCGTACAAACACATTCTAGAGTCACCCCTGGTCCACGTTTGTGGCGATATTTCGAAACGGCGTCCACCTATAGAACTAAGGCCCACTCCCTTTTAAAATACTCATTAACACCTTTCGTTTGATGCCCATATTGTACAAACATATTCTATGGTCACCCCTGGTCCGCCTTTATGGCGATATCTCGAAACGGCGTCCACCTATGGAACTAAGGATTACTCCCTTTTAAAATACTCATTAACACCTTTCATTTGATACCCATATCGTACAAACGCATTCTAGAGTCACCCCTGGTCCACCTTTATGGCGATATCTCGAAAAGGCGACCACCTATACAACAACCACCACTCGCTTTTAAAACCCTCATTAATACCTTTAATTTGATACCCATATCGTACAAACACATTCTAGAGTCACCCCTGTTCCACTTTTATGGCGATATTTCGAAACGGCATCCACCTATAGAACTAAGGCCCACTCCCTTTTAAAATACTCATTAACACCATTCGTTTGATGCCCATATTGTACAAACAAATTCTAGGGTCACCCCTGGTCCACCTTTATGGCGATATCTCGAAACGGCGTCCACCTATGGAACTAAGGATTACTCCCTTTTAAAATACTCATTAACACCTTTCATTTGATACCCATATCGTACAAACGCATTCTAGAGTCAACCCTGATCCACCTTTATGGCTATATCCCTAAATGGCGTCCACCTATAGAACTATGGCCAACTCCCTCATAAAATACTCTTTAATGCCTTTCATTTGATACGCATGTCATACAAACACATTCCAGGTTTTCCCTCGGCTCATTTTCCTACATGGTTATTTTCCCTTATGTTGTCACCATAGCTCTCAACTGAGTATGTAATGTTCGGTTACACCCGAACTTAACCTTCCTTACTTGTTAATACTTTTTTACTACCTATTTGGTACTTTTTTTAACCTGTGGAACTACTTTTTGGAACTTTTTTAGTACTGATTTTCAAACTTTTCCGATCTTTTTTTACTAATTTTTGATCCAATTTTACTACTTATTTAAAGTTTTTTAGCCATTTTGATACTTTTTCAATGCATTTGCTGGTACCTTTTATCACTGTTTTACTACATTTGGTAACCCTTTATTACTTTTTTAATACTTTTACGCTACCTTTTTTGATAACATTTTTAAATACTTTTTTGAAGCCTTTTTACTAATCTTTTATAGTAATATTTTTCTATTCTTAATTACTGCTCTTTTATACTTTTTTGCTATCTTTCTACTACTTTTGTTGGTAGTTTTTGATAACTTTTTAATGCTTTCTTGCAATTTTTTTGGTACTAGCAGTCAAAAGTGTTATGACTGACCTCATTGAGGCAACGAAAATTGTTTGAAGGGGAGCATGTATTGATTCCGCAGATTCAAATGAACCCATCAGATCTGCCTTTTCAGTTTAAACGATTGCAATTTCCAATAGGTTTTGCGTTTGCCATGACCATAAACAAAGCACAAGGGCAAACATTGACATTGTGTGGTATTGATTTGGAATATCCATGCTTCTCCCATAGTAAATTATATGTAGCATGTTCACGTGTAGGTAAGCCATCAGCTCTTTTTATATACAGCACAATTCAGGGCAAAACAAAAAATATTGAATACGAAAGAGCTCTTCAATAATTAAGTAGTTAATTTGAAAAGTATGACAATTAAAACTCGGATTCGCTAAACTCGAATGGCGTACCGCAGGAATGACAGACCATTTGCACGCGTGCCATTGATGGGCAACAGAAATTGAAATCAGTGCGTTGAAATTCTCGGAATGAGAACTCCCACAACTTTGTACTTTCCTTTTAGTACGTTCGCTAATTTGTGATATTTTCTTTTGTCTGAGTCAGTCTTTTGGTCATAATCAGGAACAATTGGTGTGAATATAAGCATAGTAGCTAACGTCGCTTTGTTATTTGCTTTATATTTTTTTTTTTTGGAAATTTTCTTAGATATTTTCCTTTCCTGTTCGGATACCAGTCAAGAATTTGGTTTCATTAAATTTAAAAAAAAAATCATATAATTACATTACTTAGTTTTGGAGCAAATTACAGTATTTAACTATTCATCACAAAATGTTAATACAAATATTAATTATATATATATATATATCGCTTATAAATGTGAATCGAGAAGTGTTTTAAAGGTGTTTTATTAATTTTAAAGGTGTTTTATTTATTTTCCATATTTTTTATAAGAACGTGGAGAAAAACCCACGGGGATAAGCTAGTTTGTTTATAATTCAGTACAAAGATTTTATTTTCTATAAAAGCACTGAAGAGTATTATAGTCATATTAAAAATTATTATATCAAAAACTAAAACTAACATAAAAACTTAAATTAATATTAGTTTTCAGTATAAAATCAAACAATATGGGATCAAAAGTTTAAGATTTAAGAGTTAAAAATTTAATAGTATTATTTAAAATACTCATATATTAACTTTTTAAATTGCATTGCGATGCTGACCAATTGTAAATAGGGGGGTAATCGACTCCAAATTCGTATGGCGTTAATATAGAAATGTTGATCTGAAAAAGCAGTGTCATATTCTATTTGAATAATACGGTTTCCTCTTTCTGACCTGAAGAAGTTTAGTTTTCGGTGAAGATAATCCGGTTGTCGTGTGTATATTACCCTATGAAGGTATATTAAAGTTTTGCAGTTTAAAAGGTTCTCGAAGGTAACACCAAAAATGAGTTTGGAATAATGAAATATTCTGTCAAATCGTCGTATGCCAAATATATATCTTGCAATACTATTAAGAGCTACATTTAATTTACGCCTACTGGTTGCGTCACAACTTGAAAACAATGCACAACCATATAGTAATGTCGGTATTAAATTTGATTTAGCCAGAAGCATTCTGATTTCCATTGGTATGAACCATTGGCTACACCACAAACTTCTTAACATCCCCTATATTTTGCCGGTTGTGATGATAATGTGATCATTCCAGTGAACGTGTTTATTAAATATGACACCAAGATTTTTTAGTTTATCCACGTATTCAATTTTAGACTCACCCAGAACTAAATCGGGAAAAGATGTTACAATTTGTGTTTTTTTGGTGACCAATATATATTTGGATTTGCTTTGATTGAGACATAAACCGTTAATTGCAGCCCAGGTTCTTACACTGTCCAAGTCAACATTAATTTGCGTACACAATCATCAATATCTGATGCTTTACATCTTATATAGAGTTGTACATCGTCAGCGTACATTTGAACATTGCAGTGTTGCAATTGACTCGGAAGATCATCTGCATAAGCAGTATACAATAATGGACCAAAAATAGATCCTTGAGGTACACATTTTGTTAGGTCGACACTACTAGGCATTTTATCACCATGGAAAACCGATTTTGATCTGCCTCTTAAATAGGAAGTCATCAGTTTCTCAGCTGTAGGCGAAAAATTAAGTAATTTGATTAATTTTAATATCAGAATTTCATAATTAACGGTATCAATAAGCGTACGCGACTTTCACCCCCTTTATTTTAGACTTTCAGGCGTATGCGAATTTCACCACGATTTTCAGCTGTGCAAATTAAGTAGCTGACAAACGAGGTGGAATTCTCTTATTATGATGCACATTCACCAGCAATGAATATTCATCAATTGTGTTGAACTTCCTCAACAATTGTGGTCATATTCACGGACAAAGATTGCGTTGCGCTATCCGACTTCGCCAATTATGAGAATAATCGCCAACAAGAATCATTTACCACAGTCATCCTCTTTGTCCAACTCACCCGCTTCACCAATATCAAGAACATCGAACAGCTATAATAATTCACCGATTTATACGTAGCACACATACATCTTTCCACAGTCACCTAAGTCGAATATAGATATAGACGTAGTACGTCTGAGCAACGCCAACGAACGGGTAGCTATTTTGAACAAATAAATAAAGATAGGAATTTTCACTTAGAAATTACTTAAATTACTAATCAAAGTTGCAATTGCCTTTTTGTAGGAAGTACTAAAAAATTTAAAACAAAAAGATGATAAAAAAATTTTAAGGACTACCTTTATATAAATACTGTCACCAACATTAAATTATATGGAAGCTAGAATACACTACCTATACATATGCAAATATCATCTTCCGTAGGCAGCTATAAAGCAATTGTTGTCATGGAAACAATATTTTAACCAAATAACGTTAAATTTGGTCGGTTTTTTCGGCTTCGATATTAAAAGACTTTGAAGGGCTTTATTAATAAAGGGCAGACCAGGAAAATATATATTTTTGTTTTAATTTTCGTACTCTAGTAGTGCCATATCTATATTAGCAATGAAGTTAAGTGTCTTGTAAAATAATTCTCCTCAAATCTTAATATAATACAAAGAACCATTGTTTTGCTTTCGAAGCTCTTAAATTCTCTTCTACTTGGTCAGTCCCATGCACAACTTCCAAAATTATATTTAAAGTCTATTATGCAAAAACAATATATGTGCATACCGAATTTCCTTGAGATTGATCTTTTTTGATCGACTTATGTCATTAATAGTATTGCAGATTGATAACCTAAAAAAGAGGCAGCCCGCGCCCATTTAAAAAAAATTTTTTTTTTCGTACTTTACGGCACCATATCATTATTTTCGTGAAACGTCAGTACGTAATTTAGTTATATACCGCAAGGCGTTAAATTTTTTAATACCGTTAAACTTCGAAAAAAACAATTTGAAGCGGGCGTGGTCGCAAGAAAATTACGTTTATTTCTAAAGTGTATAAATAAACTAGTTAAAGCAACCTTCATGCCAAGTTTTAATATGATATCATTAAAGGCTTTGAGCTACGTCTTACAAGCTTTTTGAGTTTTCTTTTTCCAAATGTAGGCAATGTCACGCCTTTTTTCCGAAATTTGATCAAATTTCAATTTTTATACTCAGCTGACCAGAGCTCACGAGTATATTAATTTTGTTCGCATAACGGTAATCCGTAACGGAATAAACTAATCGAGATAGATATAGACTTCTATATATCAAAATGATCTTGGCGAAAAAAGAAATTCATTTAGCCATGCCCGTCCGTCCGTCCGCCCATCCGTCCGTCTGTCCGTTAACTCGATAATTTGAGTAAATTTTGAGGTATTTTGATGAAATTTGGTATGTAGGTTCCTGGGCACTTATCTCAGATCGCTATTCAAAATGAACGTAATCTGACTACAAACACGCCCATTTTTCGATATCGAAAATTTCGAAAAGCCGAAAAAGTGCGATAATTCATTACCAAAGACGGATAAAGCGATGAAACTTGGTAGGTGGTTGACCTTATGACGCAATAAAAAGTTGATAAAAAATTTTAAGGACTACCTTTATATAAATGGACCAAAAAATAGAAGGCAATTTTTCCTTTAAAACAGACATAGTGGATGAATTTTGACTAAAAAATTTAACAATAATAGCTCTTGTAAAAGAATTTTGGGATTAAAAATTATAAAGGTAGACCGCGTGTTTAAATTTTAAATAACCAATTTGTTAATCCCAAGTACATGGTTTGCCTTAAATTGAAAGATTCGCGCCACCTTTATAGTTTTAAATCTCCAAAATTCTTTTGCAAGAGCTATTGTTAAAGTTTTTTAGTCAAAATTCAATAAGACTATATATGTATTAAAGGAAAAATAGCTTTCTATTTTTTGGTCTATTTATATAAAGGAAGTCCTTAAAATTTTTGGTAATAGTCTAGTTGAGGGGTCGACTGTTAATACGCTACCAAAAATATTAAGTGAGGTGTCAAAAGACGCGTATTAATCTCGAAAACAAAAATGTTATCTCTGTCCGGAGATATTTGCAGTTGAAGTTGGCGATTTCCATGTGATTGTTGTTGTGTTTGTACCCACAAAAAAAATTGTGCATCACCGTTGCGGTAGCCACGGTTATACCACACACCCGGACTTGGCATGGCGTAGCCCAGGGTTATTTTTTATAAGCGCGGCCGAAGGCCTCCAACGCAGAAAGGTGTTCTGCGCAAAAATACTATGGATCCGACCCCCGGTCTCGGAGGTACCCGCTGGTCTTTTTTCGGTTTTTCGTTAATATCTTTTGAACGCGTTAAAATTTCCGCCTTCGGATTATTAATACTGATGTCAAGACGCGTCGTTTGACACCTCTCTCGGTAGCGCATTAGCAGTCGACCCCTCACTAGACTATTACCAAATTTTTTTATCATCTTTTTGTTTTAAATTTTTTAGTACTGCCTACAAAAAGGCAATTACAACTTTGATTAGTAATTTAAGTAATTCCTAAGTGAAAATTCGTATCTTTATTTATAATAGCTACCCGTTCTTTGGCGTTACTCGGAAGTACTACGTCTATATCTATATTCGGCTTAGGTGACTGTAGAAAGATGTATGTGTGCTACATGTAAATCGGTGAATTATTATAGCTGTTCGATGTTCTTGATATTGGTGAAGAGGGTGAGTTGGACAGGATGACTATGGTAAATGATTCTTGTTGGTGATTATTCTCATAATTGGCGAAGCCGGATAGCGCAACGAATTGTTGTCCGTGAATATGACCACAATTGTTGAGGAAGTAAATTCAACACAATTGATGATGTGGTGAATTTTCATTGCTGGTGAATGTGCATCATAACAATAGAATTCCAACTCGTTTGTCAGCTACTTAATTTGCACAGCTGAAAAACGTGGTGAAATTCGCATACGCCTGGAAGTCTAAAAGAATCGTGGTGAAAGTCGCGTACGCCTAAAAGTATGCAGGGACGTGCATTGAGTTGGGCCTACAACGAGGTGGAATTCTACAACCCTGCAACACTCAGGAGGCTGGACATGAAGGTAAGACCTAATCTTCTAAATGTTCGACTTGTGCGTTACGTACCTCAAATTTTTTGATCAAGCATTGCACTGTCACCGAGTTTTAAACTATATTTCAGGTTTCAAGTCTCTAGATATCCAGGAAGTTAGTTAAAAATCGATTGCAAAATTCCCAATTTAAAAGTAGTTTTCTTAATATCACAATCCATGCACCACCTAGCGGAATTTTTTTTGATAAAATATTGCATTGTCACCGGGTTCTGACTTACGGCACAAGTTTCATGTCTCTAGCTCATCGGGAAGTTACTCGAAAATCGATCGCAAGATTCCCCCCGTTTTTAAAATACTCGCAGTTAATTTGACTAGCGCGCCACCTAGCGAAACTTTGTTTTCTATAAGTTGTATTGTCACCAGGCCTCTAACTAAGTGCCAAGTTTCAAGTCTCTAGGTCACAGGGAAGTTAGTTAAAAATGGATTGAAAATTTCCATATCAAAATTCTCTCAATATCTCTATCCATGCGCTACCTTGTGAAATTTTTTTGATCAAATATTGCGTTGTCACTGGGTTCTGACTCACGGCCCATGTCTCAAGTCTCTAGCTCACCGGGAAGTTACTTAAAAATCGATCGCAAGATTCCCCGCGTTTTTTCAGGGATTTTCGTTTATCTCGATTCGTCTGCCGCCTGGCGGCATTTTTTTTCCACGAATTGTAGTGCCATCGACTCGCAAACTACGTGCTAAGTCTCAAGTCTCGGGATCAGCGAGAAGTTAGTTAAAAGTCGATCGCAAAATTCCAATTTTAAAATCAAATTTTGTGTTTATCTCGATCCGTGCGCCACGTAGCGGATATTTTTTTTCACTTGCATTGTAATGTACCCCAGATCTGAACTATGTTCTAAGTATCAAGTCTCTAGCTCAACGGGAAGTTGCCGAAAAAGACTTTTCCGTGGGTCAAAAATTCGTATGGAAATTAGTGGACAAACATGAAAGGGACTTAATATAAAGGTAGTAAAATAGAAAATTTGTAAAATTTTGGACAATGGGCGTGGCACCGCCAAATTTTAAAAGAAGGTAATTTTAAAGTTTTGCAAGCTGTAATTTGGCAGTCGTTGAAGATATCATGATTAAATTTAGCAGGAACGTTCCTCCTATTACTATATGTGTGCATAATAAAACTTAGGGAAATCGGATGACGAACACGCCCATTTAAAAAATTTTTTTAAGTCAAATTTTAACAAAAAATTGAATATCTTTACAGTATATAAGTAAATTATGTCAACATTCAACTCCAGTAATGATATGGTGCAACAAAATACAAAAATAAAAGAAAATTTCAAAATGGGCTTGGCTCCGCCCTTTTCAATTAAATTTGTCTAGAATACTTTTAATGCCATAAGTCGAACAAAACTTCACCAATCCTTGTGAAATTTGGTAAGGGCATAGCTTCTATGAAGTTAACTGTTTTCTGTAAAAATAGGCGAAATCGGTTTGAAGCCACGCCTAGTTTTTATTCACAGTCGACCCGTCTGTCCTTCCGCTCGGCCGTTAACACGATAACTTGAGCAAAAATCGATATATCTTTACTAAACTTAGTTCATGTACTTATCTGAACTCACTTTATCTTGGTATTAAAAATGGGCGAAATCCGACTATAACCACGCCCACCTTTTTCGATATCGAAAATTACGAAAAATGAAAAAAATGCCAAATATGAAAAAAGGGATGAAACATGGTAATTGGATTGGTTTATTAACGCAAAATACAACTTTAGAAGAAACTTTATAAAATAGGCGTGGCACTTACCATATTAAGTAGAAGAAAATTAAAAAGTTCTTGGCAGGAATACTGTTCGTGGTATTACATGCAGTGGTACATATTCATTTAAACGCACTCTTAATTTTAACTTTATCACTTTGGCTTTCTTTTGTTTATGCATTCATAAAAACAAATTCTAGCCCACATTCTTTGTTAATCTAATGGAAATTTGACAGGTCCAAAAAACCTGTTTTCATTGTTGTTGTTGTACTCTTATCATCACATATTCAAAAATACTTCTACGAACATGTGCATATTCGTTTAAACGCAGCAATTTTATTTTTAAATATTTATTCATTTATTAAATTTTTACCAATTAATTGGTCATCTATTTTTATGAATGGCATCATATATTCGATTGGGTACTGACTTGGCTAAATTTTGCAGGAGCATACTGCCTAAATCTTCCCAAGCTTTTTTAATATCCAACTTCAACTCTAATGGAGTCCTGTAGAGGTGTCCTTGAGCCATTTGTCCATAAATTTTGCTCTACAAAGTTCTTCTACCGGCTTCGAATCGGGACTGCATGTAGGCCACTTCATAATTGGAATGTTGTGTTCTGCAAGCCATTTCAAAGACCCCTTAGAAACATAAATTGCAGCGTTATCCTGTTGAAAAATGCTGTCTTCATCCATTTTGTCATCTGAAAATCAAATGAGAGCATCGTCTAATAATTCCTTATAAACTTTAGAACACATTTTGGGGGGTGCGAGGCAAAATTTTTGGTTTTCCTTTAGATGGAAAAGCTTCACCGCTATCGCAAAGAGTTTAAATCCCTAAATAAGGACTTATACCGAGATTATCTGCACAATTATGAATTTGAGACCAAGAAAAATCCAAAGTCTTTTTTAAATCCAAAAGAATATGTTCTAGCATACCATCGGATGTGTTCTACAATGGAACCAGTGCATCCTCCCCGCAAGAGGCTGCTATCTTTTTGCTGACTTTTTCAGCTCTAACTTCGAGTCGTCGTCTGAGCCGCTCGATGACAACTATTTCCCCAACTTCCCAATTAATTTGGATCACTTTCCCTATTCGCTTGATGATGTGCTCAATTGTATTCTGCATATTAAGTCGTCTACGAGTTCTAATGTTGATGGCTTCTCATCTTACCTTTTCAAAAACTGCATTACTGTTGCTTATCCCCTTGTGATAATTTTTAATAAATCACTTCATTCGGGTGTTTTTATTGACGTCTGGAAAATGACCTCTATCACGCCTGTTTTCAAAAAACGTAATAAAAATGATATTACCAACTACAGGCCAATTTCAAAATTGTCAACCGTATCTAAATTGTTTGAATATATTGTCAAGCAAAAGATGTTTTTGTATTTTTATCAACCAGCATGGCTTCATGTCTGACCGATCCACGGTTACCAACCTTGCCGTGTTTTCCGAATTCTGCACATCTGCTTTTAATGATCACCTGTAAGTTGACACTATCTATACAGACTTTTCTAAGGCCTTAGCAACGTGAGTCGCACACTTTTAGTTGAAAAGTTGGCTCATTTCGGCTTTCACTCTACTTTTTTATTTTGGATAAAATCGTACCTTACTTCTCGGCACTGCATTGTTGTTGTTGACAATTTATCATCTTATGACTTATTGCCTCCTCTGGTGTGCCTGAAGGTAGCATTCTGGGACCCTTACTCTTTATCATTTTTATTAATGATATTTGTGAGTGTTTTACCTTCTCCAATTTTCTCCTATGCGCTGACGAACTTAAAATTTATTCCTCTGTTCGTTCTCTGTCTGATTCATCTAAAACTCAGAATGATATAAACGAAGTTGTTTTGTAGTGTCAAACATATCGACTTCTTCTTAATGTTACTAAATGTTTCCATGTGTCGTTTTCGAAGTCTCGTTCCTCTATTCCCACTTCCTATTCCATTGGCAACTCTAATCTATCCACCCTGAAGTATCCGACCTGGATGTTATTTTCGATGTTAAGTTTTCATTCTTGAGCCACATCAACAGCACTATAGCAAAATCGTATGCTATGCTTGCTTTCATCCGTCAGATTAGTTCGTACATTAGTGATCCGTATACGCTGAAGCTCTTATACACGTCACTTGTTCGCTCCAAACTTGAATATTCCGTCTTCATTTGGAGACCTTATTTTGATTGTCATATCAAAGGACTTGAACGTGTTCAAAAGGTGGTTTTGCACTATGCTCTACGTTCATTAAATTTTATAGACCCACTTCCATCATACAATGCCACATGCAAATTAATCGACGTGAAATCGTTAAAATCCAGAAGAACTATTCTCTCCCTCTCGACAGTGTTCGACATTACAATTGGTATAGTAGATTGCCCTCTTTTACTTGAAGGTATATTTTTCCATTTCCCGCAGCGTTGTCTTAGGAATAACGATCTTTTTTCCTTAAAACAAGACAGAAGTACTTATGCTAGCAATGCTCCTATCTATAGAGCTTTAAGGGAGCTTAACCCTCCATCGGGTTTTTTTACCTGTGATTTGTTTAGCTCTAAAGCCAAATTTGTAGCTTCACTACTTGCAAGTTTTGATCAATGTTGTAATTGTATAATCGTGTAATATTTATATTGATCACTTAACATTTATTATTTATACTAAGCACAAAAAAAAAATTCAAAATTTTGCCATTAGTCTGTAAGTGCGCTCTCGTCATGTATGACTACAAATAAATAAATAAATAATTAAATAAAAGTATAAATGATAGCATTATGTAAAATATTCACTTATTACGTCAAATTAATAACAAAACAAGTAAGGACGGGACTGTCTTCGGCTGTGCCGAAGACTTCATACCTTTCATGAATGGGGCTGAACAATAATCTTATCCCGTTCCTAATCTCCAAATAATCAGATGTATAATACAAGAAATATATAGTGAAAAGATGTACATACATAAACGATTTTTAAGATAAACATAAAATAAAAAATGGCAAAAAACCCCCTTATCTGAACGAACGGTTGTATGAATATATATTATATATAGCTCCGATCGAAATGATTTTTACAGGAAAGCTTCTATGATATATTAGAATAAATATCACCAAGTTTAACCCAATATAAAAAGTTTAACGTTTTTATATTGGAAACTAAGAGAGAAATGGCTAAAAACTTTTCTGTCTGAACGATCTGTTGTATGGGATATATATTATATATAGCTCCGATCGAAATGATTTTTTCATGAAATCTTCTGTGATATATTAGAATAATTATCACCAAGTTTAACGTTTTTATATTGGAAATTAAGGGAGAAATTGCCAAAAATCTTTCTATCTGAACGATCGGTTGTATATAGCTCCAATCAAAGTGATTTTTTCAGAAAATCTTCTATGATATATAAAAATATATATCACCGAGTTTCACGTTCATACTTTCTAAATTAATGGAGAAATGGCCAAAAATCTTTCTATCTGAACGATCGGTTGTATGGGATATAACTATATATAGCTCCGACCAAAGTAATTTTTCAGTATATCTTCTGTGATATATTAGAATATATACCACCGAGTTTCACGTTTATACTTTCTAAATTGCGGCCGGAATGACCAAAATCGTCTTATATGAACGATCGGTTGTATGGGGATATATTTTATAGTGGTCCGATCCTACCGGATCCGACAAATGTCTAATATAATACAAAAATACATCCTTGTGCCAAATTTCATTGAGATATCTCAAAATTTGAGGGACTAGTTTGCGTTGAAACAGACAGACGGACGGACAGACGGACATGGCAGTTCGTCACCCTGATCAATTCGGTATACTTAATGGTGAGTCTATCTTTTATTTTTCTCAACGTTACAAACATCAGACCAATGTTAATATACCATTTCATGTTCATGAAAGTTATAAAAAGAAGGCGCAAGGTTGAAGGTGGTGGATAGGGCACTGATCCCCACATAACGATAAGGCCAAGTTTGGATACCCCGTGTAGTAAAGGCGGAAGACACGCTTAACATGCTGCAGCAGCAGAACCAGAACATACCAACATGGGATTGGAAGGTGCTCCACGTATCCCGAGCCGTGGAGGGGGGCCAGTTCTACATCCTCCAAACTAATAAAGAATCGTTGCAAGAATAAATTTGAAGTTGGATAGCATTATGTAAAATATACACCTATTACGTCAATTTAATAACAAAACAAGTAAGAACGGGACTGTAAATTCAAACAAGTAAGGAAGGTTAAGTTCGGGTGTAACCGAACATTACATACTCAGTTGAGAGCTATGGTGACAACATAAGGGAAAATAACCATGTAGGAAAATGAACCGAGGGAAACCCTGGAATGTGTTTGTATGACATGTGTATCAAATGAAAGGCATTAAAGAGTATTTTATGAGGGAGTGGGCCATAGTTCTATAGGTGGACGCCATTTAGGGATATAGCCATAAAGGTGGACCAGGGCTGATTCTAGAATTTATTTGTACGATATGGGTATCAAATTAAAGGTGTTAATGAGTATTTAAAAACGGAGTGGGGCTTAGTTCTATAGGTGGACGCATTTTCGAAATATCGCCATAAGGTGGACCAGGGGTGGCTCTCGAATTTATTTGTACGATATGGGTCTCAAATGAAAGGTGTTAATGAGTTTTTTAAAAGGGAGTGGGCCTTAGTTCTATGGGTTGACGCCTTTTCGAGATATTGCCATAAAGGTGGACCAGGGTGACTCTAGAATTTGTTTGTACGATATGGGTACCAAATGAAAGGTGTTAATGAGTATTTTAAAAGGGAGTGGGCCTTAGTTCTATAGGTAGACGCCTTTTCGGGATATCGTTATAAATGTGGACCAGAGGTGACTCTAGAATTAGTTTGTACGATATGGGTACCAAATAAAAGGTGTTAATGAGTATTTTAAAAGGGAGTGGGCCTTAGTTCTATGGGTGGACGCCTTTTCGAGATATTGCCATAAAGATGGACCAGGGGTGACTCTAGAATTAATTTGTACGATATGGGTATCAAATGAAAGGTGTTAATGAGTATTTTAAAAGTGGGTGGGCCTTAGTTCTATGAGTGGACGTCTTTTCGAGATATCGCCATAAAGGTGGACCAGGGATGACTCTAGAATGCGTTTGTACAAATGGGTATCAAACGATAGGTGTTAATGAGTATTTTAAAAGAGAGTGGGCCTTAGTTCTATAGGTGGACGCCTTTTCGAGATATCGCCATAAAGGTGGACCAGGGGTGACTCTAGAATTAATTTGTACGATATGGGTATCAAATGAAAGGTGTTAATGAGTATTTTAAAAGTGGGTGGGCCTTAGTTCTATTGGTGGACGCCTTTTCGAGATATCGCCATAAAGGTGGACCAGGGATGACTCTAGAATTTGTTGGTACGATATGGGTATCAAATGAAAGGTGTTAATGAGTATTTTAAAAGGGAGTGGGCCTTAGTTCTATAGGTGGACGCCTTTGCGAGATATCGCCATAAAGGTGGACCAGGGGTGACTTTAGAATTTTTTACGATATGGGTATCAAATGAAAGGTGTTAACGAGCATTTTAAAAGGGAGTGAGCCTTAATTCTATAGGTGGACACCTTTTCGAGATATCGCCATAAAGGTGGACCAGGGTTGACTCTAGAATGCGTTTGTACATTATGGGTCTCAAACGAAAGGTGATAATGAGTATTTTAAAAGGGAGTGGGCCTTAGTTCTATAGGTGGACGCCTTTTCGATATATCGCCATAAAGGCGGACCAGGGGTGACTCTATAATGTGTTTGTACAATATGAGTGTCAAATTAAAGGTATTAATAATAATTTTAAAAGGGAATGGTGGTAGTTGTATATGTGAAGGCGTTTTCGAGATATCGACCAAAATGTGGACCAGGGTGACCCAGAACATCATCTGTCGGGTACCGCTAATTTATTTATATATATAATACCACGAACAGTATTCCTGCCATGATTCCAAGGGCTTTTGATTTCGCCCTGCAGAACTTTTTCATTTTCTTTTACTTAATATGGTAGGTGTCACACCTATTTTACAAAGTTTTTTTTCTAAAGTTATATTTTGCGTCATTAAACCAATCCAATTACCATGTTTCAACCCTTTTTTCGTATTTGGTATAGAATTATGGCACTTTTTTCATTTTTCGTAATTTTCGATATCGAAGAATTGGGCGTGGTCATAGTCAGATTTGTATGCCAATAGAAAGTGAGTTCAGATTATTATGTGAACTGAGTTTAGTAAAGATATATCGATTTTTGCTCAAGTTATCGTGTTAATGGCCGAGCGGAAGGACAGACGGTTGACTGTGTATAAAAACTGGGCGTGGCTTCAACCGATTTCGCCCGTTTTCACAGAAAACAGTTATCCTCCTAGAGTCTAAGCCGCTGCCAAATTTCACATGGATTGGTAAATTTTTGTTCGACTTATGGCATTAAATATATCCTAGACAAATCAAATGAAAAAGGGCGGAGCCAAGCCCGTTTTGAAATTTTCATCTATTTTTGTATTTTGTTGCACCATATTATTACTGGAGTTGAATGTTAACATAATTTACTTATATACTGTAAAGATATTAAATTTTTTGTAAAAATTTCACTGTAAAAAAAATTTTTTTAAAAGTGGGCGTGGTCGTTCTCCGATTTTGCCAATTTTTATTAAGCATACATATAGTAATAGGAGTAACGTTCC
Source organism: Eurosta solidaginis (assembly GCF_040869045.1). Taxonomy (NCBI): domain Eukaryota; kingdom Metazoa; phylum Arthropoda; class Insecta; order Diptera; family Tephritidae; genus Eurosta; species Eurosta solidaginis. The sequence continues at coordinate 71,146,053 of NC_090323.1, read as the reverse complement.
TGCCAAATTTCATCATGATATCTTCAACGACTGCCAAATTACAGCTTGCAAAACTTCTAAATTACCTTCTTTTAAAAGTGGGCGGTGCTACGCCCATTGTCCAAAATTTTACTTATTTTCTATTCTGCGTCATAGGTTCAACGCACCTACCAAGTTTCATCGCTTTATCCCTCTTTGGTAATGAATTATCGCAATTTTTCGAAGTTTTCGATATCGAAGAAGTGGGCGTGGTTATAGTCCGATATCGTTCATTTTAAATAGCGATCTGAGATGAGCGCCCAGGAATCTACATACCAAATTTCGTCAAGATATCTCAAAATTTACTCAAGTTATCGTGTTAACGGATAGACGGACGGACGGACGGACATGGCTTAATCAAATTTTTTTCGATCCTGATTATTTTGATATATGGAAGTCTATATCTATCTCGATTCCTTTATATATGTACCACCAACCGTTATCCAATCAAAGTTAATATACTCTGTGAACTCTGCTCAACTGAGTATAATGATTATATCAAAAACTAACATAAAAACTTAAATTAATATTAGTTTTCAGTATAAAATCAAACAATATGGGATCAAAAGTTTAAGACTTAAGAGTTAAAAATTTAATAGTATTATTTAAAATACTCATATATTAACTTTTTAAATTGCATTGCGTTGCTGACCAATTGTAAATAGGGGGGTAATCGACTCCAAATTCGTATGGCGTTAATATAGAAATGTTAATCTGAAAAAGCAGTGTCATGTTCTATTTGAATAATACTGTTTCCTCTTTCTGACCTGAAGAAGTTTAGTTTTCGGTGAAGATAATCCGGTTGTCATGTGTATATTAACCTATGAAGGTATATTAAAGTTTTGCAGTTTAAAAGGTTCTCGAAGGTAAAACCAAAAATGAGTTTGGAATAATGAGATATTCTGTCAAATCGTCGTATGCCAAATATATATCTTGCAATACTATTAAAAGCTACATTTAATTTACGCCTACGGGTTGTGTCACAACTTGAAAACAATGCACAACCATATAGTAATGTCGGTATTAAATTTGATTTAGCCAGAAGCATTCTGACTTCCAGTGGTATGAAACATTGGCTACACCACAAATTTCTTAACATCCCCTATATTTTGCCGGTTGTGATGATAATGTGATCATTCCAGTGAACGTGTTTATTAAATGTGACACCAAGATTTTTTACTTTATCCACGTACTCAATTTTAGACTCACCCAGAACTAAATCGGGAAAAGATGTTACAATTTGTGTTTTTTTGGTGACCAATATATATTTGGATTTGCTTTGATTGAGACATAAACCGTTAATTGCAGCCCAGGTTCTTACACTGTCCAAGTCACCATTAATTTTGCGAACACAATCATCAATATCTGATGCTTTACAGCTTATATAGAGTTGTACATCGTCAGCGTACATTTGAACATTGCAGTGCTGTAATTGACCTGGGAAATCATTTGCATAAGCAGTATACAATAATGGACCAAGAATAGATCCTTGAGGTACACATCTTGTTAGGTCGACACTACTAGGCATTTTATCACCATGGAAACCCGATTTTGATCTGTCTCTTAAATAAGAAGTCATCAGTTTCTCAGCTGTAGGCGAAAAATTAAGTAATTTGATTAATTTTAATATCAGAATTTCATAATTAACGGTATCAATATTCGTACGCGACTTTCACCACCATTCTTTTTGAATTTCAGGCGTATGCGAATTTTACCACAATTTTCAGCTGTGCAAATTAAGTAGCTGACAAACGAGGTGGAATTCTCTTGTTATTATGCACATTCACCAGCAATGAAAATTCATCAATTGTGTTGAACTTCCTCAACAATTGTGGTCATATTCACGGACAAAGATTGCGTTGCGCTATCCGGCTTCGCCAATTATGAGAATAATCGCCAACAAGAATCACTCACCACATTCATCCTCTTTGTCCAATTCACCCGCTCCACCAATTCACCGATTTATACGTAGCACACATACATCTTTCTACAGTCACCTAAGCCGAATATAGATATAGACGTAGTACGTCCGAGCAACGCCAACGAACGGGTAGCTATTTTGAACAAATAAATAAAGATAGGAATTTTCACTTAGAAATTACTTAAATTACTAATCAAAGTTGCAATTGCCTTTTTGTAGGAAGTACTAAAAAATTTAAAACAAAAAGATGATAAAAAAATTTTAAGGACTACCTTTATATAAATACTGTCACCAACATTAAATTATATGGAAGCTAGAATACACTACCTATACATATGCAAATATCATCTTCCGTAGGCAGCTATAAAGCAAATGTTGTCATGGAAACAATGTTTTAACCAAATAACGTTAAATTTGGCCGGTTTTTTTTCGGCTTCGATATTATTTTTTTTTTTTTTTGGATTATTAGTTTCTTGGTTAAAGCTTAAGCTTATAAAACACCAGGTTATCCCTCCATTGGTGTTAATCCATAACACCATGTTATATATTCAAATTTGAATGTCTTTAAATTGTTGTACAGTTGCTGCACCAACACACAGGTAATACACTAAGGCCAGAACCATGTGCGTAGGTTTCTGCGTAATTAAGGTTATTATTATTTCGATTTAATGGTTTACTCCAAGTACGATGAATTATTTTTAGATTTAATGGTTTACTCCAAGTACGATAAATTTTAAGTTTTTCAACTATTTTTAATAAGTTTTTGTCATTTCGATTCCCTCACTATCCGCCATTTTGTTCTCAACCGCATGAATAGCGTCCTTTTATAGCACGCGGTTGAGCTGTGGGGAAACAAACTTGACGCGACGACGTTACAACACGAAGTCTGGCTTCGATATTAAAAGACTTTGAAGGGCTTTATTAATAACGGGCAGACCAGGAAAACATAAATTTTTTTTTTAATTTTCGTACTATAGTAGTGCCATATCTATATTAGCAATGAAGTTAAGTGTCTTGTAAAATAATTCTCCTCAAATCTTAATATAATACAAAGAACCATTGTTTTGCTTTCGAAGCTCTTAAATTCTCTTCTACTTGGTCAGTCCCATGCACAACTTCCAAAATTATATTTAAAGTCTATTATGCAAAAACAATATATGTGCATACCGAATTTCCTTGAGATTGATCTTTTTTTGATCGACTTATGTCATTAATAGTATTGCAGATTGATAACCTAAAAAAGAGGCAGCCCGCGCCCATTTAAAAAAAATATTTTTTTTCGTACTTTACGGCACCATATCATTATTTTCGTGAAACGTCAGTACGTAATTTAGTTATATACCGCAAGGCGTTAAATTTTTTAATACCGTTAAACTTCGAAAAAAACAATTTGAAGCGGGCGTGGTCGCAAGAAAATTACGTTTATTTCTAAAGTGTATAAATAAACTAGTTAAAGCAACCTTCATGCCAAGTTTTAATATGATATCATTAAAAGCTTTGAGCTACGTCTTACAAGCTTTTGAGTTTTCTTTTTGCAAATGTAGGCAATGTCACGCCTATTTTCCAAAATTTGATCAAATTTAAATTTTTATACTCAGCTGAGCAGAGCTCACAGAGTATATTAATTTTGTTCGCATAACGGTAATCCGTAACGGAATAAACTAATCGAGATAGATATAGACTTCTATATATCAAAATGATCTGGGCGAAAAAAGAAATGTATTTAGCCATGCCCGTCCGTCCGTCCGTCCATCCGTCCATCTGTCCGTTAACTCGATAATTTGAGTAAATTTTGAGGTATTTTGATGAAATTTGGTATGTAGGTTCCTGGGCACTTATCTCAGATCGCTATTTAAAATCGAAAATTTCGAAAAACCGAAAAAGTGAGATAATTCATTACCAAAGACGGATAAAGTGATGAAACTTGGTAGGTGGGTTGACCTTATGGTGCAATAAAAAGATGATAAAAAAATTTTAAGGACTACCTTTATATAAATGGAACAAAAAATAGAAGGCAATTTTTCCTTTAAAACAGACATAGTGGATGAATTTTGACTAAAAAGCTTTAACAATAATAGCTCTTGTAAAAGAATTTTGGGATTAAAAATTATAAAGGTAGAGCGCGTGTTTAAATTTTAAATAACCAATTTGTTAATCCCAAGTACATGGTTTGCCTTAAATTGAAAGATTCGCGCCACCTTTATCGTTTTAAATCTCCAAAATTCTTTTACAAAAGCTATTGTTAAAGTTTTTTAGTCAAAATTCAACAAGACTATATCTGTATTAAAGGAAAAATAGCCTTCTATTTTTTGGTCTATTTATATAAAGGGAGTCCTTAAACTTTTTTTATCACCTTTTGTTTTAAATTTTTTAGTACTGCCTACAAAAAGGCAATTGCAACTTTGATTAGTAATTTAAGTAATTCCTAAGTGAAAATTCGTATCTTTATTTATTTGTTCAAAATAGCTACCCGTTCTTTGGCGTTAATCGGATGTACTACGTCTATATCTATATTCGGCTTAGGCTAGCTCATCGGGAAGTTACTCGAAAATCGATCGCAAGATTCCCCCCGTTTTTAAAATATTTGCAGTTATCTTGACTAGCGCGCCACCTAGCGAAACTTTTTTTTCTATAAGTTGTATTGTCACCAGGCCTCTAACTAAGTGCCAAGTTTCAAGTCTCTAGGTAACCGGGAAGTTAGTTAAAAATGGATTGAAATATTTCCAAATTAAAATTTGTTTTCTTACTATCTCGATTCGCGTGCCACCTAGCGAATTTTTTTGATCAAATGTTGCATTATCACCGTGTTCTGACCAACGGCCCAAGCTTCAAGTGTCTAGCTCACCGGCAAGTTACTCAAAAACCGATCGCAAAATTCCCTCGTTTTTCAGGTATATGTAGTTATCTCAATGAGCACGCCACCCAGCGGAACTTTGTTTTCTATAAAATGTATTGTCACCGGGTCTCGACTATGTGCTAAGTTACAAGTTTCTATATAACCAGGAAGTTAGTTAAAAATGGATGGAAAGGTTCCCAAATTAAAATTAATTTTTCTAATATCTCGATCCATGCCCCACCTAGCGGAATTTTTTCATAAAATATTGCATTGTCGTCGGGTTCTGACTTACGGTCCAAGTTTCATGTCTCTATCTCATCGGGAAGTTACTCGAAAATCGTTCGTAAAATTCCCCCCGTTTTAAAGGATTTATAGTTATCTCACTTAGCGCGCCACCTAGCAGAATTCTGTTTACTGTGAATTGTATTGTCACTAAGCCTCGAACTGTGTGCCAAGTTTCAAGTCTCTAGGTCACAGGGAAGTTAGTTAAAGATGGATTTCCAAATCAAAATTAATTCTCTCAATATCTCTATCTATGCGCCACCTAGTGAAATTGTTTTGATCAAATATTGCGTTGTCACCGGGTTGACTCACGGCCAATGTCTCAAGTCTCTAGCTCACCGGGAAGTTACTTAAAAATCGATCGCAAAATTCCCGGCGTTTTTTCAGGGATTTTCGTTTATCTCGATTCGTCTGCCACCTGGCGGTATTTTTTCCACGAATTGTAGTGCCATCGACTCGCAAACTACGTGCTATGTCTCAAGTCTCTGAATCAGTGAGAAGTTAGTTAAAAGTCGATCGCAAAATTTCCGTTTTACAATTAATTTTGTGTATATCTCGATCCGTGCGCCACGTAGCGGATCTTTTTTTCACTTGCATTGTAATGTACCCCAGATCTGAACTATGTTCTAAGTATCAAGTCTCTAGCTCAACTGGAAGTTACCGAAAAAGACTTTTCCGTGGGTCAAAAATTCGTATGGAAATGAGTGGACAAACATGAAAGGGACTTAATATAAAGGTAGTAAAATAGAAAATTAGTAAAATTTTGGACAATGGGCGTGGCACCGCCCAATTTTAAAAGAAGGTAATTTAAAAGTTTTGCAAGCTGTAATTTGGAAGTCGTTGGAAATATCATGATGAAATTTAGCAGGAACGTTCCTCCTATTAGTATATATGTGCTTAAGAAAAATTAGGGAAATCGGATGACGAACACGCCCACTTAAAAAAAAAATTTTTTTTAAGTCAAATTTTAACAAAAAATTTAATATCTTTACAGTATATAAGTAAACTATGTCAACATTCAACTCCAGTACTGATATGGTGCAACAAAATACAAAAATAAAAGAAAATTTCAAAATGGGCATGGCTACGCCCTTTTCAATTAAATTTGTCTAGAATACTTTTAATGCCATAAGTCGAACAAAAATTCACCAATCCGTGTGAAATTTGGTAAGGGCATAGCTTCTATGACGATAACTGTTTTCAGTGAAAATGGGCGAAATCGGTTTGAAGCCACGCCTAGTTTTTATTCACAGTCGACCGTCTGTCCTTCCGCTCGGCCGTTAACAATATAACTTGAGCAAAAATCGATATATCTTTACTAAACTTAGTTCATGTACTTATCTGAACTCACTTTATCTTGGTATTAAAAATGGGCGAAATCCGACTATAACCACGCCCACTTTTTCGATATCGAAAATTACGGAAAATTAAAAAAAATGCCAAATATGAAAAAAAGGATGAAACATGGTAATTGGATTGGTTTATTGACGCAAAATACAACTTTAGAAGAAACTTTATAAAATGGGCGTGGCACCTGCCATATTAATTAGAAGAAAATTAAAAAGTTCTGCAAGGCAAAATCAAAAGCCCTTGGAATCTTGGCAGGAATACTGTTCGTGGTATTACATGCAGTGGTACATATTCATTTAAACGCACTCTTAATTTTAACTTTACCACTTTGGCTTTCTTTTGTTTATGCATTCATAAAAGCAAATTCTAGCCCACATTCTTTGTTAATCTAATGGAAATTTGACAGGCCCAAAAACCTGTTTTCGTTGTTGTTGTTGTACTCTTATCATCACATATTCAAAAATACTACTACGAACAGGTGCATATTCGTTTAAACGCTGCAATTTTATTTTTAAATATTTATTCATTTATTAAATTTTTACCAATTAATTGGTCCTCTGTTTTTATTAATGGCGTCATATATTCGATTGGGTATTGACTTGGCTAAATTTTGCAGGAGCATACTGCCTAAATTTTCCCAAGCTTTTTTAATATCCAACTTCAACTCTAATGGAGTCCTGTAGAGGTGTCCTAGAACTTTTTGTCCATAAATTTTGCTCTACAAAGTTCTTCTACCGGCTTCGAATCGGGACTGCATATAGGCCACTTCATAAGTGGAATGTTGTGTTCTGCAAGCCATTTCAAAGACCCCTTAGAAACATAAATTGCAGCGTTATCCTGTTGAAAAATGCTGTCTTCATCCATTTTGTCATCTGAAAATCAAACGAGAGCGTCGTCCAATAATTCCTTATAAACTTTAGAACTCATTTTGGGGGGTGCGAGGCAAATTTTCGGTTTTCCTTTAGATGGAAAAGTTTCACCGCTATCGCAAAGAGTTTAAATCCCTAAATAAGGACTTATACCGAGATTATGTTTACAATTTTGAATTTGAAATCAAGCAAAAATCGAAGTCTTTTTGGCGTTTTGTTAAATCCAAAAAATATGTTCTAGCATACCATCGGATGTGTTCTACAATGGAACCAGTGCATCCTCCCCGCAAGAGGCTGCTAATCTTTTTGCTGACTTTTTCAGCTCTAACTTCGGGTCGTCGTCTGAGCCGCTGGGTGACAACTATTTACCAGATACCAATTCCCCAATTAATTTTGGATCACTTTCCCTATTCGCTTGATGATGTGCTCAATTGTATTCTGCATATTAAGTCCTCTACGAGTTCTGATGTTGATGGCTTTCAACTTACCTTTTCAAAAACTGCACTGCTGTTGCTTATCCTCTTTTGATAATTTTTAATAAATCACTTCATTCGGGTGATGTCTGGAAAATTACCTCTATCACGCCTGTTTTCAAAAAAGGTAATAAAAAAGATATTACCAACTACAGGCCAATTTCAAAATTTTCAACCGTATCTAAATTGTTTGAATATATTGTCAAGCAAAAGATGTTTTTGTATTTCTATCAACCAGCATGGCTTCATGTCTGACCGATCCACGGTTACCAACCTTGCCGTGTTTTCCGAATTCTGCACATCTGCTTTTAATGATCACCTGCAAGTTGACACTGTCTATACAGACTTTTCTAAGGCCTTTGACAAAGTGAGTCACACACTTTTAGTTGAAAAGTTGGCTCATTTCGGCTTTCACTCTACTTTTTTATTTTGGATAAAATCGTACCTTTCTTCTCGGCACTGCATTGTTGTTGTTGACAATTTATCATCTTATGACTTTATTGCCTCCTCTGGTGTGCCTCAAGGTAGCAATCTGGGACCCTTACTCTTTATTATTTTTATTAATGATATTTGTGAGTGTTTTACCTTCTCCAATTTTCTCCTATGCGCTGACGAACTTAAAATTTATTCCTCTGTTCGTTCTCTGTCTGATTCATCTAGAATTCAGAATGATATAAACGAAGTAGTTTTGTGGTGTCAAACATATCGACTTCTTCTTAATGTTAGTAAATGTTTCTATGCGTCGTTTTCGAAGTCTCGTTCCTCTATTCCCACTTCCTATTCCATTGGCAACTCTAATCTATCCACCCTGAAGTATCCGACCTGGATGTTATTTTCGATGTTAAGTTTTCATTCTTGAGCCACATCAACAGCACTATAGCAAAATCGTATGCTATGCTTGCTTTCATCCGTCAGATTAGTTCGTACATTAGTGATCCGTATACGCTGAAGCTCTTATACACGTCACTTGTTCGCTCCAAACTTGAATATTCCGTCTTCATTTGGAGACCTTATTTTGATTGTCATATCAAAGGACTTGAACGTGTTCAAAAGGTGGTTTTGCACTATGCTCTACGTTCATTAAATTGTATAGACCCACTTCCATCATATAATGCCACATGCAAATTAATCGACGTGAAGTCGTTAAAATCCAGAAGAACTATTCTCTCCCTCTCGAAAGTGTTCGACATAACAAATGGTATAGTAGATTGCCCTCTTTTACTTGAACGTATATTTTTCCATGTCCCGCAGCGTTGTCTTAGGAATAACGATCTTTTTTTTCTTAAAACAACTCAGAAGTGCTTATGCTACCAATGCACCTATCTATAGAGCTTTAAGGGAACTTAACACTCCATCGGATTCTTTTGCCTATGATTTATTTAGCCCTAAAGCCAAATTTGTAGCTTCACTACATGTAAGTTTTGATTAATGTTGTAATTGTTTAATCTTTTAATATTTATATTGTTCACTTAACATTTATTATTTATACTAAGCAAAAAGAAAATACCCTTTACTACCTTCCATTTGATACCGATGTCATACAAACACATTCCGGGGTTACCCTAGGTTCATTTTCCTACATGGTGATTTTCCCTTATTTTGTCTCTAAAGCTCTCAGCTGAGTATGTAATGTTCGGTTACACCCGAACTTAGGCTTTCTTCCAAAATACCAAATAACAGCACCTAATCTATATTTGGTGATGAATGTCCGCTTTTTTCCGTTTTTCGAAATTTGGTTGCCAACCAATTTTGTTAATTTTCATAAAGTGAATGACCTCTATGTCAATTTTCAACACGACATCTACGAGGGCTTAAGAAGTATGTCTTGTTAAACTTTAGAATTCTCTTATTCTAAATGAAGGTGTATATTTCTTGTCAACCTACATATCAAGTTTCAACACTTTTTCGGTATTTACTAATGACTTGTTTACATTTTTCTAAATTTTCGATATCGATAAAGTCCCGGGTGTTGTTCGAGTTATCGTGATAACGGGCGGGCGGGCATAGCTTTATCTAAATATTTTTGGATGCTGATAACTTTTATACAAAGAAGTCTATCTCTATCTCGATTCCTCTATGCAATTACGTACTACCGTTACTCAACTAAAGTTATAATACCCTTATAGGTATACAAGTTTTTGCTGAGTAAAAACAAGAATACACTAAAGTCTAAAATTTAGGTCGAAAAATAACAACAAAATCATACTATTTTAGTGTTGGGCAATTTGATTTTATACCAAGCCATCATACTGTCTGTCTTGTCTTACCCATTTAGTAAAGAGTTAATAAAACAAAAAAGTAAGCAAATGGTGGCAGATGGCAACGCTCTCATGGCAAGCTGGTCAAGTGGATGCTCGAGGGCGTTCGTCTCTAATTTCAAACGCCATGTAAGCGTTACGGAGCAAGTAAAAGGTTGTTTTGAATGCTTTTTTTTTTTTGTTTCGGTTATTTCCCATTCTGCATGTGTTCGCTATATTTTGGCAACACATTCAATGTCAAAGCCTTGTTGATGGATTACTTTGGCCGGCTTTATTTATTAAGGATGCTTTTTCGATGCTAATTTAATTTTTTTTTATTTCCACAGTATATCAACTTCATTTTTTGTTTTTACCATAGTTGCTGTTGGCTTTCCAATATCGTGTAACAAATTGTTGGCTGATTGCTTTCAATAACACTTTGTCGTAAAAGAAATTCCCAACTTCATTCGTTTTCATTTGCAGTTTGATTAATAAACAAAAAACTTTCTAAATATTTACTGATTTGAAAGGATTTTAATTTGTAATACTTAATGTATTTATCTCTGTACAGCGTTCCGAGAACTCAGAGCCGTAACAAAATCCTCAAATCCCTCGCTGGCAGTACTTGGGGAAAAGATAAAGAAACGCTCATAACTACATACAAAGCAATTAGCCAGCCGATTACGTGCTACGCGTCACCCGTATGGTCGCCAAGCCTAAAAAACACCCACTGGAAGAAACTAGAGGCCTGCCAAAATACTGCTCTCAGAATCGCCACGGGCTGTCTTCTTATGTCCCCAGAACACCATCCGCATAATGAGGCGAGAATACACCCCATCAGGGAGAGAAATGAGATGCTGACCAAACAGTTCCTGTTGAATACCCAGAAACCTGGGCATCCCAACAGACATCTGATTGATGAACCAGCACCGCCTAGGGGCTTAAGTAGTCATCTCCGTAAGCATTTTGAGGAAATACGGCACCTGAGAACCCAGCCGTATGAAGTGAAAAAACACAAGCAGGTCCTTGGTGAACTCCATAAACAGGCGTCGGACCTTTATGCCGGGAATTGCCCGGTGAATCCAGTGCTTAACGAAAATTATCCAAAACTTGCGGAAGAGGAACGCATACTCCCCAGGGAAACGCGTGTCACTCTTGCTCAACTTCGTTCTGGATACTGTAACAGGTTATACTCTTACCTATCCAGAATCAACCCCGACATACAAAATGTATGTCCCGCTTGCAACGTGTCCCCACATGACACCAACCATCTCTTCAATTGTAATGTGGAACCAACGCCTCTAACACCCGTTTCTTTATGATCCACCCCTGTTGAAACGGCAAGTTTCCTTGGACTCCCGTTAGAGGATATTGATGACAATTTGTGATCGATCGCGGCTATTAGGTGGGGCGAGCATTGCTACAACAACAACAACATCTCTGTACAGCATGGGCGGATCCAGAGAGGCATTTTTATAGGGTAACTTCTCGGAAAAAAATTCGGTTTTTTCGTTAGCCACTGTCGGCTTAATCGGTGGTGGCACCTAGGGATTTGTTTTATATCCTACTTAAGTCAGCCGGAAAAATCGATATTCTCAACCCAAAAAATTTATGCTAGCATTGCTCAGCCATTCGTCGGTCTATTCGTCAGCCGTTTGTCCGTGGGGTCATCATCACCCGTTTTTTTGCAATAACCGTCATTTAAAGATATTGTTACGAATATTAGCAAAACTAAGGGGGGCTGCCGTCTCTAAGCCGATGCTAAGCAGCGCCTTGCATGCACATCCATAGATCAGTCATTATGTATCTACATAAACGAATCAATCATTATGTCTACACATAAGTATGGTACACGCAGCTGAGAGCAACGCACAAGCACAAGCATATATCTTATCTGAAATGCTCCTAAAAATATGCAATTGTGATTGTGGAAGTGTGGCTCACACATACAAGCGCATGGAGTATGAGAGAAGCTATAAAGATTATACATCTGTAGTTGTAGCTGAGAAATTTGTAACTAATTAAGTAAAATTCTGGAAGCGCCTAGAAGATGCCACGAGGAAATCACAGAGTATAAAAGCATTAGCGGTAGAGGCGCAATAGATCAGTTTTCAGTTAAGCACGCTATCTGTCGGGCAATAGATCAGTTTCATCAGTCAGTTTGGTTATTAAGCCAGCTAGTTGCAAAGTATAAGTGTTGTGTTGAAGTACTTTAATAAAGGCCATTTCTCCATTATTTAATATTGGAGTTATTTATTCAACAGTTTAGTGATACGAATTTAGCAAAAGGGCAAATAAGAGGATTTGCAGTAAATTCGTTACAATTGGTGTCAGAAGAGGAATTGTTGAATAAATTCCAGAGGACAACAAGGGAATGGCAAAGTTCAGTGAATTGAAGATACAGCAACTGAAGAAGGAGTTGGAGAGCCGTGGATTGAATACAAGCGGCGTTAAACTCGAAATTCAGGCACGGCTACGAGAGGCAATGGAAGCAGAAGGAATTAATGTGGATGAGTATGTCCTTTCTCCTGATGGGGACGAGACAACAACAAAAATTGAAGAGAACAGTTCGAGCACAGACTTGAACATGATTTTGGCTGCAATATCTGCACAAACATCGACAGTAAAAGAAATTTCGTCAGAAATAACATGGAATACTGAAGAACAAGAAACGCGTATGTCAGAAATGTCGACACAGATAACACCGAAGATGGAAGCACAGGAGGCACATATTGCAGAAATGTCATCAGAAATAACATCGAAGATTGAAGCACAAGAAACGCGTGTGTCAGAAATGTCGACACAGATTACATCCAAGATGGAAACTCAACTGGAAGAACAGAAGACATATATGGCATCCCAACTGGAATCGCAGGAGACACGCATAACATCCAAGATGGAAGAACAAGAGGAGCGCTTATCATTGCAGGTGGCACAAATGTCTTCACAGTTAGAAGCACAGGAAGCAAGGGTAACATCAAAGCTGGAAGCACAGGATGCAAAAATCGCTCAATTTCAGGCAGAAGTCGATGATTTGAAGGGTCGTATGGAGCAGTTACAATTAAATCGCACAGCTGTTTCAGCGAGTAATCCAAAGGTAAAAACACCATCCTTTGACGGGTCTCTTCCTTTCCAGGTCTTTAAGCTACTGTTTGAGAAGACGGCAACAGTGAACAACTGGAATGCTGAAGATAAAGTTGCTGCACTGTTCATGGCGTTGAAAGGGATTCAGGAGACAGCGTCGCTTCTGTGTAAGCCAGTTTCCAAAGCACGCCGTGTGGAAGTAGAAAGGCCAGAGTGGGTAGACGCAATATTTGAGGAGCTGAAAGGATCGCATAAGCGGAGTGAAAAAGTTATCAAATGCTTCAAATGCGGGAAGTCCGGTCACATTGCACGTCATTGCGATCTTGATCCTAGTAGTTCCAACAATGTGGGTGGCCGTAAACGCAAAGCTGGAGGAGATGAGCAAGAGCGTGTCAGATGTAATGAACGAAAACTTGCCCCAGCTATTGAATGCCCTGTGATATCTGTGTCGCAAATTCGAAGAAAATCGAGCAGTCTTGCCGTCGAAAGAAAGCTGGATGGCAAGGAGCGTGTACTGGCTGTAGATACGGGCGCATCTCATTTCTTAATTCGATCTGACTTGGTCAACAGGAGAGTAAAAGCGTTACCTGGAGCAAGGTTGCGTCGGTCACTGGCGAGTATAACCAAGTCCAAGGAGAAGTGGTATGTGAGGTATTAATTGGAAAGTTCATGGTTCTACACAAATTCATTGTGGCGGAGATTGTTGATGAAGTCATATTGGGGGTGGACTTCTTAGTTGACCATGACATCAGGATCGATATGCGGAGAAAGATTATGCGCTATAAGAACCAGGATATACCACTTAACTTTTGTTTGGAAAAAGGGTTCAGCAGTAATAGGGTACTGATGGAGAAGACTGGACAAAGACCACGAAAGTCAAAGGTAAAGGTTGATGGATCGAATGGGCCAAATAAAGCGATATTAAAAGTACCTGCGAGAGAAACACTGGCATTGGCAAACCCTAATGGACGCACAAAAACGAAGGAACGAATTTCCCAGAAAGAATGCGAGGGTAGTTTCATGCCGGGGCGCACTACTGTTGTGAAACGTGGGAACGATACAGATTATGCGAAGCCAATTCGTCAAGCGCAAGCTCTACGAAGTAGTTCATTGGCCAAACAACAGAGTGCGAGGGAAAGGATGATGAGTAGTAAGATGAAACACAGGTACGAGAAGGAAAATAATTCAGAAGGTTTCCGGGAGGGAGATTTGGTACTGCTATACAACCCTCACCTGTGGAAAGGTGTTCCATCCAAGATTCGGTGCAGTTGGGATGGCCCTTACAAAGCTGTGAAGAAGATCAGTGATACCATCTACCGCATACAAACAATTGGGAAACGACGAAGTAGAAGGGTGGTTCATTTGGATGTGCTAGCATCGTTTAGATCGAGAGATTTGTCTGATCGGGACGATCAGACTTAGGTTGAGGGCAGTGTTATGAATATTAGCAAAACTAAGGGGTGCTGCCATCTCTAAGCCGATGCTAAGCAGCGCCTTGCATGCACATACATAGATCAATCATTATGTATCTACATAAACGAATCAATCATTATGTCTACACGTATGTAGCTACACGCAGCTGAGAGCAAAGCACAAGCACATGCAGATATCTTATCTGAAATGCTCCTAAAGGTATGCAATTGTGATTGTGGAAGTGTCGCTCACACATAAAAGCGCATGGGGTATGAGAGAAGCTATAAAGATTGTACATCTGTAGTTGTAGCTGAGAAATTTATAACTAACTAAGTAAAATTCTGGAAGCACCTATAAGATGCCACGAGGAAATCACAGAGTATAAAAGCATTGGCGGTAGAGGCGCAATCGAATACATATAATGGCAAGTTTTTCTTGCGTACAAAGAAAAGCAAATTATAAAAAATTATTATCTTAAGTATTATTTTAGTAAATAAAGATTAAGGATAATTCGTTTCTTTTTTACATTTTTTCTACATTTTTAACTTAAAAACTGCATGGTTCGCAAGGAGAGGGTGCAACTGTTTTTTGGCTGTGGCACTCTTATGTATTTACGTACAGTGCAAGTTTAGTTTCCGCAAACGCGCTGACTTCAACTGACTTTTCCATCGTGCCAAAAACATCAGCCACCAGCAATGTCGGTAACAGCAGAATACCAACTGATATAACAATAATAACAACAAACGTATTTTTTAGGTGTTCCTGTTACACGCAACACATTTTTTCAGACTGTTGCAATGTCTAGGATTTTAATTAATTTTTCACTTTTTGCATATGCACAGTTACTGGTATTTTGTAATTACTACCCCAACTGTCTGTTGCCATCAATTCACTAAAACATTTCAAAAACGCTTAATATGCAATTTATTAAATGTGGGTGCACTGAAGATTTTTGAATTCCAAAATTTTTGCAAGTTTTCAAGCAAATTTATAAAATACGAGAAATTAAGACTGATTAGTTATTTATTTTTATTTTTTCTTAATAAATGTCATCACGATTTTAATAGTTATTTTACTTTTTTTGAGTCGAAAAAGCCCGTTCAAAAAACTGTACCATGCGAAATTTTATGGGATCCCGGATACCCGTAGGGTTTTTATGACAAATAATGCATCCTTTTCATTTTCGAACTTTTTTCAAAAAATCCACAAACAGAAGTAAAATCCGAACTTTTGTTTTATAAAACTAATTATAAAAATTAAATTCGGATTTTCATATTTTATAAGCAAATAAAAGTCCGGCACTATAACTATGAAACGGTTCATCCAAATAAAACAAATTTTTTACCAAAAGTTTTTTCCAAATGCCTATATTTGAAACCCTTATGGCCGCTTGAAATTTTTTTTAGTAATACCAGAAATTCTTCTCATTTCGAAGAGCCGTTCAATAGGTATAGGGCCGCACTTTTATTCTGTCCTTAAAAAATAAGAGTCCGGATTTGACTTTTATTTTCGAACTATTAAAATAAAAGCCGAAAATAATTTTTTTTTTTTGAAGGAATTTTTATTATAAAAGGAACAACAGTTTGGGTCCCTGCTATAAACCATTACATTTGGTTAGAGTTTGGAATGACACCGAATCATATTTATTAAATGAAAATTTAAAAGTTTTGCAAGCCGTAAATTAAAATGTATTAAAGGGGTGTACAACTTAATCCCGACTTACAAAATCCCGAAACACTAAATCCCGAAACACATAATCCCGACACGACCAAATCCCGACAACTCATAATCCCGACACGACCAAATCCCGACAAAAATCCGGACAACATGTAAATTGGGGACTTTAACATTTTTTATATATTTTGTCAGTATTTTTTAATAAGCTGGATTCAGTTTTCACTCAGTGATAAAACGATGCCATAAAAAATACACATCTTCGGTATTATTCTATTATTTTAGGCACCCCTTTTGCCTAGGCTACCTTCGGCCGCGACTCATAAAAATAATCCTTAGCCGATCCAATCCAGCTGCGCAATGCACAGTAATTCCGCGTAGAACACCTTTATGCATAGGCGGCATACGGCCGCGCTTATAAAAAATAACCCATGCCAAGTCCGGGTGTATGGAATAACAGTGGCTACCGCCAGGGTGATGTCCCTCTGCGTAGCATACCCTTCTGTATAGGCGGCCTTCGGCCGCACTTTAAAAAATAACCCTTAGCCGATATTATATTATTTACTACATATATGTATTTCCATTATTAAGTTTTCTCTTAATTAATTTTCTCATGTACGTTGACTTGTAATTTCATAATCTGAATAAAATTTAGAAATAATAATAATTTTATAATTTTCTATTATTCTTCTAACAATTTAATCTAAAATTTGTTTAATAACGAAATTTTAGTAAATTTGTCTGGATTATGTGCTGTCGGGATTTTGAGTTGTCGGGATAATGTGTTGTCGGGATTTCGTTATGTCGGGATTTTGTTATCTCTGGATTGTGTCTTGTAGGGATTTCTGAAAATTGTCGGGATTATGAGGTGCACCCGTATTAAGGGTATCATGTTCAATTATAATTATTATATCGTACAAACACATTCTAGAGTCACCCCTGGTCCACCTTTATGGCGATATTTCGAAACGGCGTTCACCTATAGAACTAAGGCCCACTCCCTTTTAAATGCTCATTAACACCTTTCGTTTGATACCCATATTGTACAAACACATTCTAGAGTCACCCCTGGTCCACCTTTATGACGATATCTCGAAAAGGCGACCACCTATACAACTACCACCACTCCCTTTTAAAACCCTCATTAATACCTTTAATTTGATACCCATATCGTACAAAAAAATTCTAGGGTCACCCCTGGTCTACCTTTATGGCGATATCTCGAAACGGCATCCACCTATGGAACTAAGGATCACTCCCTTTTAAAATACTCATTAACACCTTTCTTTTGATACCCATATTGTGCAAACAAATTCTAGGGTCAGCCCTGGTCCACCTTTATGGAGATATCCCTAAATGGCGTCCACCTATAGAACTATGGCCCACTCCCTCATAAAATAATCTTTAATGCCTTTCATTTGATACACATGTCATACAAACACATTCCAGGGTTTCCCTTGGTTCATTTTCCTACATGGTTATTTTCCCTTATGTTGTCACCATAGCTCTCAACTGAGTATGTAATGTTCGGTTACACCCGAACTTAACCTTCCTTACTTGTTAGTATATCAAATAACATACACTAATTGGGAAAAATGTTAAAAAAAAATACTTGAATGCAGTCTTATTCTTATGTTCTTCTAAATGTATAAATACATATTTATTTATTTAACTAAATTAATAATATTAATTTTTACGTTTTTTTCCGTATGGAGTAACATATATGTTCATACATACATAAGACTGCGTTTGAAAAAATTGTCCATCACTAAATACGAAAAACTTTCTAAACCAGTAGACCAATTTTAGAAGTAAATGTCATATTTACATGTATATTCAGTTACAATTTTTATTATATGTTTAAACTTCTTCATTTATTTTTATTTTGTAAAATTTTTTAATTTTTCGGGTACCCCTTCCATTAACGATTTTATTGTACTATTTCCTAATTTTTGAGCTGCAGAACGTCATTTCTCCCGAAAATTTTCAGCGTTCCGGGCCACTTTCTTGGTCGCTTTGATTTCCCTCTTTACCAAAGCCCAGTATCTTTCGATTGGTCTCAGTTCTGGGAAGTTCGGCGGATTTGCTACTCAAGGCACTAAAATCACATTATTTTTTGAGTACCATTCCAAAGACAATCTTATAACATTTAATTTACGCTGAATTAATATTTAGTTTTACTTTTTTTTATTTAAATATTTCATTTATAAACTTATCCTTCGGAAGCGAAAAGGTAATGCCTTAGAACGACGCGTATATGGAGTGCTTGAGAAGAACTCCTTCTGTAAGCCATTCCTCAGGAAGCGAGGCGGTAATGCCTTAGAACGAGGCGTATATGGAGTGTTTGAGACGAACTCCTTCTATAAGCCATTCCTCAGGAAGCGAGGCGGTAAAGCCTTAGAACGAGGCGTATATGGAGTGCTTGAGACGAACTGCTTCTAAAAGCCATTTCTTCGGAAGCGGAAAGGCAAGGCCTTGCAATTTGGCCCATTTCATATAAAAAATAATTAAGGAATTCATCGAGATGGTAAGGCCGTCTAGACTCCGGAGAAAAGCTTCTGTAATTGCTTCTTACTCCTTCCTTTTTCTACTGGGTATGCTTGCCTGAACTTTTTCATGATGTGTACAATAACAATGAAACAACAAGCATGAACCAACAACATCGAAACGAAAACGATGAATCGTTCATAAAGTTCGATCTTTTAGACATCGATATTTTATCATTATGGTCGATGTTGCATCCCTATTTGTGAGTAGTTTCGTATCCTGGAAATTGAGTGTTCATTTCACTTTAAGCTGTGTTGACGCCATTTTGCTTTGTGTGTTTGCATCACGTTTTCTGTTGCCACCGGCAAATAGAACATCGTCCAGCAATTACTTTGTTGTCTGTTTTATATCGAATTGCTCTGTTGTATGCACTTTTTTGTTAACAAAATATCCGTTTGTTCATTTTCATGTTCACGGTCATGTTGCAGTTTATTGTATCGCTAATTGTTGTTGCTGATGCGGCTCACTGCCTTTTTCTGATATTGTCTGAATATGTTTGCTATTTTCCCTTTCTTAACTTCCTTTCGTCCAATTTTCATATATGCTTTCAGGGCCGTATTAAGAGATGCGCCCAAATTTTGGTGGATGTAGGACTTTCTATCGAATGACCTAATTTTTTTAAGTTTTTAGAATTTTTTTGTTTACATGAAATCAATAGAGGATTTCTCTCTCTCCGGCGGAGCAACATAATTTGAAACTTTTGCAAATCCCATACATTTTGTTGGCGGTCTAATAAACATATAAACATACATATGTACATACGTTGCCAAACGTTACTTTAAAAAGCTTTACTTACTTTTGACTTAATATTAACTTCCAATAGTTTTCATGCAGAATTTCTTTGATTTTTCTCACTGGGTAGGTAAGGTTCAACAGGCCGGTCAACAAGGAACTCTCATAGACAGAATGTGGCCACAGTGTTACCAGAATTTTTTTGGCGATAAAACAAGAAAACACCAAATAGGTACCAAGGCTTGTGGAAAGGAATAACTTCGATCTCGTGGCAAATACTAGAACCTAGCTTAGTTGCTGCTTCCACTAGTAGCTGGAGCCCTGGTCTCGCGAGAGCAGGATATCTGCTGTTAACTTATAAGCATGTGACGCCAAAAGGTACTGTCCAGTTAGTATGCCCATCGTGACTCTTAAGTATTTTCTCTTCAGATATATGAGAAACTTTGTGAATCTAACGTCGTAGGATTTACACATGATTTTACAAATTTTCCAGTCACCGTCAAATCATCTAGTGCTGCACCCTCCTCTGCCAACTCATAGGCCTTTTTAGGTTAAGTTAGGTTTGGTGGTAGCTACCCTGATAGGGGAAGCTCACTTGGACAACATGAAGGTCCGTTGTGATACCATATACAATAAAATAAAGTACCGGTGACGTAGATAAAGCTACTTAGAGAATCGTTGGGCGAAGCTGCGCAATCAAGCATAAAGTGATGTGATGATTCCACCTCATCGTCCTCCAGCTGCAGCGTGTTGGAGTTTGTATTATATTGAGATGTACCGCATGGATACCCATGGGACAGTGCCCTGTCAGGACCCCAATGACCATTGATAGGTAAGCCTTAGTGAACCCAATTATTTCAGCAGACCTCCTGCAATCCACTTTCGGCCAGAAAGATCTTGCTACCCTGCAAGACGTGGTGTCTGCCCAACGTTTGCTGAGCTGACTAGAGGCCCAGCTATGGAGGAGCAATCCACAGGTGGCCAACGGGATCCCGAAATCCCTACAGCCATCTTCATCCGGTGCAGTTGTTTATTACGGGCTAAGAGATCCGCTTGACAGTTACCCGGGATATCACTATAGCCCGGGACCCAGGTAATCTTAATTGTAAAATAATTCGATGCAATCGCAAGCGAGGTCCGGCACTCCCAGACCACCCTGGGTCGCACTGTAGTTGAGCTCAAGGCCTTGATAGCCACTTGCCTATCAGAGTAGATGTTAAATTCCCTAACCGTAGTAGCCGTCTGCTTGGAATACACTGCAGTGATCAGCCAACCTAAACTTGCGGCTTACATTTAGCTCTTGACAAAAGATCACCCCCCCCCCCCCCACCAACCTTTCCGTCCAACTTCGACCTATCTGTGAACAAGTTAACCGGTCCCATGCCCCAGATAATTTCTCTTCCCCACTCCTCTCTCGGTGGAATGACTGAGGTGGAGGTTGTATAGGGAGCAGTTATCGGCATACAATAGTCCGTGCTGTCCGGGATAAAGTCGAAACAGGTAAGAAGGATAGAGTGTCCGAAATCAAAAAACACATAGCCCATATCACGAAGCCTGATTAACGACCGAGCCGCGACCGCGGCCCACTTTCCCGCAATATTTACTGGATATATTTTCAGCATGACGCTCAGTGCCAAAGTAGGTGTTGTTCTGAGAGTGCCACTGATACCGATCAGCGCCGTCAGTTGCACTGACTCTAACATTTTAGAGGTGCTTGCCATGTCCAGTGCTTTCCACCAGACCAGCACCCCATAGAGCAGAATCGGTTTGACCACAATCTCATAAAGCCAGTGTACTACTCCTGGCGAGAGTCCCCATCTCCTTCCGATAGCCCCCTGCAGCAGTATAAGGCAACCGCGGCCTTCCTGGCCCTATCTTCCACATTGGGTCTCCAGGATAGTTTCTTGTCCAAAACATTCCCCAAATATTTAACCCTATCAGAAAGTACCAACGGACCCCTTCAATCGAGGGAGTTCTGAAATCGGACATCTTATATCTCCTTGTAAAAAGAAATAATTCCGTTTTTGCCGGGTTGACCGCCAATCCACATGATTCAGCGCACCTAGCCACAGTATCCAGGTAGCCCTGCAGAACATCGCGCACGGTGCCTAGAAATTTGCCTCTGACTAGGATAGCGAGGTCATCTGCATAGGCAACCACCCGACAGCCATTGGCTTCCAGCTCCACAAGGAGCTCGTTGACTACCACAACCCAGAGCAGAGGAGATAGGACCCCTCTGTGGCGTGACCCTGCACACCTTCCTCTCAATTATGGCCCCTCCCCACTCCGCTGCGACAATTCTGCTGCATAGAAGTTTACTAATAAATTCAATCAGAGTCGCCTCGACTCCTAAACCCACCAGAGCTCTTTCGATTTCCCCCGGTAAGACATTGTTAAAAGCCCGCTCGATGTCTAGAAAGGAACCCAGAGCAAACTCTTTGTGTTCCAGGGACCACTCTATTTGCTTTACAATCGAATGGAGAGCCGCTTCTATCGATCTGGCGTTGCAGTAGGCATGCTGTCGAGCTGAGAGTAACCCCCGTGGAATCCTTTCCCGTAGGTACAGGTCAATCAGCCGCTCAAACGTCTTATGAAGAAACGACGAGAGACTGATTAGCCTAAAATCCTTAAGTGATACATCAGAGCTTCTGCCGGCCTTCGGAATAAAGATGACCCTAACCGTTCGCCAAGAGTTCGTGATATAGTTTAGCCTGAGGCTGTTAGTATAGATGATGGCCAAACAGTGGCAGGAAATCCCTAAAGACTTTTGAAGTTTCGCAGGAATGATGCCACCTGGGCCCGGAAACTTATAGGGCTTGAACGAACATATAGCCCAGGTAATTTGGCTTTCCCGTAGTGGAATGGCAGGCATTTCTGCATGGGCAGCGACCACCGTAGATGCAGGCGAAGACCCCTGCGCAACTGGGATATCGGGAAAATGATTGTCCAATAGATTCCTTAGGGATTCCTAGCTACTCATCGACCGCTCCTCACCATCCTCTCTCAGATACCCCAGAGTGCGGGATTCCTAGAGAGTATTTTCTTAAGCCTCGCGGATTCATTGCAGGCTTCTACGTTTTCGCAGAAGCTTCGCCGTGATTCTCGCTTGGCTATCCTTATTTCACATATATAAATCTCCAGACTCGCCTTATAGAGCTCCCAGTCCGAGGGTAATTTACTCCTCCTGGCTATGTTGAAGAGCCGCCGACTGGACACTCTTAGGTCGTCAAGAGAATCAGACCACCAGGGCGGCTTGCCCTTCCCCCTAAGTTTTCAACGGACAGAACAGTTGAAAGGCGCTATTGCTTGCCGAGGTGAAGTTTTCCACCAGAACGTCTATCTCAGATTCGGAAAGGTCCGAAATAACGGTAGACGCCGCAGGCAATAGCTCTCCCAGCTTCCTACAACACAAGTCCCAGTTAGTACTTTTAGGGTTCCTATAGGATATTTTAACGGCACGGTCTTTGTTTAACCAGAACTGAATGTATCGGTGATCAGATAAGGAGTGCTCGTTGAGAACCCTCCAGGCAGATATGCGATCTTCCAGTTCTCTACTACCCAGGGTGAGGTCCAGGACCTCCTCCCATATCGCAGTAATAAAAGTCGGGTCACCTCTCCGCCTAGCTTCAGTGGTGATTTCGTCCAGTATCGCAGGTGTTGGCCCCGCTACGTCCCATGGGGCATGTACGCTGAGACCACCCATAATTCGTTTCTGCCTCGCCCGCGGCAGACCGCGGTTACGTCAGCATTGCTGAAATTAGAGAGAATAAAAGCTTTAAATTCCTTTTTAACAAGCACACAGGATCTAGGCCTACCTGCCTCCCCATGCACCAAGGTGTTGAATTTTCCCGTCCTTAATCCAGAAATATTTCTGCCGTTACTACTGAGCCACTATTCCTGGACAAGGACTATATCCACTCCGCCTTTTTCAAGGCAGAGCAACAAATTTGTGGAAGCCGCCTTAGAGTGCTGAGGATTGATTTGACGGATTATCATCAACACGACTCTTCTTCCCCACCCCATCCTTGGCGGATTCGCCCTCGGAGGCTCGGATATCATCCTCCCCAACAAATAGACGATTTACAGCCTGTTTGTTAACTTCTATCCCTTTGTGACTGGGAATCTTGTATAGATGTTGGTCCGGCCTGAGCGAAGTCTTGGTTCTTTGCATTTCAGGACACTTCTTGATGAAGTACTGTGTGAGATGATTGCCTTAATCGCATATCAATATATATATATACATAGACTCGACTGCAGCTTAAACACGATTCCTCCCGAATTCCTGCTGCCTTTTTCCCTGCTATAGTTTATGCCTGAACGACAATATATCAATCTGGTAGCATGTAGAATCTACTTATTTCTACATCGACTCAGTAAACAGCAGACTATACATTTTATGTCGTTTTGGAACTATCGTTTTAAACTTGTATAATATTGTAACGAATGTTAGAAGCACTGAGCGATGCTATCGTCTCTAAGCCGATACTAAGCAGTGACGTGAATTCGATCCATAGATCAATCATTATGTATCTACATAAACGAAACAATAATTGCGTCTACACATATGTGCCATGTACGTGTGCGAGCAGCGGAGAGTCAATGCACAAACACATGCATATATCTGAGATGTAATGAGAAAAACTATAAGGTTGTGCAATTGTAGTTACAGCTGAGAAATTTGAGAGCTGCTGGACTAGTAGATTCTGGAAGCGCCTAGAAGATGTGAAGGTTGAAATCAAAGAGTATAAAAGGCGGCAATTGTAGAGGCGCTAGAATTCAGTTTGATTTGAGTTGTCAAACAGTTTCGATTAAGACGCTATCTAGCGAGCCATAGCAATATTATTTTGAAAGTCAGTTTCATTTAAGCTATCAGTTTGGTCATTAAGCCAGCTAGTTGCAAAGTATAAGTGTTATTGTAAAGTACTTTAATAAAGGCTATTTTTCCATTATTCAATATTGGAGTTATTTATTCAACAGTTTAGTGATACGAACTTAGCAAAAAGGAAAATAAGAGGATTTGCAAGCAAATTCGTTACAATTGGTGTCAGAAGAGGAATTGTTGAATAAATTCCGAAGATTGGGAATGCAACTTTGACATGGCAAAGTTGAGTGAGTTGACAATCCAGCAACTGAAGGAGGAGTTGGATGTCCGTGGATTGGCTACTTCTGGCGATAAATCCCAGCTACAAAACCGACTAAGTGTAGCTATGGTATTTGAAGGAATCTACAATGCTGAGGAGTATGTCTTTCATTATGATAGCGACAAAACAACAACAAAAATGAAAGAAAAAAACGAAACACCGCAGACAGTGACGAGCACAATATCTGTACAAACATCGACAATGGCATCTCAGCTGGAGTCACAGGAGGCACGCATTTCAGAAATAGCGTCGCAAAGGTCATCTCAATTGGAAAAAAAGAAGACATAAATGTCATCTCAACTAGAAGCGCAAGAGGCACGTATATCTGGAATGTCGACAAAAATTTCGGAACAGGTATCATCGCAGCTCTTTGCGAAACTGGAAGAGCAGGATGAAAAATTTTACAACTCGAGGACAAAATTGATGCCGAGATAGAAGCGTTGAAAGGTCTTATGCAACAGTTACAACTAAATCGGCCAGCTGTTCCAGCGAGCAATCCGAAGGTAAAAACTCCATCTTTTGATGGCTATGTTCCTTTCGAGGTATTGAAGCTTTAATTTGAGAAGACATCAGCAGTGAGCAATTGGAATGCTGAAGATAAAGTTGCTGCTCTATTCGTAGCTTTGAAGGGGCCAGCAGCCGAAATCCTACAGACGATTCCCGAGGGAGAGCGGAATAATTATGAAGCATTGATGGCCACTGTCGAGAGACGTTATGGAAGCGAGCATAGAAAACAGACATACCAAATTGAGTTGCAAAACCGTTATCAAAAAGCAAATCAAACATTACAGGAGTTTGCGTCGGATGTTGAAAGATTGGCTCATCTTGCAAATGCGGACGCACCCGTGGAATACACTGAAAGGGTAAAGATTCAGAGCTTTATTAACGGCATACGGGACGTCGAAACGAAGCAAGCCACATACGCGAACCCAAAGCCAACATTTGCTGAAACGGTATCCCATGCACTGACTCAGGAAACAGCGTCACTTTTGAGTAAGCCCGCATACAAAGCTCATCGCGTGGAAGTGGAAAGGCCAGATTGGGTAGACACAATTTTGGAAGCCCTGAAGGGATTACAACAAAACAATGCCGGTGTTATGAAGTGTTTCAAGTGCGGTAACCCAAGTCACATTGCACGTCATTGCAGCACCGGTCATGGTAGTTCCAACTTGGCTGGTCGTAAACGCAAAGCTGGAGGAGATAAACAAGAGCGAGTAAAAGGTAAAGATCGAGGACTTGCCCCAGCTATTGAACGTCGTGTGATACCTATCTCGAAAACTGCAAGGAAATCGAGCAGTCTTATCGTCAAAGGAAATGTGGATGGCAAGGAGCGTGTACTGACTGTAGATACGGGCGCATCTCATTCCTTGATCCGATCTGATTTGGTCAACAGGAAAGTAAAGCCATTACCTGGAGCAAGATTGCGTACGATTACTGGCGAGTATAACCAAGTCCAGGGAGAAGTGGTATGTGAAGTCTTAATTGGGGAGGTCATGGTTCTACACAAATTCGTTGTGGCAGAGATCGTTGATGAAGTCATATTGGGAGTGGACTTCTTGGTTGACCATGACATCAAGATCGATATGCAGAGAAGGGTGATCCGTTATAAGAACCAGGATATACCACTTAACTTTAGTTTGGAGAAAGGGTTCAGCACTAATAGGGTACTGGTGGAAAAGACTCGACAAAGACCACGAAAGTCAAAGGCAAAAGTTGATAGATCGAATAGGCCAAATAAATCAAAATCAAAAGTACCTGCGAGAGAAACACTGGCATTGACAAAACCTAATGGACGCAACGAAATTCCCAGAAAGAATGCGAGGGTAGTTTCAAGCCAGAGCACACTACTGTGGGGAAACGTGGGAACGATACCGATTATGCAAAGCAACTCCGTCCAGAGCAAGCTCTACGAAGTAGTTCATTGGCCAAACAACAGAGTGCGAAGGAACGAACCAGGGTATTAAGTAGTATGATGAAACACAGGTACCATGAGAACACTAATTCGAAAGGTTTCTTGGCGGGAGATTTGGTACTGTTATACAACCCACAACGTAAAAAGGTTTGTCCCCGAAATTGCAGTGGGAAGGCCCATACAAAGTTGTAAAACGGATCAACGATGTAGTGTACCGCATACAAACCATGCGTAAACCACGAACCAAAATGAAAGTGGTCCATTTGGAAAGGCTGGCAACGCTTAGATCGAGAGATTTGTCTGATCGGGACGATGCTAAGCAGTGACGTGAATTCGCATCCATAGATCAATCATTGTGTATTTACATAAACGAAACAATAATTGCGTCTACACATATGTGCCATGTACGTGTGCGAGCAGCGGAGAGTCAATGCACAAACACATGCATATATCTGAGATACTCCTATAAGTATGCAATGAGAAAAACTATAAGGTTGTGCAATTGTAGTTACAGCTGAGAAGTTTGAGAGCTGCTGGACTAGTAGATTCTGGAAGCGCCTAGAAGATGCGAAGATTCAAATCAAAGAGTATAAAAGGGGCAATTGTAGAGGCGCTGGAATTCAGTTTGATTTGAGTTGTCAAGCAGTTTCGATTAAGACGATATCTAGCGAGCAATAGCAGTATTATTTTGAAAGTCAGTTTCATTTAAGCTATAAGTTTGGTCATTAAGCCAGCTAGTTGCAAAGTATAAGTGTTATTGTGAAGTACTTTAATAAAGGCCATTTTTCCATTATTCAATATTGGAGTTATTTATTCAACAGTTTAGTGATACGAACTTAGCAAAAAGGCAAATAAGAGGATTTGCAAGCAAATTCGTTACAATATGTTCTGTCATTTCTCCAGCCCTGCGCCAACCCTGCGGCTCTATTGTGGCCCCAAGATCTCTTTGAAATCCAAGGCACGGCACTATGTAGTCCGTTCGCGCTTTATTTAATGGCGCTATACAACTATGACCATATGGCCTGCACTCAAGCTGCCCCCAGGCAATTTTCTGTGCTCCACTCAAAAGAGTGAAGAAAAATGTTTGCACACTTTGTTTGTCTGAAGCTGACTTTTTTTTTTTGCATTACCACTCAACCGTTAGTGAAGGCCACCACAACCCCCGCTCGAGCTCAAGTAACTGATCTGCGCTCTGAGCAATATCGAATTATTTCATGCAATCAGCAAATAATACTTCAATTAATAGAACCTTTAATCTAAGTTTAAGCATATAGATCAATTGAAAATTCATTTCGTATTTGGCATTCAGCGAGAACTGATGGTAAGTATTCGCTAAGATTAATTTTGAGCTGTTTTTTATTTATTTACAGGTAACTCACATTTTTTAGAGTCCAGCATTGAGACTCTTTTAAGTTAAATTAAAGCAGTATCTATCAGCAAGTAATTGAGTGGCATATAAAATCCACCACTTTGTTGAATAGTAAGACAAAAATATTTTAAAAAGTCAGTTATTTATGTATATTTGAGTTTTTGATTACTGAGGTTTTTTCCAGATTAAGCCATAAGATTTTACATTTTCTATACCCGTTACTCATTCTTAGGGTTTTTTCTGTTTTTGTTTTACTAACTTTCTTTTTATTCCTTCCGTATCTGCTCAATTTGGTTAAACTTAGTAAGCAAAACTGCAATATTTTTTCGAGTTGTTTTAGTTAATACTATGCAAGTAAAAGTAGTTTGCATCTTAGGCGCCTATCTGTTATTCGTATTTTAGTGAATACAATATGCATTAAAAAGGGAAAACTTTTCACATAAAAATTCATTATATTTCGCTGTAGTTTGCATGTTCTTACGTAATAAACCCACAGTAGCGTAATTTTACAACAGCTGATATAAATCAATAACTTAAGAATAAATATATCCATAAGGCATTTGGTTTTCTTCGATACCAACTTTTTAGTGGCCTTGGAGTAAAGTTGTGCGTTTCCATAGAGAGAATATTCAAAATATTTTCAAGTTTCTCCTTCTCGCATAGTTGGCAACTCTAGCAGTGTGTACTAAGTACTTCGCCTGTTTGAAATAAATACATATCGCAATAAAATTTTCAGATGTCCAGTGTTGCCACTTTAGAGCTTTGGCTTAATTTGATATTAAATTTTAGTATTATAATTTTTATTTTTTTAATTTATTTTTAGCAAAGTCGATTGTATAACTAACTCAGAACTCTGCACACGTTTGCCTTGCACAAAAATTGGCTTGCCTAAATTAGAGGAAGAGGGACCATCCCCTCCATATCACTCTCTTCTCTTCACTCTTACTAACTCATGCTCCCACACAAACTCCAACTACCATGGAAAGAGACACAGCTAAATTGCTGCCCCGAGATTTCATAATTCGGTCACCTCTTGCATTTAAAGGCTCTGGAACACAAAATATGCTCAAACACTGCCGAGGGCGTCCCCGCTTAGAAAATTTTTTTTCTAATAAAAAAACTGTTTCTAAAATTTGGATGTTGCTTTGCCCGGACGTGAACCCAAGATCTTCG
Source organism: Eurosta solidaginis (assembly GCF_040869045.1). Taxonomy (NCBI): domain Eukaryota; kingdom Metazoa; phylum Arthropoda; class Insecta; order Diptera; family Tephritidae; genus Eurosta; species Eurosta solidaginis. The sequence goes on along the minus strand of NC_090323.1, from coordinate 71,117,022 downwards.
GTGTGATAGGGGGATCACGCTACCATCCCACCACGGCGGCCGCCGAGTGTTTATTAGTCTAAGACATTCCGCCCTATACGGATACAATTTCCGCCTGAAAGATATGACCGCAAACCTCTTCCATTCTGCTAGTTTGGAAATCACACACGTGTATCATATACTCAGATATTTCCGCTCTCTAGCTCCAAACCTCTACATGTAGCTCCAGTATTTGCGTTGGCAAACTATCAGTAGCCAATGTTGTCGATAAATTGCGATAGTTTTGAATTAACTTTCGATATATCATTGATATCTTTTTAGGTAGAGTATACTCAGTCTGCAGTACTTAATAAAAAGCAAGTAACCGTTATTAGCAATAGAAAAGGGCTTTCGGTATGGTTTCATGTTTGCAGGGGACAAATAGGAGGCAGAGTAGCAAACCTTACAGAAACTGGTCTCAGAAATGCCCGTGGGCTGCAGTTTCGGTTTAAAGACACACTAGCTTAAAAGCTAGCAGTTCTCCAACTGTAATTTTGAATCCATCTAATTTTCTATGGCTCACGCCCGCTCACATAAATCTAAAAGACAAAGGTTTGGCAATAAAAGGATATTCGGTAGAAATATGACGTCCCTATGGCTTGGTAAGGACAGTGGCATTGTTAAAATGCAAACAGAAATAAGGGTATCTAAGTTCGGGTGTAGCACAACATCAAATATAATCATCCCTGTTGTTCTAGCAGTGGCATGACACCCAATTCGACAAGCACTTTCTTATGGAATATAACTATGCTCATTATCAAGCCTCTTCCTGGATGTATTTTTATACCTTTCATGAAAATGAAATGGTATATTAATTTCGTCACGAAACCGAAAATTGTAAGTCCTTAAAGGAAAATAGATAGACCCACCATTAAGTATACCGAAATAATCAGGTTGAAGAGCTGAGTTAATTTAGCCATGTCCGTCTGTCCGTCTGTCCGTCTGTCTGTTTTTATGCAAACTAGTCCCTCAATTTTTGAGATACCTTGATAAAATTTGGTGAGCGGGTGTATTTGGGTGTCCGATTAGACATTTGTCGGAACCGACCGGATCGGACCACTATAGCATATATCCTCCATACAACCGATTTTTCAGAAAAAGAGGATTTCTGTAATATCTTACCCAATTTAACAGATTGAAGCTTCAAACTTCACCATATACTTTCGTATATTGCACATATTGTTGCCTGAAAAAATTGATGAGATCGGTTGTATATATAGTATATATCCCCCACAACCGATTGTTCAGATAAGGAACTTTTCGTAATTACTGCCCTATTTTAAGAGCTAGAGGCTTCAAATTTCAACGAATGCTTACGTATATAGCATATATTGTTGTCTGAAAAAATCATAGAGATCGGTTGTATATATAGTATATATCTCATACAACCGATTGTTCAGATAAGAAACTTTTCGCAATTTCTACCCCATTTTAACAGCTATAAGCTTCAAATTTCACCGATTGCTTACGTATATAGCATGTATTGCTGTCTGAAAAAATCATAGAGATCGGTTGTATATATAGTATATATCTCATACAACCGATTGTTCAGATAAGAAACTTTTCGCAATTTCTACCCCATTTTAACAGCTATAAGCTTCAAATTTCACCAATTGCTTACGTATATAGCATACATTGTTGTCTGAAAAAAGCATAGAGATCGGTTGTATATATAGTATATATCTCATACAACCGATTGTTCAAATAAGAAACTTTTCGCAATTTCCTACCCATTTTAACAGCTATAAGCTTCAAATTTCACCGATTGCTTACGTGTAAAGCATACATTGATGTCTGAAAAAATCATTGAGATCGGTGGTATACATTGTATATATCTCATACAACCGATTGTTCAGATAAGAAACTTTGCGCAATTTCTGCCCCGTTTTAACAGCTAGAAGCTTCAAATTTCACAAAATGTTTACGTATATAGCATATATTGTTGTCTGAAAAAATCATAGAGATCGGTGGTATATATATTATATACTTCATATAAACTGTCATTTTTGGACCTTTTTTACGGCTAGAAGCTTCAAAATTCATCAAATTTCATCAAATAGTTACGTTTACGTCATATATTTTTGAAATACGTGATTCGTAGTCATAGTTTTTACATGCAGACCACAAAAAACGTGAAGCTTTGCATCCTCACACAAAGAACCTACCTATTTTTTATTTTATATATATCTTAAAAATCGTTTAGATATGTTCAAATTTCACCAAATGTTTACGTGTATAGCATATATTGTTGTCTGAAAAAATCATTGAGATCGGTGGTATATATAGTATATATCTCAAATAACTGATTGTTCAGATAAGAAACTTTGCGCAATTTCTGCCCCATTTTAACAGCTAGAAGCTTCAAATTTCACCAAATGCTTACGTATATAGCATAAATTGTTGTCTGAAAAAATCATAGACATCGGTGGTATATATATTATATACCCCATATAAACTGTCAATTTTGCCCCTTTTTTACGGCTAGAAGCTTCAAAATTCATTAAATTTCATCAAATAGTTACGTTTACGTCATATATTTTTGAAATACGTGATTCGTAGTCATAGTTTTTACATGCAGGTCACAAAAAAAGTGAAGCTTTGCATCCTCTCACAAAGTACCTACCTATTTTTTATTTTATATTTTCTTATTGAAAAAAGTTAATGTAGCAAGATTTTTATATAAAGATATGTTTCGCAAAGATATAGGCTATTATATTCGCCAAGTATATAGGAGAAATATGTATGTGCCTAAATATTGTCAAGATACAAAACTGATCTTCGAGTTATGGAATTCGAAACATGAGAACATGCTTGGTATCAAGAGGGCGGTGCCGCGCCAATTTCCAATTTTTTTATATATTCATTTTCATGCGGTAAATACACTTTAGAAGTAAAATGGCATTGATATAATGTGAATTTTCGTTTTTGTTGTTTTAAAGTATTTTATTTAAAAGTAACAGTGGCCTTTCATTTCGTAAATTCTTTTCAGACTCACTTCTCATGACAATGTTAATTAGTTGGCCCAGTTCTGTGATGACATATTAAACCACTTTTGGTTTATAACCAATAACATTTGAAAAATCATTTTTTTTCAGAAGTAGGCAGTTCCAAGCCCTTATTGGAAATTAAAAAAAAAAATTGGGGTTTGTATTTCAACCTGCACATGTAATGTAGTTATTGTAGCTTAATTATTCATGCGTATCAAATGTGGGCAGCGGTGGGAGAGTGCCAGAGAACCCACTTGCCACTTGAGCTTTGCTCAACTAATGCTAAGTTACCATACTACAACAAACCAATATGACTGTTATCTAGATGAAGAAGAAGACAGTCATGCAATGAGCAATACCTTGAAAAACTGCTTGTATCACAGCTCGATCTGGACCACTATCCAAGATCTCTTTGGCAGTCCAAGAACGGGATCATATAGTGAGTTGGTCTTAAATTAAATTACTAAATACTTTAGTAAGACGGCTTGCACTGAAGCTGCCCCGAGGTTTTAAGCCTTTTAGCTCTGCATAATGATCCAGTTTTACGATTGTATCGTAAGCGCCACTTTATGGAAATTTTTTTCGTCGCATATACTAATTGATAAGTATGTACTGGTTGGTTCTTCCCACAAACTTATGTAGTTGTATTATATACCATTGTTGAGAAAATGGAAAAAATAAATTTTATCGTTTCCACTATGTAAACTTTTTTTATCATAGCCGCCACTATCAGTACAGAAAATGATATAAAAGTGCGATTTTTTTGGAGCTAAACAGATTTATTTAGAATATTTGCCACGATTAGAAGTATTCGTTTTACAAGTGATCAATGAGGAAAGGATTTCAAAATATATAGATGTGTCTAGTGTGAAAAATGCAGACAAAGGAATGATTCAGAAGAAACAAGTAAGGAAGGCTAAGTTCGGATGTAACCGAACATTACAAACTCAGCTGAGAGCTTTGGAGACAAAATAAGGGAAAATCACCATGTAGGAAAATAAACCTAGGGTAACCCTGGAATGTGTTTGTATGACATGGGTATCAAATGGAAGGTATTAAAGTGTATTTTAAAAGGGAGTGGGCCATAGTTCTATAGGTGGGCGGAATTTCACGATATCGCAAATAAGGTGGACTAGGGGTGACTCTGGAATATGTGTTGTACGATATGGGCATCAAATGAAAGGTGATAATGAGTATTTTAAAAGGGAGTGATCCTTAGTTCTATAGGTGGACGTCTTTTTGAGATATCGCCATAAAGGTGGACCAGGAGTTACTCTAGAATGTGTTTGTACGATATGGGTATCAAATGAATGGTGGTAATGAGTATTTTAAAAGGGAGTAATCCCTAGTTCTATACGTCGACGCCTTTTCGAGATATCTCCATAAAGGTGGACCAGGGGTGACTCTAGAATGTGTTTGTACGATATGGGTATCAAAAGAAAGGTTTTAATTATTATTTTAAAATGGAGTGGGCCTTAGTTCTATAGGTGGACGCCTTTTCGAGATATCGCCATAAAGGTGGACCAGGGGTGACTCTAGAATATGTTTGTACGATATGGGTATCAAATGAAAGGTGTTAATGAGTATTTTAAAAGGGAGTGATCCTTAGTTCCATAGGTGGACGCCGTTTCGAGATATCGCCATAAAGGTAGACCAGAGGTGGCTATAGAATGTGTTTGTACGATATGGGTATGAAATTTATGGTGTTAATAAGTATTTTAAAAGGAAGTTGGCCTTAGTTCTATATGTGGACGCCTTTTTCAGATATCGTCATAAAGGTGGACAAGGGGTGACTCTAGAATGCGTTTGTACGATATAGGTATCAAATGAAAGGTGTTAAAAGGAAGAGCGCCTTAGTTCTATAGGTTGACGCCTTTTCGAGATAACGCCATAAAGGTGGACCAGGGGTGATTCTATAATGTGTTTTTATGATATGGGTATCAAATTAAAGGCACTAATTATGGTTTTAAAAGGGAGTGGGCCTTAGTTGTATATGTGAAGGCGTTTTCGATATATCGAACAAAATGTGGACCAGGGTGACCCAGAACATCTTCTGTCGGGTACCGCTAATGTCATACCACGAACAGTATTCCTGCCAAGATTCCAAGGGCTTTTGATTTTGCCCTGCAGAACTTTTTCATTTTTTTCTACTTAATATGGTAGGTGTCACACCCATTTTACAAAGTTTTTTCTAAAGTTATATTTTGCGTCAATTAACCAATCCAATTACCATGTTTCATCCCTTTTTTCATATTTTGTATAGAATTATGGCATTTTTTTCTTTTTCCGTAATTTTCGATATCGAAAAAGTGGGAGTGGTCATAGTCGGATTTCGGCCATTTTTTATACCAAGATAAAGTGAGTTCAGATAAGTACGTGGACTAGGTTTAGTAAAGATATATCGGTTTTAGCTAAAGTTATCGTGTTAACGGCCGTGCGGAAGGACAGACGGTAGACTGTGTATAAAAACTGGGCGTGGCTTCAACCGAGTTCGCCCATATTCACAGAAAACAGTTACCGTCATAGAATGTATGCCCCTACCAAATTTCAGAAATTTTGTTAAATTTTTGTTCGACTTATGGCATTAAAAGTATTCCAGACAAACTAAATGAAAAAGAGCGGAGCCACGCCCATTTTGAAATTTTCTTTTATTTTTGTATTTTGTGGCCCATATCATTACTGGAGTTGAATGTTGATATAATTTACTTATATACAGTAAAGATGTTAAATTTTTTGTTAAAATTTGACTTTTAAACAAATTTTTTTTAAAATGTGGGCGTGTTCTTCATCCGATTTTGCTAATTTTTATTAGGGACATATATAGTACTAGTAGTAACGTTACTGCTAAATTTCGTCATGATATCTTCAACGACTGCCAAATTACAGATTGCAAAACTTTTAAATTATCTTTTTTTAAAAGTGGGCGGTGCCACGCCCATTGTCCAACATTTTACTAATTTTCTATTCTGCGTCATAAGGTCAACCCCCTACCAAGTTTCATAGCTTTATCCTTCTTGGGCAATGAATTATCGCATTTTTTCGGGTTTTCGAAATTTTCGATATCGAAAAAGTGGGCGTGGTTATAGTCCGATATCATTCATTTTAAATAGAGATCTGAGATGAGTGCCCAGGAACCTACATACAAAATTTCATCAAGATACCTCAAAATTTACTCAAGTTATCGTACTAACGGACAGACGGACGGTCGGACATGGCTCAATCAAATTTTTTTCGATACTGATGATTTTGATATATGGAAGTCTATATCTATCTCGATTCCTTTATACCTGTACAACCAACCGTTATCCAACCAAAGTTAATATACTCTGCTCAACTGAGTACAAAAATATTGATATCACTATCCATTCAATTGAAGATAGTTATTTAAATGCAACTTAATTTTGCTACCTTGCTCATGATCCCTATTTAAATACGAAGGCGCTTGGCAGCACTGGTATTATTCGCGATCATCCAGAGACTGCTAATTTTGAATTTTGGTTCAAAAATAATTATGTCACGCTTAAAATAGATATAGGTGTTCCATCGTAATGGGTGGGAAATTTGTTCGCAATATTTCATCTTTAATGAAAAACATTCAAAACCTTGATAATGGTTAGTAAGGTAATTCAATGGTCCAAAATATCGTTCACGTCGTGGCATCAAATCATGGACTAAATAAATTTGATTTACGGATAATTTTAAGAATTTTCGCTCTTCAAGGCTTTGACTCAGATTAAAGGGCCATGAAAAAACCTACGTCATAGACGTTGTAGTTTGATTAAAATTTCTACTAGACGTTATTAGTTGATATCCCTTTTAGAGTTGTAAAGCGTATAAGCAATGCCTGCTCATTTCTAATATCAGTTTCTGCATACTTGTCAAGGGTGGGACAAACTTTATTGTTGAATAATTCCACAAATTTGTTGACAGTTTTTTCAAAACAAGCTTTTTCTACTTCATTAAAATAGTAAATCACCACTTTACATTAAGGGAAACAAAAGGGTGTCAATGCCTTTTGCATTTAAAGAATAATATTAATATTTTTCGGTTGATTGAAGATTTTTCCAACATTTGTATCCACACGGTCTCCAGTATGGTCAAAAGGATGTTCACTTTCTCATGGAACCTCCCAAATGAGTATTTTACAAAAAAAAATTTGTTAGTAACTTATCTGTTTCCTTTGAAATTGGATAATTGAAATTTGTAAAGTCTAAAGAAGGCTATACTTTACCAGGAATAAAGGATTTCCTGTGGTTCAAAATTGAAACTTAAAAAATAAGCCAATTAAAGATATTCAAAATTGCAATATGAAAACCCGAATGCACGGGGATTTTTTAAATATAATCTCGGGATTTCTGGAGGCTCGGGATTATAGGGACTTGGTGTCTTAGTGTACAGCGTTGGTTCCAAATTAATGTAAGCAGTAAAGTCTGCAGTATGCTGTGGTGATTCGGTAATAAATAGATCCTACCAGCTGCCAAATCACCGTAGTGTTTTTCAGACGGAAGTAATAGCCGTAACCAAACAGTAGAAATACTGGAGGAAAATATCTGAAACTGCAGCTAATTAAAGCTATAATCTCTTATAGCACAACATTTGAAAGTGTGTTAGAGTATCAGCAATCCCTGGGACAGAAACAGGTTACTATAATTTGGTCCCATATGCCACAAAAGAATTGATGGGAATGAAAAAATTGGATAAGCCAATCAGACTGGATGAGATTAAAAGAGAGCGAGAGTTGCTCATAATCGACTATGCAGGAAAGGCGTGGACCCAGGTGTCGAACATTATGATCCGGTCTTACAACCTTAGGCTAACAAAATCATTCTTATCATTAAAACTAGTGGACCGTAGGCTAGAAAAGAAAACAATTCAACCGCATCCTACCATTTTCTTTACTTATGCTAATGCACATAAAATCTCTTCGGAGGCTATAGCGCCAAGTATTTATTTTTTTATGGTAATGAACGAAAAATTTTAATTTACAATATGAGAACCGCTGCAATCATTGTTTCGTTTTCTATATACTGTCCGGAAACTAGAATATGGAGCTAGCAATACGCATAATGCTGTCATTTAGGTTTAGCACAAAGCAGAGCGCCCCATGTAAAAACGTTACAACGATATTAAGTGGAAGGCCAAACACCTGCCACTACACACCGACAAGTGCAATTTGCCATCCAGTACTTGCCACTCAAGCCATTTGATGGCCGCATACTAATATCCCCATAATGATTGACGGTGGTATAATGATTTGTTTTTTTTTTTACTTTCGCGTATTTACCTTTACTGAGCAGCGGCTATTTCCCTATTTGCTTGCCTATCGCGTACTACATTTTTTTATCAATCTTATCGCTAAAGCGCCCTCCAATTCGTTAATTTGTTTTTTGTAATTTTGCTCTTTGTTTCAACACATTTTTCGTCTCCAATTTTCGTTACGTCTGCAAGCGTTGACAGAATTTTTAATTTCCTTTCGCGCCCATTACTAGCACTTATGCAATTAAACGTGTAGGATTCCTTCCGGCCAAACGCGTCTGAACGCCTCACGTATCGGTAGCTGGTGACCGAACGCTCATTCTCTGCAGCTACGCAGCTGGTCCAAACTCTTGTGGCGAAAACATTATCATCGTTGCCATCGAACTTTTTCCTGCTGTAAGAAAATTGAAATACAAATAGGCTCATCCGACTGCAGCAGTCACGTAGCGACAGTTTTTAGGCGCCTGTCTACGCTTATTCTACCAGAGCATATCCACACGCTGTCAGACAATGGGAAGTGGAACTACATATGTATGTATATTAGGATGGTCCGTAAAAAATCAAATAGCAAATTGGTTTTTTAAAGTCAATCCCTTCAATATCGTGTTCAAATATATCCAGAGTTTAATATTTACCGAACAGGCGTGCCCCGTACGTGGGAAACATTTTTTTTTTTAAAGATGTAACTACTGACCCTGCATTTTTGACGTTACGGAGCGAATACATTAAGGCTCAGTTTTCAGTACAAGTTCAACTCCGGTTGTCAGTTAAACTACGCTTAAACTTATTCTGCAGTTTTTAGTATATTTGTTATCTCAGTCTATTTTACATAAAGCTTGAGTTGAGCTTAAGCGCCCGATCTGGCAGAGTTAAACTCTAGTTAAACTATCAGTTATTTACGGTCGTTCGCCATGGCGCTAAATATACCCAACAAGCATGTTGATAACTAGCATACTTCTAAAATCTCAGCAAAAAATTTAATTTTTATGAAGCAAAAAACATAGTTCTAAGCTTTTACTCAAGTGTGGTTCTCTAATTAGACTCAAATGTATGGTTTTGATACTACACTATTTGCACGAAACTAAAACAAAATATGTTTAGTTTATTTCTTATTTATAACACTTCGTTACTGCTGCCAAAATATATAGCTTTTGGCTGTGATTGTTCCACCTTGCAGACGCTTTTTTTCAACTCCACCCCACTTGATATCCAATGTGGGATATTAACTGGAGACATGTGGTTGATATTCATTAGAGAACTACTTCTAAAAATCTCTCAAAGGGTGCAGAATTGAGAATGATGTTGGAGATCAACTCTAGAGTTGGATAGTTGTTCGATAATGATATTTCATATCACCTTGAGAACCACTAGGTTTAAGAATATCAACTCCAGAGCTAGACATATATTTCTCTAAAGGTGGAGAAATATGTTTTCCATGTTTGTTGGGTAAACATAATCCAGCTGTTGTCGTATATACTAAAGCATCGAGTCCCGAAGATCTTTTTCAATCCCGGGATTTCGTGATTTGAGAATGACAATCCCGGGATCTGGGATTTTTCGGGCTCATCTAGAGACTGTCACTAGGTAACATATACAAATATGAGTAGTTTAATAAAAAAAATTATTAGAAAAAAATATGTTTCGTTTGAAATTGTATCACTAAATTTTTAACGCCTTACGAAGACTGTGCTTTACCAGGAATAGAGGACTTCCTGTGATTTCAAATTGAAAAAAAAAACGATATTTAAATTTGCAATTTTAAATCCTGGAGAAATCCCGATATCACGGGATTTTTTTTACTATAATCCCGGGATACCCGGGACTCGATGCCTTAATATCTTTATATTATCTAGATAATAAAAAAACCAATGTTGGCGTTCACAAAATCCTTCCCGAAGGGCGGCCTTAAACTGTCACTGAAAAACTACCCTGTAGTAAAAATGGAGTTTAAATTTGACTGAAGTTTAAGCAAAGTTAGTTTAAGCTTAGCTTAACCAACTACTGAAAAACCGGGCCTGAGACAGATAATATATTACTTTGTAAATGTGTTCACTTCACCTTAGTAGACTTTCGGCACTGGATTCATATTTTTTGATATACACATCCAAGTAAAAAGCTTGAACTTTCCTAAAAAAACGAGCAGTATTAAAACTTGTTATTTCGGAATATAGTTATAGCGGCAACAAAATGAGGACAATAATAAATAGGGCACTTGTCGAATCGTAATGTTATATTCACAGTGAAACATGGTGCGGTCAGGTAATGGTGTAGGGGTGTTTGTTGGAAATTTTGTTTTAAAGAAGTTCCATGAACAAATTAGACTTTCTGAACATGTTAAAGAATGATTCGGTGTCGAAAAATTTAGTTTGGTTCAATCATGTGTGTTTAAGAGGGACAATGATCCCGACCATACTGCGAAAGTTGGCAAAGAAAGGATGCTCTATCACACCCCAAGCAGCTAGGTCAACGTTCGCAATAAATGCACTTTTAACCCACCGACAATCTATGAGAGACCCTAACAGAAATTATGAAATATTATGTTGGGTCACCCAGAAAACCTTATGACCTCTACCTACATGTTGTTACTTTCCACGTGTGTATACTTTGTTTTGGCACTGACTGTTAGCTTGTTCACCGTCACCTAAGAAATACAAGTTTTTTCATAAAACGGTCTAATGTGTATGATTGTAGGTGCACGTACTTGTCGGAGGGTGATTGAAAAAAGAAGCGTACAAATTTTTAGAAAAACATTGAGTTTGGATGTGTGGGGAGAAGTTTCCTTGTAATTTGCTTTAGTTTAGTTTGGGAATTATATTAGCGTGCAGGAGAACACACAGTTGAAGAGCACGGAAATGAGAAGGCCTTGACTTCCGTACAGACAAACGATCACAATGACTTTGAATAGCTTCGTAGAAATCAGCACCGTAACTGCTGGGAATACTAAACTACATATAAATAAAGTTATGCAAGACAAATAAAATAATTTGTAATGATTTGATTTGTTTATTGGTGAGACAAAGAAAACAACAACAAGTAATAAACAAGTTTGAGATACAAGTTCCGAATTACATAAGACGACAACCAATTTGTACGGACTCAAAACAGAAAAAAAAAACTGGAAAATATTTCTAAATTAGTTGTAAATATTTTGAATGTTTGGAAAATCTTTTCGTGCGTTAAAAACAAAGCGTAAGATATGATGTGAAACCAAAAATAAATGTTAAACAAGACTTTTACGTGGGCTGCGAATGTACTGGAATGTTATTTGGGACCGCGTGTCAAATAAGATATTCATTATTTTGATATGTACTTACAAATGTAAATTGTAACTGTCTGTATGTCTACGGCTATGTTGCGATGCCTCGCCAAAAACAAGTAAGGAAGTTTATATGCACTTGAAGACGAAAATTGTATACTTGTAATCTATATTAGCATCCTAAGAAATGAAGGGATATTTTTTTACAGTTCTCAGGAAAGAATTTAGCTTATATACAGCTGCAGCTACGTACGTCTCGATAAGTTCCTTCAAATGGAACGAAACAACATTCTCTTTAAGACAACATGCGTACCCCAGAGGCAAGTAGGTCCATACTGCACTGTATATGTAGAGTGGGCATGAGCGTAGAGAAAACCCTGGTATACAAGGATTATTCCCTAAGTGCTTCCTAGTCATTGACGGGGTCACAAAATCTGTAAATAGAAGAAGAACGCTGCAGGGTGGGACGCTGGTCATTGACCAATCGCTTGGTGGTCCGACACGAGTCCAGTGAAATTCACAGCACATGACGTTTCAGTCATTATAAGTGGCAGATGTCTACCAACAATTAGCTCTCTGATGTATCAGACGCTTCGGAATATACATACCTGGGAATCTTAAGACGGATAAACAGCAAACGCAGAAAAATACAATATAATTTTGTTTAATAGGAAACTCTTTGCGATGGAGTGGGCGAAGAAAGCCTCCACGGTAATGTATGCATGCCCATTCAGCGAATATCGGCATTCTCAAATAAAGTTATCAATTTTAGCTTTTCTTGTTCTTACTTTTCTGTTGTTGAAAGAACAAACAACTTTTTTTGAATAATTAGCACAACAATCTTGTGGTTAAACTTTCAAACATTTTTATGTTCACTGTGTACTTGAAAACAAGGGTATTAGAATTTTGATTGCAATACGGTACATTATCAGCATCGAAAACAGTTCTGATTGAGGCATGTTCGTCCGTCCATACGTCCGTCCGCCCGTTAACACGAGGGCTTGATCACAAATTTAGATATCTTCACGGAATTGGATATACTGATTCATCTGAAATCACAGAGTAGATTACTATTGAAAACGGAGTAAATCGAACAACAACCACGCCCACTTTTTAGATATCGAAAATGTCGAAAAAATGGGAAATATGCAATAGTTCAAATCGACCAATCCTCACGAATTTGGTAATTTTTATATAATAATACATTATTAGTTTTATTGCAAAAACCGTTTCTTGTAAAAATGGCCGAAATACATGGCAAATCACTTTTTACATCCAGCCTTCGGCCCATACTTCCGTCCGTCCGATAAAACGATAAGTTGAGCAAAAATTGAGATACCTTCACCAAATATAGTACGCGGTCAAATCTGAAATGTCAAAACCAATTACTTCGATATCGAAAATTTCGAAAAATGGGACAATGCACTAAAAAATACTGGTTACGTGTCAAAACTTGGAGAGTGGGTTAACTTTTTAACGAAAAATGGGCGGGCGTCGCCCACATTTAGTAGAAGAAAATATAAAAGTTTGCTAGTCGTAAATCAGCAAAGGTTTGTAGAACTTAGCAATTTTTCGCGTTATATACCTCCGAAGTCTACAAGTTTTATGCTCACTCCGCACAATATTAATTTTTTCTGAGAAGCTTTTCAGTATGAAAATACAATCGTAGTGCTTGCCTAACTCTTCATGACTTAAAAATTTATTTTCAGTGTGCTTTTCACTGGCCCTCAAACCAGACGATTGTATCTGCACTCACAAAAAACTTACCTAAAATGAGCAAACCACTTCCTAAAAAAATTCTATGAATTGGGGGAAATATCTATGGAATCAGAAACAAATTTTTTACTTTTCCTTATATGAGGAACTTTTTTTTAAATATTTTCAATCGTTTTTATTTAATCCCAGTTGATTTGAGAGTTGCGTTTAAGTCATCCCGGGGTACTCTCTTGTGAGCAGTGTATTACCTGGATTCAATCCGACCACTTCTCCTCTCCAGTATGCTTTTTATCCATTAAGGCCCAATTGCAGAATGCCAAGTTATTTTTATACCTTTCATGAAAATGAAATGGTATATTAATTTCGTCACGAATCCCAAAATTGTAAGCCCTCAAAGGAAAATATTGATGGCTTGTCGTCTCTCCTTTTCAAAAACAGTTGTGCTACCGCCTACCCTCTATGGCTGCTTTTTAATAAATCCTCGCGTAAGGGTAGTTCATTGATGCATGAAAAATTAGGTTTATCGCTCCCATTTTCAAAACTGGCAATAAAAACAATATTTTTAATTACAGACCGATCTCTAAATTATCTACTGTCTCAAAAATTTTCGAACGTATTGTAAAAGAAAAAATTATTTTTTCAATAAATCGTCTAATCTCTGTAGATTAGCATGGTTTCATGTCGGGAAGGTCAACCACGTCTAACTTGGCAGTGTTTTCGGAATACTGCATCGACGCTTTTACTAATCGAGCCCAAGTAGATACCGTGTATACCGACTTTTCAAAAGCCTTCGATAAAGTTAATCATAGTATTCTACTATCGAAATTACATTGTTTTCGTTTTCATTCTGTTTTTTTGAATTGGATTAAATCATATCTCTCCAACCGTAGTTGTACCGTGGTAGTTGATGGTATGACCTCATATCCTTTCATAGCTTCTTCAGGCGTTCCTCAAGGAGCATACTGGACCCTATTCTTTTTGTGATTTTCATTATTGATATTGCCAGATTATATGAAGATTTTCAACAAGATTATTTGCCCCTCCGATTCAATTAAACTTCAGAAGGACCTAGATAATGCAGTTACTTGGTGCAAAAATAATAAACTTGCGTTAAATACTAAAAAAATGATATCGTGTCCCTTATTATAAATCCCGTTTACTCATTCTTACTTCCTACCACATTGGGGGTGCGCAACAAAGCACTGTGTCCGAGGTCACTGATCTTGGTGAGGTCTTTGATTCTAAGTTTCCTTTTCATAGTCATTTAAACTTTACAATAATAAGGCTTACTCGAAGTTGGGTTTTGTTCGACGATTCAGTTCTGATTTCACTAGCCCATATACTTTAAAATCACTATATACTACTTCCGTACGTTCGAAATTGGAATATGCCGTATTTATTTAGCGGCCGTTTTATGCTTGTCATATTTATCGTCTTGAAAGAATTCAAAAAGTATTTATTAAGTACGCTCTACGTCACCTTCATATTGATCTTCCTTTTCCTTCCTATGAATCCAGATGTTTGCTTAGCAATCTTAAGACTTTGAACTGTAGGAGAACTTTTCTCTCTTTAATATTTGTTTTTAATTTAATCCGTGGGGCTGTTGATTGTCCCTATCTTTAAGAACGCATTTTCCTTGCTATGCAACATATATGTCTAAGAAATAATGCGTATGGGATTGGCAATAACTAATTATGCTGCAAATGCTCCTCTTTCCAGAGCTCTTAAAGATTTTAACTTGCTCTCAAATTCGCCAATTTTGAACTTTTCCTACTCTGAAAATACTTTTAAATTGTTACTTAGCCAAATGTTAATTTAGTGCGTAAGTCTTTATATATGTCATTAATCTGTAATAAATGTAACAGTTTCAAGATGAGTAATAAATAAATAAATAAATAGATAGACGCACCATTAAGTATACCGAAATAATCAGGATGAAAAGCTGAGTTGATTTAGCCATGTCCGTCTGTCCGTCCGTTTGTTTGTATGCAAATTAGTCCCTCACTTTTGATAAATATCTTGATAAAAAACCCTTGTGGTTTTATTTCAACTCAGACCTCAAGCCAGCTAGAAGAAAAAAAAAAAAAAGTGATTAGATAAAATTTGGTGAGCGGGTGTATTTAGGTGTCCGATTAGACATTTGTCGGAATCGGCCGGATCGGACCACTATAGCATATATCCTCCATACAACCGTTTTCTCAGAAAAAGAGAATTTTTGTCATATCTTCCTCAATTTATTATATTGAAGCTTCAAACTTCACCATATGCTTTCGTATATTGCCCATATTGTTGTCTAAAAAGATGGATGAGATCGGTAGTATATATAGTATATATCCCCCACAACCGATTGTTCAGATAAGAAACTTTTCGTAATTACTACCCCATTTTAAGAGCTAAAGGCTTCAAATTTCAACGAATGCTTACGTATATAGCATATATTGTTGTCTGAAAAAATCATAGAGATCGGTGGTACATATATTATATACCACATATAAGTTCTCATTTTTGCCCCTTTTTTACTGCTAGAAGCATCAGATTTCATCAAATACACACTTTTACGTCATATATTGTTGAAATACGTGATTCGTAGTCATAGTTTTTACATGCAGACCACAAAAAACGTGAAACTTTGCATCCTCACACGAAGTTTATACTCAGTTGAGCAGAGCTCACAGAGTATATTAACTTTGATTGGATAACGGTTGGTTGTACAGATATAAACGAATCGAAAAAAATTTGATTGAGCCATGTCCGTTAGCCCGTTAACACGATAACTTGAGTAAATTTTGAGCACTCATCTCAGATCGCTGTTTAAAATGAACGATATCGGACTATAACCACGCCCAATTTTTCGATATCGAAAATTTCGAAAAACCGAAAAGTGCGATAATTCAATACCAAAGACGGATAAAGCGATGAAGCTTGGTAGGTGAGTTGAACTTATGACGCAGAATAGAAAATTAGTAAAATTTTGGACAATGGGCGCGACACCGCCCACTTTTAAAAGAAGGTAATTTAAAAGCATTGCAAGCTGTGATTTAGCAGTCGTTGAAGCTATCATGATGAAATTTGGCAGGAACGTTACTCCTATTACTATATGTATGCTTAATAAAAATTAGCAAAATCGGAGAACGATCACCCCCACTTTAAAAAAAAATTTTTTTAAGTCAAATTTTAACAAAACATTTAATATCTTTACAGTGTATAAGTAAATTATGTCAACATTCAAATCCAGTAATGATATGGTGCAACAAAATACAAAAATTAAAGAAAATTTCAAAATGGGCGTGGCTCCGCCCTTTTTCATTTAATTTGTCTAGGATACTTTTAATGCCATAAGTCGAACAAAAATATGCCAATCCTTGTGAAATTTGGTAGGAGCTTAGACTCTAGGACGATAACTGTTTTCTGTGAAACAGGGCGAAATCGGTTGAAGCCACGCCCAGTTTTTATACACAGTCGACCGTCTGTCCTTCCGCTCGGCCGTTAACACGATAACTTGAGCAAAAATCGTTATATCTTTACTAAACTAAGTTCACGTACTTATCTGTACTCACTTTGTATTGGTATACAAAATGGCCGAAATCCGACTATGACCACGCCCACTTTTTCGATATCGAAAATTACGAAAAATGAAAAAAATGCAATAATTCTATACCAAATACGAAAAAACGGATGAAACATGGTAATTGGATTGGTTTATTGATGCAAAGTATAACTTTAGAAAAAAACTTTGTAAAATGGGTGTGACACCTACCATATTAAGTAGAAGAAAATGAAAAAGTTCTGCAGGGCGAAATCAAAAGCCCTTGGAATCATGGCAGGATTACTGTTCGTGGTATTACATATATAAATAAGATAGCGGTACCCGACAGATGATGTTCTGGGTCACCCTGGTCCACATTTTGGTCGATATCTCGAAGTCTTCGGCACAGCCGAAGACAGTCCCGTCCCTACTTGTTTTAACTCATAGTTAACTTGACATGAGGGGTGAAACTCATACATTCAAAAAAAAAATTTTTTGATTAAGTCTGAGCTAAAAAAAAAAACTTGATGTTCTGCAAGTGGGCATAAGTATGTTTGAGGCGTGAGAGTAAATAAACCTGCTTCCACTTCACATGAACAAAGAGTTTTATGTGGTTTTAAAATTTTGAAATTTAGCTTTTATTGTATTTTTGACGGTTTAATTCCTGGCAGTGGACTCTCGTTCTATAAAATGTGAAGTAAAACTTTACTGAAACTTTTCAGTTCGCCGCTAGAATCATGGTGGAACCATATAAGGTGGCATGCAATCAGACAGACATATTCCTTTTTTTTGTTTAATATCAAAATCATACTCCCTCTGACATTTAAAATCCGAAATCAGCTGATTTCCTGCCGCTGTCTGTGTTATTCCGCCATGGTTTGAAGGATGACAAACGTTTCTTTTTTCGCCATAGCAGCGGCACATTTTTAACTAAAGCGCGGTTAATCTTAATTCTTCCGAAAACAATCAGATGAAAAGTTTATTCATTAAAATTAGTTTTTTTTGTTTACCATATTTTTAAGCTGTACGTGAATTACGCAAGTTTGACAACTATTCAAAAAGTTATTGAGAACATTTTTATAATAATAGATATGTAATAAAAAATGTATAACCCGTCATTATCTCGCAACAAGCGCAGGCTTAAAATTTTAATTTCTATAATTTAAATTTTTCAGAATTTAAAAGAAATGGCCACAGGTTATAACCAATATCCATGTCTTAACTAAATTTAAATTAAAAAAAAAACTGAATTAAATTCTGAATGTACAATTTATTTCGTTTTTCTACCAAAAACACAATAAATTTATTAAAATGCTCCTATTGGCATGGAAACCCCCTTTTGAAGGTAAACAAATAGCATCCAAATACACAGAAATAGAGAAGAGTTACACCGTAGGCTCAATTGGTAAACCTATTCGATCAAATAGTATTTTTTTACATTGGGTTGTTCAGTAGGACTGTGTTTGAGGTTCTTTTGATTTTTAAAAATTTTGAAAATAGCTCCGTTCAAAATAATTTAAAATATCCTGGAAATTTTTTTTTGAGTTTAGGCCAGGATTGGAGACGATTAAGAGGTGTCACAGAAGGATCAAAGTCAAGCCAAAAATTCAAATTAATTTTCTAATTCTTAATACCTAAAATCGGTAAAACTATACTGCCGTCCTAATAAAGAATGTAGACGTTTGCATTTCGTGTACAAGGAATTAAAATTTGAACTTTTTTTTCATAAATGGAAAGATCAAACCCAAATTAGTCCAAAATAGTTATTTTTAATTAAAAAATACAAAACATACGTTGGAATGTTACACACAAGTTAAAAGTAGCAAGTAAGGAAGTCTAAGTTCGGGGGAAACCGAAAATTACATACCCAGTTGTACACTTGAAATGCTGTTTTTGTTTGTTTTGTGTGCTTAATAGTGTTACAAGGCTGCGTAAGAATACATATACATATGTTTCTATTCTGAACTAAGTTTTCTTCGAGTTATGGCTCCCGAAACATAGAAAATTGCTTAGTCATAAAAGGGGCGGTGCCACGCCCATTTTTTTAAATTTGAATTTTTTCCTATTTATTGTTATAAATCCACTTAGGAAAGGAAATACCATTGACATAAAGCTCTTTTTTGCAAAGCTATAGCTTGTTTTATTCGTCCGCGACCCTTTTAAACATCTTTTATATAAAAGTGGGCGTAGTCCGTAACCAATTTCGTTAATTTTTCTTCAAAGCATCCCTTATAGTAAAGCAACCTCTCTGCCGAAATTTGTTCGATAGGTTTAACGGTTTTTGATTTATGATTAACAATATTTGTAAAATTGGTTTTATCACAAGTTGGCGGTGCCACGCCCGTTTAAAAAATTGTTTTCAAATTTTTATCAAGAGTCTCAGTATCAGTCCACACATCAAATTTCAACATTCTAGGTGTATTATTTAATAAATAATCGGGTTTTTTGTGTTTTCCAAAATGTTATATATATCAAAAATGGGCGTGGTTATCATCCGATTTCGCTCGGACAGAAGTTTTTATCTATCTCGATTCCTTTATACCTGCTCAACCAACCGTTTTCCAATCAAAGTTATAATACCCTGTGTACAAGTACAGCTGGGTATAAAAATGTAGATACCCACATTCATTTTCAGGACGGCAATATATTTGGCGATATCACATATTAAGTTTGGTCCCGATTGAAAACGGGATCGTAACTGATTATAATAGGTGATATCTTTGCGAAAAATAACTGTTTATCATGGTGTTTTCTTTTATAAGTTACTAGCAGACCCGGCAGACGTTGTTCTGCCCTGAATTTGGTCTATCTGCATACATTTTAATAAGCTTTTTCGTATAACTCTGCCCTCCCCCCTC
The DNA here is from genome assembly GCF_040869045.1 of Eurosta solidaginis. Classification (NCBI taxonomy): domain Eukaryota; kingdom Metazoa; phylum Arthropoda; class Insecta; order Diptera; family Tephritidae; genus Eurosta; species Eurosta solidaginis. The sequence continues at coordinate 71,097,405 of NC_090323.1, read as the reverse complement.
TTCACTTTTTCCTAATCCTTTTCTTCACTCCACCCTCCGTCTTTTTCGCTTCATCTATCTCTATTTTCATCTCATTCTATCTCTTTCTCAGTCTCCATCTCCTTCTCTCTTTCTCTTCCCTCAAGTTCTTCTCATTCTTCTTCATCCCTTATTTCCAGTCCCAGAGGGTGGTATGTATTTTGTTCCAGTCCCATTCCGAGTCCCAGTCCCAGTCCCACTCCGAGTCACAGTCCCAGCCTTAGTTCCAATACCAGTCCCAGTCCGTCCTGGTCTACTTCCTGGAAAAAACGATCGTAACTACTAATATAGGCAAATCGAAAAAGGTCGTATGTAAATAGGTATGTGAGTATTATTAATTCATGTCTTAATTTCGGCTTCGCATGAATATTTATCAATTTTGCTAGGTTGATGCGACTAAATCAAATATCACAATGAAAATTACTTTAAAGCTCTCAGTAACAGCTTTCGTTTGATATCCATATTATACACACATTCTAGGGGTATCCGGGTCCACGTTTGGGACTATATCTCTAGACCTTAGTCACCCAGCTGCATAAAACTTACTCTGTACTAAAGCACTCATCAACAGCTTTCATTTGATATCCATATTCTATAAACAAATTCTAGGGGTACTCGGGTCCAGGTGCGTCGATCGCAACCAAACCTATGCGCAAACCCCCGCGTGAGGTATACGCAACTTATGTGAAAGTTTGAACAAAATCGGCCCGCGCATCTCTTCAAACACCGGCTACAAACTAACACACATTTTGGGCTTTCTTTTTATATATAAGATTTGAATAGTGGCTGGAGTCATTACAAACATCAAATGTTGGAGTAAATGGGAACATTTAAATATGGAGAGAAATAAAGCGGAGCGTAGAATATAAACAATATGTACACGGTTAGAAATGTTAGTATAAATTTGAAACCATCCATCAGTTTAAGTAGTTTTTTAAGTCTTTCTATACTAAATTTGAAACTTTCGAATTAATACATACTTTTTGAATATATTCAGATTTAGATTTTAAACAAAAGTTAAGATGTAATGATAAAACCTACTTTAATCCACAAATAGTTCAATAATCAATCCAAACACTTTAACAAGTGAAAAAGACAGTTTCAAAATTTAGCCGGAGTGTTTGAACTCGTTGTTCAACACTTCAAATTTAGTGCGAAGAGCAAAAGTCGGCGATGAACTTAATCACAAAAAATGTTTGTCAAATTGCTTATACTTTTTTTGAAAACGTCCATAAAAATATTAACAATGGCTTTGTAAAACGTCTGAGCTTTAGAAGAAACAACGTAAATATTAAATAAACTTCAATAGTATACATAGAAATTGCATGGCCTTTCGTTTCCTTTAGTTGTTCCATAACCTAATGGTAGAATGTGGATTAAAAATGCATATACACCCCATCTCAACTCCCCTATGGTGTAATAATATCGGAGAGCTATACTGAACCTATTAAGTCGTAACTTTTAATTTTGTTTGTTAGCAAGTTCAAACAGATAAAGATCTTACATAATTTCGCAGTTTGTAATACCCACTGTCCCAATTGGATATTATATCATGAAGCAGAATTCCAGACTCCACTCCGTTTTTAGGTTATCATGATGTACGTGTTCATGTATATATATATGTTAGAACTGGGGTTGGGACTATCCATATATTCGAATATCCGGATATCCATACGGATATCCGTTGACACTGATAAAATCCGGACGGCATGGATATCCGGTTAATTTCTTTTGTAAAACTATCCGGATATCCGGATTTATGAAGATCCGGGTAATAACCGTATTTTTGGATATCCAGTGCAAGCAACAAACTCATGTACAATATATGTTTATTTAATATTAATAACAATAAATTCATGAGGCATTTAAATCAATTAACAGTGAATACAAAAAAAGCTCGTATTGTGTTCTGGTGTAATACTATTTTCACACAGACGGCTTATTGAATAATAAAGGCAATTTTCTACATTAAGACGCTTATTGAGCTCAATCTTCCCTACAAAATTCGAATCTATTATTATTTCATTAGTAGCTAATCGAATGCCTAATGAAGTCAAAAGCACAATGCAACTCTGTTGGCAGCGTTCCGCTTCCGTTTCCGCTTCTTAGTTTTTGGTGTGTTCAGTGCTTAAAAATGTCATTTGTCAAAGCAAATGTCATTGTCTGCATGGCGGAACGATACAAGGTGGCCGCATCGAACAGCTGATTTTAACCTTTTTTATTTGATTTGATACATCAACTACCGGCGCAGTACGATTTTGAAATTTGTCCATCGAATTTACAAGTACATGGAATCGTTTTTGTTTGTAGGTATGTCACCATGCTCCCACCTTGTAGCGTTCCGCCATGATTGTCTGTCTCATCCTTCATACTAATCGAGCAGTTACTTCTGTGTGAAAGCAAAAAATTTACGATTTTATTAGCAGGTGAAATGAGATCATTAAGTTTCTGTGTGAAAACAGTATAAGAAAACAAGTGCCGATATCATTTCCCGACTCAAACGATTTCGTGTGGGACGAACTACATTTCGAGCACTTGAAAATACCCTTTCAGAATCTGTTGAAGTGGCAGGTACCGCAAGATATATTTTGACGATTTTCGACATATTGGGATATATTTTTTCATGGTCTTGCCACCAATTGCTATCACTGAGATTGTGGTTTAGTTAATCTTCGAATAAGTAGAGCTTCAACTCGTCTTCCTCCCTTGTGTCACTGTCATTACCATTTAGGAGTATATACATGGCCATGATCTCTGTTTTCCGGAGCTTCCTCTTGGGCATTCATATCAGCAGTACCCATTTTATTGCACATTTTTTCCACATGATTTTTTATTTTGTTACGAAAAGCATAGGTCTCAACGTGCTTCAACTGTTTGAACCTCGGATCAAGACAACTCGCCATATGTGCAATACTGATATTTTCCAGAGATGGATCTTCTATATCTTCAAAAGAAAAATGTCTTCTCAAGTCTGCAGCTACTTTTTCTTCGAATGTTTTTAAATTTCAGATGGTTATTAATAATTTTATTTTATGGTTCACTTTAGAAATTGTAATCTCGCTGTCACTGCTAAGCACATTTGTCGGAATTTCGAAAGGGGTGAGTAAATCTATTCGAACTTCAACTGCATCCCAGTCAGTGTCCGAAATTGCGATATTTGGGCGGCGTTGTTGCAGAAAATTGAACGATCAGCAATTACTGCAACAATAGAAAATCTAAGCTATTTAACTCTTTCCAACATAAAAAGAACTGAATTCCGTCTAGTTGGAAAACATTGGATTAGTTTTTTAACTGTCTTTTCAGTTTGTATTAAATGTTTCTCGAGAGCATATGTACGTTTACTCGAATGATTGAAACTCATCTCACCAGTTTTGAAACCTTTTGGATAACTCCACAATATTCCGGTAGTTTCATTCCTAAAGTAACACTCAATTGAAGTGTATGTGCACTGCATGGATGACTGGTTATGTCAGGGCTCAAACCCGGAACAGCATTTGTTATATTTTTCGAGTTGTCGTGTATAATAGTTGTGGCTTTTTCTTTGATATCCCCTTCTTCCATGACATCTCGAAGCGAGTCTTCTAAATTCTTATTTGTATGGCTTTCAGTCATTTCTTCAGTGAGCAAATTGAAAGCGCGAGGTGTCCAATTAGAATCTAAATTATGCGCTGTAAGTCCCATATAGGATCGGGTGGCTCTTGATGTCCAGCAATCAGTGGTCAAAGCTATATCAGATGCTGAACTGAGATTTTTCTTAAGTTTCTCTATTTCACGGTTATGCATGGATTGAATTCCACCGGAAATTGTTATGCGACAAGGAATTACATACTCTGGTTCGAGGACATTAACATTGAGTCCATCACATTCCACCAATGAAATAGGCAATAAGTCAAAAGCAATCATAATATCAAAGGCTTGTGTTATTATCTCTTGACGTTCTTTGAATATATGCATACTTATTGCGAACAGCTTGAGCTACGCGTGATGTTCGAACCTTCTTCGTTGGGGGTGCTGAATATTCGGAATTGTGATCAAAATTACTTTGTGATGAACTGCTACTCGGCTTATATTCTGGCGCAGATTCAGAGAAAAAAGCTGCGTCCATACTATTCTCTTGAAGACGGAAGAACCGATAATGGCTCCATAGACTTGATGTCGATCCTTTGTTTTGTAGCGTTTTTCGCAATATAAACAAATGGCACTGTTCTTATTTTCACTTTTTTGGAAATGATCCCAAATCTTGCTGACCATTTTAGCACTCATTATTAGTTTAAACTAGCGGGACCCCGGTGTGCTTCGCTACACCAATAGAAATATTGGGAAAAGAATAAAATATCATAGAATTTTTTAATCTTTATTTCAATTCTTAATCCAAAACATTTGGATACATTACATTTTTCGTTTTTCCATCTGGGATATGAATAAACAAACAATTTGGAATGCCTACTCTGGAACAGGCAACGTATAGCAGTCCGTGCGAAAAGCACGGTTCCTCCAAATTCAATCCGCATACTCGAAGCGTTTGTCCTTGCGCCTTGTTGACTGACATAGCAAATGACAGGCACACTGGAAATTGCAAACGCTTGAATTAAAATGGCATGTCTGTTGTTATCAGTGAGATTCGCGGTATAAGCACAATTTCACATTTCGCTTTGCCGGTCAGTATTGTTGCTTCAATTAAATTCGTCATCAACTTTTTTACATCCAGTCTTGTTCCATAACACAATTTTGGTGCATTTAAATTCCGTAATAAAATAACCGATGAGCCGACCTTCAAATTTAAACAATGCGGTGGCATACCAAATGGTTCAAATGAATTCAAAAATTCAACTGGATAATTCACTGCGTCATCTTGATTCATTGCACTATCCACTGACTTGTATGTTGTGACCACACTTAGCACTTTTTTCAGAATGTGATGATTGATTTCATTGACATTTACATGTTTTGGTGCCAGTATTGCGCGTTCTCTCAACCAATCGTGATTCATGTAATTTTGAACAATATTTGGAAACACTCGTTCAATTAATTCTTCTTTTGATTGGATAATTGTACAAAAATTGTTTGGCAATGTAATCAAACCATTTGTTTTGTCGATTGGAATTTTGCGATTTCCGATTTCTAACAATTGCTTCTAGAACTGCTCTGCAGACTGATCATTGTGCAACTGAACACGCATGTTTATGTGTAGTGTTAATTTTTTCACGTATCGCCACAAAAGGGAAGACTTCAAACATGCATTGATCTCATCTGCCGGTGCTGATCGTGGAATAACGGGCAATCCGAAAGTCACCTGACAATAAAATTAAAGCACCACCAAAAAGCCTTCGGTTTCCACGTAAATCTTGCATCGTTCGATTTAGTGCTTCCAATGATTTTTTTGTTTGCCATTGTACACTCATCCCATAGAATGACCGCTGCTTGTTGCAAAACTTTTGCCATCGCTGAATTTTTGGATATGTTACAGGTTGGAGTTTCAACCACCGGTATATTCAATGGTAATTTTAAAGCTGAATGAGCTGTTCATCCTCCATCCAATAAAGTTGCAGCAATTCGAGAAGAAGCGAGTGCCAAAACAATTTTCTGTTGCGATCGAATATTTGCTAAAATCAATGAAACACAAATGTTTTTCCGGTGCCGCCCAGTGCATCAAAAAAATATAGTCCACCAGTGTTATCAGAAACAGATTGCATGATTTTTTTATATATATCCTTTTGTCGATTGTTCAATTTGGTGATGTTGGATTGAACAAATGTACTTAAATCGTCACAATCGAATTGTTGCTCACGCTGCAACTCTCGATCAAATAAATCATGCATTGGACGATTTGGTGAAATCAAAGCTAACTGCCCCAATGCTTTATTGGCAATGGCAAGATTATTTTTATTATTATCAAAGCTTCATTGTACATTTCCAATGTAATCAGCAAATCAGGATCCATTGCTACACGACGCATCCGAATTAAAATACATTCAGCCATGTAATCTTTATATTTATTCCATAATTCAATTGGATTCGATCGCATGCATGTTGATATTATAATCGAAAATAAATGTAAGGCATGATAACCTCCGAATAGATCTACGGCCGAGCTTCTCTTCCAACTTGTGTCGTGCTATTCTTAATTTTCCCTAAAAATTGGCCGATTTTGAATGGCATCTGCAAGGCAGATGAGTTTTCGCTGAGAGTTTTTCATGGCAGAGCGCTTGCCAAACATTACCGAGGGGCGACCTCGCTTAGAAAAATTTTCTTCTTATTGAAAACCCTTATTTCTAAAATTTTGATGTTACTTTCCCGCGGTGAGCACCATCTATTGGTATGAAACGTAGCCGTAGCTTGGTGTGATGTATATCACAAACCGCTCGACCAAATTCAATCAAGCTTTACAGAAACCATCTACATGATAGCCCAAATGTACCGTAGAAATTTGGTTGAATTTCGTGGAGCCAGTCTCAAGTTATAAAGTACCACCAAAAAGGTGCGCTTATTTTTATATATATAGATAATTGCCGCTTTTTAAAATTGTTGATGTTTGTAGAATTGTAGCTTTTTAATTCTTGACGTTAATTTAATAATCTACAAACATATTTTGTTAATAATTTTTATATCTTTACTTCGTTCAATTCTGATAGGCAGAATTCAACTTCTATATTCCAGTATCTGGACATACGGATATCCGGATTTTCCATTTACGAATCCGGATAGCCGGAATTTTTGCTTAGCTATCCGGTTATTCGAATATCCGATTTATCCGGATAGTTGAACAATCGGGATGTAGTTCACAGCCCTAGTAAGAACACGTTGTAGTTTTCAGCTTTGTAAAAATTGGAACATAAAATTAATAAACTTTGAAATTCTCAAGACTAATTTAAAAATATTCTTTTTAGATGTTGGTTTTAGTTTAAATTTTATTGGTTTCAAATTTAGAAAATACTTTGGGTTGATCTCAATTCAAAGCCAAAATGTTTTAAATTATGACTTTATCTATTACACTTCCCTCCGCCTGTAACTGAAAAGTTTGAATTTTAACCTATATTTGGTTTGGTAATACATATACGTGTAACTGTAAAGTTTTATAAATAGGTTCAAATATCTAACCGTGTAGCACATACATTCACCCACACGCTACTAAACAAAGATCGAATAAGTTACAAAAGCAAGTAGTTTCAGTAAGTGAATGAGTGGATAAAAATGGCTTTCCCAACTAAAAGTGCAAGGCGAAACGAAATTGTGAGAGTGTTTGCAAGCAATTACACAGGCCAAATTTCGTGTGACATTTTTAACTATTCCAGCCATAGAGGTGACAAATAAAAAAAAAAAATTTGGAAACAAGTAAGGAAGGCTAAGTTCGGGTGTAATCGAACATTACATACTCAGTTGGGAGCTATGGAGACAAAATAAGGGAAAATCACCATGTAGGAGAATGAACCTCGGGTAACCCTGGAATGTGTTTGTATGACATGCGTATCAAATGCAAGGTATTAAAGAGTATTTTAAGAGGGAGTGGGCCATAATTCTATAGGTGGACACCTTTTCGAGATATCGCCATAAAGGTGGACCAGGGCTGACTCTAGAATTTGTTTGTACGATAGGTGTTAATGAGTATTTTAAAACGGAGTGGGCCTTAGTTCTATAGGTGGACGCCTTTTCGGTATATCGTTATAAAGGTGGACCAGGGGTGACTCTAGAATGCGCTTGTACAATAAGGGTATCAAACGAAAGGTGTTAATGAGTGTTTTAAAAGGGAGTGGGCCTTAGTTCTATGGGTTGACGCCTTTTGGAGATATTGCCATAAAGGTGGACCAGGGGTGACTCTAGAATTTGTTTGTACAATATGGGTATCAAATGAAAGGTGTTAATGAGTATTTTAAAAGGGAGTAGGCCTTAGTTGTATAGGTGGACGCCTTTTCGAGATATTGCCATAAAGGTGGACCAGGGGTGACTCTAGAATTAGTTTGTACGATATGGGTACCAAATAAAAGGTGTTAATGAGTATTTTAAAAGGGAGTGGGCCTTAGTTCTATGGGTGGACGCCTTTTCGAGATATTGCCATAAAGGTGGACCAGGGGTGACTCTAGAATTAATTTGTACGATATGGGTATCAAATGAAAGGTGCTAATGATTATTTTAAAAGTGGGTGGGCCTTAGTTCTATGGGTGAACGCCTTTTCGAGATATCGCCATAAAGGTGGACCAGGGATGACTCTAGAATGCGGTTGTACAATATGGGTATCAAACGAAAGGTGTTAATGAGTATTTTAAAAGGGAGTGGGCCTTAGTTCTATAGGTGGACGCCTTTTCGAGATATCGCCATAAAGGTGGACCAGGGATGACTCTAGAATGCGGTTGTACAATATGGGTATCAAACGAAAGGTGTTAATGAGAATTTTAAAAGGGAGTGGGCCTTAGTTCTATAGGTGGACGCCTTTTCAAGATATCGCCATAAAGGTGGACCAGGGGTGACTCTAGAATTAATTTGTACGATATGGTTATCAAATGAAAGGTGTTAATGAGTATTTTAAAAGTGGGTGGGTCTTAGTTCTACGGGTGGACGCCTTTTCGAGATATCGCCATAAAGGTGGACCAGGGATGACCCTAGACTTTGTTTGTACGATATGGGTATCAAATGAAAGATTTTAATGAGTATTTTAAAAGGGAGTGGGCCTTAGTTTTATAGGTGGACGCTTTTTCGATATATCGCCATAAAGGTGGACCGAGGGTGACTCTATAATGTGTTTGTACAATATGGTGTCAAATTAAAGGTATTAATAAGAATTTTAAAAGGGAGTGGTGGTAGTTGTATATGTGAAGGCGTTTTCGAGGTATCGACCAAAATGTGGACCAGGGTGACTCAGAACATCATTTGTCGGGTACCGCTAATTTATTTATATATGTAATACCACGAACAATAATCCTGCCATGATTCCAAGGGCTTTTGATTTCGCCCTGCAGAACTTTTTCATTTTCTATTACTTAATATGGTAGGTGTCACACCTATTTTACAAAGTTTTTTCTAAAGTTATATTTTGCGTCAATAAAACAATCCAATTACCATGTTTCAACCCTTTTTTCGTATTTGGTATATAATTATAGCATTTTTTTCATTTTTCGTAATTTTCGATATCGAAAAAGTGGGCGTGGTCATAGTCAGATTTCGGCCATTTGTTATACCAAGAGAAAGTGAGTTCAGGTAATTATGTGAGCTGAGTTTAGTAAAGATATATCGGTTTTTGCTCAAGTTATCGTGTTAATGGCCGAGCGGAAGGACAGACGGTCGACTGTGTATAAAAACTGGGCGTGGCTTCAACCGATTTCGCCCTTTTTCACAGAAAACAGTTATTGTCCTAGAATCTAAGCCGCTACCAAATTTCACAAGGATTGGTAAATTTTTGTTCGACTTATGGCATTAAATGTATCCTAGACAAATCGAATGAAAAAGGGCGGAGCCACGCCCATTTTGAAATTTTCTTTTATTTTTGTATTTTGTTGCACCATATCATTACTGGAGTTGAATGTTGACATAATTTACCTATATACTGTAAAGATATTAAATTTTTTTTTAAAGTGGGCGTGGTCGTTCTACGAATTTGTTAATTTTTTTTAAGCATACATGTAGTAATAGGAGTAACGTTCCTGCCAAATTTGATCATGATATCTTCAACGACTGCCAAATTACAGCTTGCAAAACTTCTAAATTACCTTCTTTTAAAAGTGGGCGGTGCCACGCCCATTGTCCAAAATTTTACTTATTTTTTATTCTGCGTCATAGGTTCAACGCACCTACCAAGTTTCATCGCTCTATCCCTCTTTGGTAATGAATTATCGTAATTTTTCGATTTTTCGAAATTTTCGATATCGAAAAAGTGGGCGTGGTTATAGTCCGATATCGTTCATTTTAAATAGCGATCTGAGATGAGCGCCCAGGAATCTACATACCAAATTTCGTCAAGATATCTCAAAACTTACTCAAGTTATCGTGTTAACGGGCAGACGGACGGACGGACATGGCTTAATCAAATTTTTTTTCGATACTGATGATTTTGATATATGGAAGTCTATATCTATCTCGATTCCTTTATACCTGTACAACCAACCGTTATCCAATCAAAGTTAATATACTCTGTGAGCTCTGCTCAACTGAGTATAAAAAAAAATGAAAAAACCATATCATGTATCATTTCATCCCATATATATACACAACAACAAGAGGAACAAGTGGCAGATATAGATTACCAAAAAAGAAAATACAAATTAAGAGCAACACGATGCGTAAAATATGTCACACGTGTTGTAGTACCTTATCGCTAATAGGAAATCAGGATTAATGTGAGCTCAATGAGAAGACGAAATTTTTCCGTACTACGAACTACAAAAAAACTGCAATAAGATTACAAAGGAAGAATGTTTGTGTAATGTGAGATTATATGAAAAGAGATTGTCAAAACAGAACACTCATGGGCGTTAAAATGGAACGAAAAAGCCAAAAGGCAAAAACAACAAAATACAAATCCATCGAAATTTTTTTAAACCGGTGTTCTGTGTGACAACACTTTGTAAGTAAGTAGTAATTTAAGCGAAGAGTTGCTCTGCACCACATGAACTTATACTGGAAATTTGCGCTCTAGAGGCTTAGAAGAAAATCTCTTATTTTAATAGGCACCTCCTTTTATACAACCCTCCTCAGCCACATTAGAAAAGCTTGAAAAAGAAGTTAGATTTTCACGTTTTCGTTATGCAAATATTTATATCATTCAATTTCTCTTTGCTGAAGCGTCTTATTGAAAATATAGGGAGTGGAAGTGAAAGAGGGTAAATGAGAAGGATAGGGATAATGAGATTAAAATGAGAGGCAGAAAGAAAGGGTGAAAGTAAATGAGAATGAGATGAAGGCCGTAGTAGGATGACGGCAAAGTTTTTAAATACATAGAAGCCAAAGTTCGAATAGATTGAAATCTGTCAGGGCCGCTTGTACTATTTAATTAGATACCAATTCCTACATAAATAGAAAACAAGTAAGGAAGGTTAAGGGTAAAGGTTAAGGGTGTAACCGAACATTACATACTCAGTTGAGAGCTTTGGTGAAAACATAAGGGAAAATAACCATGTAGGAAAATGAACCGAGGGAAACCCTGGAATGTGTATCAAATGAAAGGCATTAAAGAGTATTTTATGAGGGAGTGGGCCATAGTTCTATAGGTGGACGCCATTTAGGGATATAGCCATAAAGGTGGACCAGGGTTACCCCAGAATTTGTTTGTACAATATGGGCATCAAACGAATGGTGTTAATGAGTATTTTAAAAGGGAGTGGGCCTTAGTTCTATAGGTGGATGCCGTTTCGAAATATCGCCATAAAGGTGGACCAGGGGTGACTCTAGAATGTGTTTGTACGATATGGGTATCAAATGAAAGGTGCTAATGAGTATTTTAAAAGGGAGTAACCCTTAGTTCCATAGGTGGACACCGTTTCGAGATATCGCCACAAAGGTGAACCAGGGGTGACCCTAGAATTTGTTTGTACAATATGGGCATCAAACGAATGGTGTTAATGAGTATTTTAAAGGGGAGTGGGTCTTAGTTCTATAGGTGGATGCCGTTTCGAAATATCGCCATAAAGGTGGACCAGGGGTGACTCTAGAATGTGTTTGCACGATATGGGTATCAAATTAAAGGTATTAAAGAGGGTTTTAAAAGGGAGTGGTGGTTGTTGTATAGGTGTTCGCCTTTTCGAGATATCGCCATAAAGGTGGACCAGGGGTGACTCTAGAATGCGTTTGTACGATATGGGTATCAAATGAAAGGTGCTAATGAGTATTTTAAAAGGGAGTAACCCTTAGTTCCATAGGTGGACACCGTTTCGAGATATCGCCACAAAGGTGGACCAGGGGTGACCCTAGAATTTGTTTGTACAATATGGGTATCAAAAGAAAGGTGTTAATGAGTATTTTAAAAGGGAGTAATCCTTAGTTTCATAGGTGGACGCCGTTTCGAGATATCGCCATAAAGGTGGACCAGGGATGACCCTAGAATTTGTTTGTACAATACGCGCATCAAACGAAAGGTGTTAATGAGTATTTTAAAAGGGAGTGGGCCTTAGTTCTATAGGTGGACGCCGTTTCGAAATATTGCCATAAAGGTGGACCAGGGGTGACTCTAGAATGTGTTTGTACGATATGGGTATCAAATTAAAGGTATTAATGAGGGTTTTAAAAGGGAGTGGTGGTTGTTGTATAGGTGGTCGCCTTTTCGAGATATCGCCATAAAGGTAGACCAGGTGTGACTCTAGAATGCGTTTGTACGATATGGGTTTCAAATGAAAGGTGTTAATGAGTATTTTAAAAGGGAGTAATCCTTAGTTCCATAGGTTGACGCGCGTTTCGAGATATCGCCATAAAGGGTGGACCAGGGGTGACCCTAGAATTCGTTTGTACAATACGCGCATCAAACGAAAGGTGTTAATGAGTATTTTAAAAGGGAGTGGGCCTTAGTTCTATAGGTGGACGCCGTTTCGAAATATTGCCATAAAGGTGGACCAGGGGTGACTCTAGAATGCTGTTTGTACGATATGGGTATCAAATTAAAGGTATTAATGAGGGTTTTAAAAGGGAGTGGTGGTTGTTGTATAGGTGGTCGCCTTTTCGAGATATCGCCATAAAGGTAGACCAGGTGTGACTCTAGAATGCGTTTGTACGATATGGGTTTCAAATGAAAGGTGTTAATGAGTATTTTAAAAGGGAGTAATCCTTAGTTCCATAGGTTGACGCCGTTTCGAGATATCGCCATAAAGGTGGACCAGGGGTGACCCTAGAATTTGTTTGTACAATATGGGTATCAAAAGAAAGGTGTTAATGAGTATTTTAAAAGGGAGTAATCCTTAGTTTCATAGGTGGACGCCGTTTCGAGATATCGCCATAAAGGTGGACCAGGGATGACCCTAGAATTTGTTTGTACAATACGCGCATCAAACGAAAGGTGTTAATGAGTATTTTAAAAGGGAGTGGGGCCTTAGTTCTATAGGTGGACGCCGTTTCGAAATATCGCCATAAAGGTGGGACCAGGGGTGACTCTGGAATGCGTTTGTACAAATATGGGTATCAAATGAAAGTTGTTAATAAGTATTTTAAAAGGGAGTAATCCTTAGTTACATAGGTTGACGCCGTTTCGAGATATCGCCATAAAGGTGGACCAGGGGTGACCCTAGAATTTGTTTGTACAATATGGGTATCAAAAGAAAGGTGTTAATGAGTATTTTAAAAGGAGAGTAATCCTTAGTTTCATAGGTGGACGCCGTTTCGAGATATCGCCATAAAGGTGGACCAGGGGTAACCCTAGAATTTTGTTTGTACAATATGGGCATCAAACGAAAGGTGTTAATGAGTATTTTAAAAGGGAGTGGGCCTTAGTTCTATAGGTGGACGCCGTTTCGAAATATCGCTACAAAGGTGGACCAGGGGTGACTCTGGAATGCGTTTGTACAATATGGGTATCAAATGAAAGGTGTTAATGAGTATTTTAAAAGGGAGTAATCCTTAGTTCCATAGGTGGACGCCGTTTTCGAGATATCGCCATAAAGGTGGACCAGGGATGACCCTAGAATTTGTTTGTATAATATGGGTATCAAAAGAAAGGTGTTAATGAGTATTTTAAAAGGGAGTAATCCTTAGTTTCATAGGTGGACGCCGTTTCGAAATATCGCTACAAAGGTGGACCAGGGGTGACTCTGGAATGCGTTTGTACAATATGGGTATCAAATGAAAGGTGTTAATGAGTATTTTAAAAGGGAGTAATCCTTAGTTCCATAGGTGGACGCCGTTTCGAGATATCGCCACAAGGTGGACCAGGGGGTGACTTTAGAATGTGTTTGTACGATATGGGTATCAAATTAAAGGTATTAATGAGGGTTTTAAAAGGGAGTGGTGGTTGTTGTATAGGTGGTCGCCTTTTCGAGATATCGCCATAAAGGTGGACCAGGGGTGACTCTAGAATGCGTTTGTACGATATGGGTATCAAAAGAAAGACGTTAATGAGTATTTTAAAAGGGAGTAATCCTTAGTTTCATAGGTGGACGCTGTTTCGAGATATCGCCATAAAGGTGGACCAGGGGTGACCCTACAATTTGTTTGGACCAGGGATGACTCTGGAATGCGTTTGTACAATATGGGTATCAAATGAAAGGTGTTAATGAGTATTTTCAAAGGGAGTAATCCTTAGTTCCATAGGTGGACGCCGTTTCGAGATATCGCCATAAAGGTGGACCAGGGGTTACCCTAGAATTTGTTTGTACAATATGGCTATCAAAAGAAAGATGTTAATGAGTATTTTAAAAGGGAGTAATCCTTAGTTTCATAGGTGGACGCTGTTTCGAGATATCGCCATAAAGGTGGACCAGGGATGACCCTAGAATTTGTTTGTATAATATGGGTATCAAAAGAAAGGTGTTAATGAGTATTTTAAAAGGGAGTAATCCTTAGTTTCATAGGTGGACGCCGTTTCGAAATATCGCTACAAAGGTGGACCAGGGGTGACTCTGGAATGCGTTTGTACAATATTGGGTATCAAATGAAAGGTGTTAATGAGTATTTTCAAAGGGAGTAATCCTTAGTTCCATAGGTGGACGCCGTTTCGAGATATCGCCATAAAGGTGGACCAGGGGTGACTCTAGCATGCGTTTGTACGATATGGGTATCAAATGAAAGGTGCTAATGAGTATTTTAAAAGGGAGTAATCCTTAGTTCCATAGGTTGACGCCGTTTCGAGATATCGCCATAAAGGTGAACCAGGGGTGACCCTAGAATTTGTTTATACAATATGGGTATCAGAAGGAAGGTGTTAATGAGTATTTTAAAAGGGAGTAATCCTTAGTTCATTTATTTATTTTAATCCTTAGTTCCATAGGTGGACGCCGTTTCGAGATATCGCCACAAAGGTGGACCAGGGGTGACCTTAGAATTTGTTTGTACAATATGGGCATCAAACGAAAGGTGTTAATGAGTATTTTAAAAGGGAGTGGGCCTTAGTTCTATAGGCGGACGCCGTTTCGGAATATCGCCATAAAGGTGGACCAGGGGTGACTCTAGAATGTGTTTGTACGATATGGGTATCAAATTAAAGGTATTAATGAGTATTTTTAAAAGGGAGTAATCCTTAGTTCCATAGGTGGACGCCGTTTCGAGATATCGCCATAAAGGTGGAGTGGACCAGGGGTGACCCTAGAATTTGTTTGTATAATATGGGTATCAAAAGAAAGGTGTTAATGAGTATTTTAAAAGGGAGTAATCCTTAGTTCCATAGGTGGACGCCGTTTCGAGATATCGCCACAAAGGTGGACCAGGGGTGACCCTAGAATTTGTTTGTACAATATGGGCATCAAACGAAAGGTGTTAATGAGTACTTTAAAAGGGAGTGGGCCTTAGTTCTATAGGCGGACGCCGTTTCGAAATATCGCCATAAAGGTGGACCAGGGGTGACCCTAGAATTTGTTTGTACAATATGGGTATCAAATTAAAGGTATTAATGAGGTTTTTAAAAGGGAGTGGTGGTTGTTGACCACCTGGTCGCCCTTTCGAAATATCGCCATAAAGGTGGACCAGGGGTGACCCTAGAATTTGTTTGTACAATATGGGTATCAAATTAAAGGTATTAATGAGGTTTTTAAAAGGGAGTGGTGGTTGTTGCATAGGTGGTCGCCTTTTCGAAATATTGCCATAAAGGTGGACCAGGGGTGACTCTAGAATGTGTTTGTACGATATGGGTATCAAATTAAATGTATTAATGAGGGTTTTAAAAGGGAGTGGTGGTTGTTGTATAGGTGGTCGCCTTTTCGAGATATCGCCATAAAGGTGGACCAGGGGTGACTCTAGAATGCGTTTGTACGATATGGGTATCAAATGAAAGGTGTTAATGAGTATTTTAAAAGGGAGTAATCCTTAGTTCCATAGGTTGACGCCGTTTCGAGATATCGCCATAAAGGTGGACCAGGGGTGACCCTAGAATTTGTTTGTACAATATGGGTATCAAACGAAAGGTGTTAATGAGTATTTTAAAAGGGAGTAATCCTTAGTTCCATAGGTGGACGCCGTTTCGAAATATCGCCATAAAGGTGGACCAGGGGTGACTCTAGAATGTGTTTGTACGATATGGGTATCAAATTAAAGGTATTAATGAGGGTTTTAAAAGGGATTGGTGGTTGTTGTATAGGTGGTCGCATTTTCGAGATATCGCCATAAAGGTGCACCAGGGGTGACCCTAGAATTTGGTTGTACAATATGGGTATCAAATTAAAGGTATTAATGAGGTTTTTAAAGGGAGTGGTGGTTGTTGTATAGGTGGTCGCCTTTTCGAAATATTGCCATAAAGGTGTACCAGGGGTGACTCTAGAATGTGTTTGTACAACATGGGTATCAAATTAAAGGTATTAATGAGGTTTTTAAAAGGGAGTGGTGGTTGTTGTATAGGTGGTCGCCTTTTCGAAATATTGCCATAAAGGTGGACCAGGGGTGACTCAAGAACGTGTTTGTACGATATAGGTATCAAATTAAAGGTATTAATGAGGGTTTTAAAATGGAGTGGTGGTTGTTGTATAGGTGGTCGCCTTTTCGAGATATCGCCATAAAGGTGGACCAGGGGTGACTCTAGAATGCGTTTGTACGATATGGGTATCAAATGAAAGGTGTTGATGAGTATTTTAAAAGGGAGTAATCCTTAGTTCCATAGGTTGACGCCGTTTCGAGATATCGTCATAAAGGTGGACCAGGGGTGACCCTTGAATTTGTTTGTACAATATGGGTATCAAAAGAAAGGTGTTAATGAGTATTTTAAAAGGGAGTAATCCTTAGTTTCATAGGTGGACGCCGTTTCGAGATATCGCCATAAAGGTGGACCAGGGGTGACCCTAGAATTTGTTTGTACAATATGGGCATCAAACGAAAGGCGTTAATGAGTATTTTAAAAGGGAGTGGGCCTTAGTTCTATAGGTGGACGCCGTTTCGAAATATCCCCATAAAGGTGGACCAGGGGTGACTCTAGAATGTGTTTGTACGATATGGGTATCAAATTAAAGGTATTAATGAGGGTTTTAAAAGGGAGTGGTGGTTGTTGTATAGGTGGTCGCCTTTTCGAGATATCGCCATAAAGGTGGACCAGGGGAGACTCTAGAATTTGTTTGTATAATATGGGTATCAAAAGAAAGGTGTTAGTGAGTATTTTAAAAGGGAGTAATCCTTAGTTCCATAGGTGGACGCCGTTTCGAGATATCGCCACAAACGTGCCCAGGGGGTGACCCTAGAATTTGTTTGTACAATATGGGCATCAAACGAAAGGTGTTAATGAGTATTTTAAAAGGGAGTGGGCCTTAGTTCTATAGGCGGACGCCGTTTCGGAATATCGCCATAAAGGTGGACCAGGGGTGACTCTAGAATGCGTTTGTACGATATGGGTATCAAATTAAAGGTATTAATGAGTATTTTAAAAGGGAGTAATCCTTAGTTCCATAGGTGGACGCCGTTTCGAGATATCGCCATAAAGGTGGACCAGGGGTGACCCTAGAATTTGTTTGTATAATATGGGTATCAAAAGAAAGGTGTTAATGAGTATTTTAAAAGGGAGTAATCCTTAGTTCCATAGGTGGACGCCGTTTCGAGATATCGCCACAAAGGTGGACCAGGGGTGACCCTAGAATTTGTTTGTACAATATGGGCATCAAACGAAAGGTGTTAATGAGTATTTTAAAAGGGAGTAATCCTTAGTTTCATAGGTGGACGCTGTTTCGAGATATCGCCATAAAGGTGGACCAGGGGTGACCCTAGAATTTGTTTGGACCAGGGATGACTCTGGAATGCGTTTGTACAATATGGGTATCAAATGAAAGGTGTTAATGAGTATTTTCAAAGGGAGTAATCCTTAGTTCCATAGGTGGACGCCGTTTCGAGATATCGCCATAAATGTGGACCAGGGGTGACCCTAGAATTTGTTTGTATAATATGGGTATCAAAAGAGAGGTGTTAATGAGTATTTTAAAAGGGAGTAATCCTTAGTTCCATAGGTGGACGCCGTTTCGAGATATCGCCACAAAGGTGGAACAGGGGTGACCCTAGAATTTGTTTGTACAATATGGGCATCAAACGAAAGGTGTTAATGAGTATTTTAAAAGGGAGTAATCCTTAGTTTCATAGGTGGACGCTGTTTCGAGATATCGCCATAAAGGTGGACCAGGGGTGACTCTAGAATGTGTTTGTACGATATGGGTATCAAATTAAAGGTATTAATGAGAGTTTTAAAAGGGAGTGGTGGTTGTTGTATAGGTGGTCGCCTTTTCGAGATATCGCCATAAAGGTGGACCAGGGGTGACTCTAGAATTTGTTTGTATAATATGGGTATCAAAAGAAAGGTGTTAATGAGTATTTTAAAAGGGAGTAATCCTTAGTTCCATAGGTGGACGCCGTTTCGAGATATCGCCACAAAGGTGGACCAGGGGTGACCCTAGAATTTGTTTGTACAATATGGACATCAAACGAAAGGTGTTAATGAGTATTTTAAAAGGGAGTAATCCTTAGTTTCATAGGTGGACGCTGTTTCGAGATATCGCCATAAAGGTGGACCAGGGGTGACTCTAGAATGTGTTTGTACGATATGGGTATCAAATTAAAGGTATTAATGATGGTTTTAAAAGGGAGTGGTGGTTGTTGTATAGGTGGTCGCCTTTTCGAGATATCGCCATAAAGGTGGACCAGGGGGTGACTCTAGAATTTGTTTGTATAATATGGGTATCAAAAGAAAGGTGTTAATGAGTATTTTAAAAGGGAGTAATCCTTAGTTCCATAGGTGGACGCCGTTTCGAGATATCGCCACAAAGGTGGACCAGGGGTGACCCTAGAATTTGTTTGTACAATATGGGCATCAAACGAAAGGTGTTAATGAGTATTTTAAAAGGGAGTAATCCTTAGTTTCATAGGTGGACGCTGTTTCGAGATATCGCCATAAAGGTGGACCAGGGGTGACTCTAGAATGTGTTTGTACGATATGGGTATCAAATTAAAGGTATTAATGAGGGTTTTAAAAGGGAGTGGTGGTTGTTGTATAGGTGGTCGCCTTTTCGAGATATCGCCATAAAGGTGGACCAGGGGTGGACTCTAGAGTTTGTTTGTATAATATGGGTATCAAAAGAAAGGTGTTAATGAGTATTTTAAAAGGGAGTAATCCTTAGTTCCATAGGTGGACGCCGTTTCGAGATATCGCCACAAAGGTGGACCAGGGGTGACCCTAGAATTTGTTTGTACAATATGGGCATCAAACGAAAGGTGTTAATGAGTATTTTAAAAGGGAGTAATCCTTAGTTTCATAGGTGGACGCTGTTTCGAGATATCGCCATAAAGGTGGACCAGGGGTGACTCTAGAATGTGTTTGTACGATATGGGTATCAAATTAAAGGTATTAATGAGGGTTTTAAAAGGGAGTGGTGGTTGTTGTATAGGTGGCCGCCTTTTCGAGATATCGCCATAAAGGTGGGACCAGGGGTGACTCTAGAGTTTGTTTGTATAATATGGGTATCAAAAGAAAGGTGTTAATGAGTATTTTACAAGGGAGTAATCCTTAGTTCCATAGGTGGACGCCGTTTGGTGATATCGCCACAAAGGTGGGCCAGGGGTGACCCTAGAATTTGTTTGTACAATATGGGCATCAAACGAAAGGTGTTAATGAGTATTTTAAAAGGGAGTAATCCTTAGTTCCATAGGTGGACGCCGTTTCGAGATATCGCCATAAAGGTGGACCAGGGGTGACCCTAGAATTTGTTTGTATAATATGGGTATCAAAAGAAAGGTGTTAATGAGTATTTTAAAAGGGAGTAATCCCTAGTTCCATAGGTGGACGCCGTTTCGAGATATCGCCACAAAGTTGGACCAGGGGTGACCTTAGAATTTTTTTTGTACAATATGGGCATCAAACGAAAGGTGTTAATGAGTATTTTAAAAGGGAGTAATCCTTAGTTTCATAGGTGGACGCTGTTTCGAGATATCGCCATAAAGGTGGACCAGGGGGTGCCCTAGAATTTGTTTGGACCAGGGATGACTCTGGAATGCGTTTGTACAATATGGGGTATCAAATGAAAGGTGTTAATGAGTATTTTCAAAGGGAGTAATCCTTAGTTCCATAGGTGGACACCGTTTCGAGATATCGCCACAAAGGTGGACCAGGGGTGACCCTAGAATTTGTTTGTACAATATGGGCATCAAACGAAAGGTGTTAATGAGTATTTTAAAAGGGAGTAATCCTTAGTTTCATAGGTGGACGCTGTTTCGAGATATCGCCATAAAGGTGGACCAGGGGTGACTCTAGAATGTGTTTGTACGATATGGGTATCAAAAGAAAGGTGTTAATGAGTATTTTAAAAGGGAGTAATCCTTAGTTCCATAGGTGGACGCCGTTTGGAGATATCGCCACAAAGGTGGACCAGGGGTGACCCTAGAATTTGTTTGTACAATATGGGCATCAAACGAAAGGTGTTAATGAGTATTTTAAAAGGGAGTAATCCTTAGTTTCATAGGTGGACGCTGTTTCGAGATATCGCCATAAAGGTGGACCAGGGGTGACTCTAGAATGTGTTTGTATGATATGGGTATCAAATTAAAGGTATTAATGAGGGATTTAAAAGGGAGTGGTGGTTGGTATAGGTGGTCGCCTTTTCGAGATATCGCCATAAAGGTGGACCAGGGGTGACTCTAGAATTTGTTTGTATAATATGGGTATCAAAAGAAAGGTGTTAATGAGTATTTTAAAAGGGAGTAATCCTTAGTTCCATAGGTGGACGCCGTTTCGAGATATCGCCACAAAGGTGGACCAGGGGTGACCCTAGAATTTGTTTGTACAATATGGGCATCAAACGAAAGGTGTTAATGAGTATTTTAACAGGGAGTAATCCTTAGTTCCATAGGTGGACGCCGTTTCGAGATATCGCCATAAAGGTGGACCAGGGGTGACCCTAGAATTTGTTTGTATAATATGGGTATCAAAAGAAAGGTGTTAATGAGTATTTTAAAAGGGAGTAATCCTTAGTTCCATAGGTGGACGCCGTTTCGAGATATCGCCACAAAGGTGGACCAGGGGTGACCCTAGAATTTGTTTGTACAATATGGGCATCAAACGAAAGGTGTTAATGAGTATTTTAAAAGGGAGTAATCCTTAGTTTCATAGGTGGACGCTGTTTCGAGATATCGCCATAAAGGTGGACCAGGGGTGACTCTAGAATGTGTTTGTACGATATGGGTATCAAATTAAAGGTATTAATGAGGGTTTTAAAAGGGAGTGGTGGTTGTTGTATAGGTGGTCGCCTTTTCGAGATATCGCCATAAAGGTGGACCAGGGGTGACTCTAGAGTTTGTTTGTATAATATGGGTATCAAAAGAAAGGTGTTAATGAGTATTTTAAAAGGGAGTAATCCATAGTTCCATAGGTGGACGCCGTTTCGAGATATCGCCACAAAGGTGGACCAGGGGTGACCCTAGAATTTGTTTGTACAATATGGGTATCAAATGAAAGGTGTTAATGAGTATTTTCAAAGGGAGTAATCCTTAGTTCCATAGGTGGACGCCGTTTCGAGATATCGCCACAAAGGTGGACCAGGGGTGACCTAGAATTTGTTTGTATAATATGGGTATCAAAAGAAAGGTGTTAATGAGTATTTTAAAAGGGAGTAATCCTTAGTTCCATAGGTGGACGCCGTTTCGAGATATCGCCATAAAGGTGGACCAGGGGTGACCCTAGAATTTGTTTGGACCAGGGATGACTCTGGAATGCGTTTGTACAATATGGGTATCAAATGAAAGGTGTTAATGAGTATTTTCAAAGGGAGTAATCCTTAGTTCCATAGGTGGACGCCGTTTCGAGATATCGCCATAAATGTGGACCAGGGGTGACGCTAGAATTTGTTTGTATAATATGGGTATCAAAAGAGAGGTGTTAATGAGTATTTTAAAAGGGAGTAATCCTTAGTTCCATAGGTGGACGCCGTTTCGAGATATCGCCACAAAGGTGGACCAGGGGTGACCCTAGAATTTGTTTGTACAATATGGGCATCAAACGAAAGGTGTTAATGAGTATTTTAAAAGGGAGTAATCCTTAGTTCCATAGGTGGACGCCGTTTCGAGATATCGCCATAAAGGTGGACCAGGGGTGACCCTAGAATTTGTTTGTATAATATGGGTATCAAAAGAAAGGTGTTAATGAGTATTTTAAAAGGGAGTAATCCTTAGTTCCATAGGTGGACGCCGTTTCGAGATATCGCCACAAAGGTGGACCAGGGGTGACCTTAGAATTTGTTTGTACAATATGGGCATCAAACGAAAGGTGTTAATGAGTATTTTAAAAGGGAGTGGGCCTTAGTTCTATAGGTGGACGCCGTTTCGAAATATCCCCATAAAGGTGGACCAGGGGTGACTTTAGAATGTGTTTGTACGATATGGGTATCAAATTAAAGATATTAATGAGAGTTTTAAAAGGGAGTGGTGGTTGTTGTATAGGTGGTCGCCTTTTCGAGATATCGCCATGAAGGTGGACCAGGGGTGACTCTAGAATTTGTTTGTATAATATGGGTATCAAAAGAAAGGTGTTAATGAGTATTTTAAAAAGGAGTAATCCTTAGTTCCATAGGTGGACGCCGTTTCGAGATATCGCCACAAAGGTGGACCAGGGGTGACCCTAGAATTTGTTTGTACAATATGGACATCAAACGAAAGGTGTTAATGAGTATTTTAAAAGGGAGTAATCCTTAGTTTCATAGGTGGACGCTGTTTCGAGATATCGCCATAAAGGTGGACCAGGGGTGACTCTAGAATGTGTTTGTACGATATGGGTATCAAATTAAAGGTATTAATGAGGGTTTTAAAAGGGAGTGGTGGTTGTTGTATAGGTGGTCGCCTTTTCGAGATATCGCCATAAAGGTGGACCAGGGGTGACTCTAGAATTTGTTTGTATAATATGGGTATCAAAAGAAAGGTGTTAATGAGTATTTTAAAAGGGAGTAATCCTTAGTTCCATAGGTGGACGCCGTTTCGAGATATCGCCACAAAGGTGGACCAGGGGTGACCCTAGAATTTGTTTGTACAATATGGGCATCAAACGAAAGGTGTTAATGAGTATTTTAAAAGGGAGTAATCCTTAGTTCCATAGGTGGACGCCGTTTCGAGATATCGCCATAAAGGTGGACCAGGGGTGACCCTAGAATTTGTTTGTATAATATGGGTATCAAAAGAAAGGTGTTAATGAGTATTTTAAAAGGGAGTAATCCTTAGTTCCATAGGTGGACGCCGTTTCGAGATATCGCCACAAAGGTGGACCAGGGGTGACCTTAGAATTTGTTTGTACAATATGGGCATCAAACGAAAGGTGTTAATGAGTATTTTAAAAGGGTGTAATCCTTAGTTTCATAGGTGGACGCTGTTTCGAGATATCGCCATAAAGGTGGACCAGGGGTGACCCTAGAATTTGTTTGGACCAGGGATGACTCTGGAATGCGTTTGTACAATATGGGTATCAAATGAAAGGTGTTAATGAGTATTTTCAAAGGGAGTAATCCTTAGTTCCATAGGTGGACGCCGTTTCGAGATATCGCCACAAAGGTGGACCAGGGGTGACCCTAGAATTTGTTTGTACAATATGGGCATCAAACGAAAGGTGTTAATGAGTATTTTAAAAGGGAGTAATCCTTAGTTTCATAGGTGGACGCTGTTTCGAGATATCGCCATAAAGGTGGACCAGGGGTGACTCTAGAATGTGTTTGTACAACATGGGTATCAAATTAAAGGTATTAATGAGGTTTTTAAAAGGGAGTGGTGGTTGTTGTATAGGTGGTCGCCTTTTCGAAATATTGCCATAAAGGTGGACCAGGGGTGACTCAAGAACGTGTTTGTACGATATAGGTATCAAATTAAAGGTATTAATGAGGGTTTTAAAATGGAGTGGTGGTTGTTGTATAGGTGGTCGCCTTTTCGAGATATCGCCATAAAGGTGGACCAGGGGTGACTCTAGAATGCGTTTGTACGATATGGGTATCAAATGAAAGGTGTTGATGAGTATTTTAAAAGGGAGTAATCCTTAGTTCCATAGGTTGACGCCGTTTCGAGATATCGTCATAAAGGTGGACCAGGGGTGACCCTTGAATTTGTTTGTACAATATGGGTATCAAAAGAAAGGTGTTAATGAGTATTTTAAAAGGGAGTAATCCTTAGTTTCATAGGTGGACGCCGTTTCGAGATATCGCCATAAAGGTGGACCAGGGGTGACCCTAGAATTTGTTTGTACAATATGGGCATCAAACGAAAGGCGTTAATGAGTATTTTAAAAGGGAGTGGGCCTTAGTTCTATAGGTGGACGCCGTTTCGAAATATCCCCATAAAGGTGGACCAGGGGTGACTCTAGAATGTGTTTGTACGATATGGGTATCAAATTAAAGGTATTAATGAGGGTTTTAAAAGGGAGTGGTGGTTGTTGTATAGGTGGTCGCCTTTTCGAGATATCGCCATAAAGGTGGACCAGGGGAGACTCTAGAATTTGTTTGTATAATATGGGTATCAAAAGAAAGGTGTTAGTGAGTATTTTAAAAGGGAGTAATCCTTAGTTCCATAGGTGGACGCCGTTTCGAGATATCGCCACAAACGTGCCCAGGGGTGACCCTAGAATTTGTTTGTACAATATGGGCATCAAACGAAAGGTGTTAATGAGTATTTTAAAAGGGAGTGGGCCTTAGTTCTATAGGCGGACGCCGTTTCGGAATATCGCCATAAAGGTGGACCAGGGGTGACTCTAGAATGCGTTTGTACGATATGGGTATCAAATTAAAGGTATTAATGAGTATTTTAAAAGGGAGTAATCCTTAGTTCCATAGGTGGACGCCGTTTCGAGATATCGCCATAAAGGTGGACCAGGGGTGACCCTAGAATTTGTTTGTATAATATGGGTATCAAAAGAAAGGTGTTAATGAGTATTTTAAAAGGGAGTAATCCTTAGTTCCATAGGTGGACGCCGTTTCGAGATATCGCCACAAAGGTGGACCAGGGGTGACCCTAGAATTTGTTTGTACAATATGGGCATCAAACGAAAGGTGTTAATGAGTATTTTAAAAGGGAGTAATCCTTAGTTTCATAGGTGGACGCTGTTTCGAGATATCGCCATAAAGGTGGACCAGGGGTGACCCTAGAATTTGTTTGGACCAGGGATGACTCTGGAATGCGTTTGTACAATATGGGTATCAAATGAAAGGTGTTAATGAGTATTTTCAAAGGGAGTAATCCTTAGTTCCATAGGTGGACGCCGTTTCGAGATATCGCCATAAATGTGGACCAGGGGTGACCCTAGAATTTGTTTGTATAATATGGGTATCAAAAGAGAGGTGTTAATGAGTATTTTAAAAGGGAGTAATCCTTAGTTCCATAGGTGGACGCCGTTTCGAGATATCGCCACAAAGGTGGAACAGGGGTGACCCTAGAATTTGTTTGTACAATATGGGCATCAAACGAAAGGTGTTAATGAGTATTTTAAAAGGGAGTAATCCTTAGTTTCATAGGTGGACGCTGTTTCGAGATATCGCCATAAAGGTGGACCAGGGGTGACTCTAGAATGTGTTTGTACGATATGGGTATCAAATTAAAGGTATTAATGAGAGTTTTAAAAGGGAGTGGTGGTTGTTGTATAGGTGGTCGCCTTTTCGAGATATCGCCATAAAGGTGGACCAGGGGTGACTCTAGAATTTGTTTGTATAATATGGGTATCAAAAGAAAGGTGTTAATGAGTATTTTAAAAGGGAGTAATCCTTAGTTCCATAGGTGGACGCCGTTTCGAGATATCGCCACAAAGGTGGACCAGGGGTGACCCTAGAATTTGTTTGTACAATATGGACATCAAACGAAAGGTGTTAATGAGTATTTTAAAAGGGAGTAATCCTTAGTTTCATAGGTGGACGCTGTTTCGAGATATCGCCATAAAGGTGGACCAGGGGTGACTCTAGAATGTGTTTGTACGATATGGGTATCAAATTAAAGGTATTAATGATGGTTTTAAAAGGGAGTGGTGGTTGTTGTATAGGTGGTCGCCTTTTCGAGATATCGCCATAAAGGTGGACCAGGGGTGACTCTAGAATTTGTTTGTATAATATGGGTATCAAAAGAAAGGTGTTAATGAGTATTTTAAAAGGGAGTAATCCTTAGTTCCATAGGTGGACGCCGTTTCGAGATATCGCCACAAAGGTGGACCAGGGGTGACCCTAGAATTTGTTTGTACAATATGGGCATCAAACGAAAGGTGTTAATGAGTATTTTAAAAGGGAGTAATCCTTAGTTTCATAGGTGGACGCTGTTTCGAGATATCGCCATAAAGGTGGACCAGGGGTGACTCTAGAATGTGTTTGTACGATATGGGTATCAAATTAAAGGTATTAATGAGGGTTTTAAAAGGGAGTGGTGGTTGTTGTATAGGTGGTCGCCTTTTCGAGATATCGCCATAAAGGTGGACCAGGGGTGACTCTAGAGTTTGTTTGTATAATATGGGTATCAAAAGAAAGGTGTTAATGAGTATTTTAAAAGGGAGTAATCCTTAGTTCCATAGGTGGACGCCGTTTCGAGATATCGCCACAAAGGTGGACCAGGGGTGACCCTAGAATTTGTTTGTACAATATGGGCATCAAACGAAAGGTGTTAATGAGTATTTTAAAAGGGAGTAATCCTTAGTTTCATAGGTGGACGCTGTTTCGAGATATCGCCATAAAGGTGGACCAGGGGTGACTCTAGAATGTGTTTGTACGATATGGGTATCAAATTAAAGGTATTAATGAGGGTTTTAAAAGGGAGTGGTGGTTGTTGTATAGGTGGCCGCCTTTTCGAGATATCGCCATAAAGGTGGACCAGGGGTGACTCTAGAGTTTGTTTGTATAATATGGGTATCAAAAGAAAGGTGTTAATGAGTATTTTACAAGGGAGTAATCCTTAGTTCCATAGGTGGACGCCGTTTGGTGATATCGCCACAAAGGTGGGCCAGGGGTGACCCTAGAATTTGTTTGTACAATATGGGCATCAAACGAAAGGTGTTAATGAGTATTTTAAAAGGGAGTAATCCTTAGTTCCATAGGTGGACGCCGTTTCGAGATATCGCCATAAAGGTGGACCAGGGGTGACCCTAGAATTTGTTTGTATAATATGGGTATCAAAAGAAAGGTGTTAATGAGTATTTTAAAAGGGAGTAATCCCTAGTTCCATAGGTGGACGCCGTTTCGAGATATCGCCACAAAGTTGGACCAGGGGTGACCTTAGAATTTTTTTGTACAATATGGGCATCAAACGAAAGGTGTTAATGAGTATTTTAAAAGGGAGTAATCCTTAGTTTCATAGGTGGACGCTGTTTCGAGATATCGCCATAAAGGTGGACCAGGGGTGCCCTAGAATTTGTTTGGACCAGGGATGACTCTGGAATGCGTTTGTACAATATGGGTATCAAATGAAAGGTGTTAATGAGTATTTTCAAAGGGAGTAATCCTTAGTTCCATAGGTGGACACCGTTTCGAGATATCGCCACAAAGGTGGACCAGGGGTGACCCTAGAATTTGTTTGTACAATATGGGCATCAAACGAAAGGTGTTAATGAGTATTTTAAAAGGGAGTAATCCTTAGTTTCATAGGTGGACGCTGTTTCGAGATATCGCCATAAAGGTGGACCAGGGGTGACTCTAGAATGTGTTTGTACGATATGGGTATCAAAAGAAAGGTGTTAATGAGTATTTTAAAAGGGAGTAATCCTTAGTTCCATAGGTGGACGCCGTTTGGAGATATCGCCACAAAGGTGGACCAGGGGTGACCCTAGAATTTGTTTGTACAATATGGGCATCAAACGAAAGGTGTTAATGAGTATTTTAAAAGGGAGTAATCCTTAGTTTCATAGGTGGACGCTGTTTCGAGATATCGCCATAAAGGTGGACCAGGGGTGACTCTAGAATGTGTTTGTATGATATGGGTATCAAATTAAAGGTATTAATGAGGGATTTAAAAGGGAGTGGTGGTTGGTATAGGTGGTCGCCTTTTCGAGATATCGCCATAAAGGTGGACCAGGGGTGACTCTAGAATTTGTTTGTATAATATGGGTATCAAAAGAAAGGTGTTAATGAGTATTTTAAAAGGGAGTAATCCTTAGTTCCATAGGTGGACGCCGTTTCGAGATATCGCCACAAAGGTGGACCAGGGGTGACCCTAGAATTTGTTTGTACAATATGGGCATCAAACGAAAGGTGTTAATGAGTATTTTAACAGGGAGTAATCCTTAGTTCCATAGGTGGACGCCGTTTCGAGATATCGCCATAAAGGTGGACCAGGGGTGACCCTAGAATTTGTTTGTATAATATGGGTATCAAAAGAAAGGTGTTAATGAGTATTTTAAAAGGGAGTAATCCTTAGTTCCATAGGTGGACGCCGTTTCGAGATATCGCCACAAAGGTGGACCAGGGGTGACCCTAGAATTTGTTTGTACAATATGGGCATCAAACGAAAGGTGTTAATGAGTATTTTAAAAGGGAGTAATCCTTAGTTTCATAGGTGGACGCTGTTTCGAGATATCGCCATAAAGGTGGACCAGGGGTGACTCTAGAATGTGTTTGTACGATATGGGTATCAAATTAAAGGTATTAATGAGGGTTTTAAAAGGGAGTGGTGGTTGTTGTATAGGTGGTCGCCTTTTCGAGATATCGCCATAAAGGTGGACCAGGGGTGACTCTAGAGTTTGTTTGTATAATATGGGTATCAAAAGAAAGGTGTTAATGAGTATTTTAAAAGGGAGTAATCCATAGTTCCATAGGTGGACGCCGTTTCGAGATATCGCCACAAAGGTGGACCAGGGGTGACCCTAGAATTTGTTTGTACAATATGGGTATCAAATGAAAGGTGTTAATGAGTATTTTCAAAGGGAGTAATCCTTAGTTCCATAGGTGGACGCCGTTTCGAGATATCGCCACAAAGGTGGACCAGGGGTGACCTAGAATTTGTTTGTATAATATGGGTATCAAAAGAAAGGTGTTAATGAGTATTTTAAAAGGGAGTAATCCTTAGTTCCATAGGTGGACGCCGTTTCGAGATATCGCCATAAAGGTGGACCAGGGGTGACCCTAGAATTTG
The DNA here is from genome assembly GCF_040869045.1 of Eurosta solidaginis. NCBI lineage: Eukaryota > Metazoa > Arthropoda > Insecta > Diptera > Tephritidae > Eurosta > Eurosta solidaginis. The sequence continues at coordinate 71,068,251 of NC_090323.1, read as the reverse complement.
TTTGGACCAGGGATGACTCTGGAATGCGTTTGTACAATATGGGTATCAAATGAAAGGTGTTAATGAGTATTTTCAAAGGGAGTAATCCTTAGTTCCATAGGTGGACGCCGTTTCGAGATATCGCCATAAATGTGGACCAGGGGTGACGCTAGAATTTGTTTGTATAATATGGGTATCAAAAGAGAGGTGTTAATGAGTATTTTAAAAGGGAGTAATCCTTAGTTCCATAGGTGGACGCCGTTTCGAGATATCGCCACAAAGGTGGACCAGGGGTGACCCTAGAATTTGTTTGTACAATATGGGCATCAAACGAAAGGTGTTAATGAGTATTTTAAAAGGGAGTAATCCTTAGTTCCATAGGTGGACGCCGTTTCGAGATATCGCCATAAAGGTGGACCAGGGGTGACCCTAGAATTTGTTTGTATAATATGGGTATCAAAAGAAAGGTGTTAATGAGTATTTTAAAAGGGAGTAATCCTTAGTTCCATAGGTGGACGCCGTTTCGAGATATCGCCACAAAGGTGGACCAGGGGTGACCTTAGAATTTGTTTGTACAATATGGGCATCAAACGAAAGGTGTTAATGAGTATTTTAAAAGGGAGTGGGCCTTAGTTCTATAGGTGGACGCCGTTTCGAAATATCCCCATAAAGGTGGACCAGGGGTGACTTTAGAATGTGTTTGTACGATATGGGTATCAAATTAAAGATATTAATGAGAGTTTTAAAAGGGAGTGGTGGTTGTTGTATAGGTGGTCGCCTTTTCGAGATATCGCCATGAAGGTGGACCAGGGGTGACTCTAGAATTTGTTTGTATAATATGGGTATCAAAAGAAAGGTGTTAATGAGTATTTTAAAAAGGAGTAATCCTTAGTTCCATAGGTGGACGCCGTTTCGAGATATCGCCACAAAGGTGGACCAGGGGTGACCCTAGAATTTGTTTGTACAATATGGACATCAAACGAAAGGTGTTAATGAGTATTTTAAAAGGGAGTAATCCTTAGTTTCATAGGTGGACGCTGTTTCGAGATATCGCCATAAAGGTGGACCAGGGGTGACTCTAGAATGTGTTTGTACGATATGGGTATCAAATTAAAGGTATTAATGAGGGTTTTAAAAGGGAGTGGTGGTTGTTGTATAGGTGGTCGCCTTTTCGAGATATCGCCATAAAGGTGGACCAGGGGTGACTCTAGAATTTGTTTGTATAATATGGGTATCAAAAGAAAGGTGTTAATGAGTATTTTAAAAGGGAGTAATCCTTAGTTCCATAGGTGGACGCCGTTTCGAGATATCGCCACAAAGGTGGACCAGGGGTGACCCTAGAATTTGTTTGTACAATATGGGCATCAAACGAAAGGTGTTAATGAGTATTTTAAAAGGGAGTAATCCTTAGTTCCATAGGTGGACGCCGTTTCGAGATATCGCCATAAAGGTGGACCAGGGGTGACCCTAGAATTTGTTTGTATAATATGGGTATCAAAAGAAAGGTGTTAATGAGTATTTTAAAAGGGAGTAATCCTTAGTTCCATAGGTGGACGCCGTTTCGAGATATCGCCACAAAGGTGGACCAGGGGTGACCTTAGAATTTGTTTGTACAATATGGGCATCAAACGAAAGGTGTTAATGAGTATTTTAAAAGGGTGTAATCCTTAGTTTCATAGGTGGACGCTGTTTCGAGATATCGCCATAAAGGTGGACCAGGGGTGACCCTAGAATTTGTTTGGACCAGGGATGACTCTGGAATGCGTTTGTACAATATGGGTATCAAATGAAAGGTGTTAATGAGTATTTTCAAAGGGAGTAATCCTTAGTTCCATAGGTGGACGCCGTTTCGAGATATCGCCACAAAGGTGGACCAGGGGTGACCCTAGAATTTGTTTGTACAATATGGGCATCAAACGAAAGGTGTTAATGAGTATTTTAAAAGGGAGTAATCCTTAGTTTCATAGGTGGACGCTGTTTCGAGATATCGCCATAAAGGTGGACCAGGGGTGACTCTAGAATGTGTTTGTACGATATGGGTATCAAAAGAAAGGTGTTAATGAGTATTTTACAAGGGAGTAATCCTTAGTTCCATAGGTGGACGCCGTTTGGTGATATCGCCACAAAGGTGGGCCAGGGGTGACCCTAGAATTTGTTTGTACAATATGGGCATCAAACGAAAGGTGTTAATGAGTATTTTAAAAGGGAGTAATCCTTAGTTTCATAGGTGGACGCTGTTTCGAGATATCGCCATAAAGGTGGACCAGGGGTGACTCTAGAATGTGTTTGTACGATATGGGTATCAAATTAAAGGTATTAATGAGGGTTTTAAAAGGGAGTGGTGGTTGTTGTATAGGTGGTCGCCTTTTCGAGATATCGCCATAAAGGTGGACCAGGGGTGACTCTAGAATTTGTTTGTATAATATGGGTATCAAAAGAAAGGTGTTAATAAGTATTTTAAAAGGGAGTAATCCTTAGTTCCATAGGTGGACGCCGTTTCGAGATATCGCCACAAAGGTGGACCAGGGGTGACCCTAGAATTTGTTTGTACAATATGGGTATCAAATGAAAGGTGTTAATGAGTCTTTTCAAAGGGAGTAATCCTTAGTTCCATAGGTGGACGCCGTTTCGAGATATCGCCACAAAGGTGGACCAGGGGTGACCCTAGAATTTGTTTGTACAATATGGGCATCAAACGAAAGGTGTTAATGAGTATTTTAAAAGGGAGTAATCCTTAGTTCCATAGGTGGACGCCGTTTCGAGATATCGCCATAAAGGTGGACCAGGGGTGACCCTAGGATTTGTTTGTATAATATGGGTATCAAAAGAAAGGTGTTAATGAGTATTTTAAAAGGGAGTAATCCTTAGTTCCATAGGTGGACGCCGTTTCGAGATATCGCCACAAAGGTGGACCAGGGGTGACCCTAGAATTTGTTTGTACAATATGGGCATCAAACGAAAGGTGTTAATGAGTATTTTAAAAGGGAGTAATCCTTAGTTTCATAGGTGGACGCTGTTTCGAGATATCGCCATAAAGGTGGACCAGGGGTGACCCTAGAATTAGTTGTACAATATGGGTATCAAAAGAAAGGTGTTAATGAATATTTTAAAAGGGAGTAATCCTTAGTTTCATAGGTGGACACCGTTTCGAGATATCGCCATAAAGGTGGACCAGGGGTGACCTTAGAATTTGTTTGTACAATATGGGCATCAAACGAAAGGTGTTAATGAGTATTTTAAAAGGGAGTGGGCCTTAGTTCTATAGGTGGACGCCGTTTCGAAATATCCCCATAAAGGTGGACCAGGGGTGACTCTAGAATTTGTTTGTACGATATGGGTATCAAATTAAAGGTATTAATGAGGGTTTTAAAAGGGAGTGGTGGTTGTTATATAGGTGGTCGCCTTTTCGAGATATCGCCATAAAGGTGGACCAGGGGTGACTCTAGAATTTGTTTGTATAATATGGGTATCAAAAGAAAGGTGTTAATGAGTATTTTAAAAGGGAGTAATCCTTAGTTCCATAGGTGGACGCCGTTTCGAGATATCGCCACAAATGTGGGCCAGGGGTGACCCTAGAATTTGTTTGTACAATATGGGCATCAAACGAAAGGTGTTAATGAGTATTTTAAAAGGGAGTGGGCCTTAGTTCTATAGGTGGACGCCGTTTCGAAATATCTCCATAAAGGTGGACCAGGGGTGACTCTAGAATGTGTTTGTACGATATGGGTATCAAATTAAAGGTATTAATGAGTATTTTAAAAGGGAGTAATCCTTAGTTCCATAGGTGGACGCCGTTTCGAGATATCGCCATAAAGGTGGACCAGGGGTGACTCTAGAATGTGTTTGTACGATATGGGTATCAAATTAAAGGTATTAATGAGTATTTTAAAAGGGAGTAATCCTTAGTTCCATAGGTGGACGCCGTTTCGAGATATCGCCATAAAGGTGGACCAGGGGTGACCCTAGAATTAGTTGTACAATATGGGTATCAAAAGAAAGGTGTTAATGAATATTTTAAAAGGGAGTAATCCTTAGTTTCATAGGTGGACACCGTTTCGAGATATCGCCATAAAGGTGGACCAGGGGTGACCTTAGAATTTGTTTGTACAATATGGGCATCAAACGAAAGGTGTTAATGAGTATTTTAAAAGGGAGTGGGCCTTAGTTCTATAGGTGGACGCCGTTTCGAAATATCCCCATAAAGGTGGACCTGGGGTGACTCTAGAATGTGTTTGTACGATATGGGTATCAAATTAAAGGTATTAATGAGGGTTTTAAAAGGGAGTGGTGGTTGTTGTATAGGTGGTCGCCTTTTCGAGATATCGCCATAAAGGTGGACCAGGGGTGACTCTAGAATTTGTTTGTATAATATGGGTATCAAAAGAAAGGTGTTAATGAGTATTTTAAAAGGGAGTAATCCTTGGTTCCATAGGTGGACGCCGTTTCGAGATATCGCCACAAAGGTGGACCAGGGGTGACCCTAGGATTTGTTTGTACAATATGGGCATCAAACGAAAGGTGTTAATGAGTATTTTAAAAGGGAGTAATCCTTAGTTTCATAGGTGGACGCTGTTTCGAGATATCGCCATAAAGTTGGACCAGGGGTGACTCTAGAATGTGTTTGTACGATATGGGTATCAAATTAAAGGTATTAATGAGTATTTTAAAAGGGAGTAATCCTTAGTTCCATAGGTTGACGCCGTTTCGAGATATCGCCATAAAGGTGAACCAGGGGTGACCCTAGAATTTGTTTGTACAATATGGGTATCAAAAGGAAGGTGTTAATGAGTATTTTAAAAGGGAGTAATCCTTAGTTCATTTATTTATTTTAATCCTTAGTTCCATAGGTGGACGCCGTTTCGAGATATCGCCACAAAGGTGGACCAGGGGTGACCCTAGAATTTGTTTGTACAATATGGGCATCAAACGAAAGGTGTTAATGAGTATTTTAAAAGGGAGTGGGCCTTAGTTTTATAGGCGGACGCCGTTTCGGAATATCGCCATAAAGGTGGACCAGGGGTGACTCTAGAATGTGTTTGTACGATATGGGTATCAAATTAAAGGTATTAATGAGTATTTTAAAAGGGAGTAATCCTTAGTTCCATAGGTGGACGCCGTTTCGAGATATCGCCATAAAGGTGGACCAGGGGTGACCCTAGAATTTGTTTGTATAATATGGGTATCAAAAGAAAGGTGTTAATGAGTATTTTAAAAGGGAGTAATCCTTAATTCCATAGGTGGACGCCGTTTCGAGATATCGCCAGAAAGGTGGACCAGGGGTGACCCTAGAATTTGTTTGTACAATATGGGCATCAAACGAAAGGTGTTAATGAGTATTTTAAAAGGGAGTGGGCCTTAGTTCTATAGGCGGACGCCGTTTCGAAATATCGCCATAAAGGTGGACCAGGGGTGACCCTAGAATTTGTTTGTACAATATGGGTATCAAATTACCTAAAGGTATTAATGAGGTTTTTAAAAGGGAGTGGTGGTTGTTTTATAGGTGGTCGCCTTTTCGAAATATCGCCATAAAGGTGGACCAGGGGTGACCCTAGAATTTGTTTGTACCATATGGGTATCAAATTAAAGGTATTAATGAGGTTTTTAAAAGGGAGTGGTGGTTGTTGTATAGGAGGTCGCCTTTTCGAAATATTGCCATAAAGGTGGACCAGGGGTGACTCTAGAATGTGTTTGTACGATATGGGTATCAAATTAAAGGTATTAATGAGGGTTTTAAAAGGGAGTGGTGGTTGTTGTATAGGTGGTCGCCTTTTCGAGATATCGCCATAAAGGTGGACCAGGGGTGACTCTAGAATGCGTTTGTACGATATGGGTATCAAATGAAAGGTGTTAATGAGTATTTTAAAAGGGAGTAATCCTTAGTTCCATAGGTGGACGCCGTTTCGAAATATCGCCATAAAGGTGGACCAGGGGTGACTCTAGAATGTGTTTGTACGATATGGGTATCAAATTAAAGGTATTAATGAGGGTTTTAAAAGGGATTGGTGGTTGTTGTATAGGTGGTCGCATTTTCGAGATATCGCCATAAAGGTGGACCAGGGGTGACCCTAGAATCTGTTTGTACAATATGGGTATCAAATTAAAGGTATTAATGAGGTTTTTAAAAGGGAGTGGTGGTTGTTGTATAGGTGGTCGCCTTTTCGAAATATTGCCATAAAGGTGTACCAGGGGTGACTCTAGAATGTGTTTGTACAATATGGGTATCAAATTAAAGGTATTAATGAGGTTTTTAAAAGGGAGTGGTGGTTGTTGTATAGGTGGTCGCCTTTTCGAAATATTGCCATAAAGGTGGACCAGGGGTGACTCTAGAACGTGTTTGTACGATATAGGTATCAAATTAAAGGTATTAATGAGGGTTTTAAAATGGAGTGGTGGTTGTTGTATAGGTGGTCGCCTTTTCGAGATATCGCCATAAAGGTGGACCAGGGGTGACTCTAGAATGCGTTTGTACGATATGGGTATCAAATGAAAGGTGTTAATGAGTATTTTAAAAGGGAGTATACCTTAGTTCCATAGGTTGACGCCGTTTCGAGATATCGCCATAAAGGTGGACCAGGGGTGACCCTAGAATTTGTTTGTACAATATGGGTATCAAAAGAAAGGTGTTAATGAGTATTTTAAAAGGGAGTAATCCTTAGTTTCATAGGTGGACGCCGTTTCGAGATATCGCCATAAAGGTGGACCAGGGGTGACCCTAGAATTTGTTTGTACAATATGGGCATCAAACGAAAGGTGTTAATGAGTATTTTAAAAGGGAGTGGGCCTTAGTTCTATAGGTGGACGCCGTTTCGAAATATCCCCATAAAGGTGGACCAGGGGTGACTCTAGAATGTGTTTGTACGATATGGGTATCAAATTAAAGGTATTAATGAGGGTTTTAAAAGGGAGTGGTGGTTGTTGTATAGGTGGTCGCCTTTTCGAGATATCGCCATAAAGGTGGACCAGGGGTGACTCTAGAATGCGTTTGTACGATATGGGTATCAAATGAAAGGTGTTAATGAGTATTTTAAAAGAGTGTAATCCTTAGTTCCATAGGTTGACGCCGTTTCGAGATATCGCCATAAAGGTGGACCAGTGGTGAACCTAGAATTTGTTTGTACAATATGGGTATCAAATGAAAGGTGTTAATGAATATTTTAAAAGGGAGTAATCCTTAGTTTCATAGATGGATGCCGTTTCGAGATATCGCCATAAGGGTGGGCCAGGGGTGACCCTAGAATTTGTTTGTACAATATGGGCATCAAACGAAAGGTGTTAATGAGTATTTTAAAAGGGAGTGGGCCTTAGTTCTATAGGTAGACGCAGTTTCGAAATATCGCCATAAAGGTGGACCAGGGGTGACTCTGGAATGCGTTTGTACAATATGGGTATCAAATGAAAGGTGTTAATGAGTATTTTAAAAGGGAGTAATCCTTAGTTCCATAGGTGGACGCCGTTTTGAGATATCGCCATAAAGGTGGACCAGGGGTAACTTTAGAATATGCTTGTACGATATGGGTATCAAATGAAAGGTGTTAATGAGTATTTTAAAAGGGCGTGGGGCTTAGTTCTATAGGTGGCCGCCTTTTTGAGATATCGCCATAAAGGTGGACCAGGGGTGACTCTAGACTTTGTTTGTACGATATGGGTATCAAATGAAAGGTGTTAATGAGTATTTCTAAAAGGGAGTGGGCCTTCGTTCTATAGGTGTTCGCCTTTTCGAGATATCGCCATAAAGGTGGACCAGGGGTAACTTTAGAATATGTTTGTACGATATGGGTATCAAATGAAAGGTGTTAATGAGTATTTTAAAAGGGCGTCGGGCTTAGTTCTATAGGTGGACGCCTTTTTGAGATATCGCCATAAAGGTGGACCAGGGGTGACTCTAGAATGATTTTGTACGATATGGGTATCAAATTAAAGGTATTAATGAGAGTTTTAAAAGGGAGTGGTGTGAAGGCGTTTTCCAGATATAGACCAAAATGTGGACCAGGGTGACCCAGAACATCATCTGTTGGATACCGCTAATTTATTTATATATGTAATACCTGCCAAGATTTTAAGGGTTTTTTATTTCGCCCTGCAGAACTTTTTCATTTTCTTCTACTTAATATTGTAGGTGTCACAACCATTTTATAAAGTTTTTTCTAAAGTTATATTTCGCGTCAATAAAACAATCCAATTACTTTACCATGTTTCATCCCTTTTTTCGTATTTGGTATAGAATTATGGCATTTTTTCATTTTTCGTAATTTTCGATATCGAAAAAGTGGGCGTGGTCATAGTCGGATTTCGTTCATTTTTCATACCAAGGTAAAGTGGGTTCAAGTAAGCACGTGAACTAAGTTCATTAAAGATATGTCGATTTTTGCTCAAGTTATCGTGTTAACGGCCATGCGGAAGGACAGACGGACGACTGTGTATAAAAACTGGGCGTGGCATCAACTGATTTCGCCCATTTTCACAGAAAACAGTTATCGTCATAAAAGCTATGACCGTACCAAATTTCAAAAGGATTGGTTAATTTTTGTTCGACTTATGGTGTTAAAAGTATCCTAGACAAATTAAATGAAAAAGGGCGGAGCCACGCCCATTTTGAAATTTTCTTTTATTTTTGTATTTTCTTGCACCATATCATTACTGGAGTTGAATGTTGACATAATTTACTTATATACTGTAAAGATATTAAATTTTTTGTAAAAATTTTACTTTAAAAAAAATTTTTTTTTAAAAGTGGGCGTGGTCCTTCTCCGATTTTGCTAATTTTTATTAAGCGTACATATAGCAATAGGAGTAACGTTCCTGCCAAATTTCATCATGATATCTTGAACGACTGCCAAATTACAGCTTGAATAATTTTTAAATTACCTTCTTTTAAAAGTGGGCGGTGCCACGCCCGTTGTCCAAAATTTTACTTATTTTCTATTCTGCGTCTTAAGTTCAACTCATTTACCAAGTTTCGTCGGTTTAGCTGTCTTTTACAATGAATTATCGCACTTTTTCCGTTTTTCGAAATTTTCGATATCGAAAAAGTGGGCGTGGTTATAGTCCGATATCGTTCATTTTAAATAGCGATCTGAGATAAGTGCTCAGGAACCTACATACCAAATTTCATCAAGATACCTCAAAATTTACTCAAGTTATCGTGTTAACGGACGGACGGACATGGCTCAATCAAATTTTTTTTTCGATCCTGATTATTTTGATACATGGAAGTCTATATCTATCTCGATTCCTTTATATATGTACAACCAACCGTTATCCAATCAAAATTAATATACTCTGTGAGCTCTGCTCAACTGAGTATAAAAAAAACGCTGGGTCTAATCCTAGAACAAGCAGCTATTCCACTTGCCAAGTTGGGGTACAAAATTTGCATACAAAGTTGAATTATGCCACTTAAAAAAAAAAAAAACAAGTAACCGAACATTACATACTCAGCTGTACACTTGAAATGCTGTTTTATTTGTTTTGTGTGCTTAATAGTGTCACAAGGCTGCGCAATAATACATATACATATCGTTTTATTCTGAACTAATTTTTCTTCGAGTTATAAAAGGGGCGGTGCCTCGCCCACTTTAAAAATGTTTTTCAAATTTTTATCAAGTCTCAATATCAGTCCACACGTCAAATTTCAACATTCTATGTGTATGATTTACTAAATAAACAGGTTTTTTGTGTTTTCCAAAATGTTATATATATATATAAAGTGGGCGTGGTTATCATCCGATTTTGCTCGTTTTCAATACCAATTTATTCTGGGTCCAGATAAGCCCGTGTACCAAATTTGGTGAACATATCTCAATATTAACTCAAGTTATCGTGTTAATGTGGACAGACGGACGGACGGACATGGCTCAATCATTTTTCGATACTGATGATTTTGATATATGGAAGTCTATATCTATCTCGATTCCTTTATACCTGTACAACCAACTGTTATCCAATCAAAGTTATAATACCCTGTGTACAAGTACTGCTGTGTATAAAAAAAAAGTTATCATTTATCCTGTAATGCTTACTTTGGTACAGATAAATATTAATAAAAAACGCACACTTCCATACAACTGCAATATCTAAATAAAGGCAAAAAATTGGGATTAGAAAATTAAGGCTGCCTTAAGCAATTGCCAAAAGCAAATAATACACGTACAAACATATATACATATGTACATTCGTATCCGCTACTAAAGATGAGAGCCTTTTGTATAGAGAAATCAGCTGTGATGGTCGTCAGCGATAAGGTTCTTCTCGGACATGTAGAATCCTATTGAAGTGCGAAGCGTAAACACAACTGAGTGATGTTATGCGTATGGTAGTTATATCTAGAGAACAATGTGAGAAAAATAGGCGGTCGGGATATGTTTGAGTGCCATCAGCTATGCACAAACAATACATAAACTGTGAACTCGAGAGAAATCTAGAAAGATAATCACAAAAATGGGACATAAGTGAAGTTTGAAAGGATACTGTACCTTTCCAATCATCAAAATTTGTTCACTGCACGGCTTGTATAGCCACCAGTGCTACTGCTTTCTGGTGCGAATACATCCTGCTATCTACGTTACAAATACTGATGCCAATCGAATGATAAGACATTGAAAATAACAACAAATGCTTAAGCAGTAAACACCAGCATGGGAAGTACCCGCCAAAAAACGTCAATCTTACCTGATTTCGTTGGATCAAAAATTCTTAGAACATGGATTTAAAATCTAAACGGAAGTAATTGTAAGCATTTTATACAATTTATTTTGCAGATGGCTTAAATCCCTGTTCTGTATCTCTCTCTCTCCCTCTCTCTCTCTCTCTCTCTCTCTCTCTCTGAGAGTCAACTTACGTCAAAGCTCAGGTGAAGTAATGACTTAAATTGGGACCTAACTACAAAACATTAAATAATGTGTAATGAACTTATGAGAATGGCATACTTCTTGAACTCTTGTGTTCAATTCGTGATTTAGGTTTATAACAGGGTTGCGCGTTTACAACATTTTTTGGATTGTTTACACTTTTATTGTAAACAATTGTAAAGAATTGTAAACATTTACCAGCATATGTCATTTCAACTTATATTAGCCGTGTTTTTTTACATCTATATACGTTTACGCTTAAACTTTATATGGACTGCTAAGCAACAAACTTTGAATACACCTCTGAAATTGCTATGCATAAAATTAGTACCTACTACTAAATTTCAATACGCATTATACTCACCCTCTGCACTAATTCTATGTATTCTATGCGCGTCCACTATTTATCACAACTGCTTCAGCTATATGTTATACACAGAAATACAACAGAGGGTTGCGCCCTGTGCTGTAGCTAGTTATTTAACCACTGCTGCTAGATGGGTATCCTAAGCATTATCTAAGCGACGATAGGCGTTTTTTTCACGCGAAAACGAAACATATAGGCGGGTAAAAAAAAGACAAGTCAAACAGATCGATTTGAAAGGTCCAAAAAGTTACTTTTTATTTATTATAAAATGAAAATTGACCAAAACAATGAAGAATCGAACAGTGAAAATGAATAAAAAATATTAAATATTAAAGCGTATTTTTTTTATTATTTTTTTACAAGCTTGGAAAACTGTTTGAAAAGTATTGAAAATGTTTAATTAGTAGTAGATTGTTTCTGACTTATAAAAAAAAGCAAAAAAGAATTAATTGATTACAAAAATGAATTGTTTACGAAAGCAATTAGCTTGTCATATATGTATTACATATATGTAGCCTGTAAACAATTACATTGTTTACATGTAAAAAATTGCTGTTAACAATGTATACAATTGTTACATGTAAACAATTGCTGTAAACAGGCCCAACCCTTGTTTATAAACAAACTCATTTAATTATGATAATAGGTGGTAGACGTGATGTGGCGGTAGAGTGCGCCTCCTACCACACGGAAGGTCTCGGGTAGAAGTCACGAGAAAATCAACATCAAACATTTAGAACAAGCGGGTTCGCTCGATTAATCGATACTACATCGATGTTGCTTCCACCACTAGTACGAAGTTCATGAGTCGTCGAAATAAGCAGCATTGCCGGGGTATTACTTATTCCTTATAATTGCTTAAACGAGTTTTGTTGGGAAGTATCTGCTTCTGCATATTCACATACACACATGTATGCAGACGATGGTTTTTGAATGTGTTAGATAGAAATACAGGTATTAAGTGAACAAAATATAGCCAGAAATAGAGGTGACGAAAAAATAAAAGCTCGGATGATTATTCGACGAAGAGGAGAGATCAGCCGAACCAAAGCTTGTATGTTGAAGCGAGCAAATTCTTTTAGGGAAAATATAATCTAGAGTTTATAAACCGACTTTGAAGGAGGGGTTTACTCGCGGCAACAAAAGGTCCATGCAACCACAAAATAATATTACCCGTACAATCGTAGGCTAAAATGCAAGTTGCTACTAGATATTAACAACTATTAACACGCAAGTTAGATATAATGTTATTGCATAAACCCAGTAAAAAAAGATAGCACTAAATAGCCCTTATCGTGTCTGAATTATTTCGTTAATTAATTATTATAAAATATGGGCCAACACACAAGACATTGAATCTGCGGTTTAGAATGAATACGCAACGAAAAAATCACAAATGCCTTATTTGTAATAAGGGGTTCCGATATTTCCAATCTCATATGGCCACCCCAAGATTGCAGGACTAGTTCCGTTATAAATCCAATTTTTCACTACTTAGCTAGAAAAATTTTATAAAGTTTTTTATTATATCTGCTGCTTGAACAGAAAAAAAACGATTTTTTTAAAGCTGTGGAATGTTAAAGATTTGCATAACATCTAATCTAATATCTAATTCTAATCTAATCTAATTTCTAATATCTAATATATATTATAAATGGGAAAGTTTGGATGTTAAGATGTTTGGATGTTTGGATGTTTAGATGTTTGGATGTTTGGATGTTTGGATGTTTGGATGTTTGGATGTTTGGATGTTTGGATGTTTGGATGTTTGTCCAGACGTTTGTCTTTGTGACTCAATAACGCAAGAACGGCTGGACCGATTTGGATGAAATTTTGCACACATATAGCCAATAGTCTAGAAGGATCTACTAGCTATATATTTTTCAAAATGGGCGTGGTCCCCGCCCCCTAGGAACAGTTATAATTTAATTATTATATTTTTTCGTATTTGCGACTGAATCACGCCAGAATGGCTACACGGATTTTGATGAAATTTGGGACACAGACAGTAGTCTACTAGCGAAATTTTTTTCGAACATGGAAAGAGGGGTGGGGGTCCCACGACCCTTCGAGAAATTATTTTTCATAGTTTTTACACATTATAACTTTACGTATACTGGCCTTCACCAATATCACAGACTCAAGGGGTCAAATAAGTCGAGGGCTTACAAAGTAAGCAGTGACACCCTCCGCCCGCCCCCCTTTATCTCCCCCTCTGGTGTAAAATCCATAAATTGTTATAACTCAATCTAAATTTTCTCCTAAATCAATAGTTTTTGGTATCTAGTACATACAGAACGAGATCTAGACAATTTTGGAGGAACGATCAGTTGTCCTCTCCTCTACTCCCGCCATCCACCCTCCATCAACTGTTTTTATTAGCACGCTTTTATTAGCTTTACCTGTATGTTTCTATGTAACTTTTTATTCGCTCCAATGCGCCTGCTGCCTTATTAACATGGTTTTATAATTAGCTTCACCTTATTTGTAATCCCGTAAGGGTCATATCGAGACCCTCCGGGATCATTTCTGGATGGTTTTCGGGATCGGTCCGGGATTACGCCGGGGTAATTTCGGGACTTTTTCGGGACTATTTCGGGATCATTTTGGGACCCTTCCGGGATCATTTCTGTATAGTTTTCGGGATCCGTCCGGGATCCCGTCGGGGTTATTTTGGGACATTTTCGGGACTATTCCGGAATCATTTCGGGACTATTTCGCGATCATTTGGGGACCCTTCCGGCATCATTTCTGGATGGTTTTCGGGATCCGTCCGGGATCCCGTCGGGGTACTTTCGGGATCATTTGCGTACCTTCGAGAAAAAAATTCTTGATGGTTTCCGGGATCATTACGGGACTTTTTCGGGGTCAGTTTGGGTCCTTTCCGTAATCATTCCTGGATGGTTTTAGGGATGCGTCCGGGATCCCGTCGGCGTCATTTTGGGACTTTTGCGGGATCATTTGGGGTCTCTTCCGGCATCATTTCTGGATGGTTTACGGGATCCGTCCGGGATCCCGTCGGCGTCATTTTGGGAGTTTTGCGGGATAATTTGGGGTCTCTTCCGGCATCATTTCTGGATGGTTTACGGGATCCGTCCGGGATCCTGTCGCGGTCATTTTGGGACTTTTGCGGGATCATTTGGGGTCTCTTCCGGCATCATTCTGGATGGTTTACGGGATCCGTCCGGGATCCTGTCGGGGTCATTTTGGGACTTTTGCGGGATCATTTGGGGTTTCTTCCGGCATCATTTCTGGATGGTTTACGGGATCCGTCCGGGACCCTGTCGGGGTCATTTTGGGACTTTAGCGGGATCATTTGGGGTCTCCTCCGGCATCATTTCTGGATGGTTTACGGGATCCGTCCGGCATCCTGTCGGGGTCATTTTGGGACTTTTGCGGGATCATTTGGGGTCTCTTCCGGCATCATTTCTGGATGCTTTACGGGATCCGTCCGGGATCCTGTCGCGGTCATTTTGGGACTTTTGCGGGATCATTTGGGGTCTCTTCCGGCATCATTTCTGGATGGTTTACGGGATCCGTCCGGGATCCTGTCGGGGTCATTTTGGGACTTTTGCGGGATCATTTGGGGTCTCTTCCAGCATCATTTCTGGATGGTTTTCGGGATCCGTCCGGGATCCTGTCGGGGTCATTTTGACACTTTTGCGGGATCATTTCGGGTCTCCTCCGGCATCATTTCTGGATGGTTTACGGGATCCGTCCGGGATCCTGTCGGGGTCATTTTGGGACTTTTGCGGGATCATTTGGGGTCTCTTCCGGCATCATTTCTGGATGGTTTACGGGATCCGTCCGGGATCCTGTCGCGGTCATTTTGGGACTTTTGCGGGATCATTTGGGGTCGCTTCCAGCATCATTTCTGGATGATTTTCGGGATCCGTCCGGGATCCTGTCGGGGTCATTTTGAGACTTTTGAGGGATCATTTGGGGTCTCCTCCGGCATCATTTCTGGATGGTTTACGGGATCCGTCCGGGATCCCGTCGGCGTCATTTTGGGACTTTTGCGGGATCATTTGGGGTCTCTTCCGGTATCATTTCTGGATGGTTTACGGGATCCGTCCGGGATCCTGTCGGGGTCATTTTGGGACTTTTGCGGGATCATTTGGGGTCTCTTCCAGCATCATTTCTGGATGGTTTTCGGGATCCGTCCGGGATCCTGTCGGGGTCATTTTGACACATTTGCGGGATCATTTCGGGTCTCCTCCGGCATCATTTCTGGATGGTTTACGGGATCCGTCCGGGATCCTGTCGGGGTCATTTTGGGACTTTTGCGGGATCATTTGGGGTCTCTTCCGGCATCATTTCTGGATGGTTTACGGGATCCGTCCGGGATCCTGTCGCGGTCATTTTGGGACTTTTGCGGGATCATTTGGGGTCTCCTCCGGCATCATTTCTGGGTGGTTTACGGGATCCGTCCGGGATCCTGTCGGGGTCATTTTGGGACTTTTGCGGGATCATTTGGGGTCTCTTCCGGCATCATTTCTGGATGGTTTACGGGATCCGTCCGGGATCCTGTCGGGGTCATTTTGGGACTTTTGCGGGATCATTTGGGGTCTCTTCCGGCATCATTTCTGGATGGTTTACGGGATCCGTCCGGGATCCTGTCGGGGTCATTTTGGGACTTTTGCGGGATCATTTGGGGTCTCTTCCGGCATCATTTCTGGATGGTTTACGGGATCCGTCCGGGATCCTGTCGGGGTCATTTTGGGACTTTTGCGGGATCATTTGGGGTCTCTTCCGGCATCATTTCTGGATGGTTTACGGGATCCGTCCGGGATCCTGTCGGGGTCATTTTGGGACTTTTGCGGGATCATTTGGGGTCTCTTCCGGCATCATTTCTGGATGGTTTACGGGATCCGGCCGGGACCCTGTCGGGGTCATTTTGGGACTTTAGCGGGATCATTTGGGGTCTCCTCCGGCATCATTTCTGGATGGTTTACGGGATCCGTCCGGGATCCTGTCGGGGTCATTTTGGGACTTTTGCGGGATCATTTGGGGTCTCTCCCGGCATCATTTCTGGATGGTTTTCGGGATCCGTCCGGGATCCTGTCGGGGTCATTTTGGGACTTTTACGGGATCATTTGGGGTCTCTTCCGACATCATTTCTGGATGGTTTACGGGATCCGTCCGGGATCCTGTCGGGGTCATTTTGGGACTTTTGCGGGATCATTTGGGGTCTCTTCCGGCATCATTTCTGGATGGTTTACGGGATCCGTCCGGGACCCTGTCGGGGTCATTTTGGGTATTTAGCGGGATCATTTGGGGTCTCCTCCGGCATCATTTCTGGATGGTTTTCGGGATCCGTCCGGGATCCCGTCGATGTCATTTCGGGACTATTTCGGCATCATTTGGGGTACCTTCCGGTATCAATTCTAGATGGTTTTCGGGATCCGTCCGGGATCCCGTCGGAGTCATTTCGGAATTTTTTCTCGACTGATACAGGATCATTTGGGGACCTTATCGGCATCATATCTGGATGGTTTTCGAAATCCGTCCGCGATCCCGTCAGGGTCATTTCGGGACTATTTCGGGATAATTTGGTGTACCTGCCGGCATCATTTCTGGATGGTTTTCGGTATCCGTCCGGGATCCCGTCGGTGTCATTTCGGGACCATTTGGGGTCCATTCCGGCATCATTTCTGGATGGTTTTCGGGATACGTCCGGGATCCTGTCGGGGTCATTTTGGGACTTTTGCGGGATCATTTGGGGTCTCTTCCGGCATCATTTCTGGATGGTTTTCGGGATCCGTCCGGGATCCTGTCGGGGTCATTTTGGGACTTTTGCGGGATCATTTGGGGTCTCTTCCGGCATCATTTCTGGATGGTTTACATTATCCGTCCGGAATCCTGGCGGGGTCATTTTGAGACTTGCGGGATCATTTGGGGTCTCTTCCGGCATCATTTCTGTATGGCTTTCGGGATCTGTCCGGGATCCTGTCGGGGTCATTTTGGGACTTTTGCGGGATCATTTGGGGTCTCTTCCGGCATCATTTCTGGATGGTTTACGGGATCCGTCCGGGATCCTGTCGGGGTCATTTTGGGCCTTTTGCGGGATCATTTGGGTTCTCTTCCGGCATAATTTCTGGATGGTTTACGGGATCCGTCCGGGATCCTGTCGGGGTCATTTTGGGACTTTTGCGGGATCATTTGGGGTCTCTCCCGGCATCATTTCTGAATGGTTTTCGGGATCCGTCCGGGATCCTGTCGGGGTCATTTTGGAACTTTTGCGGGATCATTTGGGGTCTCTTCCGGCATCATTTCTGGATGGTTTACAGTATCCGTCCGGAATCCTGGCGGGGTCATTTTGAGACTTGCGGGATCATTTGGGGTCTCTTCCGGCATCATTTCTGTATGGCTTTCGGGATCTGTCCGGGATCCTGTCGGGGTCATTTTGGGACTTTTGCGGGATCATTTGGGGTCTCTTCCGGCATCATTTCTGGATGGTTTACGGGATCCGTCCGGGATCCTGTCGGGGTCATTTTGGGCCTTTTGCGGGATCATTTGGGTTTTCTTCCGGCATCATTTCTGGATGGTTTACGGGATCCGTCCGGGACCCTGTCGGGGCATTTTGGGACTTTAGCGGGATCATTTGGGGTCTCCTCCGGCATCATTTCTGGATGGTTTTCGGGATCCGTCCGGGATCCTGTCGGGGTCATTTTGGGACCTTTGCGGGATCATTTGGGGTCTCTTCCGGCATCATTTCTAGATAGTTTTCGGGATCCATCCGGGATCCCGTCGGAGTCATTTCGGAACTTTTTATCGACTAATACAGGATCATTTGGGGACCCTTTCGGCATCATTTCTGAATAGTTTTAGGGATCCGTTCGGGATCCCGACGGGGTCATATCGGGACCATTTGGGGTACCTACCGGCATCATTTCTGGATGGTTTACGGGATCCGTCCGGGACCCTGTCGGGGTCATTTTGGGACTTTAGCGGGATCATTTGGGGTCTCCTCCGGCATCATTTCTGTATGGTTTCCGGATCCGTCCGGGATTCCGTCGGCGTAATTTCGGGACTATTAGGGGGTTATTTGGGGACATTTCCGGCATCATTTCTGGATAGTTTTAGGGATCCGTGCGTGATCCCGACGGGGTCATATCGGGACCATTTGGGGTACCTACCGCCATCATTTCTGGTTGGTTTTCGGGATCCGTCCGGGATCCCGTCGGGATCATTTGGGGTCTCCTCCGGCATCATTTCTGTATGGTTTCAGGATTCATCCGGGATCCCGTCTGGATCATTTCAGGACTTTTTCGGGATCATTTGGGGTATCTTCCGGCCACTTTTCTAGATGGTTTTCGGTATTCGTCCGGGATACCGTCAGGGTAATTTCGGGACTATTTGGGGATAACTTGGGAACCTTTCCGGCATCATTTCTGGATAGTTTCCGGGATCCTTCGGGGATCCCGTCAGGGTCATTTCGGAACCCGCGACTAATGCGGGATCATTTGGGGACCCTTTCGCCATCATTTCCGGATGGTTTTCGTGATCCGTCCGGGATACCGTCAGGGTAATTTCGGGACTATTTGGGGATAACTTGGGAACCTTTCCGGCATCATTTCTGGATAGTTTCCGGGATCCGTCTGGAATCCTGTCAGGATCATTTCGGAACTATAAGGGGATCATTTCATTTTTCATCTTTCTTTAAGGGGATCATTTCACCTTCCAGCATCATTTCTGTATACTTTTGGGGATCCGTCCGGGATCCCGACGGGGTCATTTCTGGCCTATTTCGGGATCATTGTGGGGTACCAACCGGCATCATTTCTGGATGGTCCGGGTTCCGTCCGGGATCCCATCGGGGGAATTTCGGGAATTTTTCGGGATCATTTGGGGTCCCTTCCGGCATCATTTCTGGATCGTTTTCGGGATCCGTCCGAGATACCGTCGGGTTTATTTTTTTACTTTTTCGGGAAAATGTCAGGGAGTTTCGAGACTGTTCTTGGATCATTTGGGGATCCTTCAGGGATAATTTCTGGATGGTTTTCGGGATCCCGTCGGGGTAATTTCGGGACTTTTTCACGACTATTTCGGGGTCAGTTGCCCTTAAAGATCATTTCTGGGTGGTTTTCGGGATCCGTCCGGGATCCCGTCAGGGTTATTTCGCGCCTTTTCGGGACTATTTCGGGATCATTTTGGGACCCTTCCGGGATAATTTCTCTATGATTTTCGGGATCTGTTCGGGATCCCTTCGTAGTTTTTTCGCGACTTTATCTGGGATAAATTGCGGACCCTTTAGAGATCAATTCTGGATGGTTTTCGGTATCGGTCTGGGATCCCCTCAAGGTCATTTCGGGACTTTTTCGGGACTATTTCGGAATCATTTTGGGACCCCTCCGGCATAATTTCTGGGTGATTTTCGGGATCTGTCCGGGATCCCGACGGAGTTTTTTCGGGACTTTCTCCGGACTATTTCTGGAATATTTGGGGACGTTTCAGAGCTCAGTTCTGGATGATTTTCGGGATCTGTCCGGGATCCCGTCAGAGTTATTTCGGGGTAATTTTGGGACCCTTCCAGGATAATTTCTTCATGATTTTCGGGATGGGTCTGAGTTTTTCGTGACTTTCGGGACTATTTCGGGATCATTTGCGGAACCTTCAGAGATCAATTCTGGATGGTTTTTGGACTTTTCCGGGATCATTTGGGGATCCCTTAAGAGTCATTTCTGGATGGTTTTCGGGATCCCGTCAGGATCATTTCGGTCCTTTTTCGTGACTACTATTTCGGAATCATTTTGGGACTCCTCCGGGATAATTTCTGGGCGATTTTCGGGATTTGTCCGGGATCCCGTCAGAGTTTTTTCGGGACTTTTTCGGACTATATCGGGATCATTTGCGGACCGTTCAGGAATCAAATCTGGATGGTTTTCGGGATCCGTCCGGGATCCCGTCAGGGTCATTTCGGGACTTTTCTTGACTACTTCGGGATTATTTTGGGACCGTTCCGGCATCATTTCTGGATAGTTTTCGAGATTTGTCCAGGATCCCGTCGGCATCATTTCGTGACTATTTGGTGTCATTTAGGGACACTTTCGGGATCATTTTAGGTCTCTTCGAAACCGGCAATTCAGCACACATGGCCGTGGATTTACGGCAAGTTATTCGTAATTAAAATTCGGTATGTTTTATCTTTAATATATCACAGCTTTTTCGTTCTATTTTTAAATGAATCCTGTAACGAACTATTACAACTATAATTAAAATTTTTGTAATATTTTAACCAACTAAATACCCGAAAAAGCAACACTGCTTTCATTTAAAAACTTCTTTTTGGTTTTAGCTAATTGTAGTTTCACTCCTTTGTTCTATGAGTAGTAATTCTTTCACCCCTGTCATATCAATTAATTTAACTTAGAAACAAAATGTATTTTTTTTAATTCGAAAAAAGTGTATTGTACTATTCATGTAAGCGTGCCCATCAGCTCAGTTAGTTCTTTTTTTTACTGTATTAAAAAATAAAATACATTGACAGAAAAAATTTTTAAACAGACAACTTGATAAGCAGGCTAACGTGAATAGCACATATATTTTATTTTCTCCTTGCGGACGGGGCCGCGGGTAAAGGCTAGTATATTATAAATGGGAAAGTTTGGATGTTAAGATGTTTGGATGTTTGGATGTTTGGATGTTTAGATGTTTGGATGTTTGGATGTTTGGATGTTTGTCCAGACGTTTGTCTTTGTGACTCAATAGCGCAAGAACGGCTGGACCGATTTGGATGAAATTTTGCACACATATAGCCAATAGTCTAGAAGGATCTACTAGCTATATATTTTTCAAAATGGGCGTGGTCCCCGCCCCCTAGGAACAGTTATAATTTAATTTTTATATTTTTTCGTCTTTGCGACTGAATCACGCCAGAATGGCTACACGGATTTTGATGAAATTTGGGACACAGACAGTAGTCTACTAGCGAAATTTTTTTCGAACATGGAAAGAGGGGTGGGGGTCCCACGACCCTTCGAGAAATTATTTTTCATAATTTTTACACATTATAACTTTACGTATACTGGCCTTCACCAATATCACAGACTCAAGGGGTCAAATAAGTCGAGGGCTTACAAAGTAAGCAGTGACCCCCTCCGCCCGCCCCCGTTTATCTCCCCCTCTGGTGTAAAATCCATAAATTGTTATAACTCAATCTAAATTTTCTCCTAAATCAATAGTTTTTGGTATCTGGTACATACAGAACGAGATCTAGACAATTTTGGAAGAACGATCAGTGGTCCTCTCCTCTACTCCCGCCATCCGCCCTCCATCAATTGTTTTTATTAGCACGCTTTTATTAGCTTTACCTGTATGTTTCTATCTAACTTTTTATTCGCTCCAATGCGCCTGCTGCCTTATTAACATGGTTTTATAATTAGCTTCACCTTATTTGTAATCCCGTAAGGGTCATATCGAGACCCTTCCGGGATCATTTCTGGACGGTTTTCGGGATCGGTCCGGGATTACGCCGGGGTAATTTCGGGACTTTTTCGGGACTATTTCGGGATCATTTTGGGACCCTTCCGGGATCATTTCTGTATAGTTTACGGGATCCGTCCGGGATCCCGTCGGGGTTATTTTGGAACATTTTCGGGACTATTCCGGAATCATTTCGGGACTATTTCGCGATCATTTGGGGACCCTTCCGGCATCATTTCTGGATGGTTTTCGGGATCCGTGCGGGATCTCGTCGGGGTCATATGGGGACTTTTTCGGGATCATTTGAGGGCTCTTCCGGCATCATTGTTGGATGGTTTTCGGGATCTGTCCGGGATATCGTCGGGGTCATTTGGGGACTTTTTCGGGATCATTTGGGGGCTCTTCCGGCACCATTTCTGGATGGTTTTCGGGATCCGTCCGGGATCTCGTCGGGGTCATTTGGGGACTTTTTCGGGATCATCTTGGGGCTCATCCGGCATCATTTCTGGATGGTTTTCGGGATCCGTCCGGGATCCCGTCGGGGTCATTTCGGGACTTTTTCGCGACTAATACGGGATCATTTGGGAACCCTTTCGGCATCATTTCTGGATGGTTTTCGGGATCCGTCCGAGATCCCGTCGGGGTCATTTCGGGACTTTTTCGCGAATAATACGGGATCATTTGGGAACCCTTTCGGCATCATTTCTGGATGGTTTTCGGGATCCGTCCGGGATCCCATTAGGGTAATTTCGGGACTATTAGGGGATCATTTGGGAACCTTTCCGGCATCATTTCTGGATAATTTTCGGGATCCGTCCGGGATGGCGACGAGGTCATTTCGGGACTATTTCGGGATCATTTGGGATACCTACCGGCATCATTTCTGGATGGTTTTTGGGATTCGTCCGGGATCCCGTCGTGGTCCTTTCGGGACTTTTTTTCGACTAATACGGGATCATTTGCGGACCCTTTCGGCATCATTTCTGGATAGTTGTCGGGATCCCGTCACGGTCATTTCGGGACTATTAGGGGATCATTTGAGGACCTTTCCGGCATCATTTCTGTATTGTTTTCGGAATCCTTTCGGGATCCCGTCAGGGTCATTTTGGGACTTTTTTGGGGCTAATACGGGATCATTTGGGGATCCTCTAGGGGTCGTTTCGTGACTTTTTCTGTTTTATTTCGGGATCATTTGGGGACCCTTCCGGCATAATTTCTTGATGGTTTGCCGGATCCATCAGGGTCATTTCGGGACCATTTTGGGATCATTTGTGGACCCTTCCGAGATCATTTCTGGATCCGTCCGGGATGCCGTAGGAGCCATTTCGGGATTTTTTGTTGACTTTTCCGGGATAGTTTTTGGACCCTTCCGGGATCATTTCTGGATCTGTGCGGGATCCCATCTGGGTCATTTCCGGACTATTTCGGGATCATTTTGGGATCCTTCCGGAATCATTTCTGTATGGTTTTCGCGATCCGTCGTTGATTCCCTCGGAGCCATTTCGGAACCTTTTCTGGAGTATGTCGGGGTCATTTGGGGACTTTTTCGGGATCATTTGGGGCTCTTCCGGCATCATTTCTGGATGGTTTTCGGGATCCGTGCGGGATCTCGTCGGGGTCATTTGGGAACTTTTTCGGGATCATTTGGGGGCTCTTCCGGCATCATTTCTGGATGGTTTTCGGGATCCGTCCGGGATATCGTCGGGGTCATTTGGGGACTTTTTCGGGATCATTTGGGGGCTCTTCCGGCATCATTTCTGGATGGTTTTCGGGATCCGTCCGGGATCCCGTCGGGGTCATTTCGGGACTTTTTCTCGACTAATACGGGATCATTTGCGGACCCTTTCGGCATAATTTCTGGATAGTTGTCGGGATCCATTCGGGATCCCGTCACGGTCATTTCGGAACTATTAGGGGATCATTTGAGGACCTTTCCGGCATCATTTCTGGATAGTTTTTGGAATCCTTTCGGGATCCCGTCAGGGTAATTTCGGGGCTTTTTCGGGATCATTTAAGGATGGCTTTCAGGATTCGTCCGGGAACCCGTCAGGGTAATTTCTGGACTTTTCCGAGACTATTTCGGGATCATTTTGGGACCTTCCCAAGATCATTTCTGGATAGATTTCGGGATTTGTCCGGAATGCCCTCAGGGTCATTTTGGGACTATTAGGTGAGCATTTGAGGACCTTTTCGGCATCACTTCTGGATGGTTTTCGGTATCCGCTCAGGATCCCGTCGGAATTATTGCGGGACTTTTTCGGGATCATTTGGTGTCCCTTCCGGCATCATTTCTGGCTGGTTTTTGGGATTCGTCCGGCATCCCATCGGGTTCATTTCGGGACTTTTTCTCGACTAATACGGGATCATTTGCGGGCCCTTTCGGCATCATTTCTAGATAGTTGTCGGGATCCGTTCGGGATCCCGTCAGGGTCTTTTCGGAACTATTAGGTGATCATTTGAGGACATTTCCGGCATCATTTCTGGATAGTTTTCGGGATCCTTTCGAGGTCCAGGCAGGGTCATTTCGGGACTTTTTCGGGATCATTTAGAGATGGCTTTCAGGATTCGTCCGGCAACCCGTCAGGGTAATTTCTGAACTTTTCCGAGACTATTTCGGGATAATTTTGGGACCTTCCCAAGATCATTTCTGGATGGATTTTGGGATCAGTCCGGGATGCCGTCAGGGTCATTTTGGTATTAGGTGATCATTTGAGGACCTTTCCGGCATCACTTCTGGATGGTTATCGGTATCCGATCAGGATCCCCCGGAATCATTGCGGGACTTTTTCGGGATCATTTGGGGTCCCTCCCAAGATCATTTCTGGATGGATTTCGGGATCTGTCCGGGATCCCGTCAGGGTCATTTAGGGGTGCGTTCGAGATCCCGTCAGGGTCATTTCGGGACTTCTTCGGGAATATATCGGGATCATTTCTGGATGGTTTATGGGATCCGTCCATGACCCCTTAAGGGTCATTTCGGGACTATTAGGTGATTATTTGAGGACCTTTCCGGCGTCACTTCTGGATGATTTTCGGTATCCGTTCGGGATCCCGTCGGAATCAATGCGGGACTTTTACGGAATCATTTGGGTTTCCTTCCGGCATTATTTCTGGATGGTTTTCGGGATTTGTCCGGGATCCCGTCGGGGTTATTTCGGGACCTTTTCGGGGCTAATACGGGATCATTTGGGGATCCTCTAGGGGTCGTTTCGTGACTTTTTCTGTATTATTTCGGGATCATTTTGGGACCCTTTCGGCATAATTTCTTGATGGTTTGCCGGATCCATCAGGGTCATTTCGGGACCATTTTGGGATCATTTGGCGACCCTTCCGAGATCATTTCTGAATCCGTCCGGGATGCCGTAGGAACCATTTCGGAATTTTTTGTTACTTTTCCGGGATAGTTTTTGCACCCTTCCGGGATCATTTCTGGATCTGTGCGGGATCCCATCTGGGTCAATTACAGACTATTTCGGGATCATTTTGGAATTCTTCCGGAATCATTTCTGTATGGTTTTCGCGATCCATCGTGGATCCCCTCGGAGCCATTTCGGAACTTTTTCTGGAGTTAGTCGGGATAATTTAGGGACCCTTCCTGGATATTTTCTGGATGGTTTCTGAGATCCGTCCGGGAGCCCGTCAGGGTAATTTCGGAACTTTTTCGGGACTATTTCGGGATCAATTTGGTACCCTTCAGGCATCATTTCTGTGTGGTTATCTGGATAAGTCTAGAATCGTGTCGTTGTCATTTCGGGTTTTTTTGGGACTACTTCGGGAACTTTTGGAAACACTTCCGGGGCGTTTCTGGATGGTTTTCGGGATCCGTCCGCGATAGCGTCGGGGTCATTTCGTGGCTTTTTCTGGATAATTTCGTTATCATTTTGGGATCCTATCAGGTTATCAGCTCATAAAGTTATTTTTTTTACTCAATTACAAAAATAAAATGCATTAGACCGAAAAAAAAATGTTAAACAGATAACTTTATAAGCAGGCTAACGTGAATAGCCCACATATTTCATTTTCTCCTTGCGGACGGGCCGCGGGTAAAGGCTAGTATATATTATAAATGGCAAAGTTTGGATGTTAAGATGTTTGGATGTTTGGATGTTTGGATGTTTGTCCAGACGTTTGTCTTTGTGACTCAATAACGCAAGAACGGCTAGACCGATTTGGATGAAATTTTGCACACATATAGCCAATAGTCTAGAAGGATCTACTAGCTATATATTTTTCAAAAGGGGCGTGGTCCCCGCCCCCCAGGAACAGTTATAATTTAATTATTATATTTTTTCGTCTTTGCGACTAAATCACGCCAGAATGGCTACACGGATTTTGATAAAATTTGGGACACAGACAATAGTCTACTAGCGAAATTTTTTTCGAACATGGAAAGAGGGGTGGGGGTCCCACGACCCCTTCTAGAAATTATTTTTCATAATTTTTACACATTATAACTTTACGTATACTGGCCTTCACCAATATCACAGACTCAAGGTGTCAAATAAGTCGAGGGCTTACAAAGTAAGCAGTGACACCCTCCGCCCGCCCCCATTTATCTCCCCCTCTGGTGTAAAACCCATAAATTGTTATAACTCAATCTAAATTTTCTCCTAAATCAATAGTTTTTGGTATCTGGTACATACAGAACGAGATCTAGACAATTTTGGAGGAACGATCAGTGGTCCTCTCCTCTACTTCCGCCATCCGCCCTCCATCAATTGTTTTTATTAGCACGCTTTTATTAGCTTTACCTGTAAGTTTCTATCTAACTTTTTATTCGCTCCAATGCGCCTGCTGCCTTATTAACATGGTTTTATAATTAGCTTCACCTTATTTGTAATCCCGTAAGGGTCATATCGAGACCCTTCCGGGATCATTTCTGGATGGTTTTCGGGATCGGTCCGGGATTACGCCGGGGTAATTTCGGGACTTTTTCGGGACTATTTCGGGATCATTTTGGGACCCTTCCGGGATCATTTCTGTATAGTTTACGGGATCCGTCCGGGATCCCGTCGGGGTTATTTTGGAACATTTTCGGGACTATTCCGGAATCAATTCGAGACTATTTCGCGATCATTTGGGGACCCTTCCGGCATCATTTCTGGATGGTTTTCGGGATCCGTGCGGGATCTCGTCGGGGTCATATGGGGACTTTTTCGGGATCATTTGGGGGCTCTTCCGGCATCATTTCTGGATGGTTTTCGGGATCCGTCCGGGATATCGTCGGGGTCATTTGGGGACTTTTTCGGGATCATTTGGGGGCTCTTCCGGCATCATTTCTGGATGGTTTTCGGGATCCGTCCGGGATCTCGTCGGGGTCATTTGGGGACTTTTTCGGGATCATTTTGGGGCTCATCCGGCATCATTTCTGGATAGTTTTCGGGATCCGTCCGGGATCCCGTCGGGGTCATTTCGGGACTTTTTCGCGACTAATACGGGATCATTTGGGAACCCTTTCGGCATCATTTCTGGATGGTTTTCGGGATCCGTCCGGGATCCCGACGAGGTCATTTCGGGACTTTTTCGGGACTATTTCGGGATCATTTTGGGACCCTTCCGGGATCATTTCTGTATAGTTTACGGGATCCGTCCGGGATCCCGTCGGGGTTATTTTGGAACATTTTCGGGACTATTCCGGAATCAATTCGGGACTATTTTGCGATCATTTGGGCACCCTTCCGGCATCATTTCTGGATGGTTTTCGGGATCCGTGCGGGATCTCGTCGGGGTCATATGGGGACTTTTTCGGGATCATTTGGGGGCTCTTCCGGCATCATTTCTGGATGGTTTTCGGGATCCGTCCGGGATATCGTCACGGTCATTTCGGAACTATTAGGGGATCATTTGAGGACCTCTCCGGCATCATTTCTGGATTGTTTTTGGAATCCTTTCGGGATCCCGTCAGGGTCATTTCGGGGCTTTTTCGGTATCATTTAAGGATGGCTTTCAGGATTCGTCCGGGAACCCGTCAGGGTAATTTCTGGACTTTTCCGAGACTATTTCGGGATCATTTTGGGACCTTCCCAAGATCATTTCTGGATGGATTTCAGATTCCCGTCGGAATAATTGCGGGACTTTTTCGGGATCATTGAGGTCCCTTCCGACATCATTTCTGGATGGTTTTTGGGATTCGTCCGGCATCCCTTCGGGGTCATTTCGGGACTTTTTCTCGACTAATACGGGATCATTTGCGGGCCCTTTCGGTATCATTTCTGGATACTTGTCGGGATCCGTTCGGGATCCCGTCAGGGTCTTTTCGGAACTATTGGGAGATCATTTGAGGACCTTTCCGGCATCATTTCTGGTTAGTTTTCGGGATCCTTTCCGGGTCCCATCAGGGTCATTTCGGGACTTTCGGCATCATTTAAAATTGGTTTTCAGGATTCGTCCGGGATCCGTCAGGGTAATTTCTGGACTTTGCCCAGACTATTTCGGGATAATTTTGGGACCCTCCCAAGATCATTTCTGGATGGATTTCGGGATCTGTCCGGGATGCCGTCAGGGTCATTTTGGGACTATTAGGTGATCATTTGAGGACCTTTTCGGCATCACTTCTGGATGGTTTTCGGTATCCGCTCAGGATCCCGTCGGAATTATTGCGGGACTTTTTCGGGATCATTTGGTGTCCCTTCCGGCATCATTTCTGGATGGTTTTTGGGATTCGTCCGGCATCCCGTCGGGTTCATTTCGGGACTTTTTCTCGACTAATACGGGATCATTTGCGGGCCCTTTCGGCATCATTTCTAGATAGTTGTCGGGATCCGTCCGGGATGCCGTCAGGGTCATTTTGCTATTAGGTGATCATTTGAGGACCTTTCCGGCATCACTTCTGGATGGTTTCCGGTATCCGATCAGGATCCCCTCGGAATCATTGCGGGACTTTTTCGGGATCATTTGGGGTCCCTCCCAAGATCATTTCTGGATGGATTTCGGGATCTGTCCGGGATTCAGTCAGGGTCATTTAGGGGTGCGTTCGAGATCCCGTCAGGGTCATTTCGGGACTATATCGGGATCATTTCTGGATGGTTTATGGGATCCGTCCATGACCCCTTAAGGGTCATTTCGGGACTATTAGGTGATCATTTGAGGACCTTTCCGGCATCACTTCTGGATGATTTTCGGTATCCGTTCGGGATCCCGTCGGAATCAATGCGGGACTTTTACGGAATCATTTGGGATTCCTTCCGGCATCATTTCTGGATGGTTTTCGGGATTTGTCCGGGATCCCGTCGGGGTTATTTCGGGACCTTTTCGGGGCTAATACGGGATCATTTGGGGATCCTCTAGGGGTCGTTTCGTTACTTTTTCTGTATTATTTCGGGATCATTTTGGGACCTTTTTGGCATAATTTCTTGATGGTTTGCCGGATCCATCAGGGTCATTACGGGACCATTTTGGGATCATTTGGGGATCCTTCCGAGATCATTTCTGGATCCGTCCGGGATGCCGTAGGAGCCATTTCGGTATTTTTTGTTACTTTTCCGGGATAGTTTTTGCACCCTTCCGGGATCATTTCTGGATCTGTGCGGGATCCCATCTGGGTCAATTCCGGACTATCTCGGGATCATTTTGGAATCCTTCCGGAATCATTTCTGTATGGTTTTCGCGATCCATCGTGGATCCCCTCGGAGCCATTTCGGAACTTTTTCTGCAGTTAGTCGGGATAATTTAGGGACCCTTCCTGGATATTTTCTGGATGGTTTTTGAGATCCGCCCGGGAGCCCGTCAGGGTCATTTCGGAACCTTTTCGCGATCATTTTGGAACACCTTCAGGGATCATTTCTGTGCGGTTCTCTGGATACGTCTAGAATCGTGTCGCTCTCATTTCGGGTTTTTTTGGGACAATTCGGGGAACTTTTGGAGACCCTTTCGGGGCATTTCTGGATGGTTTTCGGGATCCGTCCGCGATAGCGTTGGCATCATTTCGTAGCTTTTTCTGGATAATTTCGGGATCATTTGGGATCCTATCAGGTTATCAGCTCATTTAGTTCTTTTTTTTACTCAATTACAAAAATAAAATGCATTAGACAGAAAACAAAATTTTAAACAGATAATAAGCAGGCTAACGCGAATAGCCCATATATTTAAAATTTTACTTGCGGACGGGGCCGCGGGTAAAGGCTAGTATATTATAAGTGGCAAAGTTTGGATGTGAAGATGTTTGGATGTTTGGATGTTTGGATGTTTGTACAGACGTTTGTCTTTGTGACTCAATCACGCAAGAACGGCTGGACGGATTTGTATGAAATTTGGCATGTATATAGCCAATAGTCTAGAAGGATCTACTAGCTATATATTTTTCAAAAGGGGCGTGGTCTCCGCCCCCTAGGAACAGTTATAATTTAATTATTATATTTTTTTGTCCTTGCGACTGAATCACGCCAGAACGGCTTCACGGATTTTGATGAAATTTGGGACAGAGATAATAGGCTACTGGCGAAATTTTTTTCGAACATGGAAAGGGGGAAGGGGGTCCCACGACCCCTTCGAATAATTACTTTTTAACAATTTTTACACATTATAACTTTACGTATACTGACCTTCACCAATATTACAAACTCAATGGGTGAAATAAGTCGAGGGCTTACAAAGTGAGCAGTGATACACCCGCCCCCCTCCTTTCCCTTCTCGTGCAAAATCTATAAATTGTTATATAACTCAATGTAAATTTTGTCCTAAAAATCAGTGTTTCGAAATCTAAACATTTTTGGAAAAACGATCAGTGGTACTCTCCTCCTCCCGCCATCCGCCCTCCTTCAATTGTTTTTATTAGCCCGCTTTTATTAGCTTTACCTGTATGTTTCTTTGTAACTCTTCATTCGCTCCAACGCGCCTGTTGCCTTATTAACATGGTTTTATAATTATCTTCACCCTATTTGTAATCCCGTTTGGGTCATATCGAGACCCTTCCGGGATCATTTCTGGATGGTTTTCGGGATCCGTCCGCGATCCCGCCGGGGTCATTTCTGGACTTTTTCGGGACTATTCCGGGATTATTTTAGGACCCTTCCGGGATCATTTGTGTATAGTTTTCGGGATCCGTCCGGGATTCCGTCGGGATTATTTTGGGACATTTTCGGGACTATTCCGGGATCATTTCGGGACTATTTCGCGATCATTTGGGGACCCTTCCGGCATCATTTCTGGACGGTTTTCGGGATCCGTCCGGGATCCCGTCGGGGTCATTTCGGGACTTTTTCTCGACTAATACGGGATCATTTGGGGACCTTTTCGGCATCATTTCTGTATGGTTTTCGGGATCCGTTCGGGATCCCTTCAGGGTCATTTTGGGACTTTTTCTCGACTAATGCGGGTTCCTTTGAGGTACCTTCCGGCATCATTTCTAGATGGTTTTCGGGATCCATCAGGGATCCCGTCGGGGTCATTTCTGGACTTTTTCTCGACTAATACGGGATAATATGGGGTAGCTTCCGGCATCATTGCTAGATGGTTTTAGGGATCCGTCCGGGAGCCCGTCTTGGTCATTTCGGGACTTTTTCTCGACTTATACGGGATCATTTGGGGTACCTTCCGGCATCATTTCTATATGGTTTTGAGGATCCGTCCGGGATCCCGTCGGGGTCTTTTCGGGAATTTTTCTCAACTAATACGGGATCATTTGGGGACGCTTTCGGCATCATTTCTGGATGGTTTTCGGGGTCCGTCCGGTATCCCGTCGGGGTCATTTCGGGACTATTTCGGGATCATTTGGGGTACTTTCCGGCATCATTTCTAGATGGTTTTCGGGATCCGTCCGGGATCCCGTCGGGTTCATTTCGGTACTATTTCGGTATCATTTGAGGTACCTTCCGGCACCATTTCTAGATGGTTTTAGGGATCCGTCCGGGATCCGGTCAGGGTCATTTCTGGACTATTTCGGGATACATTCCGGCATCATTTCTGGATAATTTTCGGGATCCATCCGGGATCCCGACGGGGTCAATTCAGGACTTTTTCTCGACTAATACGGGATGATTTGGGGACCCTTTCGGCATTATTTCTGGATGGTTTTCGGGATTCGTACGGGATCCTGCCAGGGTCAATTCAGGACTTTTTCTCGACTAATACGGGATCATTTGGGGTACCTTCCGGCATCATTTCTATATGGTTTTGAGGATCCATCCGGGATCCCGACGGGGTCAATTCAGGACTTTTTCTCGACTAATACGGGATGATTTAGGGACCCTTTCGGCATCATTTCTGGAAGGTTTTCGGGATCCGTACGGGATCCTGCCAGGGTCATTTCGGGACTATTTCGGGATCATTTGGGGTACCTTCCGGCATCATTTCTATATGATTTTGAGGATCCGTCCGGTATCCCGTCGGGGCTATTTCGGGACTTTTTATCGAATGGTATCGGATCATTTGGGGACCCTTTCGGCATAATTTCTGGATGGTTTTCGGTAATTTCGGGACTATTAGGGGATCATTTGAGGACATTCCGGCATCATTTCTGGATAGTTTTCGGAATCCGTCTGGGATCCCGTCGGGGTCATTTCAGGACTTTTCGGGACTAATACGGGATCATTTTGGGACCCTTCCGGAATCATTTCTGTATGGTTTTCGCGATCCGTCGTGGATCCCCTAAGGACCCTTCCTGGATATTTCCTGGATGGTTTTTGAGAACCGTCCGGGAGCCCGTCAGGGTCATTTGGGGACTTTTTCGGGATCATTTGGGGGCTCTTCCGGCATCATTTCTGTATGGTTTTCGGGATCCGTCCGGGATCCCGTCGGAGTCATTTCGGGACTTTTTCTCGACTAA